>NW_028086562.1:486019-1201564 GCF_014824575.4 Sturnira hondurensis
CCGTCTAGAGTTTGACGGCCCCCGGGACAGTCGGCTAAGGTGAGCCACGAGGGCAGGACGGAGGTGGGGGCCTGGGGCACCGGCCAGGGTTCCCCTCCATTCTGTCTTTCAGGAAGATGGCGGCGCCGAGACCAAGGTGGGCAGTGGACGTTATGAGAAAATGCCGGAAACTACCAAAATGCACAGTGTTGTAACCAACGCTCTCCAGGACTGTTCCGCGAATGTAACGGTGTTTGAAAGCGCCTGCCACGTCCAGCTGCAGCTCTAGGTTCCTGCACCCCGATTCTGCTCTGACCCAAAGGTCCCTGAGGCTAGTCTCTCCAGATCCAAGGGCCTCTGCCACCCCCAGGATGGCCGGGAATCTCTTTCCAGATCAACAATCTCCCTTTGCCATCTAACTGATAAGGGGGCAATACCACATGGTGCCCTCTGACCCTGCCCCCCCCCCCAGCTTTTTACCTGCTGGCTGAAGGTCACATTCCTTCTCTTGCTGGTGTCGGGACCACCTGCTCCGGCCACGTCTGGGAGGGCCAAGGTCTGGGGTCTCTTCAGGATGCCAGTCGATCGTGGCTTGGAGGTGTCCAGGGAGCCCACCCTCAGCACATCCCCATCACTGCTGGTCATCAGGGCCACTTCCCGCCTCTCCCCGAGGCCGCAGTCCTGGCGGTAGAAGCCATCAGGTGCCCGGGGGAAGCTGACGCTGATGGCCGGCCTCGGGACACTGCCCGGGAGGGCCAGGTAGTTGTCCTGGCTGCCTGTGAAGCAGTCAATGAGGACACTGTCGATGTTGGAGGTGGCAAAGGACGAGGCAAAGGCGCTGAGCCCCGTCGGGGAGGTGTCCCTGCTGAGGAAGCTGCCATACTTGGGCGTGAGGGGGCTGAGTGGGGAGATGGGGCTGGAGAAGCTGGCATATAGGCCATTGTCCGAGGGACAGGGCCCGGTGTCACCAGCACCCTCCTGGCCCAGGACGGGCGGGGACGGTGGCAGCGGCAGGCTGGGGCTCTTCATGGCCGGCCTCTTCTCGCCAGGGGGCTGCAGGGGCTTCTCGGGGATGCTGAGCAGG
Source organism: Sturnira hondurensis (assembly GCF_014824575.4). NCBI lineage: Eukaryota > Metazoa > Chordata > Mammalia > Chiroptera > Phyllostomidae > Sturnira > Sturnira hondurensis. The sequence continues at coordinate 487,083 of NW_028086562.1, forward strand.
GTCAGGATGGTGGTGACGCTCAGGATGACTGCGGTGAAAATGTAAATGACGCGCAGCTGCCCGCCCAGGGCTCTGCCGAAGCTGGTCCTGTCCCAGTGGACGCCCCCGACCACGTATCCGAAGCCTCCTCCGAGACCTGGGGAGAGAAGCGGGCTCGGGAAGGAGGCCATGAGGAAGGTGGTTCCCAAGGGGCTTAAACCCACTCCAAGGACCCGGGGGTGCCATCTGTCCCAGCGAAACCCCAAGACAGTGAGAAGGAGAGTAGAATTCCGAGGGGCCCCTGGGGGACCCCCAACCCGCCCTCAGGGCCTCTGCCAGGGTGTGATGACCACCTGCCCACCTGGTACCCCCACTTTCTATGTACCCTTATAGGGACACCCAAAGTGACAGTCTACACTGGGTCACACCTCCCCTCCGGTCTGCCGGACCCTCAGCTTCACTGCCACATGAACATGGCGCCCTTCGACACGTGTGCATGCTGGAATTCCTGCGGCTGCCCAGCCTTGCTCGCCCAGTGACATCCTCGAGCATGACCACCATTCACAGAGTCACCCCTAATTGTGACCAAGGGTGGCCAATGCTCTGGGCAATTGAGCCTCCAGGCAACAGCAGGGCTGTAAGAGTCAGGTCCTTCTGTCCCTGTTTGCTGCCTTCTATGGCCTCAGGGAGCAGGCAAGTGCCAGCTGGTTCACCCCCCACCCCCACCTCCCGAAGTACTGCCTCCCGCAGCCCAGCTCCGTGCATCCCAGGGCAGGGGCGGGGCGGGGCGGGGTGTCTCCCCCCGCCCAGTGCCCCAGCCACCACCCTTTACATTTCCCTAAGGTGGGACCCGACACTGAGTCCATTTGTTGAACGGTTTTACTGTAGAACCTCCTTCTTTCGTCCCAGGCTGTCCTTCCGGGTCTTTGAATTTCAGGTCCCTCTTTTATTCATTTTAACCTGTCCCATTCACTACCCCTTCTGAAGACAATTGCTGTTTTGGACCCTAAATCAAGGTCAGATTTGAGATACACCTTATTAATTAGTGAGTGACGAGACACAGTCTCACAGTTAAGAAACCAAACATCAGGCCCTGGCCAGTGTGGCTCAATTCATTGGAGCATCATCCCACCCACCAAAAGGTCACAGGTTCGAGTCCTATCTAGGTTGTAGGTTTGGTCCTTGGTCGGGGCTCATATGAGAGGCAACCAATGGGTGTTTCTCTCTCTCCCCCTCCCTCTCTCTAAAACCAATAAACATATCCTCAGGTAAAGATTAAAAAATGGCTAAGATGGTAAACTTTTTTGTTATGTGTATTTTAACATACAAAAAAATAAAAGAAACAGCCCTGGCTGGTGTAGCTCAGTGGATTGAGCATGGGCCTGTGAAGCAAAGGGTCGCAGGTTCGATTCCCAGTCAGGGCACATGCCTGGGTTGCAGGCCGGGTCCCCAGTGAGAGACACATGAGAGGCAACCACACATTGATGTTTCCCACTCTTTCTCCTTCCCATTCCCTGCCTCTAAAAATAAATAAATAACATATTTTTTTTTCAAAAGAAAAGAAACAGTACAGAAGAGTATACAGTCAAAGCTAAGCCCTTCCTCCCTCCAAACCCCAGCACCAACCTGGCCGAGACCCAGGCGGCAGGCCCTGGGCTCACAGCCACACACGTGGGTAAACCCCGGGTGAACGGCAGTGTTTGCCAGAAGAGGTGGCTGAGGCTTGGGGAAGCTGAGCACATGGCCAGTGTCCCACCATTGACAAGGGGGGGGGCAGGGGGGCAGGCCCCAGACCCACACAGAGCCTCTGTCTCTACCACTGGGCCGCCGGCCTCTTCGCCCAGGTCTGGCACATGACTTGTGACGTCTTTCCCTTGATTTTTACAGGTGAATCCCTTTCCCTCGCTGTTTTGCCCCAGGCTGTTTTCTTTCATCTTATTTTGTAAGAGTCAGAGTTTTTGTATAGGAATGCTAGGGGTACTGTTTTTTTATATGACTTTTTTAATTTTTAAAGGTTTATTTTATTCTCATTTGAGAGAGAGGGAAGGGCGAGAGAAACACTGATGTGAGGAACGCTGAGCGGCTGCCCGCCCCGTAGGTGACCCCGTGGTGGATGGAGCCCACAGCCCAGGCATGTGCCCTGACCGGGAACTGAGCTGGTGGAGACCTTTTGGTTACGGGACAATGCTCCAACCAACTGAGCCACACTGGCCAGGACTATATGACTTTTATATCATCTTTTAAAAAATATATATATATATATCATTGATTATGCTATTACAGTTGTCCCATTTTTCCCCCTTTATTCCCCTCCACCCTGCACCCTCCTCCCACCCACATGCCCCCAGCACCACCCCCCAGTGGGTTCATGTCCATGGATCATCCATGTAAGTTCTTTGGCTCCTACATTCCCTGTACTATTCTTAACCTCCCCCTGTCTACTGTGTACCTACCAATTATGCTACTTATTCCCTGTACCTTTTCCCCCGTTCTTCCCCGCCCCTTCCCTGATAACCCTCCATGTGATCTCCATTTCTGTGATTCTCTTCCTGTCCTAGTTGTTTGCTTAGTTTGTTTTTGTCTTTTTAGGTTCAGTTGTTGATAGTTGTGAGTTTGTTGACATTTTACTGTTCATAGTTTTGCTCTTACTGTTTTTCTTAGATAAGTTGCTTTAACATTTCATATAATAAGGGCTTGGTGATGATGAACTCCTTTAACTTGACCTTATCTAGGAAGCACTTTATCTGCCCTTCCATTCGAAATGAAAGCTTTGCTGGATAGAGTCATCTTAGCTGTAGGTCCTTGCCTTTCATGACTTGGAATACTTCTTTCCAGCCCCTTCTTGCCTGTAAGGTCTCTTTTGAGAAATCAGCTGATAGTCTTGTGGGAACGCTTTTGTCGGTAACTGTCTCCTTTTCTCTTGCTGCTTTTAAGATTCTCTCCTTCTCTCTAATCTTGGGTAACTTAATGATGATGTGCCTTGGTGTGTTCCTTCTTGGGTCCAACTTCTTTGGGACTCTCTGAGCTTCCTGGACTTCCTAGAAGTCTATTTCCTTTGCCGGATTGGAGAAGTTCACCTTCATTATGTTTTCAGGTAAGTTTTTAATTTCTTGCTATTCCTCCTCTCCTCTGGCACCCCTATGATTTGAATGTTGGAATGTTTAAAGTTCTCCAGGAGGTTCCTAAACCTCTCCTCATATTTTTGAATTCTCGTTTCTTCATTCTGTTCTGGTTGAATATTTATTTCTCCCTTCTGGTCCAAACCATTGATTTGAGTCCTGGTTTCCTTCCCATCACTGTTGGCTCCCTGTGCATTTTCCTTTAATTCACTTTTCATAGCCTTCATTCTTTCCTCTACTTTGTGACCCTATTCAACCAGTTCTGTGAGCATCCTGATCACCAGGGCTTTGAACTGTGCATCTGATAGGTTGGCTGTCTCCTCATCACTTGGTTGTATTTTTTCTTGAGCTTTGATCCACTCTTTCATCTGGGCCATTTTTTGGGGGGGTCTCAGTGTATCTGTTATGTAGGAAGGGGCGGAGCCTTAGGTATTCACCAGAGTGGGGCAACCCATGTGGCTGTGTTGTGTCGCTGTATGTGGGGGAGGGGTCTGAGAGGGAATAACGCTGCTCGCTGGGCTCTCAGCAGGCTTTCAGTTACTTCCTTCACCACCCACAAACAAATTGGGCCCTTCTGGTGCTGACTCCTAGGTGGGTGGGTTTATGTACATTCTAGGACCTGTGGGTCTGTCCAATGAACTCTCCTGTGAGGCCGGGAGTTTCTCCCACCACCGCAACACCCACAGGTTTTTTCAGCCAGAGGTTTTGATGCTTTATTTGTCCGCACTAGAACCCTGGGTTGCATGGTCTGTCTCATTCTCCAGTTGTTCCTCCTGGTTTATCTGCATGCAAATGCGGGACCACCCGGTCCTCCATCTGCTGCTTTGTCACATGTCCCCTGCTACTAGTCTGGATGAATGTTTCTTCTTTAACCTCCTGGTTGTTGGACTTCCATACAATTCAGTGTCCTGGCAGTTCTGGTTATTTTTTATTTTTAAATTTGTTGTTGTCCTTCTTTTGGTTCAGTGAGGAGGCACGTGTGCCTACTTACGCATCCATCTTGGCTGGAAGTTTTTATATCATACGAACTTCTCCCAGTGTTTTGCGGTCAATTCCCTCGCGGTTTCCCTATGCACAGCAAGAGAGGCGAGCGGAGGTAATCCTGACCCTCCACACCTGTGTTCATGGGGCTTGACTTTAACAGGGATGTTTCTCATGTTTGCCATTAAGGACAGCGTAGGTGTGTGGCACACACGTATACACACGCACAGTTGATTCTCATTATTCTCAGATTCTGTATTTGCAAATTTACCTTTGCAGTAAAGCTGATTGGGAACCCAGTCGATATACCAACTCCAGTCCATTGAGTCCCCAGTCACTTGTGTGCACGTGCAGAGTGGCAGAGATTTTTAATCGCCCCGCCCACACGGTCCCTGCTGAGGTTTGGAAGATGATGTTCTGTGTGTTTGTGTCTACTCTCAGACTGTAAGTAACCACCCTTTTCAAGGTCTCCATTTTTGCATTTCTGTGCTTTTTTTTGTGGGTGTCACCGCTGTTTTAAACAGCCCAAGTGCAGCACCAATGCACTGCATCTCGTCTCCCTCAGTGCGAGCAGTCGTGACGAGGTTCCAGAGAAAATACAGCGCGAGATGTGAACTGTGCTGTCGGCCCAGGTTCGATGTTCACGAACCCACAGATTTCATACACATGAAATACAGCATCCCTCAGCAGAAACACGTAAAACAAGGTTCTGTATTGATCGGTGGATGAAACTGTGACCCCAGGTCTGCAGGAACCTAACCCTGTATTTGTCCTATGGACAATGGTCCAGGATCGGCTCATTCAAGGCTCATGGAGACTTCGTAGACCATCATAACTACAAAAACAAAAGCATGAACTATGGACACCATGATACAGCTACATCCATGTGCATTATGGTTGGTACCTATTGTCTGAGATGTACATAGTCAATCGTTTCAGTGTTCATCCACATATTCGAATTACATCGGCTAACGTTGTGGATCAGGACCCGGGGAAGGGACCATCGGGGGCGCACGGGGCGGCACGCAGCCCCGGGCGGGGACTCACCTGCCAGGAGCGCGTGGATGTTCAGGCCCCGGTCCTGGTCCGCGGGGCCGCACACGTCCATCATGTAGGCGTGGCTGGGGTTGTCGGCCGAGTCGGCACTGAAGTCCATCAGCACCACCCCACACACGGTGAGCACGATGCCCCACTTATGGTCGGTGGCCGTGTCAGCCAGCACGGAGCCGATGTCCCTGCCGTTGAGCAGGAGCGAGAGGCCCAACAATGCCCCTGAGGAGAGAGAAACACAGTCACCTGGGGACGTGTGGACCAGCAGCCCTCGACGTACAGCGAGAATCCTTAGGGCCCCGAGAATTCCTTTTGAATCAATATGCAACCAGAGCCCGTTGGAAGAGTCAGCTGCAGACCCTCCAAACATTTCCTTTGACTTGGGCCGGGGGCTCTCACGTGGTCAGGCAGAGCGGGAAGGACATGAGCATAACTAACTCACTTTTTAAAGACAACCAGAGCGATAGATAGTCTCACGGGTAACTCAGGCCGGGGAGGGGTTCTCCCTGCCACCATGCCCGTGGAGTTCTCTGGGTGTGGCTTTGGTCAACGTGCTCTCAGATTTTCCTAAGAAGCAGCAGTGGGCCTTTTCTTTCCCCCACTTGATTTCAATTCCGAAACAACAGACCTAGAGCCAGGACAAGAATGAAAGGGCGTCTTCGTCCGAACCTTGAAGTACATCGGTCACTCCAAGCACCCAAGAGTGGCTGCAGCAGGAATCCTGAAACAGAGTGGGCCGGTGGTCACTGCTGGGGTCCCCACGGCACGGGGGACAAACGCATGCCAGAAATACCTGCACTCAAATGTCCCCGGGGCATCAAAAATGTAAGGTCATGCGACTCAGAGTCAGCAATGAAACCCTACGCTAGAAAACAGAACACAGACCCCTGGAGTCATTCAGCTTCTCCCTAAATTCTCTATGTAGGCCCCTTCACGGCACTCAGCGGCCGTGACCTCGGGATCCAAGAAACCTCAGCACCTCCCAGACCCAGCATGAAGCTTTACCGCGTGGATCTTCCAGGGTTAGCACACAGGGTGGAGGTAGTCTTGGGGGGCTGCTAACCCCCTGTTCTATAATCCGGGTTAGACAGTCACTTAAAATATGGGGGGTGACCGGCCATTCTCCTGCTTCTCCCTTGTCCCCTGGGGACCCACATGCTGCTCCACACCTGCGGCTGTGGGGGCTCCCGGCGGTGGCCGGAGGCCTCCCCTCACCCCACCCCCACCCCAGGCCGAGCGGGGCTCACCAAGGACCGGGCTGATGAACCACACCAGGCTGTAGAGCTGGGCGGGGAGGCCCATCTGCAGGAGCACTGGGGTCACGTACGCCGTCTCCATGGCGTAGCTGAACTCGATGCCAAAGAGAATGCAGCCGTTGAAGAGCAGCTCCCGGAAGGACCTCTGCGGGTGCAGGTCCCCAAAGTCCACCAGCTCGATTGGGCATGGGGTGTTGGGGGGCGGGGGTGGGGAGGGGCGAATGCTCTTCCTCCTCCTGGGGTGGCGTTTGAAGTTGTTGGCCCGGTGGCTGATGTGCCGGGTCACAGAGCCCCCGTAGCCTGAGATCGGAGACCTCCAGAAGTCCCGAGGAGCCAGGCTGGGGAAGAGGTCCTCTCCAGGAGGGGGGCAGCTCGCGGGGGGAATCATCGTGGGGGGGGCCGGTGGGCGTTCCTGCAGGGAGAGCCCAGTGGGAGGCCGGCAGTTACGCACCCGCCAAGGCCTCCACGTCCAGTTCACTTTTCTAGGTGGCCTCCCCCCCCTCTCCTGACGGGCACCCCGCCTGCCTTTTCCATTCGGGAAAAGTGGAGTCACACTGGGGAACCTGGGAGCCACACTGTGCCCCTCAGAGTAGATCCCACTGCTTGTGGGTGGCGTTACCCAGCCTCGGTCCCCAATCAGAGTGGCCCAGAGATGGAGCCGGATAGTGGCTCGGGCTCAGAGGGAGGTCAGCCAGCCCCTCAGGTGCCCACGCTCAAACTCAAAGTGACTGTTCCCCAAGCAGGTGCCATGGGGCGGGTGGGTGTCAGACAAAAACACCCCTGAAGTGGGGGAGCAGCTGAGATCCCTTCAGACACCACACCACTTCACCACCTGCGACCCACTTCCAGGGCCCATTGAATACGTGAATCTTTGGTCAAGTCCATTTTCGGAACTGAGAGTCCTTCAGTGTCTGAAACTGCTCTCTTTAAAGAAGGAAGCCAGACTCCCTGAACCCTGGGTGTCAGCACACTGGGAGGGGACAACCAGGGAGGCGAGAGAGAGATCTGCCCGTGGCCGGGAGTTCTCTTTTGGGTGACTGTCAGTGAATGCTGGATTGGGCAAGTCCGCAACCTGCTCTCCGCCCCCAACCCCGTCCCTGCCCCCGGGGTCTGCCGTCGGCACAGAGACCTGGGCGTCCAGCTGCCCAGCCACTGCCGTGAGATGAATCTAGATGGCAGGTGGTATCAAGGGAGTGTGTTCTAGTGTGCTGGCCTGTGTGGGGTGCCCACGTCGACTTTACGAAGCACAGGAGGAAAGCTGCTGAGACCAGAGGGCAGGTGACAAGAGAAGAGGGGCGGGGCGGTCCAGTCGCAAAGAAACCATTGCTGAAACCCCTCTGGAGTCCTTCCTGAGACTAGACCCTGAACTCAAGACCTGCACCCACTCACTCTTCCTTCCATCCACATATTCGCTTAACCATCTTCTGGTCTACCATCCACCTTTCCAAACATCCATCTGCCTGTCTACCCATCCATCTATCCGTGTGTCCTTCTATGCACCCATCCATCCATCCATCCATCCATCTATCTATCCAGCCATTGGTCCTTCCATGAATCCATGCATCCGTCCACCCACCCATCCACCCATCTGTCCATTCATCCAGCCTCCTGCTCCCTTATCAACCCATTCAGCCTTCCACCCATCTACCCACCCATTCTCCCCTTTAGCCGAGTGCTGAGCACAAAGACACTGATTTCCCAGAGATGAAAGACGAGTGGAGGGGAGGCACGCTACGCAGTGGGAACCGCCCATGTAAAGAAGGTCACGTACAACATTTGGGCAGTGAGAGAGGAAGGGATCAGCTGGTCACAGAAGGCCTTGAGGACGTGCTGGGGGATGGATGTCACCCCAAGGCGACAGGGACTGACATAGCCCGAGACTCAGTCTGCTCTCCCTCCTATAAGTGGCTTATCTCGTGACCTTAGAAACCACCCCCCTCTTCTCCCAAACAAGAACAGATGGACTTAATCACTATGTAAACAAGTAATACTTGATTAGAAATATAATTCATACAGGAAGATTAAATCAAGATGGACAAAATTTTAATGCGAACTGCCTTATGTTCCCCCTGGTCTAGCTCAGGCCCTTGCACCTTGTAGAAAAATCCACCCATTGGCTGGTTTGCCATCAAAACCCGGGCGCTGCTGGCATCGGGGAGCGCCCTGCCCGCGGGGACGCTGCACAGGCTCCCTCCCTGAAAGTCCAGGCGACCTTCAGCACAGGTGCGGGGAGAGCCTGGCCGGACTCCACCCGCGCGCTCGATGCCCCACGTGCGCCTCAGGGGCCACGCCCCTGTCCTCCACCTGCCCCTTTCCTATTGGCGTTTCACCCGTGAACCAAGTGCACGCACAGTGGAAGCCCTCCTTTTCCTTTTGGAATGAAGAACCAAGAGCCCCCCTTGGGAAGAATTTCGGCTCTAAGCAGCCTGTGCTGGAAACGTGTTTTTGAAAAGGGGGACCTTTCGGACTGGACTCCACAGGAGCTATGCAGGCAGCCCCAGTCCCTCGCTGAGACGGGACGACGTCGTCGTCCCCATGCGCGCCCAGCTCTCTGCCCGGCCCCTCTGCAGCAGGCGCGGGCCAGGGCGCGGGCCAGGGCACGGCCTCCACCTGGTGTACACCTGAGTCGGAAAAGTCCTCACTATGGGGTTCGCCTTCCAATGTGGGGCCGCATCACCACGCTTTATTTGAAAAACACGTTTTGTTAAAAGCTGTCCATGAAGCTAGGCTAAGAGAAATGTTTAAAAATTAATTTTTGAGTGCCATAAAAAATGAGAGTGAAATTAAAAATGAGGAAATAGAATTGCGACGCACCTCTGTCAATATTCCCCTGATCGTAGTAGATGGCTATTTCACTCGGTCCAAAAACAAAAATTTAGGGGGATGCTGGACCCCCACGATTACATGCCCCGCCCACTGTGCTTCCAGAATTTGGCGGCTGTTTCAAGTAACCGGCCCCCCAGATACGCCATGGGAAGCCTCAGCAGCCAGTGATTAATACTAATAAACAATGTCTGTGTGATTTAACTGCTTCCAAGTTCCCGGCCACGAGCCAAGCTCATTTCCTCCTTTCTTTCTCTTCTACACGAAGCCGGTCTTCCCACCACGGGGTCCCTTGGGGACGAGTCTCTTGCCCACTGTTCCTCCCACTTCTCAAAGTTAATACTTCTAGGAACCCCCCCACCCCCAGAGCAGCAAAGGCTCTGCGGGCCGGATGGAGGGCAGGAAGGTGACGGCCTGGTCCTGTCGCGGCAGGCTGGCCGCTGCCTGACCCCTGACCCCGGGAGCCCTGGGCAGGCGCACGTGGAACCCGGGCTCCATCCGCTCCTGACACTGCTTCCCTGTAAAGCGGCAAAGCGCCCCCCTGCAGGTAACCCCGAGATGATCTGAGTCATTTGTCGTCGCGGACAGAGTGAACTCAACTGCTATGAGCCTCCTCTTTCAAATTCAGCTCGTGACCGCTTGGCAAAACGGCAGACCGCCTGGGCATTGGCGATCATCTTCATCCTGAGATGCCGAAAAAGGCTATAAACCTCCCCGACCAACCGAGGGCTCGGGCCTCCAGCGAGAAGTGAGCCGGAAGCTGACGACACCTGCCCAGGTGACTCGGAACAGGCCTCCGGCACCAATAAGCAGGAGCCGGGGGCAGATTCCGGCGTTCCTGCTCCTTCCTAGCAGGGAAGAGAGAAATGTGACCCAGCTGCTACGGGGCCAGCGGGGGCCAGAGGGGCCCGACGGGGTCTCCATCCGTCACTTAACTAAGGGGACATTCGGGAGAACAAAGGTCCCCGTGCCAACCTCCAGCCCCTCTCCGGCGCCCGGATCAGCCCGGGCCTACGCCGCCTCCCTCCCTGCACCACGCCGGAAGCCGTGCGGAGCGCGCGGGAGGAACCGGGGTACCTGCGGTGCGAGCCAAGAGGCATCCCTCCCCGAGGTCCGGCTCCTGCCTGCCCCGCGCGCAGCTCGGCCGGCCCGGCAGCCCCCAGCCCCGCCGCCACCAACGCTGCAGCATCACCCGCGGGGCGGGGCCCTGACGTCACGGCTGCATCCTCGAGCCCCGCTGGTACCCGCAGAGCATCCTTAAAGCGGCACCGCCGGCGCGGCGGAGATGCTGGACCTCGCGCTCGCCTGGCCACCCCCTGGCCCCCGACCCTGCCGGAGGGAAACCCCAGAAACAGGCCTGCTGTGACTCCCCCCGGCCGGAGGCACTCACACCGACCATGGCAAGCCCCTCTATGAAAAAAAAATCAATTTATTTTACAATCGTGTTGGTCTACAGATGAATTTTTAATGCTATGTTCATTCCCCCCCCGCCTAAGAGGTCTCCTTCTTGTTTGTTCTGATTTTAACATAAATGAACCAATTTCATGGGTCCCTAAAAGTATTACATGATCTGGGCACTGTGCCCATGAACAAGATGGACACGGCAGCTCTGCCCACAACTGTTACACCTCGTTCACTCACTCACTCACTCATCAGATGTGTCAGACCCCAGTCTAGGGGCTGGAGACATGGCGATCAAGGCCATGAGCAAAACAGATACAAGTTCCTGCCCCTGGCGTGACATTATAGAGAGGAAGAGACACATTAAAAAAGACAAAAGATGAATAAGATGCGAGACGACAGTAACTCCCCAGAGAAGGGGCTCAGGAGTGTGGAGCTGGAGGAGGGGGTGCTGTGGCCGTTTTAAAAACAGGGCTGATGAGCCCTCTCCTGGAAGGTGCCTCTGAAGAAAGGCTTGCTGGAGGGAAGGGGCTAAGCCCTGTTGATGTCTGGGGAAGGTCATCCCTTCCGGCAGAGGGAGGACAAGTGCAAAGGCCCTGGGGTGGTGGTGAAGGGGGCTGAGCGGACGACACCCTGACTGACCAGGTGCCCTGCAGGGAAAGCACAGAGACTGCTACTGAGGGGAAGCGTGGGGCTGATGGACACTTACAAGGGGGAGTTGACCCTCCATCCTTGAGGACAAGCGGGAGTTGGGAAGTGCACCAAAGCTGAGGAGGCAGGGTCGCCCGTTCCAGGTGGAGGGGACAGCAGTGTTGTAACAGGGGAGGGGGAGGGAATGGCGAGCCCAGAGCTGAAGGAAGCCAGTGGGGCTGGAATGCAGAGGCCCAGGGAGAGGCGGGGAGCGAGGGAGGCAGCCTGGGCCCAGCCTGCAGCCCAGTGAGCTGCTGACATTTTGTAAGAACAAGACGCACCTTAGAAGTGGGAGAGCGAGTGACAGTAATCACACTCATGTTGTGTAAAGTCCCATCAGCACTCAGGATAGAAAACAGATTGGAGGGACAGGAGGACCAGGTGGGTGTGCCGGGTAGGAGCTTAGGAAACGGCCCACTTGGGAGAGGATGGGGGTGACGGTGCAGGGTGGGGGGGGTGGGGGGGGTGGTGAATTCTCTGGGCATTTAGAAAGTGAAACCAGCAGGACTTGGTGTTGATGGAAGGTGAGGGGTGTGGGGAAGAGAGAGGGAGGTGCCAAGAAGTTCCCAGTTTGAGCACCTGGGGTGAATGGGAGGAGAGCAGGTTGGCTGTTGGGGTGGAAGTCGAAGGCTGGCTCTGGGACAGGACCGGTACGACGGGCTATCCCAGCCATTGCAGGCCTGGATCTGGAGATCGGAGGCCATGCTTCTCAAACCACCTGCAAGGGGAGCTGGCGGAAGCCAAACCGCACAGGGACGTCATCAGCAGGGCAGGTGTGGCAGATGAGGGAAGGTGTGGCCCTCATCTTGGCCCCCTGAGGGCCAAGGCCAAGTCCCTGGATGAAGCCTTGAGGATCGGAGACAGTTACTGGCCCGTTCCTGGAGGATGTGTCCCCTGAGAACTGTTTCTATCTTATTTTTTCTCTAAACAAGAGTAATACAGACATTTAAAAAATATCAATATGTTTTGTTTTGTATTTACACGCAAATGACCTGCTATGTAACTGATAAACTTCAACATCTAAGATGCTTAACACAGGAGGTGCTTACTTTTGGCCCATGTGACATCCAAAGGGTGTCCCTGCTGGTAAAGGGACCTCCTGCCCTGGCTCGGTGCCAGCCAGGCTTGCAAGAGGCCCACGGTCCACTCACATTCCGTTGTTGAGGACTCAGTGACATGGCCACACATACCCAGGGACAGGGAGGAAGTGGGCTGGTCGTCCACCTTTTTAGTTTTTATCTGCTTGGGGTGCAGGGACAGGGGGAGAGATGATTCAGAAAGCTATGAAAGCAAAAGCTAATATTCAAAATGGGATTTTGCAGAAAGTGAGAAGGCTTGAAATGTAGGCATGGCTGAGAAAAGACTTTTAAGAGGTTCCTTTGACTTTTTTGAACTTTCCAAAGTGAGAAGAACTTCCAGAATTCGAGCCCTCCTATCTGAACTCTCGGGCCAGCTCCCCCACACCTTCCCCCATGTGGACGACCTTTCCTTGTGACTGAGGCAGGGGAGGAAGGAGACCTGCAGGGTGAGGAGGGGACAAAAGGGAGACAGGCAGAGACGGGAGGGGGAGGGGTGCCCAGTGGAAGGTGGCGCTGGGACGACCCCTGAGGGCCAAGGCTCAGGGCTCCCTCAGTTCAGAAAGGAACTTGTTTGGAGAGGAGCTGCCCAGAACCAATGTAGGGGTCGCCGCCTGGCTTGCGGGGCTGAGGGAAGTGGAGGCAGAGTCAGAGGCCGTGGTGGGTCAGAACTGAAATGGCCCAGTGGCCCCTTGGGGAGACGACCGAGGGGACACTACCCTTCACCATGGTGTGAAAGGACGGACAGGCCAGGAGGCAGGTGGGGACTAGCGAGGGACCCCAGCAGGGTCCACAGGGCCAGGCAGGACCCCCCCTAACAGGACATCAGGGGCCCCTGCAGGGCACACAGTACCAGGAGGTCCCAGGAGCCCGAGCCAGAAAGGATGAGGAGAATGGAGACCAGGAAGGTCGTTATTGTCCTAAAGAGACCAAGTCAGACCCAAAAGGAATGTTCCAATAATCTGACTGGACTCAGCTGTACACCCGGTTTGACCTAGTTGGGGTGCCCCGCACCCTACGCCCTCTGAGCCCGCAGTGGGGACGGCTGATGAGAGAGCGCAGCTCGGCGACAGGCACAGAGGAGGCCGGCCAGGTGCTGCGGACCCCGGAGCAGACCCGCTGAGCCAACCTGCGGAGACGGGAGCGCCGAGGGGAAAGAGTGGGTGCTGGCTTCCCGGGCCCGCGGCGACTCACCTGCCTTCTCGGGGTGTCCACGAGGTGGTGGAAGAGCCCCACCTTTCCTGGCCTGAGCAGCGGTGCTCGGGCGGGCGGCTGGCTGGGGAGGACCCGCGAGTCCCTCCGGAGCCAAAGGAAGAGCAGAGGGCGCTTCTAAAGCCCTTCCTGACCCGGCCAGGACTCGTGGCTCTAAGGCGGAATTCTTATTTTTGCTTTGTGAATACACTTTCTCTTTTCTGCAAAGCACAGGACCACGCGATTTTGGGGTCAGTAACGTTAGTTTTAGTACCAGATCTTGGGCCTGACCCTGTGTTAAAGTTTTTATCATCCTTAGTGTGTGAATGGGGTGTTATCCCCGCTGTGACCCACAAGCCTGAGGGGGAGGCCACAGCCACCGTGGGGATGGGGGCAGGGACTCGAACCCAGGGCCGCATCTCCCCAGGCTCCTGTCTCCCGCAGAGGCCGGGTGAGGGCTCACTTGTGCTTTCCACTCGGCGTGTGTGCACACCGATGAGCACGCACACACACACACACTTGTGCATGCTCACACGCAGACACGATTGCCGAAGTCCCCCACGGGCGAGCAGCAGCCTGAGCCTCCTCCTGTGGGGACAGAGCCACGGGGTTCCGGCCCTCCAACCGCACTGCGCGTAGACTCCAAGGCACGACGGCCCGGCTGCTGGCAGACCGACTCCTTCATCCGACCTGTGCACAGCAGCAGGGGCTGTGCTCTGCGAGTCTGGACAGACGGAAGGACGCCGGCTGGCAGGGGCCTTCATCACCCCGGCTCTGCAGGAAGGTGAGCCCTGACGTGGAAACACGGGCCCTCCTCGCGGAGACCCTGTGGGGCCAGAGCCCGCACTTGATCGTCCCAACTGCTGCGGCCAAGAGGAGCCGGCTGTGGTCGGAGCCAGACCAGTACCCACATTCCCTTTCCATCCGGCATCCAGTCAAGCTCGCTCACTAATGCTTGTTTAGACCCTTCTAGCTTTTCTGTGGAAACAGACGTGTTGTCATAGGGTAAGGACAGTCTCTCCCTTTCTTTTCCATCAATTTCTGCTTTTCTCTCTACTACTTCTTCTTCCCTTGAACTTTCTCTGAGTTGCATTCACTCTTGGTTTGCTAACTTCTCCAGACAAACACTTGGGTTACTGACGTTTTGCTCACCTCTCTTTCCTAATCTGAGCATTAGAAGTTGTATGTTTCTCTCTAAACACGCCTTTCAATCAGGAACCTTCACCCGGCGCGCCACAAGCATTTTTAAAATAGGCGACACCTGACTCTTTAGTCAGGGGCGCTGACCTCCTTTCCCTTAGATTAGCAAATAAAAAAAATGAAAACAGCCAACACAATAATAGCCATCTGGTGTGAATGAGTCAAAATGATACCTAATGTTTTTGGTCAGGTCGGCCAAAATATATTTTCGGTGTTCCGTAGAATTTTAGTTATCAGTGTATGTGCGTCATGAGATGACAAAGTTTGAAAATCACGGCTCTCAGTGTGTCCCACAGGTTCTGACACATTGTATTTCCATTATCATTGAGTTGGATGCTTTGGTGAGACACCCCCGTGAAGAAACATGGCTGAGAGCTGGAGACAAGGACCCGGGGCTTGGCCACGTTTCAAGGCTTGGGTTCGGGTCTTCGGAGACGGAAAACGCATGAGAAAGCGGCCCAGCCGCAGGTCCCAGCGCAGAGGAGCAGGGCCTGGGAGGGTCCCAGAGGCAGCGGTCGCCGTGGGCCCTCCACCCTGCATCCCCTCGCTGGGCCCCCTCGGTCCTCTGGGCTTTCCCGTCCATCTCAAGGCGCCCACCACAGTTCTCCATGGAGATACGTAACAGGCATCTCAGACGTACCCAGTCCAAAACCAAAACCCTCGATTCCCTCCCCCAGCTCTGCTCCTTGCTCGATTAATTACCAAGGAAAAACTCGGGTGGCACAAAGGAGCCCACAGAGATTTGGGGTATGAGCACTACTGGCTTCTACAGGGGCGCCCCTCCGTTCGGAAGGTGGCCGGTTCTCTGCCGCACAGGTAGGCTGGCGCTTCCTCGGACGTCTGCTTGAAGAGGTCCAGTGGCCGTTTCCCATCGTGAAGCCTGAACTTCCCGCCTCGTTCTCCGGGTCCCCGCCACACCCCCCCTTCCTTCTGTCCACTTGGACTTCCTTCTCTCCCCAGTTTGCACAACCTGCTCTCCTGACCCCAGACCCAGGCCCGTCCTCCAACATGTTCCGCTCACCCCGGGGCTGCAGGCTCCCCCAGGCTGCAGGCTCTCCAGGGAGATGTCCCAGTCCTACCAATTCTCGAGGCCTGGCCTTCGCTCTAGTGTCTCCTCCCAGCTGCTTGTACCCATGGCTTACTCTCCTTGACGATGCTTCATTTCTATTGGTCTTTAGTCCCCAAGCAAGTCTGTCGGTCCCCACGATGCTTAGCCCGTACCTGGTGCTCAGTCCATACTCCCCACTTGTTAACTGATAGGGACAGAATGGCAGCATCCAAAGCTGCTTTTTCTGGATTCAGAAGACCGCACCTCCTCCGCCCGGGCAGCCTCGCCCTCGCCCTCGCCCTCACTCGCCCTCACTGCTGTGAGGGTGCCCCGGTGGCCCAGGCTGGGAGACCCCATGGGCCACCTTCCCATCTCTTTGGCCTAAATGGCTCCTTTGCCACGGGGTGGCCGAAATAAGCCCTAGGGAACAAAGACAGGGCTCTGCTTTCTGTTCTCGAAGACAAGGGTTCTCCCACTTTGGTGGGACTAAGGTCCAACTGGGGAGCTTCTAGAAAGGGTTGTCGCTGTTCCCACCAGAGATTCTGATTATGTCTGGGGTGGCAAGGTGACCAAACATCCCAGTGCTTCTGGGCGGATGGCACTGTGGCCACACCTCGGGGAGCTGAGCTCCTGTGAGATCGGATGGGCTCGGAAACGGGACACCCCTCGGTTCCAGAACTTCTTTTCACCGGTGGTGCCCTCTGTCTTCCTAGCTTCAGATGAAATTGGTGGACTGTTTCCCTTCGGGTTTCCCTCAGAAATCATCAAACGCTTGAGCCGGTCTGAACAAGCCCCTCCGGGCCCACGGGCCGCCCCTCGGGCCAGGCCTCAGCAGCGCCTTTCAGCAGCCGATGGGCCCTGAGATCCCAGCCCGACGGGGGCTTGGTTTTCTCAGTGCAGATTCCCGGCAACTACGGGTTGAAAATGTGTGAAAATGTGGCCCCCACTCCAGCCCTCGGCGGGGCGCAGGGCCGTTTTCCCTGAGAGGAAGGGTTAGGGTTAGATCGCAGTTCCCAGTGGCCCGAGGTTATGCAGTAGCGCTCGAGAGAAAGGAACGTTTAGCTGTTGGCCTTGATTCTAGACCTAGAAGCTCGCAGGGGGAAAAGGCCCACATTTCCACAGGGTGTGTGTGTGCAAAGGAGGATCCCGGAAGGACACGCCTGGACCACGAGAGTGTCTCCCCTGGGTCATGGTGTCGGGGACAGGTGACAGCGACCTTCGACTTCCGCCACTGCCGCATTCTTGTGAGGGTGGCTGACATTTGACAACGATCAGGTGCCACTTTTGTAATAAAAATGGGTCCGAGAGCAGCCACGCCCACCCAGTCTCTGGAAATATAATATTCAGCACCAGCACCCCATGTTCTAAGCAGCAAGGCCCAGCGGCGAACTCTGTCCCCACGGGTCACTGCTCTCACAGGTCGCTGGGATGTTCTGAAACACAGGGTCCCACGTCTCAGGACTACGGAAGGGTCTTTGAAGTGACCATGGGCTTGGAAGGATCCTCCGAAAGAGTTCTCGTTGTCCAGGAAGGGACTGGCTCTCTGATGGATACGGCAGTGGACCTGAAGGCTTTCTGGTGACTCTGGGCTCTTACTTGAATTTTTGCACAATTTCAGCACTGTCCCCCGACATCTGATTTTCCCAGCATCAGTTCGGTGCCTTTTGAACTTGACCAGCACAGAACTTGCAGGTCCCTTGCACCCCTCGCTGCAGCCTGTGTCCACAACCAGACTTCAGATGCAAAGGGCTTTGTGTTCACTCCCACTGGGCTGACAAGGGGCGATGGGCACCCCCCACCCCCCAAATCTCCACTCTGCCCTCCCACTGGGACTTCTCTCTGTCAGTGAGCCACTCGCTCGCTATTAATTAAACGGCTTTGTTTTGTCCTTCGATGGGCCGGCCTCTGCAAGTGCATCCAACCCCCCTCACTTCCCGCTTCACGGGGCCCCAACATTGCAGTTGCCAACCGACAGGCACCTCATTGTTCCCCGACCTTGAACCGGGACTGTGATTCTGTTTCTTGGACGCTCCCTCCGGAGCTCCCTGATCCCCTCTCTGATGAAAACAGTCGCTCCTGCTGAGCGGGGTTCTGCTGAGGGTCCCACACAGCCCACGATGTTCTCTTTCTTCAAGAGATTTTCACCCCATTTAACTTGTTTTCCTGCGAGGCTCAGCAGGTCAGACTCACCTGTGCGGCAGGCCCCTGGACGGCAGCGGCCGCCTCCTCAAAGGCGACTCAACTCCTCACCCCAGGGCCCAGGGTTCGGAAGCAGTGGCCGTGACCTCCAGCAGCCCCTCCCACCAGCTGTGGGATGTCGATGCAGTGCACTTGGTGCGGGGACAGCCCTGGGCCCCCACCGCCTCCTGGAAGTCTGCTTCCTCGGAGAAGCACCCCAGGAGAAGTTCGTGACGCCGTTCGCTGCTCTTGTCCAGATGGAAAATGACTCCAGGGCCTGGGGAGAGGCAGCCTCTGCGGGCGGGGGACGCTGGCGCACTCGCCGAGCACACGTCAAGCACACGGAGGTGAGGTCAGCTCTCAGGGCGGGATGGCCGAGGGGAGTCTTCATTATGGAAGTGGCTGGAATCGTTGCCTTCACTAATTCTAGAGGTGTCATTAGCCTGCAGACACTGTCGGTTATAGACGGATTCTCTCTTGGACAACAGATAGCATTCGGGGTGTGGGGTGAAAAACTGAGAAAACACTTCTCATCCTGAGACGATGAGGGGACCAGTTCTCCCTCCACCACAGTCCACGGCCTCGGTCGCTGTGTGTGCTGGGCCTTCTCCAGGTGTGCCGGGCGGGGAACACACCGAGGCCTGTCCCAGGGGCCCTCCCAGATGACCGGCTCCTCTGGCAGCCTGGGGACTGCCGGAGAGACCTGTGGTCCCCCCGACTGAGCCCTCCGTGGGAGGGGGGCCCCCATTCCGAAGGCAGCGTTGTGGACATCCTCGCCACTTGACACAGTGAAGACTCCTGCGCCCAGTGAGAGAGTCCGAGCCCCGCCGCGGCCCCTAACACCGTTCCAGGCCGTCTGTCCCCTGTCCCTGCCTGTCTTCCTGGGTCAGTGGGGAGCTCCTTGAACTCAGGAGTGCCCCTCGCACACCTCTGTGTCCTGAGGCTCAGACCAGTACCTGGCACCTTGAGAGGGAGTCAGTGGCTTTGAGGCAGCTTAACTGCTTTGCTTTTTGTCCCCATGTCCTTGCTGCAGGTGACCGGTTCTGGGGGAGGACAGGGCTTCCGGCCACCCTTGCCACGCTCGGCCAGCGTCGTGGCATCTTTGCTCCCTCTCCCTGTTCTGCCACCTCGATTCCATCTGCCCCGTGTGGCCAGCTTCCTATGGACACTGCGACATTCTAACGTCAGATCTTTCCGGAAAGGGTCAGTGCTGGGGAACGTCCGCTCTGGAAGTAAAGCAACCAAATCCTGATGCAATTCAAGTCGACTCCCCTCCTCGCTTCCCCCCCGCCCCCCGCCCCCAGGCTGACTCCTGTCATTGAACTTCACACCTTCCACCAGAGGCACCATTCCTCGGTGAGAACCGCGGGGATGAGATTTCATCTGCTAGTCTCGTCTGAATTCCAACACCGGCCGAGTAAACACAGCCCAGCTCTGTCTGTCCTTTTCTATAAACAAACTTGTAAACGTCCTTCATCCTCAGGAGGGTCACGTTGCCAGCCCGACACAGACTTTCCGACTCACTTTGAAGCCCCGTCGCTGCCAACTTTCCAGTTTAAAATGAGGGAAACATCATAAAAGGCTTCATTTCCTCTGCCTTGTGGAGGTGGACGGAATAGAGGGCCAGTTGGGAGCTATGAACAAAACAAGTTCATAAAAATTCCAAATCAAGCGGCACCTCTGACGTTAGCCAGACTGAAAGGCAAGGTTGCCAACCCTGCGTGGGTCGCTGTGAGGACGGTGCCCCGGGCACAGGCCCCGGGCAGGGGACACCCGGGGACATGTGCTCTCAGGAGAGGACACCTCGTGGGACAGAGTAACAGAGCCTCCAAACCTGGTGACAGACAGCTGGATGCTGGCAGGGGCGGCCCTCAGGACACACCACCCCCAAGTGGGCCGCAGGGACATGTCATCCGAAAAACAGCCAGTGTGGCGGGAGGCTTTCTCCAAAGCCCCTCACCTGCACGGACACAGGTCCTGTGAGAGCGGCTCGGGGGCCATCAGTCCCCCCCAGGAGCTTCATGACCAGGGGCAGGTGGACTCTCATCACCGGAGAGGAGGCCAGAGCCGACCCACACCCAGACGGACGCTGCCGCTGACTATCATTCCCTGCCCCGCTTCTCCTAAAGGCCCATCTGTCTCCCTGAAAACCACTTGCTCCCCCTGCCCCGCAAAGGTGGGCTGTCAGCTGTCGCGCCTTCCCTCCTCTGGGGGCTGCCGGTGTCCGCTGGTGCCCTGTGCACACACAATATCATCCGTGGTGAAGGTGTGCGCCCTTTCTCCGGCTGATCTGTCGGCGGTCCGTTTATTGCAGAGAGTTGCTCTTGAACCCGGGAGGGAAGGGGGAGTGCCGCCTCCCCCACGTTAGCCCCGTGGGGTCCCCTCAGCTACGTTTTCTGAACACCACCCTTCTAATTTAATTACACATGGTCTGTATTATGCCATGCGAGGCATGACAGCCTGTATTTGGTCAGCCTTCTAGAAATGTTCTAGGCAGTCTAGTCTGCAACAGTCAAGGTGCAAACCACAGCAGAGGTATGCAGTGAGGGGCCAGAGAGGGGGCCCTGGGGGAGGCCCCACATGGCCGAGTGGGGCGCTGCCCTGGGCGCGCAGGAGCCGGTGCCCCGAGGGCCTGCACAGGGGTTACCCGCCAACGTGACGTCACTTCTTACCTGTCTGGGATCAGGTGTCATCAGGCGCTGCCTACTGCTTCCTCAAGTGCAGAACCTCCCTCCCCAGGGCCCGACCACAGGCACAGATCTCAGACAGACGAACCTCTGGGCACGGGGTTCGGTGTCCATGCGGAGTCCTGGAGAACACGCCTCAGGCCTGTGGCCCAGGGGGCGCCCTGTCCGTGCGCAGCGCCCTCCAGACCCAGGCAGAGCCGGAGCCCAGTGAGGAGCGGAGCCCCGCGTTGCCTGATTCAAGTACACGGGGGCGACCCACGGGTTTCTGACCAGCAGCCCCAGCGCGGAGACGGGGTCTCACATGGAAATATTTTAGCTCATGACCTATCACAAAAAATCCACAACACCAAAGCAACTAAATTTTACATTATCTGAAGGAAAAAAAATACAGTCTCCCTACTCTACCTTAAACAGAAAAATATTTTAAAGTTTTAAAGTAAATATGTCAATATATCAAATGCACTAATTAATTAATGGTGAAACTTTGAATAACACAATAACTCAAATATATATGATGCATTATATATACATATAATACATATATTAAATATTGATTACTGGATACTATATACCCTTTTCAAGTATATTTAGGACATTAGTAAAAGTTGACCAACTATTGGGCTATAGAGAGATCTCTATAGCCCTGGCTGGTGTAGCTCAGTGGACCAAACAGTTGTCGGTTCAATTCCCAGTCAGGGCACATGCCTGGGTTGTGGGACAGGTCCCCAGTTGGGGGCGCAGGAGAGGCAACCGCACATTGATGTTTCTCTCCCTCTCATTCTCTCTCCCTTTCCCTCTCTCTAAAAATAAATAAATAAAATATTTTAAAAAAGAAATCTCTGTAAAATGCATGCAATTTATATAATATAGACCATATTCTCTGACAATAGGGTAAGTGATTGAGAAGATTTTTTTAGAGATTTTGTTTATTTATTTTTAGAGAGAAGGAAAGGGGGGAGAAGGAGCAGGAGAGAGACACCCATCAGTTGCCTCTAGTGTGCGCCCTGACCAGGGATGAAAACCTGGGGCCGAGGCGCGCACCCTGACCAGGACTTGAAACGGGACATTTTGCTTTGTGGGACAATGCCCAACCAACTGAGCCATACCAGTCAGGGCAGAAGTGATCTTTAAGATAGGCTTTAAAAAAAAGGCAAACTTTCACAATTCAAACAATATACAAGGAGAAAAAAACTAGAAATTACTAAATATTTAGAATAAGCTATGAAAACGCTACAACTCAAAGCTTTCTACAGTTCAGGCAACACTAACAGGTAAGTCTCTTGTCTTAATTGCATGTGTCAGAAGGAAAGAATCATTGAAAGTCTAATAGAGGGAAACACATGACTTATAAGAGTTAGTGAAGAAAAAGGAGAGAGGTACCAATAACAGTATTAAGAATCAAAAGGCTTGTCCTGACTGGTGTGGCTCAGTGGGTTGGGCGAGGTTCTGCAAAGTGAAGGGTCGCCGGTTCAATTCCTGGTCAGGGCATGTGCCCAGGCTGTGGGTCGATCCAAGGTCAGAGCACGCGTGAGAGGCAACCATCTGATGTTTCTCTCTCACATCAATGTTTCTCTCTCTCTCTTTCTCCCTCCCTTCCCCTCTCTCTAAAAATAAATGAACAAAACTTTAAAGACTCAAAGGCCCGTAATTGCACACAAAATATAAAAAAACAGGTCATATTATGAATAGACATTTGCTAGAAAATTTAAATGTTACATCAACAGACAGGCTGACGGTGACCAGAGGGAAGTGGGGAGGGAATTTCAGGGGAAGAGGGGAAGGCTTTGCAGGAACAAGTATAAAGGACACATGGACAACAAATGGGGGTGGGGGGTGGAAATGGGAGGGAGGTGGGGAGCACTGGGGGGGGGTGGGCTGGGATGGGAGTAAACGGCAGAAAACTGTACTTGAACAACAATTAGAATTTTAAAATAAAAATAAATAAATAAATGTTGCATAAGTGGGCAATCCTTTGGAAGAACGTGAATTCATTAAAAAACTCAAGAAGGTGGAGAACGTAGGAGTCTGCTGGTAGTAATCACTGAGACTGCTGGAAGTGGTGGTCACAGAGGACGTAGCCCGTGCCTCCGCCCCACCCAAGGCACAGGCTCCAAGGTCAAGTTTCACCACGCTCAGGGGAAGTGACTGCCGTTTCATAGAAACCGTTCTAGGGGGTAACGGCCGGGGAAACTACCCACCTCGGTCTCACGGCTGAAGCTCGATACTAAAATCGGGCAAAAAGGACATTTCAGAAGAAAATTAGAGGCTAGTTTTAGAAATGAACTTGCAAAAACCCTACATAAAATAAATTGACATGATTTATTGAAAATGTCCAAGAAATACAAGGATTTCTTTTTAAAATAGTCAAGTGAGACACAACTCACATACCATAAAATTCACCCATTGGAAGTGGACAATTCAGTTTTAGCATTTTCCCCAGGCGGTACCATGATCCCCATGAACTCCAACACGCTTTCACCGCTCCGAAAAAACACCCCACTCCCACCAGCATCGCTCCCCATCCGCTCTTCCCCCGGCAGCCCCTTGTCTACACCATGTCTCCGTGGATTTGCCCACTCTGGACATTTCACAGCAATGGAATCCCATCATATGTGGCCTTTCGTGACTGGCCTCTTTCTCTTGCATGGTGTTCCCAAGAATCACCCATGTTGTGGCATGTTGTGGCATGTTGCAGCATGTGTCAGGAGTTCCCTCCTTCTTACAGATGGATGATAGTCCATTGAACGGTGAACTTACTTAGTATGTCCAGCAGTTTGTGGATGTTTATTTTAATCCCACTTCCAGCTACAATGGATCACGCTAGTTTTTGTGGGGACATAAAAAGTATGCAATGTCTGTGCCCTAGTGTTTGTGGGGACACACATTTTCAATCCTTTTGCTTTGATGTCGAAGTGTGAAATCGCTGGGCCATACGCTAACTCTTCATTAAACTCCCGAGGAATGGCCAGTTGCTGTTTTGCACTCTCACTGACTACGCGTGAGGTTTCCAGTTTCTCCATGTTTTCACCTGTTTTCTTCCATTAAAAAAGTTATAGCCATCCTAGTAGGTGAGGGGCTAGTACCACATTGTTCTTGTTTTGTATCGATTTGCACTTTCCTAATGATGCATGATAGCGTGTTTCTGCGTGCCTACTGACCATGTGCACATCTTCTTTGGAGAAATATTCATCCAAGTCCTTTGCCCATTTTCAAATGGACTTCGTCTTGCTGTTTTGACTGTGCTAGATTTCGGAGTGTGGGCCCTTCCTGGATGCAGGCTTTTCTCCCATTCTATTGGTTGTCCTTTCACTTTTTTTTTTTTTTAGATTTTATTTATGTATCTTTAGAGGGGAAGGGAAGGAGAGAGGGAGAGAAATATCAATGTATGGTTGCCTCTAGGGCGTCCCCTTCTGGGAACTGGCCTGCAACCCAGGCATGTGCCCTGACTGGGAATCGAACTGATATCCTCTGGTTTGCAGGCCTGCACTCAATCCACTGAGCTACACCAGCCAGGGCTCCTTTCAGTTTTTTATAAAGTTTTCTGATGCACACAAGTTTTTTTAAAGATTTTATTTATTTATTTTCAGAGAGAGACATATCGGTGGCTTGCCTCTCAGACACGCCCCAACCTGGGAACCCACAACCCAGGCACGTACCTGGGCCAGGAATTGAACCAGTGACCCTTTGTTGCTTTACAGAAGGGCATCCAACCAACTGAGCCACACCAGTCAGTAGGTCTTCGGTCAATTTTGAGCTGATTTTTGTAAATGATGTGAGGTGAGGGTCTGGTCAGCACTCGCCATTTGTTGAACATATGGTTCTCTCCCCATGGAATTGTCTCGTCACCCTTGCTGCAAACCAACTGACCATAGGTGTGCATTTTTCTTTTTAGACTCTCAAGTCCATTCCAGTGGTCTGTCTGTCTGTCCTTCCTTCCCCAGTACCACGCTGTCTTGATCACTGCAGCTTGGCAACAGGCTTTGAAACCGAGAGGTGAACATCCTGTCTTGGTTCCTGCTTTTCAAGATTGTTTTGGTTATTCTGGGGCTTTTGAAATTCCATGCAGATGTCAGGGGAGGGTTCTCTCGCAAAAAAGGCAGTGAGAGTGTCTGTAGGCAGGCGTCGTGTTGGATTCTGCTCTATACCCAGAGAAAAGACGCTTCAAGAGTGAAAGCAGAACAAAGACACTTAAGGACAAATGAAAGCCTGAGGTGATGTCACACAAGCAGGTTGGCTTGAAGGAAAGTTCTAGAGGGAATTCTTTAAGTAGAAGGGCAATTACTCTGGAGGGACTCACAGAGACCCAGGAAGGACTGGAGAGCAACAGATGAAGTTAGAGAGGTGGGTAACTCTAAATGAATATTGATTATACGAAATACACAATGGTACATTATTAGGAGTTCAATAGGTGGAAATACCGAAATATAGAGAGAATTAAGACATGACGAGGTGAGGAGAGGGTGAGCACAGTTGAAGTGTTGGGAGGTCCCCACACTGCTCATCTCCCTGGTTTCTGGAGCTGGAGCCTGAAGTCAACAGGCTGGAGGGGACAGCCAGATGGGGAACCCGTGGGGACGGACAGGATGCCGTGTTGGTCTCTCACTACCTACAAGACTGCAATTTTTTTATCCTCACCTTAGGACATTTTCTCATCCCTTTCAGAGAGAGAGAGGAAGGAAGGGAGAGAGAGAAACACCGATGTGAGAGAAAAACATTGATTGGTTTGCCCTCTACCCGGGATGGAACCCCCAACCTGGGTATGTGCCCTGACATCCCTGTGACCCTTCAGTCAATGGGATGATGCTCTAAACCAAGCCGCCCCAGCCAGGGCCAGACTCCAGTTCCGATGCTGGGATGTCTGGCAGAAGAACCCGGAGTCCTCTGACAAGGAGCTAAAAGTGTGACTGTCCCAGGCACTGGAGAGGCTGAAGACGGAAACCTGGCGCCCGAAGCCTACAAGGCGGGCCAGCACGTGAACGGCAAGGTACGTCGGCTGCAGCAGCCGCCCCGGTGCCCCGCTGAGGGCTTCTGAATGGGAAGGAACCAGGACCGATGGTCGGCTCCTGCCTCCGGCGTCTGGCTCGGGACATCGCCCGTGACCCACCCTACTCCACGCAGCACAGGGAAGCAAGTTCTGGCGTGGCCGAGTGGGCTGAGTGGGCAGGGTGGGCTTCAGGTCAAGAACGGTTCCAGATGCAGAGAAACATTTCCTCACCAAAAAAGGACATTCCATCAGGAATACAAAAAATGCTAAATTTTTACAGAGTCATTGATACCACGGTCTCACAATGGATGGGCAAAAAGGGGCAGAATTACAAGGAGAAGTAAACAAACTCACATTTACAGTAGGAGACTTCAACTCCTCCCAAAATCTAATAGAACAGGAAGATAACGTCATCATTGAGGATATAGAAGATTTTACTGATATAATTAGCAAATTTGATTTGATTGATTATAGGTCGACAAAAATGGGCTTTACCTTAAAAACCAGTCTTAAGACATTCTGAAGGATTCAATTATACAGAATGTGTTCTCTGAAAATAGTAAAATGAAGCTAGAAATTAACCGCAAGAGATAAATAGAAAATCCCTCCCAAGTTTGGCAAGTAAATAATATGCTTGTAATAACTTCAGTGGAAGAAGAAAGCTTACTAAAAACAGAGCAGAAACTATTTTCAACAAAATGTAAGGAATATACCACATATTAAAACGTACAGAATGTAGTCGCAAGAGACAGAACTCACAGTCTGCACAGTGAAAAAAACCACTATAAGTCTAAACATCAGTGATCTAAATATTCAACTAAAAAATTAGGAAAAGAGTGGAGAATTAAGCCCAAGGAAAGTAGAAGGAGAGGAGTAATCAATATAAGAGCCGACACTGATAAAGCAGAAAACAAAAGTGAGAAAGAATCGGCAAAGCTCAAGCCTGGGAAGAGTTATCCCAGGAGAGAGTGTCCAAGTAACCAGGGTCCGAAGGGAAACGGAAGGCATCCCTACAGTTCCTACGGACGTCAAAAAGATGATAAAATAGCCCTGACTGGCGTGGCTCAGGTGTCTGGGCATCACTCACAGAACCAAGGGGCTCAGGTTTAATTCCGTCCGGGTACATACCTGGGCTGCGGGCTCATCCCTGGGCGGGGATTCGAATGACAGGCAACTGATCCAGGTCTCTCTCACACTGATGTTTCTCACTCTCTCCCTCTCTCTCTGAAAAGAAACAAATAAAATCTGTTAAAAGGTAAAATACATATAACTGTATGCTAATACACTAGAAAGTTATGATAAACATTCCTGGAAGAATATAACATACTAAATATATATTTAGACATATGGCTATTAAAGAAATTGGATTCATAATTTTAATCTTCCCATGAAAAGCTCCAGGACCAGACGCCTTTATCAGTGAATTCTGTGGAACTTGTAGAGGAAAAGAAATACCGATAGAAAATGAAAGAACATTTCCCAACTCAGTCTTACAGTTATTTTTTATAAAATCCCAAATTGAAACCAGTTTCAGTGATTATATGTAAAATTAATGTATTGTGACCAGGGTAGATTTATTTCAGAAATTCAGGGTTTGTTTGCTGTTCAAATTTACTACCTTATCAGAATAAGAAAAATCATGATTCTCTCAATATATGCAGAAAAATTATTTGACAGAATTTACTACCCATTCATGATGAACATTTTCAGCAAATTACTAACAGGAGGAAACATCCTTAATATTATAAAGGGTGTGTACAAAAACCCTGTAGCAAGTACTGGGGGTCCTAGCCAGTTCAGTAAATTGAGGGGGAAAAAGATATGAAGATTCAAAAGCACGGAACAGATAGTCATTACTCACAGACTTTGTGATTGGCTGGCTAGAAAAAAAATTTACATATACTGATGAAACTATTAGAATTAATAAGTGAATTTAGCAAGGTTGCTGAGTATAAGGCCAATGTAAAAAAATCAATGAATTTTGATATTCTGGTAACAATTAGAAAATGAAATTTAAAAACAGAATTCCACGTAGAATAGTTTCAAAGAACCTCAGAAACACAGGAATCAATCTAACAAAAGACGGTCAAGAGCTCTACATAGCAAACTATAGGACATTATTGGGATTAATTTTAAAATGTTTATTAAGTACTTAAGTTTGTAAAGGTGTCGGTTCTGCCCAAATTGATCCATGGATTCAAAGTAATCCCAAAACAAATACAGATCTCAGCAGGAGTGTGTGTGTGTGTTTAAGTTTAAAGTCTATCAAATACAAGACTCTAAGAATATCCAAGACAGTCCTGGCGGAGGTTGGAGGCCCAGTTCCATCCGATAGCAGGACGTCATGCCGTCTCAGGGTGTTGCTCCTGGCCCCGGGCGAGCTGCCTTTCGGGCCTTTTTGCCCCGGCCTTCGTTGTGGGGGGCGGGGGGCGTGCGGGAACGTGCGGGAGCATCTCTTCATAGGGGCTGCCAGCCACTTGCTTTTTTATTTTGTAAATCGTGTGTTCATACCTTCAGCCCATTCTTCTACGAGGATGTTGTCCATTCTATTTTTAGAAGTTCCTTTTTTTTTAAACATGGTTTCAGGGTTTTTTTTAAAGATTTTATTTATTTATTTTTAGAGAGGAAAGGAAGAAGAGAAGGAAAGAAATATCAATGTATGGTTGCTTCTTGTGAGTCCCCTGCTGGGAACTGGCCTGCAACCCAGGCACGTGCCCTGACTGGGAATCGAACTGCGATTGTGTGGTTTGCAGGCCCACGCTCAATTCACTGAGCTACACCAGCCAGGGCCTATTTTTAGAAGTTCCTTACATGTAAGATATTAAGTTGGACCATACGAAATTCCTACTTTATTAGGTCAAAAATGATCAAAACACCAGCAACCTCAGATGGCTGGGCCCAATGTACCAATTGGTTTAGTCGGCAAACAAGCGTTAATGTTTCCCCCACTCTTATATTTGCGTTTTTAGTTAGCTGACGGTGCTGTTGGCGATGCACGTACTATATTTTTACATAAACACATTAACCAGTTCTTTTCCTTATCGCTTCTGGGATTTGAGTCATACTTAGGAACGTTTCTTGGCTATATAACTCCGAAGTTACAAAGGAATTTCCCCATGTTTTCTTCATTTTACATCAAAATCTGTGATCCATTTGGAACATATTCTGGTGTGATCTAGGAATAGGCTCAGTTATGTATTTGTATATGCCTTTCGGGTACCTCAATTTCACATTACACTTCTCTACTGATCTGAGATGCTACCTTCATCAGTCCTTACTTGGGTCTGTCTCTGGGCTTTCTGGTTTTTGATTTGTCTGTCTACATGTGCGCAGACTGGTGCCACGCTGTTTGAATCATGTGTGCTTTAGCGTGTGCTTCACTCCCTGGGTGTGCTAGTCACCCCCCACCCCCCCAACACTGCACGTCTTGGGGGGGTGCGGATTATCCCAGTTATTCTTTGCTTGTTTATCCTTCTAACTGATCTTTAAAATTAACATGTCCCACTCTAGAAACAAGCATGATGACATTCTCATTGGGACTGTGCTAGAAATTAATTTAGGAGGGAGTGATTTTTCTGTTTCTCCTCCAGGGTTTTTTAAAAGATTTTATTTATTTTTTAGAGAGAGGGGAAGGGAGGGAGGAAGAGAAGCATTGATGTGGAGAGAAACAATGATCAGTTGCCCGCCGTGTGCCCACAACCCAGGCACGTGCCCTGACAGGGAACGGAACTGGTGACCTTTTTGGTTTGCAGGCCGGTGCTCAACCCACTGAGACACACCAGCCAGGGCTCCAGTCAGTTTTGACACGTTACGTTTTGTTCAGAAAGTTACCAATTTAATGTCAGTATTCACCTTCATTGGCATAAAGTGTGTATGATATTGTTGTACTCTAGTTTACATTTCTTGAGTTAATAGTTCTGTCCTTTCTTTATTCCTAGTATTATTTTTTCCTTATCTCTTCTCCCTCCCCAAGCAATCTTTCTAGATGGCTGTCACTTTTCTTTGAGTTTGAAAGGACAAGCCTTGTCCTCTCCGGTGTGTCTGTCTTCTGCTTCGTGTTGGGAGTTTAACACGTTCATCCTCATCTTCCCTTTTTGCCGATATAGGTGTTAATGTAAATTATCATTTTCCTCCGCATTTTAGCCATCCCGGACATTTCGGTGCTTTGTATTTCCATCATCGTTACTTCCAAGACGTCCTGCAATCCCCTTTNCATAAAGTGTGTATGATATTGTTGTACTCTAGTTTACATTTCTTGAGTTAATAGTTCTGTCCTTTCTTTATTCCTAGTATTATTTTTTCCTTATCTCTTCTCCCTCCCCAAGCAATCTTTCCAGATGGCTGTCACTTTTCTTTGAGTTTGAAAAGATAAACCTTGTCCTCTCCGGTGTGTCTGTTGCGATATAGGTATTAATGTAAGTTATCATTTTCCTCCGCATTTTAGCCATCCCGGACATTTCGGTGCTTTGTATTTCCATCATCGTTACTTCCAAGACGTCCTGCAATCCCCTTTTATATTTCTTCATTCACTTGAGTTATTAGAAGTTTTTAAATCTCCAGGTGAAAGGTCTTCATTTTTTGTGATTCATTTCTAGTTTGATTGTTATGGCCATTTCACAGATGAGGCTTGGAGAGTTTATGGGACTTGCCCAAGGTCGCACACTGGGTAAGGGTGGGGCTGCACTGGAAACTCCAAGTGTACGTCCACTGTCCTCCCCGGCCTCTGGGTCACATGCAGACACGTGATTTACTTGTGACCAGCACCACACCGGCAGGCATTCTGATGAGATGGCGAGGCTTCGTTGATAAAACTGTAATGGGATGTGGAAATTTCATTTCCGTGGGTAAGAAATTAAAACGTTAGAAGTAACAAGTGGGGTGACTTCTTGAAATGAACTCAGGTTACTCTTGATCTGGGTTCTCTCAGAAGCAGAGCCCGAGGCAGGCCGGTGTGAAGGCGGGTTAGTGGGGAACACAGACCCAGGCAGCGGAAGGGAGGGTCGAGAAACATCGATGTGTGAGAGAAACATGGACCAGTTGCCCCTTGCACACCCCCGACCAGGGACCTGGCCTGCAACCCAGCCATGCTCCCTAGCCTGGGAATCAAACCGGCAACCCCCTGACTTGCAGGCCAGTGCTCAACCATTAAGCCACACCATCCAGGACTCACTGCCTGTTCTTTACCCAGAGACTCCGTGTGACCTGCCTAATTCTCCCCGGGAAACGAACAGCTTGGGGTAGTTCCACCATAATAAAAGGGCAAAAGTTCCGTTTCCCTTTTCACCGGTCTCCTTGGCGCTGGCCGGAGTGTCCACTCCTCTCCAAATGCCCGGTGCTGTTCCCATCAGCTCACCACGGTGGGAAGAAACTGCCCTGAACCTCTCTCGGGTGCCCGGGGGGGTTCCCAGGAGCATCTGCAGCCCCTGGGACAAGCAGACAATCATTCTTGGGTTAAACTTGAACAATTCGGGTTCTAGCAGGTTTCAGAAGATGACGTTCTGCTCGGAGCCTTTCTGGGAAAACTCCCGTGTGGCAAAATACTGGCGTAAATTCACAGACGCCCGTGGGCTCCAGAATTTATTCAAAAGCAGGTGAGAGATTTTCTTCTCCCTGGGCAGCCCCCCCACCCCCCCGCAAAGTGACAGAAGACCTAACTAGGGACATCACTCTGAGGAAAAGTGTCTTGGTTTCTTCTTACGAGTAGTATTGTAATAATCACTGGTCAAGAACTTGGTTCTCTGTGGAAACCGAGTGGGTAAATGAGATGCTCGGAAGAGCAAATGAGAGCCCACCGCTGCCCCTGCTGTGTAGCCAATGAACGTGGTTAAAGCTGGGATGAGAAAAGGCGATGATGAACCCCTGCCCTCCCCCGCCCGTCCTCTCTCCAGTCACCCCACTGGCGTCACCCCAAGGGTACAAAAGAGCACAGCCAACCTCCACACAGCCCTGCAGGTGGCTGTCCTAGAAGCGACAGGATGGCGGGTCTCTTGAAGTCTCTGGGTGACGCTCGTTCGCTCACTCAAGAGTGTCATAGTGCACGTGAATGAGGCTTTCTGGACGCACTCAGATAGAGCTGAATTGCTGGGCGAGGAGAAGCAATTTTCATTTACGGAAAACGATTATGGACCATAAACTCTCTCCCNCGGGGGGGTTCCCAGGAGCATCTGCAGCCCCTGGGACAAGCAGACAATCATTCTTGGGTTAAACTTGAACAATTCGGGTTCTAGCAGGTTTCAGAAGAGGACGTTCTGCTCGGAGCCTTTCTGGGAAAACTCCCGTGTGGCAAAATACTGGTGTAAATTCACAGACGCCCGTGGGCTCCAGAATTTATTCAAAAGCAGGTGAGAGATTTTCTTCTCCCTGGGCAGCCCCCGCCCCCCCCCCCCCCGCAAAGTGACAGAAGACCTAACTAGGGACATCACTCTGAGGAAAAGTGTCCTGGTTTCTTCTTACGAGTAGTACTGTAATAATCACTGGTCAAGAACTTGGTTTTCTATGGAAACCGAGTGGGTAAATGAGATGCTCGGAAGAGCAAACGAGAGCCCACTGCTGCCCCTGCTGTGTAGCCAATGAATGTGGTTAAAGCTGGGATGAGAAAAGGCGATGATGAACCCCTGCCCTCCCCCGCCCGTCCTCTCTCCAGTCACCCCACTGGCGTCACCCCGAGGGTACAAAAGAGCACAGCCAACCTCCACACAGCCCTGCAGGCGGCTGTCCTAGAAGCGACAGGATGGCGGGTCTCTTGAAGTCTCTGGGTGACGCTCGCTCGCTCACTCAGAAGTGTCATAGTGCACGTGAATGAGGCTTTCTGGACGCACTCAGATAGAGCTGAATTGCTGGGCGAGGAGAAGCAATTTTCATTTACGGAAAACGATTATGGACCATAAACTCTCTCCCCGTGATGCTCAAGGCCACTTCCTTCCTATGCGCCCCCAGGGGACAGGCAGCCAGCCTCCCCCACCCTGCACAGAGCCAGCTCCACTCTCGCAGGCTCTGAACATCACACAGACTTGCTCTTGGCCACATTAATGAATGATGCCTGCCATTCGGAAAAAATGCATGCGTTTGTATAAAAGGTCTACATTTTTTAAAAAAATCAAAATTTGACTCTGGGGACGTGGACGTGCTGGTTGTCAACAACACTCTTGCCTGAGCCTTGAACGGCAGAAGCAAAGCATTTTATTTTTCTTTTCTGCACCGCGTCCTGGAAGACACACTGAAGTGATTATGCGGCCTTGCCAATAAAAACACCCTCATTTCTTTCCTCACAGGGACTCGGAGAAACCTAACTGTCTGCTTTCTTGAACCCTGTACCTGGTGTGCTCCGCAACCCTGACCGAAATCTCCCAGGCACCAAGTTTGGGGTCTCTGCCCCGCCCCCAGCAGCACCCTGTCTGGCCCAGGTGACAGGACTCTTTCTAATGGACGCCCCTCTCTTAAGCACCAAGCTGCCCTCCCTCCTGCCCTCTCAGTTTTAGCAGGAGACCTGGTTTCCTGTCCTACACAGAAAATGTCAGCCCCAGAACCCTGTGTGTTGGGCCACCAAGCACCCACCACCCACCGCCCCAGATTTCCCCCGCCTCTCCTCCTTCCCTACAAACATTTCAAGGCTCTTTGGACCCGACTGAGGACAGAAAGAAATGCTGCCTGTAGAAGGAGAGAGAGAGAAGATGGAAAGTCAACACTAATCATACTGTCAAAAGCAAAATTGTAAAACGCTCTTCCGAATTTTAGTGGCAAAACTCCACAATGGGGGATGGGGACCCTTTAAGGGGATCGCCCCGCTGGAGGGATGGCCCAGTAAGTGGGCCAGAGCCGGTGCCTCAAATGAGCCAGGCATGGCCCCCCAATCCAACAGTCTTCCAAGCTTGTGTCCCCTTCTTGCCTGACGGCAGGGGACCCCAAAGGCAGTAGCTGTCCTCCACCCGGAAGGGGTAGAGGGGTAATCCCGGCACAGCCTGGACCACCGGACCCCCCCGGAATTTCACAGACCCGTGCACCCTCCCAGGACTTTGCCTTCCGCCATCAGCTATGGAGGTTTCTCACCTGTTCCCTATGACACCTGCTACCTTCAACAGCTACTGTCCGGGCTAGGACATTTTTGGTTATGCCTGTAACCAAAACCATCCAGGAGTCCAGGACGAACGGCACTTTGTAACATAGGGTACGAGGAGTGTGTTATGAGGCGTATTTACCAAAAGGAAGAAACTGGAACCGCATCGTGAGCAAGAAGAAAAATCGCCTTTGCTATTTCACAGTCACAGATCTGAAATACGCACGCCCATGTTCGTGGGGCTCTGGAGACACCTTTTGTTCTGTCCCACTGACTTGAGTTAACAAGGCTAATGAACTTGGACACTGAAAAGGGTGACTGCCTGGGCAGCTCTTCCCTGTTCCCGACTCTCTTTTCATGGGGTCTATTTCCTGGTGGCAATAACATTTGTTGACTCTGAAAACGAGAGACGACCCTTTCGTGGCAGAATGTCACCATGGTGTTCCGCCGGTCCTCGCCCATGAAGCTCGGACACCCCCTTTCTCTGAGGGGCTGGGGGGCGCCGGGAAAGCAGCTGACTCCCACAGAAGCAACAGTCACTTAGAGAAAAGGGAAGGGGACAGATTTATTCCCGTCCCACTTGTCCTCCAGAACACGCTTTCATCAGAATGCAGAGGGTAATCGCCCCAGAAGCGAAGCTGCTGCCACATTGAATATCTGGTCTGCGTTTTGAGTTTGGGAACATTAACTCCTATTGTGCGATTCTGGCAGCGAATCATTGCTTTCTCCATTTCTGATGTTTAACCTACGAAGTTACACTTCGTCCTTCTTGAAATAACTAAAGTTTTTGCGAATGATCAGACGTTGAAGGTTTTTTAATTTCCACAGTGAGACCATTCACATCCTACAAGTCAAATAAGAAATGTTCTCAGGGAAGCACTGGGGACAAAGATTAAACACAGGCCCCACGTCGAGGCCGTTGCACGAACACCACGCACCCCCACCCCGCCCCCACACCCCGCCCCCACCAGTACCAGGGGAAAGGCACAGTCACCGGCTGTGCCCTCCATCCTCATTTGCCTAGGGCGAGTCCCGATGGTCTGGTTTGGTTTCTGGTTTTACAGAAGTTGTCATGGAAGGAGCTTTAAGATGCTCATTTTTACGATAAATGTCTCTTCAGAGATTGCAATAAACACCAATAAACCTGTTCGGTTTTCTGCTTCAAGCTTTGTTAAAAAGGCTTTTGCGAGAAGGCTCCTTTAAAAGTCCCAAGGACTCTGGCTTCTAAAGTAGTTTATATCTGAGGCAATAAATAACGTTTCTAGGGAAGACATCGGAGTGCAGACATAAATCTCAAGCAGGACCAAGCAGCGGATAACATTTGTGAGAAGCGAGACACGCTGCTTCTTAGTTGGGAAGAAAGCGAAAAACCCCTCCCCTCCGACAAGAAGAGCCCACACTAGACCATCCCCATTTTGTGGGACGACAATGCTATAATTCTTCTCAATTTTTGGCTCCTCTCTCATGTTGGAAAAGAGTTAAGGAAGGCCAGAAAGGAAAATTGATGTCTTTTCTCTGATTAGTTGGGGACAATTTGAGAAGAATATTCTTACCAAGGAAGAAAAGCTACTGGCTGGTTCAAGAAGCCGCAGGCAGGGGGGCTGGCAGCCACGAAGCCCCCCCCAGGGCACTCTGGGGGGGGGGACTAGGGCAGACACGCGCTGATGGAGACTCGCTGAGATAAAGTGACAGAGAGTAAAATCCGTTGAAATAGTTTAAAATTTTTTCTGGAAAAAATTTTGTTTTAATTCTCACCAGAGGATATGTTAATTGACTTTAGAGAGTGAGGAAGGGAGAGGGAGAGGGAGGGAGAGGGAGGGAGGGGGAGGGAGGGGAGGGAGGGGAGGGAGGGGAGGGAGAGGAGAGAGGGGAGGGAGGGGAGGGAGGGGAGGGAGGGGGAGGGAGGGGAGGGAGGGGAGGGAGGGGGAGGGAGGGGAGAGAGAGAAAGAAACATCGCTGGGTTGCCTCCCACACACCCCCTGACCAAGGATTGAACCCACGACCCTTTGGTGTGTGGGATGATGCCCCAAGTAACTGAGCCACCCAACCAGGGATGGGAAAAAATGGTTTTAATGCTTAAAAAGTTATATAACAAGAGGTAACACTTAAAAAAAAACTATGTGCAAAACACTAATAGGAAGTTTATTTTAGCAGAAGATTAAAGCAAAACATAAAATCCTCTGGCATTGTTGGCCACCTATTCCACGCTGTCAGTGTGCATTTGCCCCTGGGCCGTGATAATGGCATTGAACGCACAATCGGGAGAAACGCCGAGGCTGCTGGCCTCACCCGCGCCCGGCGAGGGGCGGTGGGCTCCCACTCTGAATGAGCGTCGAGGGCTGCACCTTTCACACCAGTCAAGGGCACTTAAACTGAGATTTTTTTTTTCTTGAAAACACAGGAGTAGGTGTCCCTCCTTCATTAGTTTCTGGAATGTCTGCCCTAAATAAAACAAGCTCACCTCTGAGAGCAAAGGCTGTCTTCTAGCTCAGCGAGGCGAACATTTTTAATGCTCTGACCACTTTCTTATTTGCAGGGACTTTCTCTTCTTCCCCTAACCTGTAGGAACCATCCTTTTTAAACAAAATTTGTCCGCATCTGTGTCCTGTAGACGGCAGGCAGGGTGAAATGAACACAACCAGATGGTTCTTTACAAAAAGACCACAGAAGCTGAACCTCAGCCTTTAAAACAGTGAAAAGGACAGGCCACCTGCCTTTGAATACGCTTCACCTGAAGGGCCGGGTGGCTGGGCCGGTTGGAGCATTGCCCCCAACACCCGAAGTCTGTGGGTTGGATTCCAGGTCAGGGCACACGTCTGGGTGGCGAGTTTGGTGCCCGGTCTAGGAGGGTTCCAGAGGTGACCCATTGATGCTTCCTCTCTCTTTCCCTTCTCCTCTCTCTAAAAACAATAAAAACAGCCTCTGGTGAGGATTTTAAAAAATCTGTAAATTCAGCAATCTTCCTTTAACCGCGCTTGGCTCTGCAGGCTCGTCCCATGTTGCCCAGAGACGTCCCCAGAAGCGACCTCATGGGCTGTGTGTCCACAGTTTGAAACCCACAGGTGGGGCAGTCCGACCGAGCGTGGGGTGGAAGCTTCTCCCTTCAAACTGCTGGTCCAGCCAGGGCCTAGGGGAAGCCCTCCCCGACCCCCCCACCCCCAGGGCAGCACGGACCTGGGTGGACAGCGCGTGAGCCCGAATCACAACTTTTCTTAGGACGGGGCTGCTGAGGCCATGGCTCTTCCTTGAAGTTCCACGCGCGTGGAGGCTCCGCTGGGACGCGCCGTTTGCTCGGAAGCCGATTGCCTCCAGCAGGCGCAGCCTCGGCCTCCCTCACCACCTGGGCCTTCTTGGCAAAGAAGCCGAATACCCTTTGCAAGTTGTGTTAGGCTACAGTTCTTCTTCCCATAATATCGTTCCCTTCTCTTCCATCGACCTGTTTATTTTCGTCCGGTAAGTTCTCGCGCTTTATCATTCCTCGCATTAATGTTGGCTTGCATCACTGAGACATGTATTTCTTGTCAAGCTAAGAAAAGCACAGAGGCCTCTTTGATGACGTCACTCACGGAGTCGAACATCGGAATGATTTTTTCCCCAAGTTGTCCACTTCCTTCTCTCGGTTCATCCACACGGACATGCAGGGCTCGCTCACTGCCATTTCCAAAGGCGTTTGCAGCGCTTTGGGGTCCAAGTATCCTTCCAGTTTCCGCTGTTTCTACTCCTGCTTTTTTTTTTTTTCAGATTCTTTGATTCTCTTTGCTGGCCACTCAATACACGGCAGAAAACTCGTACAGGATTGAACTTGGTGGGCGTCCTGACCCCGAGTAACTGAAAATGGAGGACTGTCACACAAGAATCTCCACGTGTGTTTTTGAAAATAGATTGTCAGAGACATCGAATACGCATGTTAAGGTTCCACAGGATAGATTTGAAAGA
This sequence comes from Sturnira hondurensis, assembly GCF_014824575.4. Lineage (NCBI taxonomy): Eukaryota > Metazoa > Chordata > Mammalia > Chiroptera > Phyllostomidae > Sturnira > Sturnira hondurensis. Next base: position 524,735 of record NW_028086562.1, read on the forward strand.
CGTGGCTAAAAAGTCCACATTTACAGTGCCCTAGAAATGACCTCTCCAACTTCTAAAATTTAACAGCAAGTATTTTAGATGTCAAATTGAAACTGAGAGGGGAACATGGTTTTGCAAACCCCATTAAGGAACATACGAGCAAATAAGTTGGAACCTGCGGCCGCACGTTATCCCACATGGGACCTTGTGTGGCTTCTCTCTGACCTGGTGGCGGGCTCTCAGGTTCCATCCGGTTTTTCGCGGCCTCGGACAATGCTGCCAGGGCCACTCGTGGTGTCTGCTGGCTCGGGAGGAGTTTCTCCAGATGTCCCGATGAAGGAATCGCAGGGTGAAGAGAAGGGGATTTTAACTTGACTGGCTAGTTTGCCCTGCCCCCGACCCGGTGGTCCTGAGTACAGTCCCCCGCAGCGTCCTCACTCGCCCGATCTGACACGACCTTGTGGGCACTGGGCCTGGCTACGTCCAGATTTCTGCGCATCTGGGAGCTCTGGGTTGGTGTTTGATTGGTGGAGTTTCTCTGGTTACCAGGTGCCGCTGCGCTGGGGAGGCAGTCGGAGAGGGACACACCCCTGCTCAGAGCTCATGGCTGAGCAAAGGGGTGACTTACCAGATGCCAGTTGGTGAGGGGGTTACTGCATTCTCCCGTCTTCCAGCCCGAGACTCCTTTCCCCCGGGTGGGGGCAGAAATTCCGTGGAAGCCACCTTCTCCCTGTATTCAGGAACAGCCTGAGCTCATCGGGGAGGTTGAGCTGGCTGTTCCCCGTTGGGAAGAGTCCCCAAGACTTGGAAGAGGATGCATATCAAGCTTCCATGGGGAGAGTGGACCGGTGAGGTGGCTCAGGCACTGGGGGCCAAGATGCCAGTGTCCAGGAATGGCAGGACCAGAGAGGGCCGGGCAAGGGTGTCCTGCATTTCCAGGAGTGGCCCTCGGATCGGAGGGGCTCCCTTCCATGTTTTAGTCTGGGGTGGGCTCTGCATCTGGACGGGATGAAAGTCAAGAGCCTCAAGCACAAAGGGCATTCACCTGCTGCTTGCCTGGCAGGATACCGGCCTGGAGTCAAACCCGACTGAACAGGAAAAAGGAAATGGGTGTTTCCAAGCTGTGTGTGTGGGCAAGACTCACATGGTCACCCAGTGGTCTCGATGTGCTGGACAATGAGCGCCTCGGAGGCCCAGCAGGCAGCTCAGCCCCCAGGTCCCGGGGGACGGAAGGGGGTGTTCTCTCTGAAGGGCGAGGACGAATTAGCCGGGAAGGCTGTGGAGTTAAGGAAGCTGGGCTCCACCTGGGGAGTGATGGGTGGGGAGCTCTCAAAGCGTTGCTTTCTTTCTTTTAAGGATCGTGACGTGTGTAGATTTGCTCCAGAACGATTACCCAGGCTGCGGTGTGGATGACAGATTGGAGGACAGGAGCCTGGACTGAGCCAGGGAGACATGGCATGGAAGTAGGTGACAAATGTCAGTGGCCCAGGCAATGGCAATGGGGACTGGGTGTGTGTGTGTGAGAGGGTTGGAAGGGAAACACTGAGCCTCCTGCTGCCCTGGCTGGGGTGGGGGGCGCGTGGGGGTGGGGAGGAGTCAGGAGTCAGGCTGGTGGGAGGAACTCTGGGAAGGGCAGGTGTGGGAGGGAAGGGGAGGGCTCTGTTCAGACATGTTCCCTCCTGCAGCCTGTGACTGCAGGGACCCAACCGGCAGTGGGGGGCCCTTTCTGAGGCTCAGGCGCAGGACCAGGCCATGACCGTGCAGCTTCTGGGGGTCACCAGGCTAGAAGGGTAATAAATAAGGCCCTGGCTGGAAAGGCTTTGCCCCAGGAGAGAAGAAAAGAGGGGCGGGGGCGGGGGTGGGGGGGGGTCGGGGCAGACAGGGTTGTTTATGTGAGTTTAAAATATAATAGTTGTGTGTTGAACTGGCTGCCTCCACCTCTTTATTGCCATCCCACGCACCGTATTTACAATCATTTCCCCAGCTTCGTCTGACATTTTGTGTAAAAATGGCTACCACGGAAGCCAGGCCGTCTTTCGAGTACCAGGAATACCAGACGAGTCCTCGAACGACCGAGGCAGGAGCTGCCCGTTGTGAATTTCCAGCTACACGTTGTTTTGATAATGAGGCTCTTAGCTCACGGTTAGCTTATAAAGTTCCTAATTAAACGAGAATGGGAAGATACGTTTATTATTTATTTCCAAGCACCCAGACTTTGATAACGAAGCGAGGCGTCCTGATGGCGTGTGCCGACAGGCGAGGTTCCATTCTGGGCTGTCAAGGTCGGCTAGAAAGAAATGGGACCCACTGTTTTTACAAGCCTCACGTATTCAAAGGGTGTTTTCCTCCCCAACGCCGAGGATTAGTCAGTGATTATGCCCTTTGAAAGGACATAACTGAAGCTGCTTTGGGGGGGGGGGCAGACGCTCCACTGAGTGTCTGCCTCAGGGGTTCATGAACCTCCTCCTGCGAGGAGGAGGGGGCTTGAGTTTTGGAATCAGCCAAGTCATTCGGAGCCAAGTTCGGTGAGTAAGAGGAAAGCCTGAGCACAGCCCTATCAGATCAACAAACACGTCCTGCCTCCCCGCCCCCCACGGCGTTCACCGGCTCCTAGGAGCGCCTCCACACCCCAGCCCCAAGACTGACTTCATTCCTCCTCATTGAAGTACGTGGTCTCTCCCCGTCCTTTACACACCCACACCTAATTCGCCACCAGGGAAGGCAGCTTTGTTCTCCAACACACACCCCAGAGCCTTCCACTGCCTCCCTCTCCCTGCATCATCCCAGTGTGGGGGGGGGGAGGGGGGCAGGGAGGGGGCTGGCCAGCCTCCCCAGGAGGCGCCAGTCCCTCATCCCTTTGTGCCCCTCAGTCCTGCAGCAACGCCTTCTTCCCGCAGGGCAGGCGCCGGCCTCTCCTGCTGAGCACCCTCCGCAGCTCTCTTCGCCCTGCGGGCACCCTGACCAGGCCCCTGGAAAGTCCCCTCCCCCCCCGCCCCGCCCCCAGACCTCATGAGCTTTCTGCGGGTTCCTCGAACGCGCCCAGGTTTTTGCCACCGTGGAGTCCCTGTCCTTGCTCTTTTCCCAGCCCCACAATCCCGTGCGTGTGCCTGGCTCCTATGCATATTCCTTCCCTGCTAATAACCAACTGTTGCAAACTGGGCGGCTTAAAACAACAGAAACGGGTTCTCTCACAGTTCTGGAGGCCAGGGGTTCAAAATTAAGGTGCTGGCAGGTCCACGCTTCCTCTGAAAGCCGCAGGAGAGGGTCCTTCCTGCCTCTCCCGGCTTTGGGGCTGCCAGCACTCCTTGGCTTGTGGCTGCATCACTGCAGCCCCTGCCTTCATCTCCACATGGCCTCCTCCCCTGGGCTCTCTCTCTTCTTCTGAGGATACCAGTCCTGCCGGGTTTGGGCCTCACCCACGTCCAGTACGGCCTTGTCTTAACTAATTACATCTGCAATCATCTGATTTCCAAGTAAGGTCACGTTCACAGGTACTGGTGGGTAGGTAGGACTTCACCGGAACACAACTCAACCCGTAACTGCAGCCTCTGGCTCTTGGCCTCCACAGGCACGCCTTCCCCTGGGTGGGCAGAGCTCTCCAGGGTGGGCTGCCACCCTCAGCTTGGGCCTCAGCAGGTGTCTGTGGCGACTCTTCTCTCCTCTGAGATGAACACGTGTGTTCGGTTGATTTGCCTTCATGTCTGTCTCTCGCTCGACTGGAAGCTCCTTGAGCCCTGGACCCCCCCCCCCGTGCCCAGCACCCCCGTGCCCAGCACTTCTCCAGAGGCTGACAGCAGGCCCCCCCCCTGTAGATGTTTAATACATTTTCATATTAACTGAACTTCAAAATGGGTGGCAGGCTAGAGGAGGCAGCAGCGGCCTGAGGGTCAGACGACGCAAAGGAACAAGACTCTAACCTACACCCATCTAGTGCTTTCTAACTTTCAGTGTCTTCAAAGCCGTTATTTCTTGGAATCCGCACAGCAGCCCAGCAAGACAGACCAGGCAAGTCTGAGCGCCCCCCTTTTTCAGAGAAGAGCTCGCCCGTCAAGCTCATAATGAACGGAGATGGGGGACCCCTGAATGGTGGAGCTGGGAGGAGTCTGGTGAGACACGGGGTCTGATCTGTTCCTCGTACAAGTGAGAGAGCAGAGGCTGGAGGAGGGAAGCGGTTCACTGGCGATGTCTCAGCTGCTGACTAGCAGAGTGGGGGCTGGATTCTGAGTCCTTCTGAGGGAACCCCAAACATGTTTAGGGAACAGCAGGGTGGTCGCAGCAAATGAGTATCCTCCCCAAACGACGCCCCGACAGGACAAGGCTCCTCCAGAACACACTGTAACGTGCCAGACTTCCGGAATGGGGCCCCTGACACCCCACCTCTGGGCCTGGTGAGCTTGAGAGAGAAACTGTTGAGGGGCCCTGAGCGATCTGGCCTTGAGGGGTAGTCGATCAATGACGAGGGGCCTCATGAGTCGGTGCGTACCAAGGCATCTGTGCTCAATGGGGAGGGAGCCTATCCCAGCCGGGCCTACTTTTTAAGAGACAACGTCTGGAAACCGCAAACCTTTGCGGCTGGAGCCTCGCAGAACACCTGACCCCATCTGCACTCAACGGACAGTGCTCGAATGAACGCGGGAGGAACTCAGGCACAGCCGAACTTGAACATGGCGGAGGCTCTAAAGCAGGAGGGATCCTTCCGGAACCCCTCAGTGTGTTCCCCAGACTTCACACATCATCTGTTCCCTCCGCCTGCAGGGTTTGCGTCGCCCTGCAAACTCGCTCGGGGGTGGACCGGTGTGAGCTAAAGAATCGGGGAAAGTTGGCGTTATAACACACAAGAGAATAACAGCATACCGGGCTCCGTGCTATCGGTTTTCAGGGTCAGAGTGGAGCCTTCTAATGAAGGTGCTGGCTAGTAGACTGCTGTGGCTAAAAGCCCACAGACTACATCAAGAAGGATTTTGGAAGCAAAGCTGAAAATACATCCTTACTTTTGTATATGCTTTAAAATGCCATATGCATATTTAATGATTATATGTCAAGAAAATGTCCTGGAGCCCTGGCTGGTGTGGCTCAGTGGATTGAGCATGGGCTGTGGCGAACCAAAGGGTCGCCAGTTCGATTCCCAGTCAGAGCACATGCCTGGGTGGCAGGCCAGGTCCCCAGTGAGGGTATATGAAAGGCAACCACACATTGATGTTTCTCTCCCTCCTTTCCCCTCACTCTAAAAATAAGTGAACAAAATCTTTAAAAAAGAGAGAAAGAAAAAGAAAATGTCTTAGAGCACAGCCATTAAAATAATCACAGAATAAGAAGATGGCGCTGGGGTTAAAATAAAAAGGTTAGGGTTTTTGTTGCTGTTTTCCTTTTTATTTTTTAGTCTGGAAAGAGGATGGTTCGGGGAAAATAGAGAATAATTTCTGCATAGATGTTCTGTCCATTAGACAAATATTCGCCACATCCCTCTTTGGTCAGCCAGGTGCAGGGGTCAGAATGCCTAAGACAGGTCAACCTTGCCCTTGTGGGGACATCGGGGGCTAATATAAATCTACGTACTGAATTCTGAAAAAATGTCTCGTGAAACTTGGAAGGGCCACATTTAGAACTAATAGAAAAATCCATGAAAAAAAAAAAAAAAACAGAAAAAGAAAAAAAAAAACCCTGCACAGTGCCCAGGACGAGAGAGGCACCCGGGAGAGGGAGGGTGACTTTGAAAGTGACGATGTTCTTATCGCGATATTAAAATGTCTACAGGAAAAGTAAGCAAAGGACAGCCAGCAATTCAGAAAGGAGAGATACAAATGGCCAACTGAACTACATGCAGATGAAAATAGGTGCAAAATTACATGCACAGTAAAACAGAACAATGCAGAGTTGCTAGTAAACCTTCGGAATCAGAAGAGACTAGTGAATGGAAACTGAGGTTAGAAACAGATTCCAATAAACCCACACAAACTACGAAACGAGTGATTAGTGAGAACCGAGATGTTGGAGGGAAAAGAAAGACAATGCTTGAAAGACGTTGATTGTCCGAGGGTCCCCATGTATCAGCTGTTCCAGAGGGCCACAGACCCCACTCCTTGGGACTCCCGTGGGGAGGCGGAGAAATGCCAGACTGAATGTTGGGCACAGGGCCCAGCGGGGCTTTCTTATGTAACAATCGCCCGAGCGAGTTAGTGTGAGAACTTGCGAAATGAAGGCGAAGAGTGGCCAAAACAAATGCGTGGCCAGACTAAAGCCAACTTGGCTGACGCCGCTCCAACATTTGCGTTTCACAGAGAAAAGAGCCATAAAGTCGATAGCTGTGTTTTCGCCACAAATCCTGTTTGTGATCGTCCTCTGCCCCTGTCTCTGTGACGTCATCGTCACTAGCAAAAGCTCCACATTCCACAAAGTCCACAGAGAGCGCTGGAAATGGTGAACCCAAACCAGCCGAGTCGGGGACCCGGACCCTAAGCTCTGGGTTTTTCCTGGGAGCAGCACTGTTGCTCCCCTTCAGGGCCCTGGTTGGGTCTTTCTAGCAAACACCCGGAACTCTCCTCCCGTCTGGAAGTCAGGTATGTGTGGATCAGGTGGTGTGTTTGTTCAGCGCCCTGTGCTGTTATTCCCAGCAGAAAGGGAGTGAGGACAGAACGCTCTGTCAAACAAACAATTGCCCAAGGTCTTGGGCAAGAGAAATTGGGACAGGAAGCAGACAGTGGACTCCTTGCCCCAGGTAACTGCCCGATAAGGTAAACACGCCGTGTACAATGAGTTCCTGTCCTCCCGTGATAAATATTTATGTGCTGAGCCCTGTGTTTAAAAGCACTAAACCATTTCTCAGTCTGAACACTGACCTTTGGATACAAAACACGGGGCTAATTTTGCAGGGGATGTGATTAATTGTTGTGGCTCAGAGCTGTACTAGGAACAAGAGAAATTGTTTTGGGGATTGTTTAAAAAGTGATTCAGCAGGCGTGTGTAGCTTTCGGGTAACCTTGTGGAGTTTACACTCTGCCACTTTCTTTAGCCACACAGAGAACAGGAGTTGCACCAACGATCGGGGGTGGGGGGGGGGGGAAGACGGTGGCCCAGCGGTTTGTCCTGAGCAAACTCAGGCCCTCCTGACGGTAGAAGTGACGGATTCAGCTGTGGGGTTTACGCACCGCCTTGCATTAATAAGGTACCAGGGACCTTATTCCTAGGACATTGGGTTGGCCTGGCCCAAAATCCCTGTGACCCAGACCTACTGAACTTTCGTGTAAATAAAATGTGCAGGCAGACAGAGCCCTTGCAGTGAACCCCACCCGAAACAAAAGTAAAAGGTGAACCACAAACAAGGACAGATAATGTGTCACAAAACAGTACCGCCTTCTTCCTAGGTGGTGACCTGGGTCCTCCCTGTCACCTCCCCCTCTCACCCCCAGGGTTCGATGTACCTAAGACCTTATTGTTTCGCCCCTGAAATAGCCCAGACCCACACCCTGCCCTCACAGCTTTTGCCAGTTGTCTGCCTTTCCTGGCTTTCTCTTGCCTGGGTACCTCCAGGCACCGGCTCACCAAGCCCGACTCCAGGTGTTGCCACCAGCGGGGCTCCCAGGCTTCCACTTCTCACGAAACGGTGCCCTCTCCCATTCCACGACCTTGACCTGGACTACAGCCCGGACCCCTCCCGCTGTGACCCAGACCCACCTGCATCTGGTTGTAGATGGTTCTTCCCGAACACCTTGGAGCCTTCCATCCATGTTCTTCTGTGTTCACTGCTCCCCGCCACTGCCCCCCAAAAGTGTGCACTGAACTGCACACCTAAACACGGTTAAAATAGTCGACTACATTTCACCACAATTTTAAAGCATAACTAATACATTTTTAATTAATGAATTGATTTTTAGAGAGAGGGAGAGAAACATCAGTGTGCGAGAGAAACGCCCATCAGCTGCCCCGCTGCCTCCCGTCAGTGCCCCAACTCGGGGACCAAACCTGCAACCCAGTCACGCACCCTGACCAGGAATCAAACCTGTGACCTTTCGCTTTGGGAGATGACGCACCCAACTGAGCCACACTGGTCAGGGCAAAAATAACTAGTATGTTTTTAAAAGGTAATAGTAGTTCCCACACCACGTTACCACTGTTTGGGAACTTCCATTCAGTGACCAGTCCTCAGAACACGGTAGGATGGGCAGGAGTCTTCCCATCCCCCTGGAGGAACTGAAGGACTAGTGTGCAGGCTGTCACACTCACTCAGGCTCACGGCCAATCCTGGAGGGCTCTGGTGCCAGGTCCTCACAGAGGGTCCCGGCTGTGTTTCCACCACAGCTGCAGGCTGGGGGCGTTGCAAAGAGAACATCCAGTTGGAAAAGCCTGAAGTATTTACCGCCCAGCTCCAAACTGGCTCCAGGCCCCCTGTGGGGACACAGGAGGCCCTCCAGAAATGCCTGGTGGTTGGCTGACTGAGGGTCCCTGGCTACCCTTCCTGCGAGATCTTGTGATGCATCGAGTCATCAATGGACCTTGATGTGTTAATCCCCCAGAGGCGTGAAGCCGATGACCTTGGACAAGACGTTTGACCTTTCTCAGCTTTGGTTTCTTCTTCTATGAAATAAAAATTGAACCAGATGCTTCCTGGCCAGGAGAGGGGAGGTGTCTTCCTAAGCCTAAAATTCTACCGCTACGTCAGAATACCTGCTTGCTAAGGACTCCCTGTTTCTGTTTCATCCCCTTCCCTCCGGGGAGCCGGTGAAGGAGGGTCTGATTGTACGGCGTTTGGAGAAAGAGATCTTCCAGCTCGACAAATAAAAAAATCTTTCTCATTTTCAAGTGTTCTGCCTTTGGCACATATGTCTTCATACTACAGCTTTTAATGTTCTGAAATGTAATCTGCAGCCCGGACCTGTTCCGAGAGGCCCCACAGCACTTTTCAAAGTGGGGCTGTTTGGATGAAGAGAGAGAGAAAAAAAATACAGTAATAGCTTTAGACTGGCATTGAAATAACCTGGAAACCCTACTCCAGGTGGAATTCTGAAGCGCAACCCTACAAAGATTTCTCCCAGTGTTTCAGTCTAGACTCCTCTGAAATGTCTGAAAGTGTGTGCGTAATCATTAACTTTTATTGGGGACACACCAGGCTCGATCGAGGAAACAAAGCAATTACTTGCTAGCTCTTCCCCGGCTCTCCCCCGACAGGAGGATCTGCGTGGAGCAGCGCAGAGTTTGGACGGAGACTTTCCCGGGCCCTTTCCAGGGATTACACCCAGGGAAAGACCATAAAACTGGCATCCGGCACCACACGCTCTTACCGCTGGACGCGAGCGCACTTGGCTGTGAAACTGTGTTCTCGGGCTCGGACTAGGACCAAACCACAGAGTCTCAATGTCCTGTTTGTGACCAGTGTTTTCATTGCTTTGATCTTTTTGGGGGGGCGACGCCAGTCACCATCATCGGAACTGTATTTTCTCTACCTTCCGTCGCAGAGGACGGTGCCCGTGCGCTTTGATGACCAGGGCTGGCCACGTCTGTGCCCCCTCCGCCAGTCACCCCGGGGACTCTGGGATCCCTTTCCGCTCTCCGGCACCTAAGTCTGTGTGACTGCAGAGGTCATCTCAGGTGGAGCAGAGGTCAAACACCAATGCCCGCTGTTGCCAAAACAGACCATCCCTGATTTTTCTAGAAAGTTAACCGAGCTTGCAAAGCCGTGTTGGTTATGATACTGGTTGGTGGTTCACAGAGAGAATGTTCACAGCTTGAATACAAGGTCATTGCATGTTTTTTCTTTTTGGGGGAAAGGGAAACTTTTTATCGTTAACAGCTTTATTGAGATACGTAACTCACATACAGTAATGTTCAGCCGTTTAAGGCGGACTATTCTACGGCTTTTAGCCTGTTCAGAGTTGGGCAGCCGTGGGCACCATCAATTCTAAAATATTTTCATCACCCCAGAGAGAAACGCACCCCTCTTAGCCTTCCCTCCCTCCTCCCGACCCACTCCCCTAGCCCCAGGGCAACCCCGGTCTATTTTCTGTCCCTAGGGACCTGCCTGTTCGGGACATTCCACGTAAATGCAATTACACGAGAGGCGGTCCTTTGTGTCTGGCTCCTTTCACTCAGTGCCAAGTTTTCAGGGTGGTTCACACTGTAACATATATCAGAGCTTCCTTCCTTCCTTCTCCGGCCAAATGACATCTGTGCTGTGGACAGACCACAGGTGGTTCGTTCATTCACTGAGTGGTAGGTTGTTGAATTTTGGAACCGGAAGGGACACGGCAGATCCCCTAATGCCACCGGCAATTTTACAAAGAGAAGAGAGCCCAGAGAGGGGACGCAACCTGTCCAAGGCAACACAGCCAGGCTTGGAGGCCTGGCCCTAGAGATTTGGTTTTTAAACCACAAAATGTTTGCAGCATAGTGAAAAGTCTAGAAAAAAATCTAATGAATAGGCACGAACCCATCGCCCAGCTTCGAAGCCACCTCCCCATATTGGTATGTGATGTCATTTAAAGAATGAAATATCAAAGATACTTTTGAGGGTCTCTGTGTATGCCCTTCCCCGGTCCCTGGTCCTGGTCCTGGCCCTGGCCCCTCTCTCTCCAGAGAAAAATATACTTTGCCAAATGTGTTCTTTCCATGCACAAACATGGAATTCTATCGCTTAAATTCTATCACTACAAACATCCATATCTATATACAAGCATTATATTTTGTGCATGCATCCAAACTTTATATAAATAACATCAAACCGTATGTATGTATCACTCTGTAATTTGCTCTTTACAATGTTATGCTTTTGAGATTTAGCCATGTTCGTCTATATTCACTGCTTTATAGTATCTTTTTTAAAAAATCTTCACCCATGAACATTTTTTCATTGCTTTTAGAGAGAGAGGCAGGAGTGGGGGATAGAGAACTCGAGAAATATCCATCTTAGAGAGAAGCATCGTTGGTTGCCTTCTTGTATGCGCCCCCACCGGGGGGAAAGATCAAACCCGCAACCTGGGTGTGTGTGCAGAAATCAGACCTGTGACCTTTCCATCCCCGTGACCACACCGCAACCAGCCGAGCCACACCGACCGGGGTTTTCGTATCGATTTTGAAAACATTCCAGCATTCACTCATCTCTGCGCCCTAATGAGCATTTAGATCTACGGACAACAAACCCTTCCTACAGAGTCAGACGGCACGTATTCTAGGCTTGGCAGGTCGAACGTCCTCTGTCACTCAGCGACCACAGCGGCACCGCAGCCTCGGACGGTGCGACCACAAACAGGCGTGTCCCAGTAACAGTTCGCAGAGACGGGCGGACGACCTGGTTTTCTTGTTCTCGTTCACTGGTCTTTCGGGTGTCCCCTTGGGGACTCCCCGTTTCCAGCCTTTACCAGTTTCTCTTCCACCCAACAGCTTGTAGCAGCGCCCGGTAAATTGTCAATGTGCTTCGTCGGCTGTTTACGGACGTTGTTACTCAGTCTGGGGCTCCCATCGTCTCTCTGTTTTGGTTGTTAGAGGGCCTGGGGTTTCTAAGTTTAACCAACTGTGAATCTGTTCATTTATAGATTGTACTTTCCAAGTCTTGGTGAAGAAATCCTTTCTTAATTTTCTCCTGATTTTCCAAATGTTGCCCATTTGGCTCCTTGCATTTAACTCACCTGGAATTTACGCACGTGTTTGCTATGAAGTGAAATCAGTTTATTTTTTTCTATAAACACCATCAGTTGCTCGGCCCTCATTATCGACTAGTCCATTCTTGTGTGGCCGATCTCCTGGAGGGGAGGAAACACGCGTCTTTCTCCGTGTGTTGTCTGGGTTCTCCGCTGGGGCTCTGTGATGCCAGCTTGGCAGACAGAGATGCATTAGAACATGGATGTAAGTTTTGGGTGACACGTCTTAAGCCTCCCTTAAGACAGGAGGACCCAGAGAAAGTCACACCTCAGTGTTTTGTCTGAGGCTGTGGGGAGAACACGCAGAGACAAAGGGGTATGAGCTCAGGGCCGTAAACTGGGAGAAACTGCAGGGCCCATGCATTCTGCCTCCTCTCCCCAGCCCGCCCCCACCCCGTCCTCCCTCCCTCCGTCTTTGGAGAGGAGGCTGCTCCTTTCCTCCAGGGACCGGGATGCCCCTCTCATAGGAGGGTTTTATGACCTGCTTCAGGGGGAGGTCGGAGAGGCCTCCCTGCACGGGCCATTTTTCAAATGGCTTCAGTTTAAAATGTTCGCTGAGCCAGGGCACCGTGTCCTGGGGAAGCGCGTCCTGAACGCTGTCCCGACGGCACCGCCGCTACCACGTAAATATCCTCTTACGTCTGTGGGTTTATTGTCGGGCCCTGCTCCTGAAGCCTGTCTGTTTCCGGGCCGGCTCCAGACATTCCAGTTCCTGCAAGTTCCTAACGAGTCCTGCAGTTTGGAAGGGCCACGGCCCTCCCCCTGCTTTCCGGCTCACCTTCCTTCTTCAGAACGGTCTTAACTGCTTTTGGTTGTTTGCTCTTCTGTCTACACCGCAGGGTAAGCTTGTCAATTCCTCAAAATTCCTTATGGGACTTCTGATTGGTGCTACACTCGATTTAGATATTCATTCTGGAGCGTACTAGCATCTTTGTGAGACGCTGACCATTTCCATAAAGATGGCATATAGCCCCCCCTTCTTGTTCCAATACACACCCTTTAAATAATTTTTAAAACTGTGTAATTTGTGACAAATTATATAATTATAACTTTTATAATTTTCTCTATACATTTATATATGTATATTTATTATACATAATAATGTATAATAAATACATTATATTTATTCCTCTGTTATATTTATTCCTTGGTTAGACAAATTCTCTTGCTCTTGTAAATGGTAGTTTTAAAATTATAGTACTTCTTGTGTATAGGAATACACTTGAGTTTTATATATTAATCTGAAGTCCAGCAACCATGATAAACTCTTAGTTCCAAAAAGTCTATTAGTTCTAAAATTCCCTTGGGTTTTTATGTGGATGTTCCTAATATCTGTGACCTATGACAGTTCTGTTTTTTTCTTCCACCTGGCACCTTCTACTAATGTCTTCTGTTCTTAATGCCCAAGTGGGTACCCAACTCCATCACCTGCTTGGACGGAGAGGGTGACGGAGGGCGCCGCTGCCTCCCACCTGCCTTCGATGAAATGTTTCTCATTTAACCTCTCAGTGTGGTATTTGCTGGGGTTTTCAGCAGAGGCCTCTGCCCTCCAACCATGAAAGATCCTGCCTGTGTCTAGTGAGCTGCAAGTCTTTACACCGGTGTCTGAAATAGCTTTTATTAACTAACGTTTTCTTATGGAAGTAAGCTAGCTCAGAGAAGCAGCAATGAATCGATGAAAAGTAGAACCCCCTTTCCCAGCCCCAGTCCTTCTCCTCAAAGTCATTGATATCTTGCCTTTCCTTCCAAAAACTTTCAGTGCATGTAACAAGCACGTATTTTACGGCCATTTTTTTCCCCCCCACAGAGATCATACTGTACATACTGTTCTATAGTCCGGTCTTCTCTAGTAAAATCTCTTGGATGTCATTCTATGTCCGTCCACCCTGGTCCACTCCATTCTTTTCCGCGGCTGCATAGTATTCCACTACGTGGATGCCCAGGATTGGTCTAATCAATTCCCTATTAAGAAACATTAAGGCTGTTTTCTGATTTGTCTATTGATCTGTTTGTTGGCTCTTGCCCGTGATGCCTCAGCGAGCGCCCTCCGACATATATCTTGGTATATGGGATATTATATGGTATATGGTATATGGTATATATGGTATATGGTATAGTATCTTGGTACATTTCTGCAGGCACATTCGTAGGACAAATAGGAAAGCTCCCCATTTTACACTCCATTGCCAACCCCTCAAACCCGTTTTCCTGAACGCCCTATTCTTCGCTGGAGGAGACCCAGGAAGACTGTGCTTGCTCCAGCCAAGACCCTCTGGGACCCATGGAAACCCTTTGCATCTCCCTTTCTTCCTGGTAAGAAGAGAGGCTGGGGCGTGGAGAGCAGACCGGCCTTTGGGCATTTGTCCTGTGGACCCACTGGTCCCTCTCAGCCTGCCTTAGTCTCTGCAGACTTTGGACCCAATCGTACACCTAGACTCCCAGGATAGCCTGCTCTTTCCTCCTCCGGGGTCTGCCTACTCGGGTGCCTGGTACCTGTGGGCTCCTCCCCGCCTTCACCCTGGTCTTGGACTTGGCTCTGACATCTGCTGCCTCTTCCTTAGGCCAAAGAACTCCTAGCTCCCCATCTGCGTTTCCCACGTCTGTGGTATTTATTTTCTTCTTCTTATACTAAGTGGCCTCCCCCTGCCCCTTCCTGGACTGGCCCGATCGTGGTCCCCTGCCTTTGTCAGGGGCCAGAATACACTGTCCCCAAATCCGCCACTTTGGTCTGAGAATTGTTTTGGACTGAAGGCAGATGAGGAAAGTCAGACACAGACGAGCGCTCTGCCCTCCTGTGACCTGCCTGGCAGCGGGGAGTAAACTCTCCGTTGCAGCTGTGCCCACCCCCCCACGCAGCGACCCCTGTCACCAGAGATGGTGCCAAGGGGACCATCCTGCAGAACACACTCCCCCCTAGGCCCTACGCAGCCCCTCTCTGCCGCTGGTTCCCCCGTATTCTTACCTTCCCACAGTTTCTACCCCTCGAAGCCCCTTTCCTTTCTCTGGGCATTTCCCCACAATATACTGCTTTTTGTTTTACGGCTATAGAAACCCCCAATTTAAAAGGGGTGTCACTTCTGTGAAGCTCCCATGCCCGTAAGTAAAAATCAAAGCTCTGTGCCTTTTCTCTGTTAATCGGTCTCCAGTCAGTCTAACTTTAATTGGTATGCCCTCCCCCGACACGGAGCCCAACGGGGTGGAGGAAAAGTGTCTCCTTCCCCACACCCCCCACGCTCCCTTCTCTGCGGGGACCCCAGGGCGGACTGAGCCCCGAGCAGGGCGCTCCTTCCGTTGCGGGCACACATCACTAATTCTGTCCCCTCCAGCCGGGGTGGCCTTTCACAATGAGAGTCAGATCACATCACTTCCTTTTTCAACCTTTTACAGCTTCTCAGCTCCTTAGAAAACACCCAGCACCCCACAGCCTCCTGCCTTCCCACCCGCCTCGCACGGTGGGGACCTTCCAGTTGTCTTTCTCACCTGATGGCTTTGAACTTGGAAGGCTCACTTCACCCTCAACCCCTCACCACCCGGTGAGAAGGAGGTGTTATTCTTTATCATCACACCTCAAACCTTCTTTTCCTTCTTGTACCAGGAATTTGTCCTGCCTAACTGATTTGCCTTGAAAGAATTACCTGTCCCCAGGTGTCCACCAACCTGCCCCACTTTCCATGGGGGCAGAGGGGGGGTGTGGTGGACGCTTGGCCCATCAAACTGCCCCCTCTGGATCTGACCCTTGGCCCCTGCGGCCTGGTATCAGCGTTTACAACAACAAAATAGCTGGAGCACATGTGTTTCCAAGACGGTGCCCTGAAGAGAACACAGCCCTTTCCTACCCGCCCACCCTCCTCCCCTTGCTCCTCCCCGCACCCGCCCTTCACCAGCCCCGCACAGGCAGCTGTACCTTCTGTTTTCTGAGCTTCCCGTGTCCTTCTCCCAGCCTCCCTTTCTCATCAACTTCCCTGGCTGGGGCTCTGCTCTTTGCGTGCAAGGAGCCCGGCTGACTCTCTCCACCCTCCCTGGCCGTGCCCCTCTTGGGGCCAGTCTTGCCCCACTCGCCTGGTGCCCAGCCGTGTGGGGACACACTACCCTTCTAGTTACAAGGTTCGGCACAACTAACGCCCCTCTCTGGTGAGCTGGTGATCTATGCCAAATCTTTTATCACCAAATCATAAGCATCAGTCCTGTAACGCAACAATATCACACTCAAGCACACCACGGGGCATTGCAGGAGTTCACATGGCTGTCCCTCTCGTGTGAGCCATTCACATCCCCTCCCGAGCACTCAGGGGCATTACTTCTGCGGGATGGACCCTTCGCATTTCACAAAAGAGTAACAAAGGCTCTTTGTGGGGGCAAGGGCCTCCTGAGAGGACTAGGAGAGAGGCGTTGGGAGCAGGTGCGAACCAGAGCTAGGAAGGGGGTCCTCTACCTTTGTTGTGTTTCCGCTGCTCGTTTTGGCACGGACACGCAGCTCCCGGGGGGCGCCCGCGCAGCACCTGTACCACGGTCACACAGGACCGCACGACCCGACCGCCCCACCGTCGCAGGTTAGACCGCGGGTGAGTGGGTGCAGGGTTTGTCTCTTCGCAGGAATGGGGAGGGGGGGTGTGCTTGATGAGGGAGAGGGACAGTGGGGCACCCACTCAACTTCTGAGTAATTGTCCCAGTGCTGGCCACCCTAGGTTGCGCCTCTTGCTGTGACCCTGGTGCTTCCTCTTTTCAACACGGACCTTCTGCTTTCCTCCGGTGAAGATGGGGGGGGTCGCCAGCTTGCCCCTTCTGGATGGGAAATAGACACACACACAAACGGGGCACCGAGCCTCCTCCAGGGCGGGCCGCTCTGTCCTGGCCTTCGCCAACCCCAGCCCCCAGCCCCGCATGGGAGCACAGCAAATACCTGTAGAGTGGCTGGATTCGATGACTTCCATTTTTACAAAAAGGCTAACTTTGAAATAAAGCAAATTCGTCTTGGGGCTGCAACGTGGGCTCCGAGTGCCCACCAGAAGCTCAATTTCCTCTAGCATCTGGCCGTCCGCACAGCTCTGGGTTGGCCCATTTTCCTTACATTAAGCCAAAGACCACGGTGCAAGCGTAGGCAAAACGAATTCCACTCACGGGCACAGTTAGAAGCATCCCACCCTTTTCTCTGAAACAACAGCTGCCACCAAGGCCGCACCCCGGCCTCAGCTTTGAAATCTCACCCCACCCACTCTCCTTGTTTCAACTGCCACTCTGGCCCCCTCACCAAGACCCCCTCCACCTATTTTCCTAAATAATGGGGGACCCAGGGCTCCACATCTGGAAGGTCTCAGGGAGCAGCTAGACTCTCTTCTCCCCCAGCCCCTCCCGGGTTTGGAGGACTCGGACTCTGTGCCCGCTGGTGGCAGGGCTGGCTCCACGCAGAGAGGGGTGACTGGAGCCCGGACCCTCTCTGCTGCCTCATCGCCAGTCCCGGGCACCTCGCAGGGTCCCTGCCGAGCACAGGAGCTCCAGACCTTGGCTGAATGAATGAATGATTTCTGGGAACTCGCCATCCTCTTTGAGAAGCCAGAACTGGTCCTGATCTAGTTGTCTTCTCTCCGGACCCAGGAACCAGCCTGCGCTGGCTGCTCCAAGGAGGCGCACAGCCGTTCCCCTCCCTGGGAACTTCGTCTTGTTGGCCCGGATGGGAGTGGAACCCCTGAGCCGATTTGGTCCTCCTTGGCTGTGAGATGCTGAGGTGCCTGCTTCGGAGCTGGGCGTGGCACGCACGGGCAGGGACACTGATCTCAGTGGCCACAGTGAGGAGGAGGAGGAGCGCGATGGCAGAGGTGAAGGTGGGGATGAAGGCGAGGAGGAGGACTCTCTCTGGCCACCACTGAGCTAAAGTGCATTTACTCTCCAGGCTCTGGCGCGCCCCCACCCCTACTCTGAGGAAGCTGTGAGCCACTTCCTTCTCATCCCACCTCAGCTGCTCCCCTGAGGATCAGGAGTAAAGGCTCCATCCGCAGGGGAGGACCAGTCGGCACAGCCAGGAGAGCAGCCAGGCAGGGAATCGCTCGGGGTTTGGGAAGAAACTCACACTCGGTGAATGAGCATCCACGCTCTTTTACTTTGCAGCTTGTAAATCCCTGCAGTCAGCATCTCTCGTCTGTTCGCTTCCAGACTCAGGAAATGGATATTTCTGTGGGGCGCTGGGGGGGTACAAATATTTATTTATCACATAATAAAATCGTAGAGGTCAGATGTAGAAATGAGGGCTTCTAAAACCTTGACAAACACGTTTTACATTCAATGTTTTTCCTTTGATCTTTCTTTCTCAGCAAAACTCCTTTTACAACGTGTGTGTAAATCATTACAGACTTCAAACTGGTGATGTTGAAATAAATTGTGGTTCATTATTTATTAGCACATTCTTCCTCATTTCAGAGGAAGAATATCTTGTTTCTAGGTTTCCTGAAAAGCACAGTGTAAGAACACCCGTGAATGGGTCGGGGGACAGAGTTCCCTGTCCCTCCGGTACCTTGGGCCCGTCTCCCCTCTGCCCCACCAGTCAACTCGGCCGGCTGGTCAGTCTTGGAACTCAGCCCCAGGGCGGGGGGCCCAGGCTCTCGCCAGCGCATTTCGGCTCTGGTGCCCAGGCCGACTGACTTGCCTCTTTGGAACTGTGCACAACACAGAAAACAAAGGAGTGTGGCTCTGGGCAGAACGGCCGCCTGCCCACCCAGCCACCTCCTGCACAGGGTTCAGCACAAGCTTCGACCGACACCCCTTCCTGTCTAGGAACTCGATGGGACAGGCTCGCTTGGAATGCTCCCTTCCAAAACCCCATCTTTTTGCAAAATGACATTTTAAGCATACCCTTCCCGTCTCCCGAAGTACAATGGTGAGAAAATGGAATTAATTAGGCCTCCATGACAGAAGACCCTAGAAGTGCTTTTTTGCTTTTAGGAGCTCTGTGATTTTCATAACTAGTCTATGAATAACTTTAATAAAGCACAGAGGAATGGAATAAAAAGAAAGTACTCTTTTAAATAACCCGAAGTCCAAATCCAGCTCTAGAAGGACTGTTTGCCAGCTCTCTTTAGGATGGGCGGGATCCCAGATGGTGACCAGGTGCCCACACGGACGGAGAGCTTTCAGTAGGCAGCCGGCGTGCAAATTAAGGAGAGGAGATTCAACACCTGATGCTAGAGATCGGCCAGCCTGCTCGGTGGTCTCCGGGTGGGGGCTGTGAAGCCCCACAAGCATGAGGACATTAAAAGCGTCCAGGATAAGGCTGGCCGTAGCTGGAGCTCCCCTGGGCAACACCTTCCCCCTCGGGGAGGGGCGGGGGTGGCCTGGCAGGGCCAGGAGATCAATTTCAGCAGTAAGTCTTTTTGTCTCAAAGCTCCCCTTTAAGGGGTTCTCCTGCCCTTTGCACGTCCATCCAGCAGGGTGCCCCCCAGCGCCTCATTGGAGAGCAGCACCCCCTCCCCCCAACCACCAGGAGCTCTGCCTCAGACAGTGGGTCTGTCTGCAATGCCTCCGCTCCCACCCACAGACTCTTTTGCTGGAAACAGTAAAAGCAAAATTGAGCAAAAGGGCATTACAGGCTGATCCCTTTTCTTTTAAACACAACTGCTGGGCAAATGGGGTTGTAGAGACTAGAGCCTAATGGGGTGATTTCAGCCCAATCCACGCTGTTTCAGAATAAATGCATAATAAACGTATAATGAATTCAAATGGCCCTGACTCATCAGAGATAATGGACCATCCAGCGGCTGCAGGCTGAAGTGAAAGACCCGGCGTGGGGTTTATTCCTCGCTGCGCTGAGCTGGAGGTGGGGAAACCAAAGAGCACCCTGCAAGGCCCGGCCAGGCCCCAACAAGCCAGTCACTAGGTCAGGGCATCGCACACTCAAGTCCAAAGGCACAGTTTTGCCAGAAAGTGTCTTCCAGGCCTGGAAGTTCACACCCTCCCTGGGCAACCCCTGGGAAACTTCGGTAAGTCACCGTGATTAATACACGTGAGGGGGCAGCACGTGGCTGCTCAGAAATCCCCTGTGTTTGACACCCCCTGTCTTTTTCACTTTTTCCAAGGGGCTCCTTCCTTAGCGGTGGGCACAGGCCACCTTATATCAGGGTGCAGGGGAGGCACCCCACCCCACCCCACCCCACCCCACCTTACTTGGGGCAGGCAATGTGGTGCCATGAAGGAAACTCTGTGGCTGTGAAGTGAGGCTCCAGGTCCCCCGCAAGGGAGCCAGGAGGAGAGGAGACAAGTCTCAGAGGATTTGTGTGTCTGAGTTGCAGGATGAATCAAAGGCTAAGTCACCTTCCTCCGAAGTGTGATGTCACTGTGACCTCACAGAGGAGCCACCTAAGGGGAAGGAGGAGGATCTGATCACACACCTGGGGTGGGGGTGGGGAAGGGCTTGTGGAATTTAAAGTGTCTGGTAGGGAGGATGGGGCCCACGTGGCTGTCTGCCTTCGCGTGGTGGGGTTGAGTGGGTGCCTCTGGCCACCCAGCTGTGGACTTGGCCGGTCCCTGTCCTGGGGCTCCTCTGGGCCACAGGCTGCTGGGGTCACCCTGATACTGTGCCTGGCTTCTGATCCGAGAGCCAAGACTGGCCCCGTTCCGCCCTGCTAGGACCAGCCCTTGGCGAAGCTCAAATTCAGGAGCGCAGCGAAAACAAGCCCAGGCTCCCAACACGAGGGCGGATTTCTTCCAGGCACAAGCGCGAAGAGAAGGCGCCACCGCACCAGCGCTCACTCGAAAAATCCTACACACGGAAAGACCTCTCGGATCGCTGGGATCACTGATCTGGCTCCAAGGCGAGGACGGCCCCTGCGGAGCCCACTTCCTGTGGCCGCAGCGCCCCCACCCCCAGTGCGGAGCCCCCTCTGCGCCTGACTCTCCGCGCGCCTTAAAGCGGCCACGCTTCCGGGGGCCACCCGGCGCAGGCCGTTGTCAACGGGCTAGGGGCCCCAACCCTACTCCACCCCGAAGCTGATCTCTGGGCTCTGTCCTGCATTTTCAGCTCGGTCCCGCAGCCCTCCCTCTTCCTCCTCCCCCTCCTCGGCCTCCCCTCCAGGAGTCGTTTCAGCCCTAAAATAGTCTCCAGCACCCACTCCTCCCCTTCTTAAGAACATCCCACCCCTCCATGGCCACGCCCTCCCTTCCCTTCCCGCAAACCCCTCGAGCTCAGTTTGCAGTTTGCACGGGCTCACCCGCCACTGTCTGGCTTGCATCCTGCGCCAGCCGCAAAAGCAGCCTTTTGGAACGGGATTTTTATGTCATCTCAAACTGCAAGGCGGTGCTGCAAGACTGTGCCGAGGAACTCCTCCAGCCCTTGGCCCAGAGTCACCGGTTGTGAACGTTTTGCCTCGTTTGCTTTATCATTTTAAATATATGTATTTATGTATCTGTTTGTATTTGTATTTATGTGTGTGTGTGTAATATGCACATAAACACATTTTGTGGGTGCACATATACATAGATACACTTTATACGTGTGTATGTGTGTATAGACTCGTGTTTGTTTCCCAAACCATTTAAAGTCAGTTTCAGACTTCATGTTTCTTTCCCTCTACATGTTTGGCCATGATTTTACTAAGGACAAGGTCAAGGACATTCATGGCACAGTCAACAATAAGACAGAAGACTCCTTTAAGGAGGTCCCTGAGCTGCCCAGCGCAATGGACTGCTTGACCTTTCTGTCCCTGACCTCCCATCGCTCTGTCTCTCTCTCTCCTCTGACTCTCCCCCTTCTCGGCTCCTCTCCTGCCCCCACTCAGAGGTGGGCCCCCCAGGGAGTTGCCTTCTGTCTCATTTCCCAGCCCCTCCATGGAGGTGGCCACAACTCCCCTGGGACAGCCATTACCACACCCCGCAAACACAGATGCTCCATCCTCGGCCTCCTTCCCAACCCCTCCCTGATCACCCCCACGGTTTTCTAGGAATCGGCCCATGAATTCCTTGCAGTCCTTCCATGCGTTATTGTAAACCAGATGTCAAAAACCTGAGGTCACTGCCCCCGCAGTGACCTTTGAATTCTCACCTTTGAGTTCTGCCCCACCCAGACCCTCGCCCACTTATTGGTGCCCGCCCCCCACCCCCTGCTCTCTGCACGCTGCCCCATCTACCTCCACCCTGTGAGGCCCACCTGGGTCAGGCCCCCCTGCCCCCTCACCTGTCAGCTGGACTTCCCGCCTAGAGCCCTTTGCCCGTGCTGGGGTTCAGAGCGGGCCTCCCCAAAGTGTGCCACTTTCACACGTGAGTGAGTGGTGCTTCCACGCATGCGTGTGGAACCAAATGTGGTTATGTTCCCGTTAACCCGCCTCAGATTTAATGATGAGACATTTGTCCCCACACCGCTTTGATGCGACAAGGCCCCTGTCTTCACTGCCCCCAAGGACCTTCCACGGCTTCGAAGAGCAGATTCCTGGGTGCCTGGAAAAAAATATTTAAATGTTAGGAGAGGAGGGAGCATTTTCTGAGAAAAGGGTGGTACTTCTCGTTAAATTTCTAAAGGACTGTGTGATCTCTCCCCCAAAAGGAAAGAAGCCAGTGGCCTGTGGGTTAAAGTTCGAGTTTCTTAAAGGAGCTACAACCATGTACTTCTGACTCAATGCCGCGTTCCCCAGGCAGCCCGCAGCCTGCAGCCCGCAGGCCAGGCTCAGCAGTTCCTGGAACTGCTGGTCACAGGACCGACCTGGGTAAAGGCACTGGGTAAACACTCAGATTCCTGGCCCAGACCCTGTGGCTCCTGATTCCGAAGACCTGAGTGGAGGTGCCCGGATAGGAGTGGCAGGGCCAGGGAATCTGTACTCCACACACAGGAGGTTCCAATGCAGCGAGGCCGGGCTAGGATGGGCCGAGGCCCTCCTCCCTCCAGACGTCTGTGCACTGTGGCCCCTCTTCCGGGATCTGCACTCACCCCACCAACGACACATTCCTATGCACCCTCCAGTGTCCGAGTCGAACCTCAGCACCATGGGGGAAGCCTTCCCAGGTAACAAAGAGCCCCAGATGCTATGGCTCCCCTGAGAGAGGCTGTTCTCGCCCCCTTCCCCGCGCAGCCAGGTGGGTGGGCTGGTGAGCAGGCCGGCTTCCCTCGAGCACCCTTCCTCGTTTCTGTCACGATCCAGGACCCTGCACCTCTCACTGGGGTTGAAACTAGGTCCCTGCCCAGCCAGTGCGTCCAGAGCAGGATCGTGCCCAGTGAGTGCCCTCTGGCCCTACCAGAGGTCGCACACCTGACCACCTGACTGGAGCTCCGGTCAGCCGGAACTTGGTCACACGGCCCTGCCAGCGGCAAGGGAGGCTGCGGAATGTCATTTCTAGCAGGGTGGTCCTGGGCCCACTGCCCACAGTCACCTGCCCCAGTAGAGACACTTGCTGTGTGTTCTGTGAGAACACAAAGTTACTGGGCACTTACTACGCCATGCCAGGCACCATGGTGGCCATTTTCTTCATCACCCTTTTAATCTTCCTGACTGTATTTGACAGATGCTGAGGCAGCTGGGACAGGGGTCGCCCCCAGTGGCCTTTCCAAGGTGTCTTTCCTGAGGTCCTCTTTCCTGGGGCACCAATTTAGGTTCCCACATCTGCCTTCCCCACAGTGTACGTGCTTCATTTATGTGACACTAAGTGGCGAATCCAAGTGGGATCGTGCAATTAGATCAGGAGAGTTAGGCAACGTCACCCCACTGGGCCACCTCATTGGCTACTTTTGCCCATCTCCCTATTATCAAGAGCAATAATTGGCTCTTGATCCGGGCAAGAGGTCAGGCAGAGTTGGGATGCCGTCCCCCCAACGGTACTGTGGTGGATAAGATGAATCTCAGGAGCCTCGTGACCCTGGACAGCCGGGAGAGGGAGACAGGACAGCCGGGCAGAGCTTTCCTGGCAGAGAAAACAGGCTCCCGAGGCTCCCATGGGCAGCCGGACAGCCAGGCAGCCAGGAGGCCTGGGCAGAGCGGGCGAGGAGAGAGAGATGAGAACGGGGACGGGCCCACTGGCACAGAGCAGGGTCGGCACCTGTTGCAACCATCCCACCGGCCACAAGCAGGGCAGTGATGCGATTCCGTGTGCACAGTTAGCCCGGCTGCTGAGTTGAAGGTGGATTTTGGAGGCCAGAGTGGAAGCGGAGCACACGATGAGAAGCTACTTGAATGGATCTCCACTTTGACAGGGCGACGGCAGCAGAGACGGAGAAGCGGCTGGTCTCCGTTTCACAGGAAGCCCACGGTGCTGCTGCAGATGCTTCTCTCTGATAGCTCCCACCTCCTCATCTCCTGTGGAATGAGCACCCACTCATTCCTTCCCCTAGCATAAAGGAATCACAACTCGGGGACTATGGTGCCCGTGTGATCCCGCCCCCACCCCGGGTGCTGCAAGGCTGCAGCTCATCTTCAACCTCGAAGATTCTACCCCTGGCTGGCTCCTCCTGTTGGCCTTCATCACTCCTGGGTAGTAGGTGTCCCCGAAGCTAATCATGGACATTGTCCCCACCTTCATCAGGCTCAGTCCCACTGGGAAAGAACAAATAAAGACACAAACAAATCTAAACTGATGCCTGTGAGGGAGGTACAGGAGGGGGGCTCTGGCCACACCCCCCAAGAGCAGTCGAGGCTGGCTTTGGGGAGCTGATCGGAAGGAGGAGGGGGCGGGGCAGAGAGCATGTGCAGAGGCCCAGGGTTCCTTCCAGGAATCTGTGCTGAGCAGATAGCCAGGAAGGCAGGACGGGGGCGAGTATGGGTGGGTGGGTTTGTTTGCGGTGGAGGCCAGAGGCGTTCTGTAACGATCCCTGGGTCGTCTGTGAGGATGAGGAAGAAAGTCAGAGGCTTGGAGAGCCCAGAGGGTTAGAAAGAGGCCTTTTTTTAAAACAGCGTTTCCCAGACTATCCCTGGTGTGAGGAAAAGGCGTAGTTTCCTCCTTGAAAATGTGCAGTTTCACGTAGAGATGGTGAGTTGTATTCGAAGCCGGTGGTTGACATCGATGATCCAGCTTCTCCTGAAGTCTCTCCTCTAGCCCAGAAAAGAGCAAGTGAAATCAGTATCGCATTTGTAAGTAGCTGTGGCTCTGATGTTCCTGCATAGGATTCTTGAATCCCACGTAAGGAGACGGGGAACATCTAAGTCAAAACAGGCATGGGGAGGTTCAGGCCAGTATGGGAAATGGAGAAGCCAAGGAAGTTACATGGGTGACCAACGGACAGGAATGAAGGGGTGGGGAATGCCGGTGGGGTGGTGCAGGGCAGAGGGGAATAAAGGGGGGGAGTGGGACAGCTGTGATGGCGTTCGGGATGTTCAGGGGGGACCCCTCTCCACGTGAGTCCTGGACGCTCTCGCCTTCTTCACCTTTCTTACTTCTGCATCTGTGTCTTTCCATTTTAAAGAGTATTTAAAAGTAAATATTTCTTCCCAAGCAGTGCATTTTTACTATAAAATCAAACAAACAAAAAAACAAAAAAACACCTGGAAAATCCAGATAATTAAAAAGAAAAATTAGCAGGCAGCTCAGTTGGGTACAGCATCATCCCCAGTACGAGTCCAGCCCCCTGTCCGGGCACATGCAGTGTGCGACCAATGAGTGTGCATGGAAGTGCAGTGACGGATCAGTTGCTCTCCCTCTCTCTCCCTCTCCCTCCCCCACCGCCTCTCCCTCTCTAAAGTCAATAAATTTTTAAAAAAGTAATTTAAAAAGACAGATTAAAGTCACAAAGCATTTTAGCATACACCCTTCCAACTCTGGCCTCCAAGTGCCCCCTGTTAACCTGGCCGGTGGCCTCCCCATCACTCTCAGTGCGGCCTCTTCCCACCAACATCTGTCACAACCAAAATTAAACAAGTATTTGCATTTGTACTTCTCCCCAAAGCTGAATTGTTTCATGAATGCATTATGTAAATGCATTTTTTTTTACCAACATGAGACCAAACGGGTAGATAATGGGTTGTGTTTTTTTAAATTTTATAGTTAAGGCTGAAACTTTTAAAAAAGATTTTACTTATTTTTAGAGAGAGGGGAATGGAGGGAGAAAGAGAGGGAGAGAAACATTGATTGTGAGAGATACATTGATTGATGGCCCCCCTGCACGCCCCCAACTGAGGACCTAGCCTGCAGCCCAGGCATGTGCCCTGACTGGGAATTGAACCAGTGACCCTTCAGTTTGCAGGCTGGCACCCAATCCACTGAGCCACCTCAGCCAGGGCCAGTCGATGGATAAGGTTTTATAGTGTATTTTCCTGGTGTGTCAGTAGGTTGTAAACAACCCTCACACACCCATGTCAACTGTATGGTGCCTCTGGATACTGCCTGGCACTGACCCCAACTACCTGGCTGAGCCGAAAGGTGTCTCAGTCTTTCATTATGGGACATCGACGGTGTTCACAGAGTCTGCCTTAGATATCTTCACACGTGCCCGCCCATGTGTTCGTCGTCTAGAGACGGGCTTGCTGTGTCGAAGGACATGCCAGGTGTCCAGCTTCTGATGGAGGCTGGCAAACTGTCTTCCAAAAGTCTACCGGTTTCCATTTCCATTCCTTTGCTCCATTAGAAATGCTCTCTCCTGTTTCAGAACCAGTGCATGTGGAAGCCTGACGGACGTGGATAAGCCGCAAATGCAGGGAGCGTGAGGAGCCCATGGGTCCCCTGTGCCGCCTCTGGGGTGAACGCTCCCCATACCTGCCCAGGTGGGTGCCCCAGTGAGACTTTGCTGTGACCCCCCAGCTGTGTGGCTTTGGGTAAGTTGTTTAATGTCTGCAGGCTCCTGTGTCCTCACTTAGAAACTGATGGTGGCAATAGTGGCGTGACACAGGCTGTCACGTTGTCATGAGGACGAGTGACAAGCATCAGCCCCATGCCCGAGCTCCTCAGGCTCTGTCTGTACCTACCCTCCACCCTGATCTCACTGGTACCCACAGCCTCCCTGTCAACCTCGGTCTGCAGCTCCAGCCTCAGGCCGTCGCCGCCACCCACAGTGCTGACCAAGTTTTCATTGGTCCCAACCAACCTGCTTACAAGACCCTGCTTCCCAACTGCCTGTCCCCACCTCAGTCACTGTCATCTGTCCTCTGAGGCACCCAGGCAACTAGAATGCCTCCCTACCCCTCCCACCATTAACTGGCTTTCGGGCCTTCTGTTTTCCACCGTATAGAGTGTGACTGAAATTCCAGGCCTGCTGCTGCACCCTGCACGGCCATGGGCCCTTCCCTCCCTTCCCTCCCAGGCCTCTCTGAGCCTCAGTTTCTCCATCTGTAAGATGGGGCGATAGTAGACCAGCCACTCAGGGCTCTGGGTCTAGTGCAAAGTGAGATAGCTCGCCCAGGAGCTCCGTGCCACACCGAGCACAGGGGAGCTGAGACCAGCATCCCCATCGCCATCCATCCCGCACACTCCAGCCTTTGCCATGCTTCCAGCCCAGCTTCAGCCCCCCGGCACAGCCACATGGGGCCTGACTGGTCCCTGTATCAGCCTCTCTTGGGCCAAATTTCAACGTGTGGCCACAGCAGGTCTGGAGCTTGCCACTCTGCTTGACTCTCGATGGCTCACAACCAGCTGCAAACTAAAGCCTGCACTGTCCAAGCACGTCAGCCTGGTCACTCCTCTGCATGCGCCCCACCCACTGGCTTCCTTCTGCCTCTCCCGGCGCCACGGCAACCGCCCCGTCTGCCTGTTCTGTTCTTCCCCACCCCTCTCTGTGAGGCCCCACCACCCACAGACCCTGTGTCTAGTGTCCCAGCCGTCTCCCAGCCCAGCTCAAGTTCAAGCTCAGGCTCAGGCAACCCTTGGGAGCTGGTCCTCCCAAATCCTCCCCAGGTGGTGTTCCATCTCCTCCCGAGCCCCTACTTGGAGCGCCCGGCACTGCAGGACAGGGAGGGCCCAGCGCCCCCCAGGACGCGGGCCCTTCTGGACAGCAGATGCTCATTTTGTTCACCTCTGCACCCGCCTGCCCCAGCCCCAGCTCCCCTCCGCAAACCCTCCATGTTGGTTTGTTAACTGCACGGTTCGTAAATAATGTCCATCCAGGGTTTGGATGCACAGAAGCCTGCCCCCTCAGGGCCAAAGGCTGGCCAAGATTGCCCCCTTTCCTGTGCCCGCTGCTGAGACAAGGACAGAAGCTCTCAGGGCCTCACAGCACCCATGTGCCCGCAGACGCCTGTGATGGGGGTGGGTCCTGCCCTTCGCAGTGCTGCTTTTCCAGGGTGAGGAGAGGAGCGTAGGAAGGGCATGACGCGTGTCCCTGTCCCCAGAAAAGCAAGAGGGCACTGCCCGCTGCCTGCCCGGCGCCCCTCTGGGCAGGCTAACTGGGCGCCCTCCAGGGAGAGGGGCGGGGCCCTGGCCCCACCCTGCCTCTCTTCCCTAAAGGCACGTAAGTTTCAAATAAATCTGTTGGGTCCTGTTTGGAAAGATGATGCAACGTGACTAGAGAGGAAGTGGGGAGTGGCCTTCCGACTACACGCTGAGGAATGTCATGTCGCTGGAGTGTCCTGCACATTCCCAGAAATGTCTTGGCTGACAAGGCGGCGATGACTCAGTGTTCTCCGGGCGGCCCAGAGTGGGTGCGGGCGGAGCCCAGGCGGCGTGAACCGGGGCGGGTGGACAGAAAGCGTGCCCCCCGCGTCTGGGGGCTGCTGCGGTGCTGGGTGTGGACACCCATGGAGTGACCACACTACAGTTTTCCTAAGGCCGGAGTAAGGGGGCCTTCCCGTGCACTCCAGGCTATCCAGAAGTGCCCGCCCTGCCCCCGAATGTGGCTGTGGCTTGGGGTTTCCGCTCTGTAGAAGGTGGCAGTGAGGGGACCCTGTCCTCGGAACACATTCCTGGGATGAAATTCCTCTCCACTTTTCAGAATCCTGGGGGCTTTAGTCTAACTTGGCTCTCCCTCCCGGGCCTTCATATTTTCCCCTTCCCTCATTCTCCAGATTAAGCCTTTTTCTAGTAGAAAGACCTGGAAACGTATGTCAAGGGCAAGAACTTGGCAAGCGTCTCTGAAGACAAAGCACGTGGTCTGCAGCGGTTGCCTGGAGTTCCAGAGGGCAGCACCTGTCTCTCTCCACCCACCCCTGGGCGCCCGGCCACAGGGCTAACGAGCCGTGGCCAGCCAGCAGGGCCGAGGCCCTGGGCCCGCTGTCTCCCACAGCCCCCACGCACCCACCCCCGCAGAGGGCCCCCTCCTGCCAGCCGGCAGCAGTCACTTCTCCAAGACCAATAGCCAAAGCAACGCTGACCTGTGGACAATCCGCAGCCTTTATTTCCAAATGCACATTCACTCTCTTGGTAGAGAGAAAACTCAGATTCCCCAGGGTCGCTAAGAAGAACCTCACATCCACCAGGGGCAAGGGAGTGCCCCACCTGCTCAGGGCCTGCCGCCCGCCGCCCGCCCCCCCTCAAGCTTCTCCCTGAACACAGACGAACGGGTTTGTGATGAGGAGCCTGGGGGCGGCAGGTGGGCGCCGGGGCTCCCCGCCCTGTGGGCTGCGTATCTCGGCATCTCCTGAGCGCATTCTCACTGAAACTGTCTGCACTTGTGACTCAGTGCTGTTTGGCAAACTGATAAAGAGGCAGCTCTCCCTGTGCCCCCCGCCAGGCCCTGCATGGGAGGCGGTGGGGTGGAGGCCGCGGGCAGCTGGCTGTGAGCTCATGGGTTAACCTCCTTGGGGTTCACCCTGTACCCCTGAAGACCAGGAGTGCCCACAGCACCTGTCTCTCAGGGTTGGGGCCAGGGCCAAATCACTCCCTGTGTTGGTGAAGTGCCTGGAACCGTGCCCGGCGCATCCCGGTGCCTCCCCTGGGGCATTGTTGTTACCAGGCGGTGCTTTCAGCTGGGGTCTCACCATCACAGGCCTTCATGGGGTTCCCGGGGGTTAAATCCCACGGTGCCACCAGCACTGAGTGTCAAACGCCGACAGAGCCCAGCAGAGAGCAGCCCCCGAGTCTGGTGAGGCTCAGAAGTCACAGAGAGGAAGGTCAGAAGACATTGCCTTTGGTGGCTCCCAAGTGAATGGCTCAGACGAATGTGGGAGATGCTTCTCTGCGGGCAAACTTGGCTTTGAGGAACTGCAGGACTCACCTTCTAACACGAGAATTCTGTTTTTAAACCTTCACCTGAGGTTGCATTTATGGGTTGTAGAGAGAGAGGAAGGGAGAGAGAGAAAAACATCGAAATGCCTCACGGATGACCCGACCAGGGATCGAACCTGCAGTCTAGGTATGTGCCGTGACCAGGGATCGAACCTGCAACTTTTTGGTGTACAGGATGATGCTCCAACCAACCGAGCCACCCGGCCAGGGCCTGAGAATTCTTTCAGACACGAGAGACCAGTTGAGTTCACCGAGAAGCGAGGAAGGCCACACTAATAGCCCCTCAGGCTGCTGCAGCTAGGGAGACCAGAAGAAAAGGTTTGACCAGCTGGAAACCAACAAGAGGAGTAGGTGGAAGCGGAGAACACCAAGATACCTGCAGGAGACCGCACCACTGAATCTCACAGGCATCCTACCGCAGAAGTTCACACAATAAACCCAGGGAACCAGAACAGATCAATTTAAGAAGCCAAGGCCAACAAGAAGAGCATCACAAACAATGGGAAGACAAGGAAACAATCCCCAAATGAAAGAAAAGGAGGAAGTCTCTTTCAGACACCAGCCAAGACAGGGTCCACTGCCAGCCTTCCGGCTGGTGAAAGACCAGGGTCGTGAGGGGCATGACCGAAGGCTGCAGGTGAGGAAGGCTGACGTGCAAGTCACATCCCTGCCTGGCCTGAGTTTCGGTCACCCTGGGGACACTGCAGAGGTTGGGACTGGCCATGTACCTCCTTCCAGACCCTGGTTTCTGGGTGGGCGACAGTGCAGGCGCCCAGGACCCTCACTGCCCCGCAGTGTGTCCTTAGAGAGCCTAGCCAGGCTCAGGCCTTCAGGCACCTGTAGTTTAGAGTTTTGTATGTGACTAAGCAGGACAAGGGGTGTCCCCACCCCTCATCCAGAGGCCACGTGGAATGGTGGAGTGAGCCCTCTGGGTCCCCACAGTCCTGGGGCTTGACCCCCGGAGCCTGCGGCCAGAGTCAGCGTCACCCCTCCAAGCCTGACTGCCCCACTGTGAGAAGAGATCAGGCACCACGCCTTTCAAGATCTTTTCTTTCTCTAAAAATATGATTTCCACGAGTGTATGCAAAGGCCTGTTCTCTGCTTCTGACAGTTCAGCCCAGTAGTTAACACGGGGTCCTCCCACTTCCGGGCAACGCAAATGTTCTGTAATTCTCTCTGCTGGGGAACGACAGGGAGGGGCCTGTGTCTGAGGCGCCCCAGGTTCTGTGGCCCAGGCCCATCGTCTGAGGAATTTGGTGGCACCTCAGACCCCAGGCAGCAGAGGAAGAGGCCACTAAACATGCCCTCAGCTGTTGGCCAGGGCAGAGTAAGAAAGGCGACAAGTAAATCAGGACTACGTAAAATCGCCAAGATCCTCTATGTGACTGACGGTTTTCACCTTCGTTTTCACTCTCTTTCAGAAATTTCAATATTGGGAAATAGATGGAAAACAGGAGGCTGAATTTAGCACCGGATCCTAGAACAGCTGGCACCGTGCTGACCCCACGGGGGCCCACCGTGGGCTGCAGATACTCGGCACCCTGAGAACTCCCGGCTCGCAGGTGTGGACAAGGCAGAAGAAAGTTCCGGGTTGGTGGCTGAAGCCTCCTGTTCCAGATCATGACCTCCGTCCGTCCAAAGTCACCCCGAAGAGGAAATGCCCACCCTGCTCCATGCGCTGGGTGTCACAAAACCCCGGCAAGGGCTTCCTCAGAACACCGCAGCCCTGCTGCCCCAGGCAGGTCCCTGCTGGGCTTGCAACATGCCCCTGGGCCCGTCCAAACCAGGGTGGGGACGGTGACACACGGCTAAGGACCGAGACCTTCTTCTCATCCCAAACCTCTGACAGACAATTCCCAGGCATAAGAAGACTCATATTCAAAAGCCCCTGGCATTGCTTTTGCTTTTCTCGAAAGTGGAACACAGAGTCTGAGAAAACAGTATTTCCCCCCTGTGCAGTGTATCACCGAGTTTTGAAATTCAGGCTGGAAAGTTAGTAGACAGGTGGGGACCTGCCAGGCTTGCTTGTGAGACTCCCACGCAGGGACCCGTCTTTGCTACATGTAAGACTGTTTTTAGCTGTGCTTTTGGGAAGGGCTGGGAATGACATGGAGGCTGCCCGTGTGTCCATCTGGTGTCCCTCCAGTTTGCTGAGTTACCCTGTATTTCAAAATTCTTACCCGGGGATATTTTATTGTTGATTTTGGAGACAGACAGACAGACAGACAGAGACATCAGTGCGAGAGAGAAACCTTGACCAGTTGCCTCCCGCAGGTGCCCTGACCAGGAATCAAACCCACAACCTCTCAGTGTATAGGACGATTCCCCAACCAGCTGAGCCCCCTGGCCAGGGCATGAGTTCCCCTGTGTTACAAAAGTGATACAGTTCTTTGCATGGTCACGTGCCAGAGCCCGGTATTCTAAAAACAACTCTCTGGGCACCGTGGAGCAAAACCATTTTGGGGGACCATCTGGAACGTCAGAAATGCTGTCATTTCAGACTGAGGCTGGCCAGGAAGAGGGCCAGACAGCTGTGGGGAGAGAACACGGGGACAGATAAGCATCGGAAAAATGAACAAAAGCCTGTAAAGACTGTGTCATAACCACGGGTGCTTAACATGGTGAAAAGCACACACACCGTTACAACTTCTGGTCCAAACTGTTGCCCAAGACCGTGACATTAGTACTGAACGCATTTCCTCCTTTACTCTCCATGAGGCTTCAGCTGCAGGTCCAAGGTGACTTGCAGGGAAGAGAAAAGACAGAACCTCCGGCTTCAACCCTCAGAGAGCTCTGCTTTTCAGCAGGTGCAGCCATTTGGGACCCATGTTTGATGGAGAGCGAGAAGCAACTCTCTTCTTGTCAAAGCTGTGACTGGTGAGACCCCAAGGCTTGCCGGGCTGGGAAGGGCCAGCCCGTCCTGGGACCAAGATGCCCCCCTCCACTGACACGTTCAGGGTACCAGTTTTCCCAAAGTCAGAAGAAGCATTTTAACCCCTGTTACGGAATCGCTGCACAGAAAACCCAACCGTGGCTAGGTAACGCTGGAGGGGCACTTTGCACGGAGCTAATCGTCACATCAGTGCTTAAGATGGCCCGGCCCCCGGCTGCCTGCATGGTGACCAGGTGCAGCCTCCGGGCCACTTCGCCTGATGGGACTCTGTAGTGGAGGAGTTTGTTCGTGTGTCACGGGGGACTCCGTGAGGTAAAAGCCCAAGGAAACCAGAACGCACCTCAAGCAGGAGCTTGAAATTGCAAGGCGTGGTGCTGAGATGGGAGGTCAAGATCCTGTCCCTTAGCCTGTTACAGAAAATGTTTTTACTTTGCTCCACACACATTTCCCTCCTTCCCCTGGGTGTCAATCACCACCTTTCGCAGCTAGAAGGCATCGTAGGAATATTCTAGTCATTTCTCATTTTATAAACAGCAGGTCCTGGTACTGAGTTTTCTGGCTCAGAGCATGTACAAGGGAGTCAGTCACCTGGTGCCACCCAGCCACATCCCAGGGCAGCAGCCTGACTCCTGCGGGAGAGCATCGTTCCAAGGACGGGGTGAAGATGCGTCTTCCGTGCAGCGCACCCTCCAGGCCTACAGCCACAGAGCTGCACCCTGGGCGGGGCTCGGTCGGTGAGGGAAGAGGCAGACGTCAGCCTCGTGCAGAGTGGGTACACTGGGGCCCGCACGGCAGCCTTCGACCCACTGCTGTGAACCACACACGTGAGAAGTGTGAGCCACTGGTCCTGGGGGCAAGAGATCCAGGCTTCAAGCCCAGGTTCCAAGGCTCACCTTCTTGTCTCTGCCCCCTTAGCTATGGTCGGAGACACAGTGTCCAGGGCAGGTGACTGGGGCGAGGACATGGCCTCAGGGGAGGGTCTGGGGTGGATTCCTGAAACTGCACTTGAGCTTGAAGGAACAGGACAGGAGGCCAATTCGCAGACCTGGGGCAGCAGGCAGGCAGAGCGCACCACATGCCCACACTGGCCCTGTGGGCCCTGGCGCCCAAGCCTCCCTTGCCCACCGTCCTGAGCGCACACGGCCCCGCTGCCTCGATAATGGATGGTGGCTGGAGTATGGGATCTGGCAGCCCCGCTGACTTCTAACAGCGCACGTCACACTGGGTGAACGGCCTCGTAAGCTCCTGTTAGCCCCGGGGCCCAGAACCCCGTGGCCCCTGGTGATCAGAGCCACGTCACAGGACACAGTGGCTGCAAACAGGGTGGCCACACTGCCTGACTTTCACTCACCAGCCCTGTCAGCTTGGATGGTTCATGGGGGGGGGGAGGCCTCTGTGTGCCTCAGTTTCCCCAGCTGTAAAATGAAGAAACCACGGGCCATTGCAGCGCCTCACCTGGAAGGCCGTGTGAGCCCCAGACGAGTGCTCGGAGCTGTGCCGGGCACTCAGTCAGCGCTCCCCAGCGGGCGGCTGCCACTGCTTTCTGCCCGCATCTGTCACAGGCCTGGGCAGCACTCCCCTGAAGGGACCTCACCGGGACTGCCTCCAGGCCGGGGACATGCCGTCTTCTGAGTCAGGCCCTTCCATGTTTAGATTCTCTGACTAAGAAAATTCTCCCCTAGTGTTCGGCCAAGTCCACCGCCCTGCGACTCCTCCCCACTGGCCCCTGCGCTGCCAGGAGGCAAATGTCAAAAACACAGCCTTGAGCCCTGGCTGGTGTGGCTCGGTGCACTGAGTGTGGGCCTTCGAAGCAAAGGGTCGCCGTTTCCATTCCCAGTCAGGGCACCTGCCTGGGTTGTGGGCCGGGTCCCTGGGGCGGGGGGCACATGAGAGGCAACCACACACTGATGTTTCTCTTCCCCTCTGTCTAAAACTGAAATCTTAAAACAAAAAAAAAAACCAAGTGTGAAAGAGAGGACCCCAAATGTGAATAGTGACAATGGAATCGAGTCCGGGAGCTACAGTCCCCTCACAGTGGCCGTCCACGGCCCTCCGCCCACAGCCCCGCACGGACGGGGCCGAGGGCACAGCCCTTGGCATCAAACTTGAAACCCACAGGAGTTCTCAGTCCCTCTCTGCCTTCTTTAGAAAGGCCTGGAAAAGCCTCTCCCTCCATTCGTCTCAGACCTAGTGTGCTGCCAGACCACCGTGAGAACCAGGGAAAAGCCACGTGTGTGTGCAAAGGTGACAGTCACAGGGCTGCAGAGCCATGACCTCCCTCCCTCACTATGTGCCGTCCAGCCTGTACTCACTGCCCGCGGGGAGGGTGCCCGAGAGGCCGTGGCACCCGGGGACCTCCTGTGTACAGAGCCTCTCTGGCGTCAGGCACAGAGGGATGGCCCCTGGGTCCCTTCCCTGCCCTCTGTGACACACACCGTTGACAGGGGAGGAACGTGCACAGCTCCTTTGACATGGAGGTGACAGCTCAGTGCTCCAGTGGCTCTCATGGCAAAGTATGTGAAACAGGTTCTTGTTTCAGCATTGAGAACAGGAGAACGCGCACATCCACCCAGCTGGCTTGTGGTTTGTGTGCTTTTAACGTGATGCCCGCCTTCGTTAAAACATTTACAGACAAGTGATAGCAAAGGAGAAAGGAAAGACCCGTGTAGTTTGCACATGATTATCCCTCAGTTGGCAGGAGTCTATTTCTGCATGTTTGCAACTTTTCAAAAGAGAAACATAGAAATGCATGACACATGGCCAGTGTCAGAGAGAACGATTAGACCCCTCTCAGGTGCCAATCCGCTACAACTCAGGACACACGTGTGGTTCCTCCAGCTGCTTCAGGGCGGGAATGAGTTCGGGCCACAGCACTGGCTGCTTTGACCCCCCGCGGGGCAAGGTGGGGCGACTTCAGACATGTCAGGGCACTTTTGTTCTTTGTCCAGAAGCCCGAACAAAGAGAAGGGGCCCCATCTTTGGTCTGAGGCAGCCCAGGCCTCCCGTTCCCCATCATCGCCCCAGGCCCTGTGGGTCCCAGCTCTCGTGGGCTCTCCAAGGACTCGACTCCAGAGAGACCCGCACGCCCCTGTCACTGTCAAGTGCAACCCCCTCCTTCCCAACCAGGGCCCCCTCTGCACTCCCAGTCACTCCCCAGAGCCCTGCACTTCCAGGGGAACAGAGAAGCTTTCTGCCAAATTGTCCCTCCCTCCCCAAAGGGACAATCCAATTAATCTCCCTCCAAAGCCTAAAAAAAAAAAAGCTTTGTACCTCCCTCCCTCCCTCCTTTTAGAAGCTCAGACCTCTCAAAGTCTGCAAGGGGGTTGGAATGAAATGATCTGCACTCCCCCATGCCTCCACCAGGGCGGAGCCAAGACAGACACACACCCAGCTTTTCCTTAATCCCACCCCCACTACAAGTCCCATTAGCTAAGACTGTCATGCTCAGAAGTCCATGTGATTATTCCATCTCTGGGTTCCCAGTGACAATCATGACCACCCGGTGTTGGGCCTGGGGTAGGTACCCAGGTTAGGGCTGGTGATGGACAGGCAGGGACAGCTTGCCTGTGTTACTTCACAGCTCAGAGAGAAAAAATTACGTTTGAGCCCCGATTTGTGTCTCCCATGATTCAAATCCCAACTGGTGCCACACCGCGTCCTCTCCGGGGCAGCCCTGCATCCCTTGATATCGGGGAACCAGAATCACTGGAGTTGCCAACGGCCTCCTCAGAGCCAGTGTGGCCTTCTCTCCCGGCCCCCTGCTGCCTCCAGGACCGTCCTGGGACGACGTGGTCACCTGTGAGCCCCACAGCCTCTGGCTCGCGGGCTGCTTCTCACTGACCGCAGCTCTCCCTCCTCCCTGCACTGGACCTTCCAAAGGTCCCGGCCTTGGCCCTGCCCCCTGCCACCTCCCGGGTCAGTCACAACCACTCCCAGTTTACCCAGGGCTCGGACTCCCCTTGAATCAACAGGGACCCTGACTCAGCGGGTGGGAGGCCGTCCTGGGCACCCAGACCCTCCACCCTGGGGACCTGGCCCCTCTGCCTCGCTGCCTGTCCCTAGCCCAACCCCAGCTCCCAGACCACAGGAGGTTCCTGGAAGACACAGGCCTGGCCATGCCCCCGGGGTCATACTCACCTCTCACTTTTTTCCCTAACAACCCCCCACCCAGCTCCTACCACATAAGAGGCCTTTTATTCAGCCCCTCCATTCTCTCAGAACACCCCAAATGGGACAAGGAAACTGCCTCCTAGAGTGGATGCCCAGAGTGGCCCTCCAGTGACCAGCAAGTGGCCGCTCCTGTCATTGCTTCTTGCCTCCAGTTTCACAGGACGGTGTCGCTTCCTGTCCCTCCCCGCAGGCCCTGCCCTCACCTGCCCAGACCCTTCGCTGGATCTCAGCTCTCCAGTCTCCTACCGATGTGGCCTTGATCTCCCTGACAAAGGGGAGATGCACTCAGCCATTCACCTGGCTGTAGCTTTCGTCTCTAGGACAGTGACTCTGAACCCCTCTCTCCAGTTCGGTGACTCGGGCTAGTCCCATGTGAAGATACTCGGCGCAGGCCACCTCTTGGGTGCTGGTCGGTGAATGGAATTCCCGGCCCAAGTTAACCTTGCCCTTCCTCCCCGCCCGGGGCCACCCACTGGCTTCCTGAGGCTCCTGCTCTTCCCTCTGCAAGTCCTTGCCCCGTCTTATCCCCCTTTCGTTGACCGCTCCCCTCCCTCGCCTTCTCCTAACCTTCCCCGGGGGCTAGTACGGTGTCCTCCGCCGGGGATCCTTGTCCCCAGTGTTCATACCTCCATACAGCCACCCCTGGGGCTGCCCAACGCTCCTGAAACGCTCCAACCAGTCGCTGCCTTCTCCTCTCCACTTTCCCTCCTGCGTGTTTGTTTGTTTTAACTTCAGGCTTTGTCCGCGTCCTTGGAAGCAGGTGCGGATCCTGTTTTGAACCTGGAGCGACCCACTTGGTGCCTGGCTGGACACACCGCAGTGAAAGTGTGACAGACACCAAACGGATTGGTTGGTTTTTCCTGGTTTCTGAGTAATTCAGTTACACCAAACGAAGGGCTCGCACTCACCTCACCTATTTGGAGTACAGTACAGGGACTAAAAGGACCAGAGCAGGAGCCCAGGGCCCATTTGGGTCCCTCCCGGGGTGCCCCCCCCCCATGTCAGAGGCCAGCGCTTTGCTGGAGCTTGCTCCGGAGGAACGGAAGGGCAAATCTGGGTGGCTGTGCATTTCCCGTCTCTCACCGAAAGGATTTCAGAAATTGCGACGCTGCTTTTGGAATATACATTCCATTCCTGCAGATGTTCCAAAGCTTCACCCTCATCAAAACATCCGCCGTAACTGTTTGCCACCTCTTAGTTTTCTCTTTCCCAACCCAGGAAGCGTGTTCTCTATATCACAGCAAAGGGCGATTGATTCTATTTCTAGCTGCTTCAAAAACAAGGCGAGTGGCCCAGTCACTGTCCAAACAAGGGCAGGGCCGGGTGGATAAGCCTCCTTGTCACCACCTTACGTAAGGTCACCACAGCCAAACGTCTCACAAACCCCAGGCCCCAAACGTCATTCCTTCTTTCTCGATATTTCATCATTTCAGGCCATTAGAGAGAGAGAATGAGGTAATGCCGAACAAATGCCAAGCAGCCTCTTCGAGAAGCGGCAGCAAACATGGGCAGAGTGCCCGGGCTCGGTTTGCTTGGGCAAACACTCAGAGATCTGTCATCGTCTGAATCTTCATCAGTGACACCGCTCACGAACAGGGTCCGGAGGGGCTCTGAAGACCCTGAACCTCAAAGCCCTGTGCTTGGAACCCACCCAAGATGTATGCTCTGGAGACACCGTCTCCCTGGGGAACCAGGTATCGAAACACGTGTGACCACCCGGAACCGAGGTATGCTACCAGCTGATGCGTGGATAAGGAAGGTCTACCATACAATGGAACATTCACCATAAACGGAATGATGTGCTGACACACGCTACGACACGAGTGAATTCTGAAAACATCATGCTTAGTGATGCAGCAAAAAGACAGAAAAGACCACATACAGGCCGTCCAGAACGGCAAATGCACCGAGGTGGGAAGGGGCCTAGCAGTGGCCAGGGCTGGAACAGGTGGGGGGCGTGCAGGGTGAGAGCTGGTGGGAGCTCTGGTTTCTTTGAGTTGATAACATGCTCCGACACTGATTGTGACCGCGGTTGCACAGCTCTGCAAATATACTGAAAACCACCGAATTGTGTACTCAGAGTGGGTGACTCCAATGGCATGTAAATTCTATCTCAGTAAAGCTGTTACACATCTATTTATTTGTGTTGAGGCTTAGAAAAATCTCTGGTATTTTCAATCAGAATGTTAACGGTGGTTGCCTGTCAGTGCGGGATTACCTTACCTCTCCATTTGCACACCTTCTCGTGTCTTTGGCGTGCAGGCCGGTGCCCAGTCCACTGGGCCGCCTCCTCCCGTCTTTGGAAACACGCGAAGACCGTGCTTCTGTGTGGTCGTAGAAACACGACATGTCTTTTCCGTGTTCGGGGACTACTTTTGAACCCTTGGGTCTGAGGACTCCTGCAGGCGGGGCCCCCTCCCCACCACATCAGACGGATCCCCCAGTTCACTCTACGGCTTTCCCTGAAAATACCGATAATTTTGCCTCTGACGCGGTCAATCCACAGAAAGCTGATGCAGGGCTGTTTCTGCCTTTCTCATGATCTTCCTGCAGCCCTGGAAATTTGTGCCATGTGATGAGATGTTCATGAATTATAAACTGGTAGCATTGATGTGATGTTACATTTCATAGATATTTAAACATTAATTTTATTTGGGGGGATTTTTTAAAATTTTGTAGCCAGTACAAGTTTTCAGGTTCTCAGTATTTTGGTAGGCTCAAGGCAAGCTCAGAGGCACCAAGCCCAAGGCCTGGGGTTACCAACACCTAGGGCAGGGGTCCTCTCCACATTGTCATCAGGGGTCATGTCCACTCACCCATACCTACCACGGTGCCTGGCAAACAATTTGAGCTCAGTTTGTGGGCATCCTGATCCCATGCTCTTTGCCTTCCTACTGTGGATCTATTCAAGCTCTTTCTTATCCCATATTTGAATGACTTTCTTTTCTCCTGTAACTACTGTCCTGTAATCCTTTACAACACTTTATAACTTTTAAGATGTTAAATTTCAACTCTGGCTGGTGTAGTTCAGTGAATTGACCACCAGCCTGCAAACCAAAGGGTGGCCAATTCAATTCCCAGTCAGGGCCCATGCCTGGGTTGCAGGCCAGGTCCCCAGCTGGGGGCACGTGAGAGGAAATCAATTGATGTTTCTCTCTTTCATCCATGCTTCTCTCCCTCTTTAAAAAAAAGAGGAACACATGTTAAATTTCATTTCTGTGTTATACAATTTTAGCTACTAGATGTTCAATGAATGTATAGTTTGGCCAAATGTTAAAGCCAATATTTAACCTAAGATCAACATTTTTCATAAAATAAACTTCTAGGGCATAATGGGATTTCAGGTTGAATTTTCTTTTAAATATTCGGGCATTAGAACTTGTAAAATTTAATCGTCACATGTTGAAGGGTTAACATGACAGCCTGGAAGCCTTGGGCCGGCTGCCGTACCAGCCTCTTCTGGGCTCAGCTGCTAGATCAACACGTGTTCGCTTCCAGATGGCGCTGGAAGGACAAACTTGTACGATGCTTCCCACTTTTTGCTAACACTTTCTCCGCTTATTCACACTTTTTCTGTTCTGTATTACATGGACGGGAGATTGCTTATCATTCATGTTTTACACACAAGTTGGGAGACTTCTCTGTGTAAAACTCACATATGCTCCGTGAAGGCTCAAAACCTAAATGAATTTAACTATAAATTAGATACATTTCTTAAATGTTTTGTTCAATGTTGTAAGTTCACATCATTGCAGAATTCCATGACAATTAGAATTATGATGTCAACTAATTTCTCTTATTCTACTTTACATAATTATTTACATTTTTATAAACCTTGCTGGCACAATACTCTTCAAGTTATTGAGCTAACACATTCTCAGTTTCAAGCCATTTCCATATATATATATATATATTTTTTTAAAGATTTTATTTATTTATCTTTAGATGGGAAGGGAAGGAGAGAGGAAGAGAAACATGAATGTATGGTTGCCTCTCATGCATCCCCTGCTGGGAACTGGCCTGCAACCCAGGCATGTGCCCTGACTGGGATCCTTTGGTTTATAGGCCCATATTCAATCCACTGAGCTACACCAGCCAGGGCTATTTCCCTATATATTTAACTTTTAAAATGTTCTCTCTCTTTTTTTAAAGATTTTATTTATTTATTTTTAGAAAGAGGGGAAAGGAAGGAGAAAGAGAAAGAGAGAAACATTAATGTGTGGTTGCCTCTCACATGCCCCTCACTGGAGACCTGGCCTACAGCCCAGGTATGTTTCCTGACTGGGAATCGAACTGGCAACCCCTTGGTTCATAGGCCTGCACTCAATCCACTGAGCTATGCTAGCCAGGGCTAAAGTGTTCTTAATAATTACTTCTGCACAGAAAATTAATATAGCCCCCATTCATCAATTTCTGCACAATTTTTTTCTTGCAATAATAATTATGCACCTTGTTCCTTTAGCCGATTTTCAGGCAAAGAGCACATAGAAACACCTTCACGGAGGATCTACAATACCTATACTTTGAAAAGGAATGTACCAGTATTAACACAACACCCTAATTGTATTCTTGTTTGTAATCTGGACATGAAGCTGGGTAGTTGCAGTAGCAGCCCTTGCAATCACGCACACAAGGTCAAGGGTGCCAGAAATGGTGTCGACACAAACATCTGGCTCCCCCTCCAAAGCCAAAGCCAAAGCCAAAAGCCGACTCTGCCAAATTTGGGGGCCAAAGCCAAATTCTGGTGCAACTCTACACGGTGGGGCAAAAATCAGTTTGTCGCTATGAGTCCGTGAGTTTATTCTTGATTATTTATTAATTACTGCATTATTTTCCATATGAACAACTGTAAACCTACTTTTGCCCCACTGTGTACACAGTCACAGGGCATGAACCATGGGCCCAGGCGGCCTGGGTTTGGATGCCGGTTCTGCCGCCTCCCGGGTATGGGACCTTCCAGGCATCACTCTCGGCACCTCAGTCTCCTCACACATGATGGGGGTCCTACCTCACCGGGCTGTGGGGTCCACTGAGGTCTTTGCCAGGTCACACAGGCCTGCCCCTCCTACATGAAGTGTAAGTGCGTGAGTGTTTGCCGATGCAGTTGTTATTAATTAATAATTGGTACCAACAAGCCTTCACTGCCTGCTTCAATGAACTCCATTGTAATCATAAAGGAAAGGAGAGAAATCAGACAACATCAAACAAGTGATTGGAGCACAAAGATCTTCCGTATTATTTAGAAAATTTTAGAAGAATAGAAATACCAGGCTTAATCATAATTCCATATCATTCTTTATTCTGTATAAGGGCCTTTAATGATCTGAGCAAATGTTTAAACACCTTGAATTGTGGAAAGTATCGGACACACATGGAGGGAGAAGGCGAGTGTAAGAAAGCAGATGT
Source organism: Sturnira hondurensis (assembly GCF_014824575.4). Taxonomy (NCBI): domain Eukaryota; kingdom Metazoa; phylum Chordata; class Mammalia; order Chiroptera; family Phyllostomidae; genus Sturnira; species Sturnira hondurensis. Next base: position 566,861 of record NW_028086562.1, read on the forward strand.
ACCCATCCCGATCTTCCACAACGAGCAACGCCCCCCCTTGTTGTTCAGTCCAAATCCCTGAAGCCCCAGCGTCCCCGCCACCCCCTGCCGCCGGTCATGAGACAGAGGAGGCAGCAACCAACCAGCTATTGTACAAACTCACACTGCTTAAAACGTGACGGCTGTTAATTTACCAGAGAGACTGAAGGAGAGAATAGGAATTGAGCCCCTATTTAGTGTTTACACTAAAGAGTCATTTTCCACATCTTCAATTCAAATTATTTTTCGTCTCTTGATGTTAGCACAGGCACAAGGCCCTTCAGCTGCTCTTGGTCTTAGCTGTGCTCACAGGGGTCAAATACTTTTGCTGCCAACAGGTCAAGTAAAAGCTCACAAACCTCCGATGTCAATAGACCAGGTAGGGGCACCTGTGGTGGCCTCGTCTTGCTGCACCAGAGCCTTCACTTCCTGACACCCTCAGCCCCAGCCCAACTCTGCCTTCCGGGATTCGTCGCATCCTGGCCCTCAAGGGAAACACGGCGGAGCAGATTTGGAAGCTCACAACCAGGTGCCTGGGGCCCGTAGCCTGTCACCCGCCGGAAACCTGCATGTTGGCTGGGGAGCTCTAGACTGCAACAGAAAAGCAAGACTCACTGAATCCTTACAACGACCCTACAAAGTGGGCATCACCATCCTCTGTTCCTGGTTGAGAAAACAGGCACAGAGAGGTGAGGCAGCTTGCCCAAGGCCACACAGCTAGAAAGCCATCTCTGGTACAAGGTCCTGTTCCCCACCAGCCTCTGTGGGAAAACCTTTCCTGATGGCCCCATTTCCCACCTCAGCCAAACCATGCACGCATGAAAAACTCCAATGCATGGCCCAGTTTTTACATGTATTCTCATGCCTCCTCTATCTGGTCCTTCTTTTGACATTCCACACTAGATTCCAAGTAGCTGAAGAGCATGAAAAAAAACACAAACCAGTGCCAAGTACACAGTAATACACAAATACCTCTGGCCAAATGACCAATCACATAAAAACAATTTAAATCTAAACCTACGGATGCACAAAACATTTGATTGATGATAAAAATGAGAACAAAAGGGCAAGACATGATCTGTAACCGATTATTATTCTGTTTTACCGGCATTCAATGGGTCAAAAGAACCCGGAGAAGGGACTACTTCTAAGTCCCTCACTCACACAGGATCCAGCCTTGAATGCTTGACTGTTTGTGTGCATTTCCACTCTGACTCGCTAGGAGCTTCTTATTCATTCTGGCCCCAGGTCAGATCTGCGTGTTGATCTCTGTGAATTCCTGACAAAGCAGTTGTATTACCTAAGCACCCTAACTGCCCTTTAAAAAGTATGCAAACAAAAAGCCTTGGAGAGCTCTGCAGCTACCTGAAACCCCTGCCGGGGTGAACGGGTATCACGCCCCACAGCGAAGCGGCTGGTTTCTTTGTTTTTGCAAAGGCTTTGTCATCTAGGACAGCACACGTCTGTCTTTGGGCTGAGATGAATTATTAAACCAGGCGATTTGAATAAGTAGTAATCACAAGTCACAAAGGCACACTTACTTGCAATATTTACAAAACATTCCTGACATCACCAAGGTCAGGAAGGAGAAGAGCAGGGATATTACACACCTGCAATTCCACTCTCGTGGTAAAAGTCTTGGGGAGGCAGGGTGACTATGGATTTCCAGACAAGGAAATGGATTCAGAGATTAAGGGCTGTACCCCCATCACAGAGCTAGAAAGGGCAGAGCAAGACTGGCACTGAAGCCCAGGCCTCCCCCTCAGCACTCGACTACCCCTTAATGTTGCCAGAGAAAAGCTCGAGGAATTGAGTGGAGTCATGAATTTCCCACCGATTCTGTCCCACCCCTGTACCTAAGCAGAAAAAAAAAGACAAACAAAAAACTTTTTTCTCAAGATGCCGTGGAGACACACAGAGAAAGCCCAAGACAGCCAAGGCGCCTGAATCAGACTCCATCACTCTGGGCTCATACTCTCCAAAACCCCTCAACATGGAAACTTACACATCACATTGACCATGATCCCCTGCCCCCCCCAATATAAATGGGTTAAATCTATGAGCTAAAAGGCAGAGACCGCGCAATGGGAGAGACACAGCAAAAACACTGGAAAGGGTTGACCGTGAAGAAGGGTGGAAGGAGACATGTTCTTGGAATTAACCAGAGGGGAACCGGCAGAACCATGCCAGTGTTGGAAAAAATAGATTCTAAGATGAAAATGTTTACTACTACCTAACGATAGAACCATTTCAGCTCCCCAGAAAGACGCAGGCACCCCTAATACAGTCTCACACGGTGGAAATCAAAGGTAGGTTATGAGAAGCACAGGCGAAAATGGACAAAGCCATCAGTATTTCTCTCTCGATTATTGGTAATTTAAGCAGCAAAAGATAACCAATAAATATAGGTGGATAAGTTGACTAATAACCGTGACCTCATGGACTTACATGAAGCGCTGAACGCAGTGAGCAGAGTGTCCATTTTTCTTTAACCCACCAGTGCGCGCACTTTGAGTGGCCCTTCACCAACAGGACCCTCGACCCGCGCCCTCAAAGGCTTGCTCTCCTGCCCTCCGAGACCACCCGCCACGCCGCTCCACCCCGCCACGGTGCACACCAGCGGGTGCACACCAGCGCCGCCAGTGGCAGCGGGACCCCAGGCTCGGCATCACCTGGGAATGCGCCAGAAACCCAAGTCCTCGGGGCACACCCAGACGTGCTGAGTCGGACTCTCCTACGGTGGGGCCCGAGGTGCAGTTTAACAGTCCCCTCGCAATTCCCACGCACGCCCACCTTTCAGAACCATTGTTCTCTGCCGCGGACTCTCCCTCCTTCGGACTTCACGGAAAACAACAGGAATCCACCTGCTTTCTTCCCGTCCCCACACGTGACACACCGAGGAGTTATCCTTGGTTCCTTTTTCCTTCATTGCCAAGGTCCAAGCCTTGACAGAGTCCTGTGTACCCAAAGCGGCCCCAAGCTGCCCCCGCGGTCCCACTCCGGGACCACACCAGGTCGGAGCCCCAGCGCGCACACGGGGCTTCGCACACAGTGCGCCTCACTGGGGCTCCGCAGCGACTCTGCCCCTGGCCTCGTGGCTTCCACGCCAGCACCAGGACTCCACTGTCCGTGAGGACTCCGGCTGCTGTAGGACAGCAAGAGTCTAATGCTGTCCAGGTGGCTCAGTTGGGCGGAGCGTAGTCCCACAAAGGGTCGTGGGTTCCACGCCCTTTCAGGGCACATGCGAGAGGCTGCCGATCGACATTCCTCTCCCGCCCCCGCCCCCCCCCCCGCCCCCCGCTCTATCTAACAAGTAAACATTCCCTCGGGTGAGGATTTTAAAAAGGGAACATCCAGTTCCACCTCTCCACTGCCCAAGCCCCTTTGAGGATGGCCCATGTCGCTAGAGTGAAGGTCAGACCCCTTACCTGGGTTTAAGCCCCCTCCGTGCCCTGGCTCTAACCCGCCTCCCTACCCTCTATTCTGTCCCACCCGCAGGCACACCCGTGCTCCCCGAACCCCAGCTACGCCTCGAACCTTCTCTCCCGAGGCCTGCGGCTCCGTGCGGCCTCGGGGCCTTTGCACCAGCGGTTCCCTCTGCCTGGGAAGCTCTTCCTCAAGTCTTCACCCCGCCACCGGCTCTTCTTGTCGCTCAGACCACAGTCTCACAACCCGGATCGCCCGCTTGCCCCGTGCGAAATAACTCTACCTGACCTGAGCCCGCTGCTCGCTTGTCTGTCTGCCCCTGCCCCCTACCAGGACCGCCCAGCCAACACGGGCAGGGCCCGGCTCACCATCCACCATCCGTCCAGAGCGGAGCAGAGCGCGCGGAGGGCGCTCAGTAGTCGCTAGTAAACCGTGAGCGACCGCTGGGAGGAGAGGCAGCTTTGGAATCGCCCTGCGTCTGCGAGGCCTCTGCCAGCTGCCCGAAGCCCGGCCTTCGAAGGCGCGGACGTGCGTCTCCCCGGACAGCCTCTCAACCCCGGGCCGCGCTGCTTTGGCGCGCATTGCAGCGCCAGGAGCGCGTTGCCCCCACGTCACGTTTGCTTGGAGTCCCTGTAATCCGAGGAGCTGCTGCCCTCCGTCGGCGCCCAGGTGTCACATTCTCTTGATTTGTGCTTAGGGACTTTTGGGAGGATTTCGTTCGCAGGCTCTGCACGCAGCCCACGGTTACAGGTTACATATGTTTCTAAGACCCCACGTGTCCTTCCTGAGAGATTCCCGCTCTGCTCCGAGCTCCCTTCAACCTGCGCCATCTCAGCAAGCCCTTGGGCTGCTTCCCACCGGCAGCCAGGTGCGCCCCTTTCCCATGACTGTGACCCAGAGCCCCTGAAAATGGTCTCATCCAACCAACCCCCTGCTGGGAAGCTCTGGCAACATCTGTCCGCCTAGAGATAAGTCCCTGATGTCCTCTGGTCAAGCCGGCTGTTGTCAGCTGCCCTACCATGCCAGATGCTACAATTCCAGGGACCTCTCTGCTGCCAGGCCATGCCCAGCTCTATTGGTCCTGGCCATCCGTTTCTTGGGTGCAACCTGCAGCCCCCTCCCACTGCCAAACTGGCCTGTCCTGGCTTGGCTGGGCTCCGTGGCTCATGGTCAGGGCAGGTCTCCCGAGGAAAGAGCCCAGATCTGGTTCAATTGCGTCGCAGGCCCCTGCAGTGCATCCGATGCTGGCCCCCGCCCTTTCACTGTCCCCACAGAGTCTCCTAAGGGGAAAACACTGTCACAGTTCAGCAGGTGAGACCAGCAGGCTAACGTCAGTGAGGTGTCCCCCTGCCGCTGCCGGAGGATGTTGGTGAAGGTTTCCAAGCCCCAACCCCACCGCTCTGATGGTGGTCTTCCGCTGCCAACAGCAGAGTGGGGCACCAGGGGACAACCATGTCAGGGTCCTGCAGGGGCTGCCCCCGCAGCCCGGTTCTGGGCCCCCTGGGGTCCGTTTCTTCGGGCCCTGGACACGTGCTCGTGCGTACTCAGGATTCACCGTGTGGGGGGGCTTCTGTGTGCACTTTTTCCCTGGGGCGAGGGAAGGAGCTGCCCCAGGGCTGCCCACCACAGAACCAGAGACCGGAACAGGGGACAGAAGCCGCAAATCAGTCCCACCTCACCGAGGGGAAGCCACTCCTCATGGCTGATGAGGTTGAGTTTGAAGGGGATGAAACTCCGGCCTTTGTCACTTTTTTTTTTTTATGTTTTTCATTAAATTGCCTAGATCACTGACAACCTGCAGAGACGACAAAACACAGAGTTAAGTCTTGTTAATGACACACCCTCTGTTTGGTCACACTGTGACCACATGGTCTGTGCTCTGCAGAACATCCCATCTCACTGGCCCCAGCCAGCTGGTGGGTGAAATGCAGGGGATGGTACCAGCAAGGCAGTCTTCCGTCCTTCCTTCTTTTCTTTTCTTTCTTTCTCTTTCCTTTCTCTCCTTCCTTCCTCCCTCCTGCCATTCCTCTCTCCCTCTTTCTCTCACTTTCTTTGTCCTTCTCACTCACTTTAAGGTTGGTTATTGACCCCAAACTCGCTGGCAGAATTTGTTACTGCTCACAGCACCCAGCCACCTCATTCCCATCACACTCCTGAGAGCAAACACCAGAAAAGAGAACAGTTCAAAGAGGGGCAAGCCCACAGGAGGTACCTGAGGGCAGGACCACCCACCCCAGGCTCAGGCCCCCAAGGTAGTAGAGGCTGAAGGCTGAGACCCTCTGACCTCACCACTGGGTGTTTTTATTTTTTAAGATTTTATTCATTTGTTTTTAGAGAGAGGGAAAGGGAAGGAGAAAGAGAGGGAGAGAAACACTGATGTGTGAGAGAACATTGATCGGTTGCATCTTGAATGCACCCAACCAGGACCTGGCCTGCAACCCAGGCAAGTGCCCTGCCTGGGAATCGAACCAGTGACCCTGCGGATCACAGGCCAATGCTCAGTCCACTGAGCTACACCAGCCCGATGCTGATTTATTTTCTTTACCTCTAGCTTTCATGGTAATTGACCCAGCTCATGTGATGGTTAGATTAAGTCCCCGAAAGGTGTTGCAATCTGGGTATTTTTAAGAGCTTTAAATATTAGTCATTTCCATGAAGACTATGCCCCCCAAAGGAAAAGTAATAGAGGCTTAGAATCTGGCAGAAAATTCCATCCCTTACTGAACTCCCCTCTCCCAAGACGCTGCCCTGTGTACACTTTCTGTGCCCAGGTGCGGTGGGGACCAAGAGACGAACGAGACTCCGGTGTTGACTGCCAGGGACTTGGTATGGGTGATGGCAGGCTATTTGTTAGATGTTCCGATTTTCAACACTCCACAGTGTTGAGACACCCACCCTCAGCACACACCCCTTGGAGCCTAACTCTGAGAGGCCACGCCTCAGTCGCTGTGTGACACGGTGTGATGGGGGTGACAAGCCACAGCGGTGCAAGAGTTTGCCCTGGGAGTGCACTTGTAAAGGACGGGACTGGTGACTGAGCCCCACAGGTGGTGGGTGGGGTCCAGAGAGATAGCCCAGCCCACTGGGAAGCTCACACCCTTGGAATCTCAACAGGGCGCCTGCCAACAACGACCTCTCAGGCACCCAGCTCTCAGCCCCCCCCCCCTGGCAGATTTCCCTTTCCAGCTCTCCCCGGTGAGGGATCCGCACATCACCCCTCTGATTCACCACTTCCTCGGGGGCCCTGATCACCAGGTTTAAGGCTTTCTGTGCGTCGTGTGCCTGCGTGTGCCTGCGTGTGCGTGCGTGTGTGTTTACGACAACAGACGGATTTCTTAGTGGAGAGCATCGCCCGTGCAGGTGACTCACCACTGGGCGTTTCGCACCGAGGGCGTTTTCTCCGAGCAGGAGCAGTGGAGGGAGGGCCAATGGCCGGGAACCTCTCTTATCAACGTCTGATAGGACTCACAGCCCATAAAAGCCGCTGCGCACTCCCTGCGGAGGAAACGTCCGCACCTGGGCCTCTTGGCCCACAGGTGGTTATTAAGTCACTTCCTGAGCGCAGAGCGGCCATTGTTCCCGCCCTCCCTTTGTCACTGAAGAGAATCAGCCCTGCCCCCCAGGGAGCCAGCCTGCAGGGGACCCTCTCTGGTGGTTTTCCGGACAAGCCCGGAGCAAGGCTAATCACAGTACGTTTGCATTGATTGACATCTGGCCCACACCTCCCTGCTGACGCCGGGTTTGGTAGATTAGCTCCCACTGGTCCTAAAAGGACTCATGTCATTTCCCCCTACACAACGGGGCTCCTGACAAGCACAGCCAACAGTGACGTGGGGCTGCAGCTGGAAAGGAAACAGAGGTGCTTTTCAAATGTCCGAGGTCAACTGTAATTTAAAAACAAATAACACAAAGAGGAACGTGATTATGGTTACAGCTACAATAAAATACATGAAAATGAGAGTGGGGTGAAGAAGAAATCCACTTCAGCTTCACCAGAGAGCACTCGCTGTCATGCACAAACAAGCCTCCGGCCTCCAGGGCGGCTCTGCGGGCGGGAGCCTCCTCGGCCAGCGTGGAGAGGCCCCAAGCACCCTGACCCTGGAGGCGTGCCGATGGACCTGTGCCGATGGACCTGGGCTCTGTCTAGGCCACTCTGGCTCCCAGAACCGTCCGAACCATGCCGGGCACATCATTTAGGATTTGGAGGTTGTAGGGGACCGTGGCCTGACCTAGGCCATCCTAACCTTTTTCTTTCTTTGCCCCTCAAAACAAAACATGCCAAGGGCCATTTTTGGCTAAGCCCCGGGTCAGTGGATGAAAGGGAACAGCAGGAGAGAATGTGCAGAAACCTCCAGGCCTGGGGTCCAGCTGAGGGCCAGTTTGTTCTCCAGGCAATGGGAGGAGCCATCAAGGTCTCAGCGTGGAGGAAATGTGACCAGAGATGCTTAGGGAAGACCACCCAGGTGGCTGTCTCTATAGGGTGAGAGGGAGGATGAGAGACTGGACTCACGCAGCAGCGGAGGGAGGGTCGGGGAAGGGGCTGCAGGCGCTTCAGTGGCGGAATCAGCAGACCTGGAGACTGGAGGCGGGTCGTCAGTGTAAGGGAAGGAGAGGAGGCAAAAGTGCCGGGGGGGGGGGGGGGGGGNAGTGCGGGGGGGGGGGGGGGGGTTTCCAGATTAGGGGCCGACGCGTCCAGGTGCCTGAGTGCCCATCTCGTTCCAGAGCGAGTCTGTTCTCACGCCAACACTGACGAGGTGCCCCCTTGGTTCCGACAGCACCCAGAGTCAGCACCAGACCCCACAGGCTCAGGCTGACCCCACACGGCCGCCTTCACTTCAGGTGCCCCCTGCGCTTCCAACTGACCGGGTGTAAGTCAGGGGTTCCCATGCACCCCTCCTTGGGGTTGGCAGTTTGCTAGACAACCTCCCAGAACTGTTTCCTACAGAGGATGCGACTCAGGGACAGCCAGACGGAAGAGATGCCCAGGGAAGTGGGTGTGGGAAGGGGTGGGCTTTTGTGGAAGACTCATTATGTGGGCAGGACTGATGGACTCTTCGGCCACTGATTAGTAATTCAATCTCCAGCCCGTCTTCCCTCCTTGGAGGTGGGAGGTGGTGGGGGTGCGGAAAGTGCCCACTGTACCCAGGTCCCCTGGTGACCAGCCCTGTCCTGAAGCTGTCTAGGGCCCCCGGCCACCAGCATCCTACTGGCACACAAAAGACAGTCTTATCACTCCAGAGATTCCGAGGGTTTTAGGGGCTGTGTGCCAGGAACCTGGGACAATGACCAAGTGCCTGCTTCCCATGGTACCTCGTGGGGCCTCTGGATATTTGTGTCAGCCGGTGAGCCCCTCCCCTGCCATCCGCGAAACCTAACCCCGTCCTTAGGTGGTTGTTGCCTGGTTAATACAAGAAAAGCATGGCACTCAGAAAACAGCGTCATGGAGCTGGACCAACAGAGGGGGCCTCCCTTTGTAAGAGAGAAACCTCACCTCGGATAAGACTCCTCCACCAGGAGCCCCCAGAGCTTCTTTACAACGCAGTCGACTTGTTTAAAACAAAATAAAGCTACATGCACAGCGGCGGTCAGAGGCCCGGGCGTGAAGGAAGGGGGCGGCGGCAAGACCAGCCGAGAGGCACACCAGGAGCAGCTGCTCCAGTGCCCATGCAGATGGAGGCCGCCTGCCTGGAAGAGGCAAGAGGTGCGGAGAGAGGCCTGGACCTCAGAGAACTGGCCTGCACCCCCCGTGCAGCCCCAGAGGCCTCCTCCCTGCCTCCGCCTCCTCCAAACCACATTCCCAGAGAGGCGGAGACAGAAACCAATTGTTCCTGGCAGCCCGGCCTTGGCCTTCAGCTCCCCTGTCTTCCAGGTCTTCCAGGAACCCCAAGGGCCTGGAAGGGAGCAGAGCTGATGAAGAACAGAACGCAAAGCAAGCCTCACAAGCTAATTTCGAGTAAATCCCATGGCAGAGCCCACGTTGCCTGAAACAGACGTCAAACCCCCTGACCCGAGGCAACGCCACTGGGGAAGGCCAGGCGGTCTCTCTAAGAAGATGGAATGAGAACCTCACCAGTGTCTAGGAGGTAACTTTCTCCAACCCTTGTCTTCCTAGGGTGGCAGTCAGACAGGTGTAGTGGTTTCTCTCCTTCTGATAATCAAAGACTATGTCATTTTACTGCTTTTGCCCCTGCTACTCTGTCTTCTTTTTATCATTTCAGATGTTTTCCCATTTTACAATAAATTCGTAATTCCTAAAATGTTCCGACTGTGCACGTAGCCCACCTCTCTTCCTGTAAGAAAACACGTCTTTTTCCAGGATGTAGCACGCACACACAAAAGTCGTCCCTCCTCTGTGGCAGAAATGAGAGATTTTGGAGAGCAAAAGTATAATCACATCCATCTTTTTCTGTTTAGATAAAAATGCAAGTCCCAGCTAGTGTGGCTCTGTTGGTTGGGTGTCCTACTGCAAACCAAAGGGTCATGGGTTCAATTCCCATCAGGGAACATGCCTGGGTTGTGGTTTCCGTGCCTGGAGGGGGTGCAAATGAGGTTTCTCTCTCATATCTATGATTTTCTCTCCTCTTCCTCCCCCCTTCCCCTCTCTCTAAAAACAATGAAAAAAATTCCCTCCAGTGAGGATTTTTTTTAATGCAATTTAGATTTTTTACTCCTGACAATGAGATTTTAAAAAATATTTTTCGATTTATTTTTCAGAGGGTGGTGGAAGAGAGGGAGAGAAACACTGATGTGCGAACCGTGGCCCCTTGCCCCCCACCGGGCGCCTGGCCCTAACCCAGGCATGCGGCCGCCCGGGCAACCCATCCGCCAGGCGGCCCTCAACCCACTGGGCCACACCAGCAGGGCGGACACAGGACTCTTTAATATTTAGCTTGGGTTTAGTTGTCCTAAGATGGTATCTGCATTTCCGGGAGGCACGTTCCCTGGGCCGCAGGTCCTAACGCAGAGCCAGCCGCCCCAGTCGGGACTCTGAAACGCCCCAAGAAGGAGTCCCAGGTGTGGAAATGCCACCGTGGCCACCAGGAGCAGCCACTCCTGAACCTGGGCCCGTGAGGATGCTCATGAACTTTTTCCCGGAGGGATGAAGGAGAGCCATGGTCCGAAAGGGGTCCCAGCATCAGAGACCACTGTCTCCCTGTGAAAGCGCTGGCGAGTGACTGCTGGAGAAATGACATGTGACGCTGACTCCTCGGCCTTAAAATATGCCTTTGCCACCCAGCCCTTAGTTACATAAATGTTTTGAACCAACATCAAACCCAAAGCACCCCCGACTGGGAGCCCAGCTCAACCAGGCAAAGTAAACACACCCACCCACCAGCACCGCCAGCCCCACCAGCCTCAGAATGCGAGCCCGGCCCCTGGGTGGCGCTGCCGGCGAGGGCCCTACCCCCACGCTCCTGACACCCCGCAGGCCGGCCAGAGGAAGTGTGGCAAGATTTTCCTTCTCGGCTGAATCAGAGAAAGCTGCGGTTTGGCTGGGGGTGGGAGTAGGGGGGTGGAGGGTGCGCATCAGAATTTCCTGATCCTTTTAATTAGTGCGATCTGCATCCCAGCGCCCAACCCTCCACGCCAAGGCCAGTGGGCCTCCTGCAAGGTGAGGCTTTCCCCACAGCTGCTCAGAAACCTGCGTGTCCAAGTCTTCCCCACGCACAGGCTGCTGGAGAGGGGTGCCCGGTGGTGCAGATGACAGTCAGCAGCCTGCTTATATCTATCACGTCGCCTCCTCCTCTGGGGACGGTCCCCCGCCCAACACCATAATGACTGCCCAGAATTTGGCCTGACCCAGAGCGGTAATCTTATGCTCGAGGAAGGGACAGGCCTGTCATTTCACTTGAACCTGCTCTGGTTAACCAGCTGTGTGCTGGTGAGCAAATCCTGTACATTTATCTGGTCCCCTTCAACTGTAAACAAGGGGGATCCCCGCTCTTCAAAGTCCCGTGAGCGCTAGTATCTATGGCATCGTGATTTCTCCAGCTAATGCAAGGAAAGGAACTCCAGGATTGTATACTAAAGCCCTAAATCTGTAATAGCAAGATCTCTGCTTACGCATTGCTTTTCAAAGCAGTCCTTAAAAAAAAAAATTGAGCCGATGAGGTTGCAAGATCCATCTGGCCGAGTCCTGAGTCAGCTTGGAAACGGAGGGACAAACCCATATGCGTAAAATTTGACCACGATGGGCCCCCCGTCCAGAGGGAGGGTGTTTCCCTCTGCTCTACCCCACAGACCCCCCGCCTTTGTTCACTACAGTGGAGCATCGGGCCCACCCTGATTTGTCCAGCCCGCCCGAAATGGTAACAGGTACAACAAAGTCGTCACCCATCACATTCTTTGTCCCTTAGGAATGAAACCCGTGGGACAGAATCTCCTCCGACGTGGCCTGTGTCTCCAAACCAACTGATCAATTTCCTTCTTTCAGACAGTGTGCTCTGCGTCGTCCATCCCTCCTCGGCACCTGTCATACCGTTCTTACTTTTATGGTCTTTGGATTTACTGAGATACCGATTCTTTAAGTGAATTCATTCTTTTGTTTGTGTGAGCAGTTTGAGGTTTACAGAAAAAAACTGAACCAAGAGTATAGAAATCCCATATACTCCCTCCCTGTATATGAGGGGGGACCCCCCCAAAACCCCTGGAATTATCTTCTGGAGGGCAGGCCCCCTGTAGTACAGGCTTCCCCAACTCTGCAAGTGTTCTAGGAACCCATCTGTATCAGCGTGCCAACTGGCGTTGTTGTGAGAGGCTGGGTTCAGCTCCAGTGGATTTTGTCTGAAGCATTTCTCAACTTCATGATGGGTGACTTATGAGTGCACCTGCCCACACTCTGCTGAGTGTCCAGTAGTTTTTGACAAAAAAAATGGCAGGATCCTGTGTCCCACCCTCCCTATCCACCTGATCTGGCCCCAAGTGACTTTTGGTTTCCTTGACGAAAAAAGTCCTCAAAGGGCATTGCTCTGCTGATGGGGAAGAGGGGAAACAAAACACGGCAGAAGCACTACAAGGCGTCAAAATCAACACGTTCAGAAACTGTTCTGAGCAGTGGAAGAAAGGTCTCAATAGATGTATCAAATGGAGAGTACTTTGAAGGTGACTGTAAAAATAAACACATTTTTATAAATAAATTCCATTCGGGGGGGTTCCCACCCCCCAACAGTCCCCTGTTCGGAACGTCTTGGTTAGTGTGGGGCCTTGTGGTTAATGAGCCAAGATCGATACATCACCATTAACTAACGTCTGGAGCTCACGGCAGGGCTCACTGTGCGCTCTACACTCTGTGGGTTTTGACAGACACCTAAATGGTGTGTGTCCACCTTGCCAAACAGTTTCACTGCCCTAAGAAATTCCCTGAGTGCCACCTGGTTGCCCCGCCCTCCTCCGTAACCCTTGGCCACGCCCCTGGTCTTTCTGCAGTGTCTTCACTTCTGTCTTTTCCAAAGTGCCGTACGGTTGGATTATACACTAGGTGGCCTTTCCAGGCTGGCTTCTTTCACTTAGAAATGTGTGTCTGAGGCTCCGCCTTCTCTTTTTGGGTCTTGGTAGCTCATTTCTTTTTATCACAGAATAACATGCCACTGTCTGGATGCGCCATGGCCCGTTCACTCATTCACCCGGCACGTAACGTCTGGGACGCTCTTCATTTGGGGCATTTATCAATAAAGCTATGATTTCTCCTAATTTTCATTACCACCATTCTCCTGCAAGTGGCCTCACAACCCTTTCAGAAGTAGGAGGAAGTACGAATTAGTAATGAAAGAAGCTTAAAAGATAGTTCACCGCATAGCACATCAGCTTCTAAAACCCTGCCCACCAGCATCAGGTTGGCGAGGCATCTGGCTGAGAAGCTGCATGTGCACGGTGGGTCTGGCCTAGCCGGGGGGCTCCGGACATCCCCGGAGGTCGGGTACAGACCCAGCGTCGCGGTGGGAGGCGAAGAATTCAGCAGGGCTCCGCCTCAAGGGGCTGCGAGTCACAGATGCCCGAATCCCCGTGCGTTCCAGCTAGAACCCAATGCAGACGGCTGCTGGTCAGAAATAACCAGACAGAAGCACCCTTTCAGCCGTGAACGACGTGACAGAATTCTTAGCATAGAACCCGTTATCTTTATTATTAGCAACACATTCTAATTGTGCCCTGAGAGTGTGCCCAGCTTGGTTATTTGCCAGAGACAGAAAGGGGGCAGACAGTCTTCAGGGGGCAGACACGGGGTCACGCTTGCCTTCTGCACGATCGGAGCCAAAATTGGGAACAATAGGAGCCCAAAGTGGTTTTTTTTTATTTTTTATGTTTCTCGGAACAAAATAGGAGTGACTGGTGCTTTGGGGGAGGGTGGTTGTCTGCTTGCTCTATTGAGCAGGGTTAGAAGGCTTATTACAAAGCACAAACAAATGGAACGAGCAATTTCTTGCTCCACTGAATTTCACTGGGTACTTTCAAGGCTGCTGGTCCTTCTGGTGGTCACGTCCACATTTGCAAGTGCGGTGATACCCTCTGCCTTAACTAACCCGTTTTGGACGCCATACGCTGTCTTCCCGTGAAGGCGGTTGCTTTTCCGCCCTGGCGTGGTTGCGGCCGCTTCAGTTACATCAGCGCTCACCGTGTGCACAATTGGGGCCACGTACGTGTCGATCACTGCTGCACCAAGTCATAAACTATGGTTGCATTTTCTTTCTTTCACAACCTCCTGTTCGTCCCAAAGTGAACGGTCGCTTTCCGTCTGGAATGACTTCACTTTATGTGAACCTGCGTGGTCTCCTTGCACCCCTAACACCCTTCATCCCACATGACTAATCCATCTGACAAGCGGCCGGTTCCATTTCTGTGTCCCAGAGACCCCTTCCGGGGCCCTGAGTTCCCTGATCCCGCCCCAGCCCTGTCTCCCGGGCAGCTGCGTGCATTTGTGCTCAGACTGCTCATCGCTGTCACCCCGGAAAGCCCACGAGCTCCTCGAAGCCCCCTCGCTGGGATTTCCTGCCTCCCTTGTTCTTGGCTATTCTTGGTCACTCCCTCATCCCAACAGGCCGTCTCTTCCAGCAGCTTCCGGAGGAGGTACGCAGGGCCAGCTGGGAGAGGGGTGCAGGAGTCAGGGAGATGGGGATCCAAACATCAGCCCTCTCATGGCCGAGGCTGCTTGAGAAGGCGGCTCCTTGTCTGCTGGCCAAGGGAGCACCCTCCCACTGCACCCTAGAATTAAGGGCGCCCACTCAGCTGCCCCACACGGGTGAGCCAGACGGGACACCTGCGGTCTGCAGGCTGGAGGAGGAGCCCGAAGAGCAGAGGGGGTGGGCACGGGGTGGAGTCCCCAGTCACATACGCCACAGCCCTGGGGAGCGCCCATGGGTGGAGGGGTGCGGGCCGGCCTGGACATCAGCATTTACAAAGGGCTGCGGGTGACTCAGTGCAGCTAGAGCAAGGCCCAGTTTCATGTGGGACTGAGTTTGTGTTTCGGTCTCTTGTTCTTTGTTTTGAGAGGAATTTCTGAGAGTTGATGAAGGGGAAAAAAGCAAACTATTGAGCAAAACCACATTGAATGGCTACTCGTACCGAGAGTTTTGCTTCAACTTTTTGCAAATGACCCGGAGAGATAATGCATACGTTTAGTTCTATGAAAATATTTGTTGTTTTGAAAAGACGTTACAGATAAAGGTCAGGAGAGCCGGAGGCTTCGGCCCACACGTGACGAGGGACCCAGAGCAGGACCCGCCGGCATGGGGTGGAGGGGCGCCACCAGACATTCTCCCCTCTGGAGCCACTTTAAGTTACAGGACGCAGTTCTCTTTAGTCCAGCAAGTTCCCCAAACAGCGCTTTTACCCAGCACCTTGCAGCATCGCCGCCCCCCTCACCGTGTGAGTGGGCAGCTCTGTTTCCGGCTGTCTCCAGCAGCTGCGTGACCTCGGCGGGCGCATGCCTCGGCTTTACCACCTCTACGGCAGACACGCTGTCCCCTGTGCTACTCGGAGAGTTAACAGGAGGCACCAGCGTGACCGCCTGTGGGAGGTGTTTGTGACCGGAAGAGGGCTAGCCAGAGCCATCACACTGCCATAATCTGCCCAGTTCTTTCTCTTTCAAGCCAAACAGGTGGCCTCCACACTGCTTGCTGGGTCCCCCGCTGGGAATACCCTTCTGTGTGACCAGATAATCACCATCTCTTCTCCACTGCAGACGCAACGAGGAAAGGAGAAAACGACACAAAAAGCCAGACACAAAGTGCCCTATACATTTAAACCAGTGGTGCAGCAGGCTTCCTGCCCAACACCTTGGGAAGGAAGACGGTGGGGAAGCTGGTGCCAGCTGTAAAAGAGAAATGAGCGGAGAGCAAGCCCCGCTGTCATGGGCTGCTCGGGCATGACGGGGGGTTCTGTTCTCACAGTTCTGGGAGCCCAAGGTCCAAGACCAAGGTCCAGCAGGGAGGGTTCTGGTGAGCACCCTCTCTCTGGCTTGCCCGTGGCCTTCTCTGAGCAGGCAGGGGGGGGAGTCTGAGCCCCAGAATCTCTTCTCTTCCTGACAAGGACACTGAACCCACCGGATCAGGGCGCCCCCTTTCTGGCCTCGTGTAACCTTCATTACCTCTTAAAAGCCCTGTCTCCAAATACAGCCACACTGGGGACTCAACATACGAATGGGGGGCAGGGGCACAGCTCAGCCCCTAGTACACGCCCTCCTCTCACGTGTGGGTGGATTCCATCTCGTCTCCCTGAGTGAGCGGTGATGCAAGAGGAGACTGTCCCACGGCTGAGACAAGAGCTCAGTCCAGACCAGAAGGAGAACGGATCCGGAATTCACGGGCTTACAACTGCGGATGGAGGCCAGGCTTGGCAGGCTTTCTGGACTTGGGGTCTCAATAGAAACTGCCTCCAAAAAGCCCCCACGCCTGTTCTCGGTCCACGAACACCCCTGGATACAGTTGGAACCCCGGTGAACCTCCAGCTGCTATTCTGAGGCATTTTCCTTCGACGACTCATAGGAGGAGGACTGCGGAAACACTGAATTTCTGAGTCTGAAACCACAGGACTCTTTCAGTCTCCGCACGGTGGCGGTGAGGTCAGAGGATCTGCCACCACAGATTTCAAAGTTCCCTGTGGTTTCGCAGAATAGCCACCTATTAAGTTTGCCTTCGGCCTGACCCACGTGACTGCCACTTAGCAAGGGGAAGCTGTCATCCATCACGTGCCTTTATAAAGAACCTCTTCAAACTCGGGGAACTGTTTTCACAATTGCGGAGTTCAGCTCAGTTTCCAGAGCACCAGACAAGACGCACAAACAGAGTAAAATTGCAATTGTCCAGGATCAGGCCAGAAGTTGCTTCCGTGTCAGTTTTTTTTTTTCCTTAAAAAGGACATCAATCAAAATGAAATAAGCCCAAATTCAAGATCTACTTGTAAAACAATACAAGCAAACTGGGCCATTCATTCAACTCTCCCCCAGGCCCCCCACCTCCGTTCCCGCTCTCGCCCAGGCCCCACAAAGGCGAGGGCAGGCCTCCCCCACCCAACATGCCATTCCAGACTCCTATCATCTCGCTGCTTCCCCACCCTTGGCATGAGCTTCGTGTCTTTTTACCTCATGGCCTCAAGATGACTGCTCCAGCTCCAGCCTCCTGTCTGCATTCCAGGCAGGGAGATGAAGACAGAGGGGAGGAAGATAAGCTGGGACTACATCACAAAAGCGGAGACTTCCCAGAAGTCCCTGGTGGACTTCCCACACAGTGCAGAACCGTGTGCCCTGGCCACCCCTAGCTGCAAAGGCCTCAGGAAAGGTGGGTATTTTTGTAGCACATGGGGCTGCCTTAGATAAAACTGGGCTTCTGGTCAACCGGAGAAAGGGGAGAGTGGTTATCAGGCAGGCAAGTGGCAATGTCTGCCACATACAAGGGCCCAAAGCAGTGACTTCTAGGGGTGGCTGGTCTTAGGGACCGTGGGTCACCAAAGAGATAGCATGGATAAGGCCCGGCCATCACGCCTTGGGCTGTGTCCACACTGGCCACTCCTGGGAGCTCAAGGTTCTGATGAACGTGGAACCTGGGTGAGGGCTGAGACCATCAGGGAGCCCCCCGCTGGAAGCAGCTGCAGAAGAGACAGGCACACAGATCGAGGCACAAGACTTCCAAGCTGTTCTAGAAGGCAACACGAGAAAATGGGAACTTCTGCTGCTGACGAGGCTGCCCAGTGGCTGCCGGTCCCCAGTTCCATGAGCCGTTTCGACAGCAAGAGACTCCGCCTGTTCTCAAGCTCCGTCACATGCGCCTCACATGTTGTGCCTGTGTTGCCAGAGCACACGTGAGTGGCCCCGACTTTCCAGGTCAAGGGCGGGGGCGGCTTTCCGGTAGAGGGTCAGGCAAAAACATAGCTAATGTGGCTCTGCGGGGTTCGCAACCCTGGCATTTGCTGATTGTGGCTGATTCGGGTTGTTTAGGGGGGAGGGTGATGGAAATTCCTGAAATGGGGGGAGTGGGTGTCAGAAACTAAAGCCCTACCCCCATTCCCAACCTTCCCCTTGCAGCTGGTGGGTTTCCACAGCAACCCCAAAACCTCCACTTAGATACAAATATTTATTCCAACTGTATCACGTGCAAGGTGAGATCTACTTAATTTGCTTTACATTAACTACATCAGGAAAAGTATGATTTACCCACAAATTTTAAAGTGATATATTTTTGTGAGAAACTTTGATTCAAAGTTAAGGATGTGTTCTGGCATTAAAAATAAACCTGGTTCTAGGAACCATTTGGAGTCTTTGCAGAAATTTAATAATTTTTGTACTGGAAGTTTTTTATATACAGATCAAGCTCTCATTTTGCTCCTCCATGACAAGTGAAAGAAGGTTCCAGACTGCAGACTGTAAGGGCTGCTCAGCAGAATCTCGCGTGGGTGTGGAGGGCCGGTATTCCTGACCAGAGGCAGCATACGGCAGCACCGTTGTCATTGATTGATTGTCATCAACCTTCTACTACGGGACACAGTTTGTGTTGATCCAATGAAAGCGACCAGGAAATCTGAGGGCACTCGTGTTGAATTTGGACCATTCTATTCTCTTTTACAGCATTTGTTGTAATCACCAGTGTGGCTTGGGCTTCCCTGGCTGTGCCTGCTAAAGTGGCTGTGATGTCACACTGCGTGTCAGCTGCCCCAGGGGTCGGTCTGCTGCAGTTCCAGCTGGAGGGCCCTGGTGTCGGCACCGAGAGCCACTCAAAGGCAATAGAACCAGTCCACGCTGAAGGTCAAGAGAAGTTTAATATTCCTTCCACTTTTAAAAAAAGAAAAGAAGGGAAGGAAAGAAAAGGAAAAGGGAAATGCAAGCACTTTTCTGCCTATAATGACAGGAACCCTGTGGTCCACAGTGACGAACTTCATTCCCTCCGGGTTCTTCTCTGCGAAGGCCTCAGGTCTCCGCACAAGGGAGCATCCTCTGCAGTTGCCTGACTCTTCCCCGGCCTAGTGCCCCTGCTGATGCCGTGGGCACAGAGCGCCGGCATTTCTGTGACCAGAGAGAATCATTCCTCCACGCTGTCCGGGGCCAAGATGAGCTGAGCCTGCCGCCCCGGAGAGCCGAGAGGGTGGCAACTGTGGGAATGAGCGTTCGGGGTTGCAGGGCACAGACGAGCACGGGGGAGCCTGGGTGTCCTCTGAGACATCCGGGCCAGTGACTCCAAAGCCCGCCCTCGGGATGTGGCAGATTGAGAAACTGAACGCAAGTGCCCCAATCTGATTACCTTCCTGCTGGCCTTTCGTGGCACTGTTGGCGGAGTGAGGTTTTAGAAAATGAGCTCCTTCGTGCTCAGGTTTTAGACGTACTTTTTCTCTGGGAGGCCTGGGAGCTGTCGGCGTTCTCAGGATCAAGGATGCTGCCTGGGCCTCCCTTTCTCTGCATGAAGGAGACACGGGTCCACACCAGGGGCTGGGGGCCCTGACCGTTGTCCCCTGCTCAGGGCACCTGGCTTGCCTTTTACAGAATTGCCTCTTGCTCTCTGGGGCCAGCCCGAGCCTCCTTCAGAGGCACAGAAGATGGCAGAGTGACCTGCTCTCCAGAACTCACCGTTTCCACTTCCAACACCAGGGCCCCCACCACACATCCGTTCCGAGGGTCCCTGAGACCCTTCCCAGGAAGCCCCTTTTGCTAAAACTGGCCTCGAACTGACGCCTCTCAGGGACCCGACGGGAGCTCGCTGGTCTCTGCTCCGCTCCAGCTGCCCAGGCAGAACCTTGTTATGTCTCAAAGCTCATGTGGGTCTGTCAGACAGAGACCAGAGGTTCTCAAACTGCATGGAACGAATTAAGTCTCACTATCCCTGTGAACTGTGAGTAATTCACTTTAACCTGTGTGAGCTGGCCTCGCTCTTACAAACTAGGCTTAAAAAGGAAGGAAGAAAAGAAAACCTATGACCTCGGAACTCTAAGATGTGTACAAGTTATCAAGTTTTTTAAAATGACATTTGGTGCCCCGCCCGGATAGCTCGGTTGGACGGCACGTTCACCAGCACACCAAACGGTCATGGGTTAGCTCCCCCGGTCAGGGCACGTGCCTAGGCAACCGCGATGTTTCTCTCTCACATCAGTGCCTCTCTTTCTCTCCCTCCCCCACAACAATTCCACTCTCTCTAAAATCAATAGACGTATCCTCAGGGGAGAGGGTTAAAAAAACTGCTTGGGAGACAAGGTCTCAGACATAAGTACATACTTAGTAAAAGGCACCCCCCCCAAAGCGAACTGTAAACGATTTAATTGAGACGTAAACTTGTTTTGGGCATTGGGTGGTCAAGAGTGAAGACGGCAGGGTGGGACCAGAGCCAACCCAAACAGAAGGCGGAGGATGGCAAGGGGCCGGCAGTTTTGTTCTCGAATGTTCCTTCAAGGCCAAACTTCTTGGAAAGGGATTTATTTATTTCCCTCTCCCCTAGCACCGCATGTGGGTCATTTCGGGATCTCAGCTGGTGGCCGTGGCTTTTGAGGATTTTGAGCCAAGGCCTTTTGTTTAAAAAAAAAAAGAACAACGTTATTAAAAAGTTTGTTGTTGTTTAAGGAGGAGGAGGGAAATAGTTCATGTGGAAAAAATAAATTATCAGCATTCCTACCCTGTGCGAAGTCAGTAAAATCTGACAAAATGTGAACTTGTTGAGGAAACAAGGCCAAGAGGAAAAACACTGCGTACCATTTAACACAGATAAAAGCTACTTCCAGTGCCTTGTATCTCAGGGTGAGAGGGAAAGGAAGTCCGGGAGAGTCGGGGAGTCAGCCAACAGGGAGTCAGCCAACAGCTAGGCTGACGAGAAGGGGCCCCCAAGGGGAGAGAGAGGGAGGGGCTGCGCAGAGAGAATATTCTACGTGCCAAGTGCCAACAGGCCCCTCCCCTCTCCAGAGGATGGGGCCTGGGGGGGTGAAAGTTCCAAGCTTCGAGTCATGGCTTGGTCTTTCTGGTCACCAGGAGTCCCCTCGTTAGGACAAAAGCTGTTCCCATCACCCAGGAAGTCACAAGAAATGTAGGGGTTCTGTGTTGGGAACCAAGGTCAAAGACTAAATATGAGAAGCCAGACAGAGACCCCTACATGTACGTATATCTTACGATTTCACACAGGGGCCTGGTCGCTGAAGGACGGAACAGCGCCCACGGACCCCAAAGAAGTCTTTCCCTGCAGTTTGGAACAGAAGGTCAAGGGCAAGCACTGCGGCGGAAGGATTCACGTGCCCCTGGGTTCTGTTGGAGCCCCTGGCCCTCCTTCAGGGAGCTGTGTGAGGCTTTGCTCTGCCTTTGAGTCCCTCCCTGCAAAAAAGGCCGGGTGTGAGTCACTGCCGCAGACCAGCGAGGCCTGGCCGTCTGCAGCACTAGAGGCAGAGGAAGCCTAAAAAGGAAGAAACCCAGGGCAGCCAAGGCTCCGGAGAGTGGAATGGCGAGCCGCAGCCCTGACCCCGAGCTGCAGACGCCTCCTGAAAAAGGTCATCGAGTGAGGCAGGTCCTCTCTCCCTTCCGGAGCTCCAGACCAGTGAGCGACAGGCCTCGGAAGCAGTCAGAACGATTTCCTTAAAAGACTGAATTCTGAGTAACCCTTGAAAATATCTACAGACAGCCCACAAAGCAAATCTGGCTGGACATTCTCCTTGCCAAGCCGGGCAGCCTGGCCGCCCCCGACAGGGGGTGTCTCCTTTCTGGGGGACTCTCCGCCGGAAAAGAAAGTGTGTGAGAAGGAAAAGAAGGCAGTCTCCCCTCCACAACAGGGGCAGCTGCTCTGAGCGGCCACATTTCAGCTCAGTGTTTACCTTTTTATTTCACAATCTCACAGGAAATGAGGGTCAAGGATTTTCAATCCCCTCTTTCCCTCTGAGTAAAGGAGACCAGTTGCTCAAATAAAAGGCAACAGGTAGGAAATTAGCACTTAGTCAAAGACTCGAGGTCACAATTTTGGATTTCCACAAAATTCTCCAGCAGTTGCATGAAGCCGGGCGAGTGGGGCTGAGCACTTCAACCATCTTTCTGTTTGATCTACCGAACGTCACCGGTGGTCACCACGACAAGCTGGGCGGAGATTAGGTTTCTTACTGACCGGAGGCAGGGGGGCCCTGGCGCACCTGTGAGGATGGGGAAGGTGGCCTTAGGGCTTCACAACACTCTCCTGGTCCCCTCTCAGGTTCAAGATCAGACCACTAGCCAGCTTCTAGAGGGCAGTGCTGGCCCACAGAGCCGTGCACAGAACGGCCCGGCCAGAGGGGGAATCAGAGACGGGAAACGAGAGGAGCTGAGCCCAGCCGACCCTCCCCGGGTTCAGGTCGTGGAGTCTCGGATGCCTGGTGCGGTACGCCTACCGTTTTAATTGCCTTGGAAAACAGAAGAGATGATTCCAAAACACTAAAAGTTTATGATGCAGTTTTCCACGTGATGGTCATCACTAGATAAAACCGATGGCTTTTAATCCTTACACAAATTTCTGTATGAAAAGCGTAGACCCTGAATTTGGAATGCTGGGGTCCACATCCGGCCTCTCACTCAACGGCTCTGTTCCCCGGGGTGAACTGCCTAGCCCGTCGGTGCCTTGACTTCAACGTCGATAACATGAGGTAACAAGAGCACGTGATCTGCTGGGTTTCGCGAGGCCATGGGGGGTTCACACGCGCAAAGTACCGCCAGTTCCTGGGGCCCGGTGAGCACGCATCCCCACACAGCGAGAACATCTTAAGTTTCGTATCTCAAGAAGAATGTGACTGTGTGTGTGTGTGTTTTTTTTTTTAAAAAACAACCTAAAATGGACAAATTCAGAGAGCAAAAATGTACGCTTTCGAATTCCAAATAATTCCTACGAACACTGACGTTCAACCTGCCTTTTCGGATGACAAAGGGGAGTTCGCGCTTGCCCTGCTAGTGACGGCGATTGTATTTGTAATACTCTCTTCGGTGTAAATGATAAAAACTGAATTCAAACCAGCTTAAGCTCAAGAAGCAGTCGGGCGGGTCCAGGTGAGCACCTTGAAGGAAAGGCAAGGGTAGAGTCTGCATCAGGAGGCAGATGACCGCCACCACAGCTCTCCGCGCCCTGGAACGTCCCCTCCCTCCCACCCACTGGGGCAGCACAACAGGCGTTGGACCTTGGAGTTCATGCCGCTCAAACGCCCCCCTACCCCCACCATCTAATTATTCCCGGAGCACAGAGAAAATGGACTTTCTCTCTCTCAGATCCAGCTTGAAAAATGCTGAGAAGCATGGCTGGTGTCCTTCGGGTCACCCAGACCCCACACCAGGTCCCTGCGGGAGAGGGCAGCGGGCAGAGAGGAGTCTGGTCAGCAGGACAGCCGGGAAGGGCACCCACCCGGCATTCACTGCTGTCCTTGGAAACCAGGCCCCGCTCCGTGTGCTTCATGAAATGGACTGCCTGTGAACTTGAGGGGCTTCACGGAGTGACTTTGGAGTCACGGTGCAGAGCACGTGTATGAAGCTGTCATGATGGCCCATCTGCGGACCATCTGCCAGGAGGCCCATCCCACAGCCAGGCGGTGCGTCCTGCCCACCAGGCCCCGGGCAGACGCTGGGCACAAACCGACCAAGTCATACCCTCCTGGGACTGACTGGCAAGAGTCAGGGACACGCTGAGGAGGCAGCCACCCTCCCGGTCCTCAAACATGACTTCGTTACTGAGCCGGGAATTAATGAGAACAAGAGGGTCCCAGCAGATTGCATGTTTGTAGAATGTCCACCCTCTAAATCAGTTATAAAGTTGAGCTAAATATTTTTTTTTAGTGTAGTTTTTACTCTGACGTCCTCACACTTTCAAGTTCATTTCCAGTCCCTCAGGTCCACCTGGGAGTTCTAAGAACGAGCTTTTTTATACATTTCGCTCCACGTCGTACAGAACGGCTTGTTTTCACGGGCCCTGCACTGACACGGGCCCGCCTCCAGGTCTCTGGGGAAGCGTGCGAGGCATTTTCCAGAATAAACAGGCCCTGAAAGGCTGGCCTGACCTGACCACTGCCCACAGCTCCGCGTCTCCCCGCTCCGACCTTCTGTAAACACTGTAACACAACCAGTTCCCTCAGGGATTAGAATTCGCATTTTTTCTTTCAGTCAACTCTGAAACGACCACAGAAAAGACACCTTTTCTCTTGCTGGGCACACTTGAGCGATGTTGACCATTTCGACCTGCTATTTTTAGGGCTCTGAACAAAAGAATTTCACATTCCAAGACGCTCAGGCAAGAAGGGGCACTGAGAAGAAAGCCAAGGAATCGGGCGGTCGGGCTGCCTTCCTGGGGCCAGGGGAACGGCCAGGGCTCAGAAACAGGCCGTGGGACAGAAATGTTTCTAGCCACGGGTGGGGCCGGCTGCACTGGAGACAGCATACACCCTGAAAATGAAACCGAAGCAAAACGAGGACTCAAGGATGGCATGCACATTGGGTGTATTTAAACTGCTTAATTTGTCACTGAAACACCTACCAGAGGTTGTCACCTGAGCTCACAAAGGGGTTTCAAGACCTTCCGTTCGTCCCCTTTCTGTCCACACACCTGGAGGGAGGAGTCCTTAACTGGACTGTGAGGGGGAAGGAACACCCGGGGCAGCGTTTTGAGACCGGCAGTGAGTTCTGTTTGTTGCAAGAGGCAGGAATGCGAACCCGCCTTTGCCTTCCCCGGTCCCCCGCTGGTGGACACACGCCGAGCCTCCAGTTACACAAACAGAAAGCCCTCGGGTAAATGGTGTCAGGAAGGCGGTGTGGCGGGGACTCTGGGGAGCTGGAGGGCGTGCGTGTGTCCCCAGAGACAGTCCTGCTTGCCTCCAGACCATCGGTGCCAGCGCACCGTTACTGGGGTCCCTTCCACTCTTTAAAGAGAAACCAGAAATCTCCGAGTTTTTAATGCCGAAAACTAAAATGCAAACTAATGTAAAAGGCCATGAACCAACTTTGAAAGAGCATCGAGAGAACCACCCAAGCCCCGATCTTCCTGTGATGACTTCGTAAGGCCTCTTCTCCGAAATTCCAAACGTGGCGTTTCTCCAGAGGGTGCTCTGGCGCCCCGCCAGTGGCCACCTGATCATCCCGCACAGGGCTGGCCGTGGAATCCGCAGGGGCACCAGAGGACGCCTGCGGTACAATCTGAGATAGGTTTGGCCCCCGTCCTGGTTCCTGGCACACAGGCCCTAAGATCTGTGGAATTCCCTGAGGATTCAGAGCTGCTATTCACAAGGAGCCCCTGGAGAGCCTGCCTGCGTTTATGCTCATGACGGGACTTGGGGTGGGGCCCTCGACCACCTCTGGGGAGCCGGCTGGTCACCAGAATGACCAACGGTTCAAGGGTTGGGACTGGCCCCACTCACCAGCCCCCAGCAAAGTAACGGGGCTGAAGCCTAAACTCTGCAAAGACTCTTAAACGGCTAGGTGTGATGAGGAATTCACAGCGGGGAATTCACAGCGGGGCTGGGAGAGTGCTCCGCCAGAGAGGGAGGGGAGGCCGCGCAAGCCCCAGCCCCTGCAGACCCGCTCTGTGCCCCTTCCGTTCGCCTGTCCTGAGTTGAATCCCGTCTAATAAACCGGTCAACATAACAAAAGGGTCTTGCTGAATTCTGTGAGCCACTCCTGCAGATGAGCAAACCTTCAGAGAAGGTTATGGGAGCCCCCGATGTATGGCCCATGCGTCAGAAGTGCAGGTGGCCCCAGACTCACGCTGGGCATCTGGTTGGGGGGCACCCCGGGCTCATCGGCCGTGGGGTCCACGCGCACTCTGGGCAGTGTGTCTGAGTTGAACTGAATTACTAGAAACCCGGCTGGTGCGGGAGAATCAGAAAGTCAGTGGTTGGTGCTGGAGACTCTCCGGCACATCGGACCTCACGGCTCGGGCCTTGGGCATCTAGTTTTAAGTTCCGTGGTGCCATCTTCTGCTGTCCCAAAGCTTTCGGCAAAGCGCCACTGGCAGTAATAGTCCGGTCTCCGCTCAGGCTGCGAGGAATTGAAGGAAGGGGCTGGAAGGTGACAGAGGCCCCTGCAGGCTCCAGCAGGCAAGGTCGGGGGTCACAGCGTGATGGCCGCTGGCTCACGCGGCTTTGTAGACTAGTGTCTGCTTGTTTGGCATGTGACCCAGTGTTCAGCGCGTGCTGTCCTGTGCTGTCACACTTTCTTCAAGGCCGAATTGCAGTCCTACCTGTGTGACTGGGGAAGGTTCTGTTTGTTACCTGTTGGCCTCAAGGCCACTTGTACCCCTGACAAAACTCCAGCTGCACACACACCTTCTTCCAGTGATTCAGAAGAGGCTTGGCAGGTATAATCGAGGCACCAAATTACCTGACCTTAAAATAGGAAAAACTTCCAGGTGGGCCTGACGGAATCCTATGAGCCCCTCAAGTGCAGAGAATTCTCTAACTGGTCACAGAAAAAAAAATGTCAGAGGGGGATTCAGCGCATCACTGCAGGCGTGAAGTAGATGGCCCCCAACGCAAAGGTCATGGGAAGCTTCCAGGTGCTGAGAAAAGGAGACCCCAGTCCTCCACCCCCAGGAGCTGAACTTTGTCAATAAGAATGGGTTTCGAAGCAGAGTTTCCCACCAAGCCACCACGCAAGACCTCAAGCCAGTCCACTTCTTGGTTCAGCCTTATGAGGTCTTGAGCTAATCTGCTACGTAGCAACAGAAAACAGATGCTGCCTCCACCCGAACTGTTTTCCAGGGCACTTATGCCCACAGTGGATGTGCACAGTTTCCTTTTAGGACGTGAGATGCTATTGCATGTACTATTTTATCATCAGCAAAGTAAAGATTCCGTTTGCCAAATTCCACCAAAACCAGGCAGAAACAATTTGGTGAGATTCTCACAGGAGTAACATTGAATACCTAGACCAGTAGGTAGAGAGAACTGACATAGAGCAGTGAGTCCGGGAACCATAAATGCTGTATGATACAATTTACATGTAACATAGTATCATAAAACTTACATGTTTTTACTCTCACGGAAACAGAAAATGGTGGTTGCCAGGAGCTGGGGTTGGGGACAACGGGGAGATGCCGGTCAAAGGTTCAAACTCTCAGTTATGAGAGAAATAATCATATGCCCTGCACCGGGATACTATGTAACAACACTGTACTACATACTTGAAAGCTGCTAAGACAGTCAATCCTGGATGTTCTCACCACAGAAAGGAAATGGTAATTATGGGGCGTGACCGAGTCGGTAGCTGTCCCTACGGTGGCAACCATGTTGCCATCTGTGTGTCCAACCAACCCTTTATGCCGAAGGGATACAATGTTGTACATCAGTCACCTCACAGCAAAGTTGGGGGAGAAAAAGGAAAGTTTTACTTTCCAAAGCATGGTGTCACTCTCCATTTATTTAGATCTTTAATCTGTTAGGCAAATTTTATTAAGTTCTCTAGAAAAAAGTCTTGCTTGTCTTTTGTGTGTTTATTCCTGAGCACTGTTGCAAAATAATATCATTTTTATTACCCACTTCTCGTTGGTTGGTGCAGCAGCATCGGATAAGTGTCACTGATCTTCACATTTTGATTTTGCAGCAACTTTTGTAAAAACCCTTTATTAACCTACCTGTCTACTTCTTGGGGTACTTATTCTAAGAAGCCTGTTAAAGTGCTTCTCTGAATGGTTTCTGTTTTACTTTTTTTCTTTCCAGTTCTGGAACTTCCTTTCCTTATTTTGCTGCCCTACCTTGTTGACACCATATGGAAGAGAAAGAGTGAGATTGTGGCTTTGAGTTGTTCCTCTTTTTTTCTAATTTATTGGATTTTTAAGGGCAATGTTTTTAATATCTTGTTAAGTTTAAACATTTGGTATGTATGTGTTTGTTTTTAAAATAAATTGTGTTTATTATGTTAAGGGTATTCTCGTCTAATCATAGTTTGCTAAGATTTTTTAATGGAAAAAAATGAATGTTAAATTTTATCATTTTCTTTTCTGCATTGCCTGAGGCAGTAACATAGTTTTTCACCTTTAATTAATTGATTTTTCCAGAATAAAACCTTTTTTTTTTTCTGTACATCCCTTGATTCTGTTTTCAGATATCCCCTTAGGATTTTTCCATCTATATTCATGAGTGAAATTGGCCAGGAATGTTCCTGTCTTGGACCTCGCTCGTCTGGTTTTGGTATCATGATCGTCCAGGTTGATGTGAGATTCCGGGAATCCGCCAGAGAGGGTTTCCGTCATCTCCACTACTTGGAAGAGTGTGTGCAATGCCAGGGTCATCTGTTCCTTGAATGTTGAGGAAATCTTATCTGGAGGATCATCTGGGCTTGACTGTTTCCTCAAAGCAGACTTTATCCAGTGTTTTCATTTCTTTAATGGGTTTAGAAGCAGTCAGGTTTATTTCTTCCCGAGTCACAGTGGATAAGTTATAGTTTTCTAGGAAGTTATCAAGTTGTAGTCTTAAAGGTGTTTGTAATATCCTCTTATCATGGGAAGCTCTATTTCATCTGTGCCCCTGATTCTCGTCTCAATCAGTTTCCGTGGACGGGGAGGTAGGGTGGGGGAGTGGCGGGGGCGTTGATCTGTCCTTTGGTCTTTTCAAGGAACCAGTTTTTGTCTTATTTACTTTTTCCGGCATATCTTTGTTTTCTCTTTCATTAACCTGTTCTTATTTTGTGTCTTCCCTTCTTCCCGCTTTCTTTGCATTTATTCTGCAGTTCTTAACCTAACTCGCCACCCTGAATCCTGGGCCCACCAATGAACGTTTCTTCTTTTGCAACCTAAGTATCTGAAACCAAAGGCCTTACTCTAACTATTGCTATCGGTGGTCCGGAAGCTCATGTCCATCCACTTGCCTGACTCCATCCACTTGCCTGACTCCATCCCCCGTCTGGTCCCTGGCAGCCGTCCCAACACTGCCCCCTTTGCTGTGAAGCTCCGTGAGTTTTCCCCATCAAACCTGGGCTTCTTCAGCGTTCTGACTTCTCCAACAAAGTCACCATGGAGCAGACAAACAGCCTGGCAAATCCCACCCGCTCTGTGTTCCTAGCAACGCGTGGTGTCTCGTGTTCTCAAACTGTAGCCACTCCAGGGAGTACGCATGGTTTTTGTCTGTCCTTCCCGGGTGCCTGATGGTGCCAGGCATTTTTTCCACGTGTTTATTGTAATGCAAACGCTGTCTGCAAATCTGCGACTCGTCTCTTTATTCTCTTAAGAGTGTCTGGCCAAAAGTAAAACGTGTCAACTTTAACGAAGTCCAGTTTTCCACTTTTTTATGGATCATGCATGGTTGTTTGGTTTTTCTTTTCGTCTGGTTTAAAAATCTTTGCCTGTCCCAAGGTTTCAAAGACTTCCCCCCTATGTGTTTATCTGCAAGTTTCACATTACGGTGTGTGACCTATTTCGAGTTAATTTTGTACAGGGTGCACACCAAGATCCCTTTTCTCCATGCAGCTAGCCAATGCTTCCTGCACGATTTATGGAGAAGAACTTCTCCCCAAACTGAGCTGTCCTGTACGTACACGCAGATGAGTCTGCTTTCAGACCCGTCCGTATTGTCCCAGGGGCTCACACGGCCACCTCCACAGTCACACCACTCTGTCTTAATTACCGTAGATGGATGCCAAGTCCCGACATCAGATAATGTGAGTCTCCCAACCTCATTCTTCATTTCCAAAATCATTTGGTTTTTGGAGGCTCTTTGCATTTCCATCTAAATTTTAGGGTCAGTTCCTCTATTTCTCTAAAAAGCCCACTGGGATTTTAATTGGGATTGCATTGAATCTGCAAATCAATTTGGAGGTAATTGGCGTTTAAAAAAACATTGAGTCTTTGCTCCCAACAACATGGTCTATATACCTACGTATTTACATCTTTTAAAAGATGTTCTCCCACCCTGGCTGGTGCGGTGCGGTTGGCTGGAGCGTCATCCCATAACTGACAGGGTGGGGGTTTGACTCTCGGTGCCGGCACACGTGAGCCCTGGTCCAGACATGCACGATCCCCATTCTGGGCACAGACCCCCCAGTTCAGGCACGAACAACAGACAACCCATGGACGCTTCTCTCCCTCCCTTCCTCTCCCTCTAACAGCAATGAAGAAAAATGTCCTCGGTGAGGATAAAAACATTTTTTAAATTTCTCAGCAATATTTTGGAGTTTTCTGTGTACAGCTTTTATACATATTTTGTTAAGATGACCCTTGAGTACTTTTTGATGTTAGAAGCTACCATAAATGGTGTTTTTATTTGAAGTTGCAGCTGTTCCTTAAGAGTCTATAAAAATTCTGTCGATTTTTGTATCGCGACCTTGTTCCTGCGAACTTACTAAGTCATTTCTATCTGATCATATTTTTTGTGGATTCCTTAGATTTTTCTGTCGACAAGGTTGTGCTGTCTGTGATCAGAAGTCGTCTTCATCTTTCCTGTACGTCTACCTCTTGTGTCTTTCTCTGGCTTTACCACACAGACCTGGGACTTGCACCGCAGTGAGGACAGGAAAGCCCCCTGTGACTCCCTCCCCTCATCCCCAGCCTCAGGGGGCGAGCGTTGGGTGTTTCACGAGCAAGGAGACCAACGGCGCTGGGCTTTTTTGTAGATGTCCTTACCAGGCGAGGCAGATCCTTTCCAGTTCGCCAACAGTTTGTGAATGGGCGTTAAATTTTGTCAGAAGCTTGGTGTTTTTCCAAGGGGGCTCAGCTATGGAGATAACATAGAAAACATCCTTTGTGAGGCTGGCCTTCAGCTGCCATCCCGGGACTTAGGTTTCGGGACTGTCCCCGCCACACCCAAAACCCAGACTGGGGCTCACTGCGCCCAAGCTGTTGGTGCAGACGATGCCACTTAAGCTGAACTATGGATTCCTGGAGCCTGGAATTCGGGCGTGTGCCGAGCAGAGGCGGCCTGTGGGAGCTGCCCCAGCAAAACCCACGGGAGGCCCTGGGGGAGGAACCTCTGATGGGCTTCCCTGGGAGGCCGCCTCACTCGCCTGTTGTCCCAGCCTGCTGCACCCAGAGAGGACTTTCGGAAGCTCGCGTCCGGTCACCTCCAGGCAGCACCTCCTGGCTGATTTTGCCTTATGTCCTTCGCTGTAGTGGGTCTGAGCCGTGAGGATGACTGAGCCGTGAAGATAATTGAGCCATGAAGATAACTGAGCCCTGAGGATGGCTGAGCCGTGAGGATGACTGAGCCGTGAGGATGACTGAGCCGCAAGGATGACTGAGCCGCAAGGATGGCTGAGCCGTGAGGATGACTGTCTGCCAGGCCCTGTGCGTCTCAGAGAACCCCTGAGTCTGGAGGGGGCTCCGGTTTTGCCAACCAAAGGGGCCACCACCCAGCTTTCCTCCTTTGTTTGGCGAGTTGCAGTAACTGCTTGTGGAAACCACACCAATCCTGAATTCCTGGCATGAACCTCGAGTGACACATTCCCTTCCCGTGTAGCGTTCTTTCTGGGTATATAGTTATTTATATGATGTATACTTATTATTATATGATTACATGCCATGCTACATTGTTACTTAACATAGTTTGTTAATATGTTAAGCATTTTTGCTGCTAGTTAATAAGGGATACTGAACTATCGTGTATCTATAGTAATTTTGAATGGGTGCACCCGCAGGGGTGGGAGGTGCCCGGGCCTGGGCTGGAGCCAGTCACATGGGCAGAGGAGGCGCTGTGCAGACCCCACTCCCCCCGCCTCTGTCACCGGAGTGGCTGCCACTGTCACCACCAATGCCAAGGCCGAGCAGAGCCATCAGCACCATGCTGCCTGCGCTCACCCTCCACCAGGGAGCCCCGGCCCGCCCACCAGATTTTTAAACAATAGGACGTCTAAGGGTCATGAAGAGCACGTGGCTGGAGGCTGCAGGAGCGACGACATCGCGAGAACGGGTTGAGTTGCTACCCACCGCCCTAGGAACACGAGCCAGGATGTCTGACCAGCAGCACCGGGGGAGGTGGAACCTGCAAGACGTATTCGGGGTAAAGTCGCAGGGCACGGCCTGGGGAACGGCTTTGCGAGCCCCGCATCTGCGAAGCTCAGAGAGAGCAGCGCGCTCGCTGAACCGCTGCCTGCGGCGCCTGTCTACCGTTCAGGTGTCACGTGCTCCCCGGAGCTCAGGGGTCACCAAGACCCCAACTTGTACGTCAGCGGGCTCCCCAGGAACATGGCCCAGAAGGATGTGGAGGACATTTTCTCTTGGTTCAGTTGAATCATCAACTCCCCGGTCCTTGTGGACCAGGCGACAGGTCTGTCTGGATGGGCTGCGTGTATCCAGTTTGACAAATGCTCGGAAGCAGAGAGGCCATTCCCAGTTTCAGTAGTCCCAAGCCCCCAGGTTCCTCCCAGCCCACTACAGTGCATTCTCGGCCAGTCGGAACAGAACAGAACAGAAACGTGGCCCGGCTCTCCCAGCTGCACCACTGGCCAGCCAGCGGGTTTGGAGGCCCCCTGCACCCCGGGGCAGAGACTCAGGTTCTGCCCTACCGGTGCAGACCACATGAGTGGGTTTTCGCATGTCAGCATCCCAGGCAACACGCCTTCAGGCTGGTGCATCTGCACCCACAGCCTTGGTCAAGATGCTGACGGGGCATCCTCTGGCAGGTGTCTGGCCCCTTTGTCTCAGCCACCAATGCCAAAGTGACGTGTGACTTCAGCACCAACAAGTGCCAAGGCCTTGGTTCCGTGGCCGTGACAAACTGGAGGAGCCATGATGGCCGCCTGCACGGCTGCCCAGGGTACAAAATAACACAGGTTTCCTTCCAAACCAGCAAGTCCCACGGATAACTCACTCCCACTTTTTTTTTTTTGCATGAATAGACAGTTCAGAGTGAAGAAGCCGAAACTTTTGTGTTAGGGCGCCACTGGTTTTACGCCAGCTTTCGCGAGTCTTAGTCTAAATGAGCAGTGAAAAGATTTTTATTCTCTGAGATGCAACCGATAAGTTCAAAGGCTTGAAATCCCACCATGTTAGACCAACTTTAAGTTTCTTAAGCGATTTCCTTTAAAATATATACTGAATAGGCATCTACGCAGCCCTTGCTGCCTCCCCAGGCCCCCGGGGTGTGTGAAACTGAAGCACACTTTAACTCCTGAGACGGCCTCACACCCAGTTCACTCGGTGCCTCCACCAACTGGGTGGAAAAAAAAGAAACGACCTTGTAGTTTTCATTTTTAACCTAAAGATATTAGCTGCTGAGTGTGCCTTTTCTCAACGGCTTCAACATTTTAAGCGATTTCTGCTCTGGTTGACACAAAATTGCTCCCCCAAGGAGGTCCCATTGCCACCTCCTCCTCACTCAGCTCGGCGCTCTGGCTCTGCCGAGTGGTCCTGGCATTGGCCTTGGGCTCATCTGTCTCGGGCTACCACCCGGGAGGGTAGTCACATGGCAGGCCAGACCCCCCTGAGGATGACACAGTGCTTCCTAAGCCCAGGCATCAGTGGGAATGGACCACAGAGCTTCAGGGACGCCGTGTGTTCCGGAGTCAGATCTAAGTCCCGGCCGGTGGGAAGAGGCATTGGGGTTCTGACACCCCGAGTCCCTGTACGCACAGCGCCCCCCACATCAGGTACTGTGGTTCACAGCTGTTTCTCCAGTCCCCAGGGGCACGTGACATAGCTCGGGTGCATGAGACAGCTCTGTTTTTAGTACACAAACATTTGAGCATCGCCTCTCTCGAGTCCCTTCTCGTGGGTGCTAGACTTTGTTCCTATTTTACCCTGGTTTTGCTTTGAAACTTTGCTTTCATAGGAACACTCGGAAGAAAATTACCTACTTTTTGCCAGTTATCTATTAACAAATTATCTATTAATAAAAAAGCCCTTTGATTTGTAGTTCTGAAGATCAACCCTCAAAGTTCTATTCATAATTGCTTTGACATTTGGGTTGTGCTGTTCTATTAATTTTCTTTTGCTTTGTGTTTTTTTGTTGTTGTTTTGTTTTTACTTTTGCATTTAAGACCATTAAATTTAATTTTGTTTTGCTAAGAAAAATCATTTTGACTAGTTTAGGGTAATACCTAGGTAGGGTATTACCTGCCTCATACAATGAGTTTGAAAGTGTTATCTCTCCTTCTATTTTCCAAAACATTTGTGTAGGATGGGTATTATTTCATTTTTAAATATCTTATAAAATTCTCCAATGAAGTTCTCGGAGCTTGGTATCTTCTTTGTTAGAAGTAAAATGACAAATTTAATTGCTTTAATAGATATAAGTCTATTAAGATTTTCTATTTCTTCTTGAGTGAATTTCAGTAATTTCTAACTTTCAAAGAATTTATCCATTTCATTCAAAAGTTGTCAAACTTATTGGCATTAAGGGTTCAAAAGATTCTCTTATCATCTTTTCAGTATGGTGATGTCTTTCATTCTTGACATTGGCGATTTTTGCTTTTCCTCTTTTTCTTTCTTGATTGTTCTGACCAGAGGTTTATCAAGTTTATTAACCTTTTCAAAGAACCAACTATTGGTTCCATTGTTTTTTCTCTATCGTTTTACTATAGTCTATTTTATTAGCATCCTTTACTTGTGGTTTAATTTGCTCCCCCATTCGCCTAAGGTGGAAACTTACATCATTCATTTTAGACACTTTTTTCTAATATGTGTGTTTAATACTATTAACTTTCCTCTAAGCACCGCTTTAGCTGCATGTCACACATATTGATATATTACGTTTTCTTTCAGTTTCAAATATTTTCTAATTTTCACTGTGATTTCTTCTTTGACTCATGGGTGGTTTAGAAATGTGCTCCTTTTACTACAACCTGGAGGTTTTTTCCAAGGTTTTTCTGTCCTTTGTTATTATTTATTCGCTTCACTTGAGCTAAGTTCCAGGTGGCAAAGGATGGAGAGCGCGCAGTGCTGCCCCTCAGCCGAGAGCTTCTCGGGCACGTGAACTGTTTCCCTAACGGACAGACTCTCTTTTTACGCCGATTGCAAAGGTAAATTCCAGACACGTGTTCTGAGTTAACGAAATCTCAATGCTCATGTTGACATCTAACATTTTATACTTTCAGCAACAATATTGATGATTTAAAACTACCACTACTGTTAAGTTAAACCCTGGGGTCCTTGTGTAGTTTTGAAGTTTTGGCTTTTAAATCATCTTTAGGTCATTTCATGTGAAACTAAAACAAAATAAAATCGCTGACCAGGTGGGGCAGACAGGACTTTGGGGGCAGCCGAGCTACTCTGCATGAGACCGTCGTTACACAGCTGTCCAAGCCCATGGAATGTGAACGCCAAGAGTGAACCCTGACGTGAGCTCTGGACGTTGGGTGGTGATAGTGTGTCCTGTAGGTCTGTTGGCTGTGACCCAGGTGCCACTCTGGTGGGGGGGTTGACAGAAGGGAGGCTGTGCCTGGGGGGGCGGGCAGGGCGCATAGGGGAACCTCCGTGCACCCTGCCCGGTGTCGCTGCAAACCTAAAAGCATTCTAAAATAAAAATAAAATCTATTTCTTTTAAGTGATAATAAGACCTCATGACCTTCCGAATGCTGGATTAATGTTTAATAACATTTTCACATCTGTTGCTGCTACTACGAGGCTGCGGCTTCTCCCATCCCACGTGGTTTCAAGTGTGACTTTGTAAAAATCCCCTTAAACTTTAATAAGCTTTACCAGGTGACAGTCAAGTTACTCAGATTAAGCCCACAGTATTTTTAAAATGAAGCATTTTGAGGACTCCGCCAACTCCCTGGGATGTGAGTCAGCTACTAAATGAATTCAATCTTCCAGAAAAAATGCCCCATTTCCTCGTCCCTGCCGCCTTCCCCGCCGAGAGCGAGAGATTATTAGCGTTACATGTGCCGGACAGCTGCCTCTCCCAGAGGAGCATGGTAAATAAGATCAGAACTGAGTCACTTATGCTTGAATGACACAGGAGGAAACAGGGACGCCTCTCAGGCAGTTCCTGCTGCCTAATATGGAGTGTGAAGCACACGCTCTCGCCAGTGTGCCCCACCTGTGACCCAAAGGAACTCTTCCCTGCAAGGCAGTCGATCGGATTTCCTGATTGGGGAAAAAAAAGAACCCAAAGGCACCGTGAGCAAGCGGTGTGCCTGGGCCTGAAGGCAGACCTCCCTCCCCTGCTCAGAGGCCTGGTCGGCGTAGGTCTGCCCAGCTGCGTCCTTGACCAGTGGAGGCTGTTCCGGTTTGTTTTGAAGAATTTCAGGTCAGGTTGCCCTTTATCCCAGTGAAAGGCCACCCCCCACCCCCACCCCCACCCTGCCCCGCACCCGTAGTCCTACGGGTGGCTAGAGTTCACTGCGTTAGGAAGCAGAAACCAGATCGCTGAAAACAGAGGATTCATATGTAGAACTTGGAAGAGGAGGGCTGGCGCTTTTGTTTGTTGTGAGAGGGAGAGAGAGAGAAACATCAGCTTGTTGATCCTCTTACTATTGACCATTCACTGGTCGATCTCCCGTGTGTGCCCGGACCGGGGATCGGACACACACATGTGGGGTGCCGGGATGCTGCTGCTCTAACCAGTCGAGCCACCTGGGCGGGAGGAGCCCTGGTGCTTTTATAGGGCTCCCTCCAACGTAACTGTCCATTCTACCGTGATTATAAGCCCAGGACAGTGGCATCGCAAATAAGTTACACTGCCAGCCCCTCAGAGTTCTTACCTGGTAATAAAGGTGAAATGAGCGTATGACCTCCTCTTTCTTCAAGCAGGAGGACTGAACTTTAAAAAACCACAAGGAAAGGGAGCCCTTTCCAAGGAAGTGACAGCAGATTCATAAACTGAGTGACTCACACGCTGCTTTCAAATTGCAGCAGCGATTATGAATCACCGGAGAAAAGCGTAAACTCTCACAAAATCTGAGTTCGCTTTCAGGATTCGACGCATGTAGCCTCTGTGGTTCCTTAGCATGTTCTTATTCACCGACCTGAAATAACCTTTGAGTAACACCAGATCAGGCAGCTTCTATAAAAGACTGCTTTGCAAAACTTCAAAGCCTAATTCGGCTCTAGGTTTCCTTTGGGTGAATCATGAGTCTGGATGATATAAATAATTGGAAAATGTATTAGATACAGGCATTGGATTAAAAAATATAGAAAGTCCTCGTAGGAATCTGTATTTCTGAATCCTTTAGAAGGCGGTCCCTCGAAAGAAGGCTGTTGAACGCCAACCTGAGCAAAGAGGAAGTGGCCTTGACCACGCGTCTGCCAACTAAGGACAAAGTAATCAAAGTGGAGCTCTACAGGCTCGTTCACTGTATGAACACCACTGACCAGAGGTGGACCTTCCCAGAGACCAGCACCTCCGTCGTGCTGTTTAAGAATCTCTAGTCTGCTGCTCCAGAACCAGAAACTAATGGACGACCCAAGAAGGTTCCCAAGAAGTGATGAATAACGTCCGCTCTGAGATTCTAATCACGAACTCCAGAACAAGCTTAGACCTACGTGCAGCGTCAAGAGCAAGTGAAGAGGAACAGGAGTAACCGACTGGAAAGCGTGGAGATGGGGCAGGTAGATAAAATTCACATCTGGGTGTTGGCAGGCTTGCTTGCTTCCTTCCTTCCTCCCCCCCCCCCCCCCCCAGTTTACAGAGGGCAGTTTTACTGCTGGCACTTAGGGAATTGAGCTATAAACAAACAATAAACGTTTATCTAGACCATGTACACATGCCAGCTGGATTGCCACGTGATTGCCTCAATGAACATCACACCCCCAAATGGGAAGGGTGGGGGAGAAGGGACGCTGACTCTTGTTAAGGGCGTTCGATCCCCTTCACCTCAGGTTAGAGGTTAATTTTTTTTTCCCCACAGGCCTAGAGGTGAGTCTGTGTTAGGTATGTTTTCCACGGGACTGCTTTCGCAGAGTGGGAGGGCAGAGAATGTACAGCCTGAAGACCTGGGTTGCCATCCCTACTCTGCCACTCACCAGGATGAGGTGGGGGAAGTGATTCAGCCTCTCGGAGCCTCAGTTTCCTCCTCTGTAAAATGGGGGCAATCAAACGGCCTCACAAGGTGGCCGCAGAATCAGCGGAGGAATATAAAAGCATGACAAGGGTGCCAGCCGGATGTTGAACCAACTGTGAATCTCAGAGCTATTGGGGCTCATTCTTCCTTGTGTGAAGTATTTCATGGTTAAAGTATTTTAACATTCACAATGATTCGGTCAAAAAAAAATACTTCCCATGTCACTATCAAGGATACTGGTTTCAAAGATTGTGTTGGCGAAGACTGCATTGCACACGGATCAGTCGTTCTAAATAATCACCCGCAAAGCCTTCCAATTGCCTTAGAAACTGTTACGTGTAAATAAATATGTTTGTCGTGTGCAAGGACCAGGAACTGTGCTCTGAAAACAATCTTCCGAGCGTCATCAAAAATCCTGCGGAGACGACTGTGTACAGGGACTTGGAGGGACTTGGATGTTTCCCTGCTTTCTCCGTTCCAGCTCATTCCCCTGTGGAAAATGTCACTCGTCCCGACCACAGGCCGAGCCGTGGGCCCCGCTGATTTACAGCCTTTTCCTGCGAGCGGCTTCGCTCAGAGCCAGAAGCAGGATGTCACGGCCGTAGTTGTTGCGCCTCTCGCCTTTCGCCTCTCGCCAGGCGTCCGAATCGACTAAGATTAAGGAACCCAAATCTCACGATGCCTTTGGTCTTTGGCTGAAGTTCAGTGTGTCACACATACTCCCTGCCTGTGGGCCCTTTGCCCTTCTCACCCCCAGCAGTGACGTGGAGACCAGCAAGTCTTGGGGGGAAGCGACTCATGTTTGAGATGCCCGTGTGTCTTCCTCTGAGCCCCAGTGTGGTATTCTAAACCTCTGGGTTCCTTTCAAAAACCAAACCAAAACAAAACAGAAAACCCAACTCTCGCTGAATCTCTGCCAAGATTTGAAAAGTGAAATGGACAAAGTGACTTCATGTTTGAATGAAAGAGGCAGCTTCATTGGGTGGAGTTAATGAGGGCAGAGGTGAGTCACGGAGTCCTGGAGCTGTGAATGTAATTACAGCTCATTTAGAAATAAGCACGTATATGCACGACCTTTATTCCCCACCAAAGATGCACAGACGTCCACTTGCATGCTGACACAGAAGTAAACGCCAACAGCAGGAGCCAGACATCTGATCACGTTCGCAGAGATTAGACGGCTCGGAGAGGACGAGGCAGGGAAGCGCACGGCTCAGGGGTGCTGACTGCGTAGCGGGAGTTCAAGGTGCCCCACTGGCAGGAGGCTGGGCTCCACCACACCGGTGGCCGTGGGCAGTACTGATTTGCCAGGCTGAGACTGGGCCTCTGAACTCCCCTTTCCCCAGTAACGGAGGCCCAGCTTCCTGCCGGTTCAACCCTTTAGAGAAGTCTCGGCCTCCTCCTTCCCTTCAATAATCCCCGATNTCCACTTGCATGCTGACACAGAAGTAAACGCCAACAGCAGGAGCCAGACATCTGATCATGTTCGCAGAGATTAGACGGCTCGGAGAGGACGAGGCAGGGAAGCGCACGGCTCAGGGGTGCTGACTGCGTAGCGGGAGTTCAAGGTGCCCCACTGGCAGGAGGCTGGGCTCCACCACACGGGTGGCCGCGGGCAGTACTGATTTGCCAGGCTGAGACTGCGCCTCTGAACTCCCCTTTCCCCGGTAACGGAGGCCCAGCTTCCTGCCGGTTCAACCCTTTAGAGAAATCTCGGCCTCCTCCTTCCCTTCAATAATCCCCGATATGTGTGTAGATTGCCGCCCACAGTTCATAGTCCCCAAGCCAGGTTAATTTTTTTCTTTAAAACTCATCCTTGCCCGTCTTTCCTGTTACATTATATCCCCACTAATCCTCCCTCCTCACCTCACCTATGGCTCAGCTCGGAGATCTCCCACACCCCTCCACGGCCTGCAGACCCCCGCCTGACTCTCAGACGGACTGTCTGGCCCAGATTGGCCTCGCCAGGCTTTTCCCCAGGAGCTCCCCTGTCGGTTCGAACTGATGGCCGCTCCTTCCTTCCTCCCCCGCTGTGTTTCAGGCCCAGCTCTAGGGCTGGGACGTCCTCCTCTTGTCTCCTCTGTGCCATGAAAGTCCCACGTGGCAGGTGGACCCCCTCCGAGAAGCCTCAACCGACCGTCACTTGGTTTCTTTGTCTCCTCAACTGGCATGCACTTCGGGCCCCCACTTAGATATCGGCTCCGCCACCACGCACCCCCCACCCTCCCAGCCGGGCTTCTGCCCCTTCCCAAGCCCCGTAGCACCTTCCTCACTACTCATGGCCCGAATCACAAACTTGATCTTGCAGCTATTTCCCTGTTAGACTATAAGCTCCTGGGTGACAGGGGTGGTGCCTTACTCAGCTTCTCATGCCCCATGGCCCCCAACACAGCATATGATCCAAAAAGGTCTGTGGACTATTCATTCGAAGCCGCTAAGGGGCCCCATGAGAGCCACTGGCATCTCGACCCCCATTCGGAGAGGCCCGGAGAGCCCTCCCCTTGGTTAATGTCACAGCAATCCTCCTGCATCTTTGAGAAAGGTCCCTGTGGGTTCCCCTTGTTCTTCATCAAAAGTTGTGCCAGCACATGAGAGGTTTCGTGGTTTCGTTGGCTAAATTAAGGCACAAGAGGAAAACACATGTCACATGCTCCAATGTGCCTACGATTGCCCCTTGCACTTGTGTGGAGGCCAACCTCGCCAGCCTTTGGAACACGCTACTCAAACATGCAATACATTCACCCCGACCGGTGTGGCTCAATGGATTGGGCACCATCATCCCACCGACCAAAAGTTCACCAGTTCAATTCCCGGTCAGGGCACCTGCCTGGGTTGTGGGTTTGTCCCCAGTCAGGGCGCATATGGAAGGCAACCAGTCAATGTTTCTCTCCCTCTCTTTCTCCCTCCCGCCCCCTCCCTCTAAAATACAACGTTGGAAAGGCAAGATACTCGAGTTAGGTGTAACGTGTGGACAGGGCAGGAGGGCGACGTGCTGAGTGGCGGTTTCTGGGGCCAGGAGGTGACCAGCTCCAGCTCCCGCCCCCCTGCGCGCCCCCCCCCGCCGCGCCCCCCGCGCCCTGCCGACACCCCCGCCTCGTCTAGGCAGCACTGCCTACTCCCTGTTTGAAAACAGGAATCTGTCCTGAAATTAAATGTCATCTTCTTGTCACTCGCCCCCTCCCAACTGCACACCAGTCTCCTCCCGCTCGCCCACGGCTTTTCCTGTCCGTGAACCTTTTGGGTGCAAAAGTGCCATGTGTTTCTTGTAATAGTGACACTAATTGGTCACCCCCACAGTGGTATGTCATGTCTCTTTCAAAGGCACTTGGAGTACTTTATGACCGTTGGATTATTAGCATGTCATTAATTGACATAATAATTCCATCATGTAATTAACAATCATGCTCTCCACGGAGGAAAGTAAAGCTCAGGAACATGAAGTAACAGCCCTAGGACATTACAGGGTCAAAGTCAAGACCAAACTGGAGACAAGGTCTTCTGATTCAGTGCTGTATGGGGAAGGCCATCTTCCTCATCTTCCCCTGCGGCGTGCTCAGAAGGACAAGGGAAACCAGGAGCACGGCATTAAACAAAAACGCAGTCTCCTGAAAGCAGCATCGTGCGTTGGATCCCCAGCTGCTCGGTTGCCCGAGCAATCGCCATGCATTCATTCTCTCCGTCTGGGGACACCCGACCTGCCTCTGAAGCCCAGAAATGGCCGTTCGTCTCTGCAGAGCCTCCACGCGGTCTCTGCTTCGGGCCCCCAGACCCCATTCAGATTTGACGTCCTTTCTCAGCCCAAACCCCTGTCCTGGCTTCCCCGTCCCTCAGGGTCAAAGTTAGTCCTCACTGGGAGGCCTTTCTCTGACGTGGCCCCGGCTTCCTCTTTATTCCCACCCCGAACCATTTCCCCGAAATCTAAGGCACACTCCTGCCCCAGGGCCTTAGCACATGCTCTTCCCCCAGCCTGGAATGTTCTTTCCCGTATGTCCTTATGATTCACACACCGTGGAGGTCTTTACGCATATATTACCTCCTCAGTGACCCCCCCAACCTCCACCCCTGCTCTAGCATTTTAACTGCCACCCTGCCTCCCTCCCAGTATGTTCAAGATCCTATTCTGGCCTAATGTCCCCCCCAGCATTTGACACTACCCAGCGCAGTTTGGTTACTTCTCCTGTTTATTGTCACGACCCCAGGGAAGCAGCTCAGTGAAGACAGTGGGACAGAAACACACATCTTGGGGGGGTGGGGGGTGGGGGGGAGGGCGGGGGCTCTGTGCGCAGCTGTGACTAATGAGCTGGGCTTGCTTGCTGCTTATGTGACTGCTAAGCACTATTACAAAGCCACTTGTGGTTTGAATTACTTTACAACTCAGAATACTATTAATTTCCGGTGAGTAATTCCAAGAAACATGGTACTTGGGGAAGAATTAAGATGTTTTCAGGAGAGCAGAGAAAGCCGCCTGCTGCGGATCTCGGGAAAGGGGACCGTCCTGCTGAAGTCATTTTCCTGTTTTGTCAACCGCAGCAGACACTTCAGTGGGTACTTGGAGATTCACTGCGTTCTGATTCATCTCCGATGAGATTCCACACGATAATAGGCTTCTGTAAAGTGTTTTGGGAGAAACTCACTTCCATTCCAGTCCCTAGTTTTTTTTTTTTAGAGGCATTTATCATTTTCAAGTTTGGAAGTTACCGTAGTATATCAAAGAGTTTCTCACATGGGACACAGTAAGATTTTTAAAGCACGAGAGAGATTTAAAGATACACGCTGATTCAACTCCACGCAGCACTGGAGGGCCTACCTTGGCGCCACCCTGGGCGGGCTATTCGGCCGTACGCTGCCTGGCTTTGTGCACAGACCCGAGGGGAAGGGGGCCGTCTCCTTGTTCAGGCACTGAGTGTGAGCCCCAGTCCACCCCCATGAAATCAGGGTGTGGGCTGCAGGCAGCTCTGCAGGGCAGGGTGGCCGGTACAGCACCCACCTTGCCCCGCTGGCACACAGCAGCCGCCTCCAGATGGCAGAGTTGGCACCGAGCTGCCCGGAAACGCTTCCTGACACCACCATCCACCTGGCAGCAGAGCTCGGGCCCATGTCATCTCCCATCCTGCCCTGACTTCTTCCCTGCCTGTCCCTCCCCACAGCCCCGCGCCCAGACAGCTGCAGAAACCACACCGTTTGCCCATGCACGGTTTTGCTATCAGAACCACTCATCTTGAAGATCACCACATTTCTCACAAGATTTGCAGGCAGGAAAAACAGAGAGAGGAGATGATGATTGAGATTCTTCTCCGAAAAGTCTCTCTCTGGTGGCGTCCTAATGGGTCTTGGAAAACATCCTGTGACCAGGGCTCTGTCTTCTTCCTGCCTGTATTCCCAAAGGCCTGAGGCAATAGCTTGCATATAATAAATGTTCAAGAAATAATTACTGCCCTGGCCAGTGTGGCTCAGTCTGTTGGAGCACCATCCTGTGGACCAGAAGGTCTCAGGTTCTATCCCCAGTCAGGGCACATCCCGAGGTTGCAGATTACCCCTCTGTCCTCTCTCTCTAAAAGCAGTGAAAAATAAAAAAAAGTAATTACTGAATTCAGGTTTTGGTGGGGTGGATTTCTCAACATTAAATGTCTTGAAGGATGTTTACCTCTCTGCACAGAGAGAGTCTAGTCATGTGTTAACACTGAGCTTGTGGAACAAGCGCTGTGTGCGGGCGCACGAGGCGATGCGCGGAAAGCTCAATTATTTGAAAGCATGTCACATGCGTGTAGCAGGGCCCTGGTAACACCAGACGTGAACGACGAAACGAAGGCTAACTGTACACAAACCGAAAATCCTCCCTTCTCGTCCCCGCATTTCAGAAATGGGACGAACAAGTACAGTGTTCGGGCCATAGAAGGGGCAAACTAGCGGTTCACACCCCACCGTGGGTGCAGTTCAGAAACACTAACTGTGCTGCGCGGAGGCGGCTTTGCCCACACTGCACGATCCACACACATGAGGTTCTAGAGGAGCCCAAACCAACTGATGCTGGAAAAAAACTGGGACCCGGGTCGTCTCGGCGGCCGGAGCAGAGGTTGTTTAAAGGAGTGTGAGCGAGTGCAGTGTGGTTACGTAACGCTCTGTATTTTGTTAGGGGTTCACATTCCACAAGTGCATACACTTGTCAACACCTACCCCGTGGTACAAGTCATGCCTTTTATGGCACATGAACTTTACCTTGGAAGAAATAAACAGA
The DNA here is from genome assembly GCF_014824575.4 of Sturnira hondurensis. Lineage (NCBI taxonomy): Eukaryota > Metazoa > Chordata > Mammalia > Chiroptera > Phyllostomidae > Sturnira > Sturnira hondurensis. Next base: position 610,852 of record NW_028086562.1, read on the forward strand.
AAAAAAATATGCAAAAGCTGACCTCTAGTTAATGACAGGTGAGCTGAGGTGTTTAGGAACGGTGTGCTTTCTGACAGCTGCAACTTACTGTGAAAGGCATCCAAAATGAGATGGATCCACGGGAGAAAGAAAGGGATGTGTGGAAAAGTTCACGAGCCTACTAAGTTGCGCAAAAGAAACAGGAACCAGAAACTGGGAAGCTCGGTCACGGGCGGGGCGTGGAAGGAGACACAGTGGAGCCAGTGGGGACTGGCGGCCCGTCTCTGAGGACACTGCTTCCCGGCTCTGACCTCAGAGTCACGGCAGGTTCACATACCACCCTCACCCCCCAAAAAAGGAAACGCAAATATTTAAAATCAAGCAAGATGTGGAGGACGCCTAAAATGAAATACAGACAGTAACAAATGGCTCCAGTCCTATTAGAAGTGAGCTCTGCAACCACAGTAATGGGAGCAGAACTAAGTAAGGAGCTTCGGGAAGCAGTGTTTTGGCTACGTGTGGATTTGAACGCTTAAAAACAAACCTTTATACAACCATTGTATTCTAGCTAACACAGTGGTTTCTTACAAGGGGTGTGGATTAGCAATTTTCTTCAAGATTTTCTTTATTTTTAGAGGGGAAGGGAGGGAAAAAGGGAGGGAGGGGCAAACATTGATGTGAGACACATCCATTGGTCATGCGCCCCCAACCAAGGACCTGGCCCGCAACCCAGGCATGTGCCCTGGCCGGGAATCGAACCAGTGACCTTTCGGTTTGCTGAGCGGTGCCCAACCAACTGAGCCACTCCAGTCAGGGCTAGACTAGCAATTCTGAAAGTACTGCACGTGTGCACTGGGACTGAACACATAAGTAAATGTATTGCGGCTAATGACGGCTGTGTTTTCAGTGCTGCAGACAGAAATGCCTAATGACGGGCACCCTCCAGAATGGACCCGTGGTGCTGAATTGGACTCCAGGCACTACTGATTCCACACAGCTATGAACACACACGTGCACATGTGCACTCACACACAGACAAGTGCAGAAACACAGATGCGTGCCCGGCTGTGCCCAGGTGTCACTGACGCACATCTGTTTCCCAGCTTCCTCTGCTCAGAAGGTCTACAGGCAACGCCACCCCCGTAGCAGCGAGCACACCCAGTGACCAGATCTTGGCGTCGGAACACCACCATTCTCAAAACAAAAACAAAAACAGGGCTCCTTAGAGAACAAAGCAGAAAATGCAAAGTGAGCTTGCAGCATGGTCGGGGTGGTGTCAGAAAGTAAGAAAGTGCTCACAACACAAGGGGGGCGTGTCCAAGGGGCGTGTCCAAGGGCGTGTCCAAAGGGCCTGAGCTGATCTACAGAAAGCTCCCCATGGGCCCAAGGAGACGACTGGGGCGACAAGGTGAAGGGCGGTAACACTGGACAACAACCCAAAGGGTAAAAGAAGTATCCCCGGCTCCATCCTGACAGGAACAAATGAACAAACAACGACGTACATAAATAAAAGGGAACGGGGACACCTCTGCCTTGCACCCGAATTCCAGCTAATAAATGTACAAAGAATGAGGGACGCGGGAGAGTGCCGTTAGAGAATCAGAAATAACTGTTGCAGACGAAACCCTCCAATGCTAAAACTGCTCTTCAAAATGAGGCAACACTACCAGGTGAAAGTTTAAGGAGAAGCAGGATAGTTGCCTGGTCTCAAAGTGTCTCCTCTCAAAACAAAGTAAAAAAAAAAAAAAAGTCAGTTTACAGGAGAGCTCCCTGGCCGGCCCCCCGTTGGCCGCTGACAAAAGTCTGCATCGGTGGCGATTTCACGCGATGAACTCAGGAGGCGCAATCTCAACCTAACCACGAGAAAACCTGAGGCAAGCCCACAGTGAAGGACGCTCAGCAAAAGAAATGGCCGGTACACCTCCAGGGGTCAAGGCTATAAAAGACAAAGACGGAGGACCGTTCCTAGACAGGAGGACACTGAGGAGGCGCGGCAGCTGCACGCAGGGCAGCATCCTGGATGGGATCCCGCACAGAAGGAGGACGGTAGTGGGAAAATGGATGCAATTCACCTAAGATCTGTAGATTCGTTAGCGATGTTGTAGACATATGGGTTTGCTGATTTTGCTCATCGTATCAATGTAATGAAGGTTTTGTGAGATGCTAACGTGAGGGGAAGCAGGGGAAGGGTATTTGGGAATGCTCCCTATTATTTTTGTCACCTTCCTGTCAGTCTAAAATTACTTGAAAGCTAAAAAAAATAAGATGGGCTGATGGATGGATAGAATGTTATGGCATAAACGCATATGTTGGTGCCCTCGCTCGTATAGCTCAGTGGATAGAGCACCAGCCTTCAAACCAGAGCATCATGGTTCGATTCCCAGTCAGGGCACATGCCTGGGTTGCAGGCCAGTTCCCAGCAGGGGACACACGAGAGGCAACCATACATTGATATTTCTCTCCCTCTCTCCTTCCCCTCCCCTCTAAAGATAAATAAATAAAATCTTTTTTAAAAAATGCTCGTAATAGATTCTAGATGATAGGTGTGTCCTCTATTAGTCTTTCAACTTTTCTGTATAACTGGAACCTTTAAAACAAAATGTTGGAAACATTCCATTAATGAACTAAAGTGAACTTTAATTGTGGTGGTAACTTATTCCTCACTGAACACAAAGAGCCAGTGTCACCCACAACCTGACATGAGGCAAGTGGAACAAAACAACTTTGGCTAATCTGGGTGACACGGGGAGGGAGAGCCACATTCTAGAACAATCTGAACAACAAAGGGTCAAGTAAACAAGAACAAAAGAAGATGACTCCAAACCTTAAACATGAACAAGCTGAACTAACAAGCAAAACAGAGACAGACTCATAGATGGAAAGCAGATGACAGCTGGTCGGGGGAAGGGGAGGAGGTGGGGGGAGGGGAGGAGGTGGGGGAGGTGGGGGGGAGGAGGTGGGGATTGAGCAAAAAGGAAAAAGGACTCATGGACATGGACTCAGTGTGGTGATTGCTGGGGGGAGAGGGAGTATAAGGGGACTGAATGGCAATGAAAAAAATACAACAAAGACTAAATTTAAAAAATAGAACAACAACAAAGAAACCAATTTTCAAAATTAAAGAAAAAACAAATGCACCTTAAACGTGCACGTGGAATTATTAACAGGAGGAGACTGCTGATGTTTTCAGGCACACAGACCCCTTCTGGTGCTTCCCCGTCTTTCAGGAGAGACTGGCTGTAGTAAGAAGCTTAGGCTGCGTCTCCAAGGCCTGTGCCTGTGGGTGCAGACCAGCCTTATCAAGCTACTGATTAGAAGAGGGAGGAGGCGGTGTGACTTGGTGCAGCTGCCTTATTTAATATTATTTCATTGCTGAATAAACTGATGTAGTGAATCAGCCCTACAGTAAAGTGATGTAACAAGCAATAAATCTGTACTGGTAACCTTTGGTGTTCTGTGTGACTATACACACTGTAACCCACGTATGTGTCACTGAATGCGGGAAACGGTGGGGTTGTAATGAAATACACACATGTCCCTGGGAGACGGAGGACCAGGGGATGGCTAAGGGGGAAACTTGATCTTCACGCTGTGAAGATTCACAGATCAGGAGGGCCCTCTGCCATAGTTCAGACAGCCTCTGGTTCGCAGTGTAGAACAGGAAACGCCAAAGGTCCGATTCAGCCCTAGGAGGAGAGACGCAGGGGCAAAAGTCCAAGAGCTGGTCCCTCCTGGGGACTCAGAAAGGAATCAGACCAGAAGGCGAAGGCTGCGTGGGCCGCTGAGCTTATCTGGTCCTACAAGTGCAGTGTGAGTGCCTGAAAACTTGGTAGCACGGGAGCCGGTTTCAAAGCCAGAGAAGAACTGAAAAATATTTCCCCGTGATGAGCGGTCTCCTTTGAATGTGTCTAGTACAAAACTTGGGTATTTCAGTCTAGCCCTGATAGACTGTGTGCGGACAGAGGGCAGTTTGTCCGTAGTCATGACCCTGTGAGGGGCAAGTTGAATCCTAGGACATTAGCAATTCTAAATAACAATGATTTAAAAAAAAAACAGTAATAGCTTATATTCATTAAACACTTCAGTGGACCTGGCCTTGTGCTCAGCAATCATATGTATTAACACAACAGTCATCTTTTCTTCCCGGATGCTAACCTCAGCAGGACCCACCCAGAGCTGACCGACTGTTAGGTGGCAATTCTAAGACGTATCATGATGGCTAATTTGAGCCCCCTCCAACAGTTTTTTTTCTTATGTTTCTTTTCTTTCTTCCTCTCTCCCTTCCTCTCTTTCTTTTCCTTCCTTCCTCCTCTCTCTCTCTCCCTCTCTCCAATGTGCTCTTTCTTTTGTACACACTGAAGTTTCACCAAGCAAAAGGTAGATCAAAAATTATTCCAGCTGCATTTATCTCAAAATTCAAAACTGCTGGGCAGGGCCAAGGCCCCCAGCATGCACTTCTCCTCCCATTCCCAACACAACCCGGTGTGCTCCCAACACACCGCTGCCCGGACCCTCCAAGCACAGTCACCTTACAGAGAAAAGTCATCCAGTGACAAACGGTCCTGGTGCCTGGCAAAGAATGGGATGTGCCACAAGCACGTTGGTTCGCCCCGAGGCTCTGCAATAAGCCTCTGATGTGTGGCTGGAAAGAGTGGAAGTCTCAGAGCACGCTCCATCCAAACAGCATGCCAGAACTGTATTTTTTAAAGAGGGAGAGACGGGCATTAATCCTTTTAGATAACTTTTTTAAAAGATTTTATTTATTTATTTAGAGACAGGGGAAGCGAGGGAGAAAGAAAGGGAGAGAACCATCAATGTGTGGTTACCTCTCACGTGGCTCCCACTGGGGACCTGACCTGCAGCCCAGGCATGTGCCCTGACTGGGAATCGAACCAGTGACTCTTTGGTTCGCAGCCCTAGCTCAATCCACTGAGCTACACCAGCCAGGGCCCTTTAGATAACTTTTTAAAAGGTCAATTAACTGCGATTTTTTTTTTCTGAACTAGGACATTAAATGAACACGTTTGACTTGACTTGACACTCAGTTTTTCTCTGGGTCTTTCAGGTTCGACTGGAAAATAAGTGTCTGTTCTCAAGGACCAGCCAATGGCACCAGATTCCCGTGGCCGGACCCTGCTGATGGCGTGGAACACAAGCCACCATTTCACAGACCAGTGATCCAGTTCTCCTAAGCGAGGAGCAAGTCTCGGGCACATGAATGTTCTTCCTCACTCTGCATAGCCACCCAGCCAACCCTGTTCAGCAAACCACCCCATGAATCCAGGAAACAGATTTTTCGAATTGATTTTTTTAGAGAGAGAAATGAAGAGAGGGGAAGAGAGAGAGACACAGAGAGGGAGAGAAAGGTTGATCTGCCATTCCTCCCAGCCACGCTTTCCCTGGCTGATTCCTGCATCGCCCTGACCGGGGATGGAACCCACAACCTTGACCTAGTGGGATGATGCTCCACCCAACCGAGCCACCCCAGGCAGGGCAGAAGATTTAGTGGTAGAACTCAAGATATCTGCTTTGACCTTCGGACATTTAAAACTCCCTGACTCCATTTCCAATGACAAGACTGAGACAGGGACTTTGCAGAGTACAGTGAGGCCCCGGGTGACGTTTGTGCCTTACACAAGTGGCCGCTGTGTCCCTGCCATGCGCCATCTCGGCTTTTTGCTGCTCTTCCTCCAGAGCCTGGTGCTGCCCCATTATTTGAGGGGCCACAGTCTCACCCCAAAACACACCCGAGTCCCTCCTTGGGGATCAAGGCTGCAAGCTTCATCCTGCCTGCTTTCTTCCAGCCAATGTACCTCTGTGATCACTGGTCCTTTCTTGTCACTCTAGATCCCAGGCAGGCCCTGCTGGGTTCTTACTTCCTCAAAGTCTCTCTCTCTGTCTCCATTGCTCGTTCCCTTTGCCTGCAAAGAAGCTCGAGTATTCAGCACCTGAAGGAAAAACCTGACCTTTTGCAGGCCCGCCCTACGTCCTGGGCTCTCTCCCGTTGGCTGGCACTGATGTTGGGCCTACATAATTCTAACTTAAATCCACCTGCTCTCTCCTTCGGCGCTGGCCGTGGTGGAAGCCATCACTGCTTCTCACCTGGGTTCTTCTGCGTTATCTCCTCATTGATCTTAGACTCACACCTGTTGTTACCACTTAGAAGTCTCAGCAGGGACTGGGCTCTCTCCACACTCACTAGACTTTGCACCTGCTTTGTCTGCTGCCTGCAGAACTCTACCGTCTACCCCCACTCCCAACCATCCCCCCAGGGACACTTCAGGTCCGAGCCCCAGAGTCACATCCGCAGGGACCCTTTGTGGACCCCAGGTTAGGTCACCTGGCAGTCCTGAGAACCATGTCCCCGCACCACCCCAGCGCTGCTGCAGTCTGTGATGGAACGCTCACAGTGTGCCAGTGAGTTTTTCAGTTAGTTAATCAGTGGGCTCAGTGGAGTAACTCAGTGGAGTAACTCACTGGGCTCTCTCCACACTCATGTCAGTTTTTCCCGAACCCCTCAAAGCACAGGCAGGGCACCAGAGCGAGACCACAAAGCCCCCCGTCGTTACTGTTATCCTAGTAATTGTTGGCTGTTAATCACCCTGTGCCCACCATTGTAACAGAAGTGTGTGTCTATTCTTTCACTTCTTATCCAATCCCAGAGCCTGCCCCCTGCCCTGTCACTGTCTCCCACCTCCCTAATCCATCACCAATGAATTCCACGCAACCCCCCTGCATCTTCTCCTGCGATTGCAATGTACAAAATAAGGTGCAAACTGCCCGCTCTCTGGAGCATTTCCTCAATCCCATGAGGCCTTGCTTCCCAGCAACGGTCGTCACCTGGGCTCAAATAAACTCACAAGAATTCTTAAGGGTTGGATGTTTCTTCCACTGACAAATGGCTCCTCTCACGTCCCCCAGATGCTGGTCTCCCCTCGGGGTTCCGGCCTTCCGCCTCTCCCTTTCCTGGTCTGCCTCACTGATTCCTGCGCCTGCGGACACCTCTAAGCCTCTGACCGAAGCTGGGGACACACTCCACCCAGTGTACCATGCAGAGACTCACAGAAAATATTGCTTGTGTTATCATTTCTGGTGGGCATGGAGCCTGGGACCTCAGTCACCCGAGCCGCATGGCTCCCACGTAAGGAGCCCACAGTCCTCATGTCTGCCAGTCTCTTCCCAGATGTCCCACCCGCTCGGTCACCGAGGACATGCCTGCATTTCCCCAGACCTGCCACTTCTCCCTGCTTCCTCTGTCAGCAGCACTAGCTGGGTATCTCTCTGACTGCAAAGAATTCCTGTGCTCCGTGCACAGCCTCTGTATCAAGGTGTCTGGGTTCCACCCTCAGGAAAGAGCGGATTTTCTCAATCCAGCATTTAAACCGACTTTCCAAATGCACACAAACTCTCTCCCCCAAACAAACGAACTCCAGGACAAACTAAACTAACAAATAAGAGGCGCACACTCCAAAGGGAGGGACAATGAAATCAGCGTAGCAGACCCCGCCCGCCCTTCACCGCCACCGCCACCGCCACCCCCGTGGGCGTGACAGCTGTGTTGAGAGACCTACAAAGATGACGGTGCCCTTGGCACGAGATGGGAAGGAGAGCGCCGTGAACCTGGTCCACACGCCGACCACAGCACCGATGCCAGGCCCTCCTGTGGTACCCAGCCGCCTAGCATCCCGACTGTTCTCCAAAAACAACACCTGGGCTGGCCTCCCCCCTGCCTCCTTATCTCGTCAGACTGACACTCGCCTGGCTGGAGTCGCCCCACCGACTGGCATGCGTCCCCACTCTGTTTTGAGTTTGCAAATTCCTCCTCAAGGCCCAGAACAAATGACTCACAGGCGGGCGGCATGTCGCCTCTCTGTCCAGGAGCAGGGGCAACTTTTTCAACAGAGCTTTTCCAACTCAGTCACGTCAGCAAACGCTCACAGGCACGTGCTACGTGCAACGTGCTGTGTCCCGTGTGGTAGGAATGTACTAGACCAGAGGGGAGGCACGGAGAGGAAGATAATGTGGCCTCTGACTCAATGTGTTTATAGCCCAGTGGAACAGTTTAGAAAAAAAATGCTAACACTAAGTAGAAGGTTGGGCTGAGAGACACAGGCCTCAGGGTACAAAGGAACTACTTTCTCCGAAGTGGCAGCCCCACTTGGACTCCGTGGTCCTAGGACTGCAGTGGGTTAGCCTGCACCCACGGCTGGGGCGGAAGCTTCCGTAGGCAGGAGCTGTATTCTGCCTGTCTCTAGTGAAGCCAGGAGAACAGGCCTCCGAGTGGAGGAGAGGTTTGCAGGAGCGGCAGGAGGCCGCCCTGCTTAAGGGACAAGTCCTTACCAAAGGTAGCTCAGCCTATACTCATCCTGAAATAGCAGCGAATATTGACCAAGCCTCGAATGAACCAAAACCTTTATTCTTCGAGGAATTCGTCATTTATGCACCCCAGAGCACGCTGCAGAATTTTCAGTGGTGTTAGCCTCCGAAAGTCCTACATGTGAAGCAAAGATTGAGTTTGTCCTCCCGGGTGTGGGGGTCGGGAGCAAGTGTCCTTGAAATGTGCCCCCCTGGCCCGCAGGTTCGAGCTGGAATCTGTTAAAGTGCAACAAACTCAGGACCAGCTTTTTGCGTCCCCTTATCCTTAAAGAAATCCAGAGAGGAAGACGGGCATAACCACTGGAAAGTGCGCACCCTAGCGATGGTTTAGTCAGGAGGACCAGGGTCCGTCCGCCCAGGGGGCTCTGCATCCCACTGTCTCTGACTAGCAGACCCCCCCCCCACCAGGGGTGGGCCTCTCTTTGTCACCCACCCGTAAATCACCCATCCTACTCCGGGAACCTAACACCCGGCCCCGCCTTTCCCTTTGTCCAAAATGTTGTAGATGCCCAGTGTTTCAAGCTTATGTGAATTCCCTGTGCACACGTATTAAAATGTTCATTTTCTCCTGGTAATCTGCTTATGTTGTTTGAATTAGCCTGTGTCTAAACCCCACCTGAGGATCCCATCAAGGTGACAGCGATGGTCAAGAGCAAAGTGTGGAGGTCAAGTTCAGAAGCTGCTGCTGCAGCTGCTGAAGCTGTGGCCAGCCGTGGTCCGTGGCCAGCCCTTACAGTAGGTGGTTTGCTCCGGCCTGTGAGTCACCCACCAGGGAAGCTGCTGTCCTTGACCAGTACTGTAGGCGCTGAGATCCGGTATCTGCTTTTCGACCGTGGGAGCAAAGACTAACGAGGAAAATAGAGCAGAACAGCTGGGAAACCAATTCCCTCCTGGCTGCACACGAGGGATCCTGCCAAGCCTTTTTCCATCCCTGGTCAGGGCGGTCCCGAGCGTGTGCCTCGCTCCTCCAGACTCGCTCCGCCCACCTCACTTATCACCCCACGCCCCCGCCTGGAGTGATACTGGGCTTCAGCTCCATTTTGTAACACGCGGGCCTGGCAAAAACACGTCATTGCAACTCCAGACATTTCATGTTGGTGGATCTCTCATCCTTTCCAACGCCACACAGGCGGCAATTTTGAGGTGCCGTGCAGACTGTGTTAGTGGCAGCTGGTGTCATGTCGCTGTACCTCGTCCTATGACAATTTCCTAACATCAGACACTCATCCGCGCAACTGAAACGAAAATTCAGACCTCATCAAACGTGACTGGGCTGAGAGAGTTCTAGAAGCCTAAGAGAGAGCAAATTCACACCCACCCCCCTTCTCGACTTCAGGAGAGTGTGAACAGCTTCGTCAGGAAACCACCTGTCTTCTTAGGAAACCACCAGAACTCCAGCAAAAACCCTGAAATCAGCTGTTGGAAGAATGCACGCACTTTAGGAACTATGGTTTATCATTCAATGCTTAGAATTAAGAGGAATTTTTCGAGCAGGCCATGTGTTCTGCACGTTAGCTCCATGACAAATCCATTTTTCTGGATACAAATGGCTAGCCCCACGTCTGACTCTATCGGCGTGACCTTCCGTGGCACGGCCTCCCCGTGCGCCCCTCCCTCCGAGCAGGTCCTTCCTGTGCTGTGCCAGTTCTGGGCAACTCGCCGTGCGCGTTCCTATGTGCAGAACGCTGTCCTTGCAGAGAATGCAAGTGAAATTTATAATCCAGTTGAGGAAAAGTATACCAACTAGTGTGGGCACTAAAAAAATAATAACGTTCCTCCCGCCTCCTAAGTCTTCTAGCTGAGCTAATGATCCAATTCACAGAGACAGACCCACAGGAGAAAATCAGATTTCAGTACATGGACACAGGGAATCCTCACAGGCATGAAAATCCCAGTCAGGGAGGCAACACTGGATATATAAGACATTCGGGCAAAGGAGAAACGCAGGGAAGGAGGTCTTCGTTTTGAGAAGTGAGAGTGGGCAATTTACAGGAAGGTGGGGAAGACTGGAACACCCCTGGCGGGGAAACCCTTGCTGGGTGACTCAGAGACCAGGGACCCGGGGTCGGGGGTGGGGGTATCTGGCTAACAGGCCCCTGCCTGAGGCCCTCTGTCCACCACGCTGAATCCATACTACATGACTGCCTTTCTGAAGCGGGTGTTTCCATCTGAATCCCTGGGGCAGGAAAGCAGGGGGAGGTCCAAGGTTCTTCCTGAGTCTTGTTTCTTAACGCACAGCTTAACATCAGTACCCCCAAAAGGCAGCTTTAGGGTAGCAAAACTTGGGTCCCTTCACTAGTCCTGCATAGATACAAGTAATGGATATACTGTTTTGACTATTTTTATCCAGTCAGATAGGACTGACTTGGGGCTTCCCTCCGCCCCCAGCCCCTCGGCCTCCTCGGCCTGTACACACACTGCAAAGAAGACCAAGAAGCCGTGCAAAGCGGAGACTAGCTGCCGGCCGCAGCGGGGAGAGTGCCGAGTTGGGAATATCTCACTTACGGAAGCATCATTCACAGGGCAAGCTCAGCAAATCGGTACTCCGCTGGGGAGAAGGGAAAGCCAAAAGACATTTCAACAGTGACAACAGAAGTGACAAAGAGAATGCACTGGACGTCACTTACATGGGGGAGCGGACAGGAGGAAAACACGTGTATAACTTTCTCCGAGAGGAAAGAAAGCTACGAAGGCGGAACACGCCCGTGCGGAGGCGAGAGACCTCACGCTCCTGTGTCTGCCTCGGCACAGAAAAGCTCCCAGCGTGTGGCAGGCCCTCAGCTCACTTTCCCCGATGGCTGATGGACAACAGCTGTCCTAAAGGACGGCCCAACACCTCCACGATGAGCTGTGTTCTGGGCACTTTTGCTCAGGTGTGGTGGAAGGAGAGCGTCCCTTCGCAATTTGTTTTTCCCCTGAAAAGCTCTCTCTAAAGTAAGTTCCTCGGGCAACGGCACAAACATCAGGCCAGACCGCGGGTCTATTGGTTCTGAAACGAAGTTCAGGTCATCCGCTGCCCTGAGAGCACCGGAGCTCTGCCAGCTGTAGCGGGCAGTGCCCGGGGGAGGCTGCCACCGAAGGGCGATGTTACCGGGCATCCTCGCTGGCAACCCCATCTTGCTGGTCGCCCAGCGCCCCCCCCCCGGGGGGGAATCGTGGCCCTCCCTTCGAGACAGTTCTAGAACCTAACACTTCTCCGCCCCCTCAGTACTCACCCTCGGAATCAGCACCCTCTTCCGCTGCCTCTGTGCCCGCCTCCCTTGTCTTGGTTCCCCGAAGGCGGGTCACCTGGGCCTCCCTCCCCTGCCCGGACCTCCCCTTCTCCTGCGGATAAACCTAAGTGCTCACTTCTCCCCACACCCTGGCCCCCTCCAGCTGCCCCAGCCCACGGGCCTTCCTACTGGCCCTGCTCAGCCCCACTCTCCGCCCCCCCCCACCTGGGAAGTTCTTCCCCAAATACCCCCCAGCCTGCCCCTACGGAGGACTCTTCCCCGTGACCACTAAACACTCGCTCCAGCACGAATTCCCATTGTGGGTGCACTTTCCCACCTGCCTCTTATATTTTCTTTCCGAAATGATAATAATGACACATTATTCGTGGAAAGAGCTTTAGGCGGGGGTGCCCAACCTCCTGGCATCTCTGGGCCACGCTGGAAGAAGACTTGTCTTGGGCCACACACTAAAGGCACAAACACTAACGAAAACTGATGAGCGAAAAAGGGATTTTAAGTAGATTTACGACTTTGGGTTGGGCCACATGTGGCCCACGGGCCAAGGGTTGGACACCCTTGCTAGAGGGTTACAACGTGAGTTTACACACACGGCTCCTTTGGACGCTCACAACCGTCCTGGGAAAACAGGCCGCACAAGTGTGACAATTCCCATGTTACAAGGTGTGAACATGGGGACCCGAGAGGTGAAATGAAATTGAGCGGCTAAAATCGGGCAGCAGGCCGAGCTTGGAGCCCGAGGGTGTTGATTTACAGCCTATCGCTGGTTCTGGGAAATCACCAAGTCGCGGTTTACTTTACATTCTAGGTCCAACAGCCTCTCTGCTGTCTCTCTGCTGCGGGACCACTTCCTCCTCTTGCCCCTCCTTCCCTTCAGGCCCTGGATACAGCCCAGAGGGATTCAGGGGCCGTGCACTGCCGTGGGAACGTCAACAGAGTGATAGATACACAAGTGAATGCAGTTCCCGCATGCACAATTTCAGGATATTGATCTTCAAGCTAGTAGTTAATTAAGAAACGTAAGACTCAGAAAGAACCTTTGACCCACCCCTTTTCTTGCCTAAGAGGTCAAAGAGAAAGACCCACACCTGGAAGATGTGGGAAAATCTTAGGGCGCTCCCCTTAGCAGCCTAATTTAAATGGAATATGGTGGATGGGAGGGGCCAAACAGGGGCCTGTTTACGAGGTTGCCCTTGCCTCTCCTCATTTCTGAGTTACCCAGCAGGAAGTTCCCCTGCCAAGCGTGTTCAGCGGTGCCTCAATGACCTGCCCATCACCGGCTCTCACTCCCGAAACCTAAGACCCCCACCCTCCCTCCCTTTTCTCCTTTGTCCAAAACGCCGTTTGCACCCAAAGCTGCCTCACTGGCTTTGGAATTCTCATGCACTTGCATTAAGACTGTATTTCCTCCTGCTAATCTGTCTCTGTCCGTTTTGATTATTAGCTCAGCCAGAAGAATTTAAAAGGTGGGAGGAAAAGCCTTTTTTTTTTTTTAGCCTGACAGCGCTTAGTAGGTAAATTCCTAAAGGAATCAATCGGTGTGATTCCAAGGAAACATATCCTGGGCTCACCACAGGTTAAAAACTTCCTAACACGGCCTTGATAATTCTGAAGGCGGGGGAGGCGTAAAGAATGACAGGAATGAACAGGGCATTCACTCCTCTCCATCAGGCCTGGAACAACGTGTCTGTTCTCCCAAATTCTAGGAGTACATGTTGTTTTTATTTAAGCAATTAGTCACAGGTTAAATAAAGCAACTAAAACACACACACACAAGAAGGAGTCCACACACATGAGCTGATCTTCGGAGAAATTAATAAATGAATCCCAAGATATGAAAAGTCGAGAAATGAAATCACCTGAAAAGTAAAAATGGCAACTTCAGTATGACTTTCACCATCTCCCAGTAAAGAAAGACGAACACCCAGACATTTGTGAATAGATCCTCGTGTTTGTGATTTGCTCCGGTGGGTGTGGGGGGAGGCGGGTCTCGGGGCTGGGTCTCAGCCTCAGCTGCGTTCTGGGCTGTGATTCCTGAGACCTTGGGGATCCGGAGATGCTGTTCCGGGCTCTGTGGGGTGCAGTCTGCTCCAGGCACCGCACGGCCCCACCTGACTCTCTGGTGCTAGAAGGATGCAGGATCCATTTTCTACCAGTCAGGGCTGAGCTGAGAGCACAGCCAGATCCAAAGCACTTTTTCTCCTGAACAAAGGAGCAGCCATTCCCAGAGGCCCGTCTAACCTGAAATACCAGATCTCCTAATGAGCAGTCGGCCCAGAGGCTGGCCCCAGCTCCCTCCCACCGTTTTAACTCTTTCCTTCCCTCCCTCGGGTCCCCGGATGCCACCTTCAGATACCATGCAGTGTGTTCAAATTTTTCAAATATATATCTCTGGTGAAAATCCTCATGTCTAACCACTTTTTAGGCCTAAGTATGCATAACACACCTCTTTACAGCCATAATCACTCCACAGAGCACCCTGCAAGGAAACCGTACGAGGTCACAACCCTGTCACCCGTCATTACAGAGTTACGTATTAATCTTTCTAATCTATACACTGTCTTGGATAAAGAGAAATGAAATTAAGACTCCTGGCCATTTTGGAAACTATATTGCCATGAAATTTTGTCCACAAGCGATATATACCAGCTGTCTCTTCACTTTCCAAAAGTCTGTCACTAATTGAACTCCGCGGGCCGCCGCCCAGTAAAGCCAGCCTTGAGATTCTGGAGTCTTGGGATTCTTCTGAACCCGACTTAACACAGGCAATAGTAATTGAATAGGCTTTTCCTCCCCTTGTGTTTAAGGTATGTAGATTTTTAAAAAATGCATAGGTAGGAAAAGTTTTGGTTATTAAAAATCCTGTGATCAGAAAAATAGGGAAACCTGAAGCATAAAGCTTTTATTAAAAACAAAGAAAATGCCAGTGAGAATGAAGGGCTTCCTCCCCTATCAGAAAGAGCTAATACTTTCTTCATTTCTCCTCCCTCCTCCTCTCCCTTCTGCCTATGAAGTCAGGGAAGATTTGGTTTTTTTTAGAGATTTTATTTATTTATCTTCAGAGGGGAGGGGAAGGAGAGAGGGAGAGAAATATCAATGTATGGTTGCTTCTCGTGCGTCCCCTGCCAGGAACCGGGAACTGGCCTGCAACCCAGGCATGTGCCCTGACTGGGAATCGAACTGCGATTCTCTGGTTCGCAGACCCGCGCTCAATCCACTGAGCTACACCAGCCAGGGCCAGGAAAGATTTTTTTAAAGGAGACCAACACCCCTTGACGCCGAGCACTGCTGGTACAGGCGTGGATGCAGTCAGCCTCCAAAGACCTCACTGATGACTCCCTTTAATCTGACCATCCTGTTTTGACCAGTAGAGTCTAAGGAAGCCATTAAAGGCGCACAAAAGTCTAGGGGGCAAGATGTTCATTTCAGCATCATTTCTAATGGTGGAAATTGGAATCAGCCACGGAAAACTACAACACCGAACGGCGTTCCCGGGCGACGAAGGTCACGGAACCACTGGCGGAGGACGTACTTCTCTCTCGGGCTCTGCTGCGTGCGGTGACCCTGCCCCCTAGCACTTGCCTGAGCGTCAGTGAATCATACACCATGCACCGATGACTAAAATGACTGAAAGTCAAGAATCATGTCGAACTTTTCTGCTCAGGAGAGCAAAATTCCTTGATGTTCCTTGTTTTCCTAAGAGCTCTACCCGCAAAAACAATTTCTTACCATTGAGTTCAGTTGCTCCAGTCTTTATCTCACAAGTAAATGCAGCAGTAACAAAAATAAAATGTTCTTAGAGTATTTTTTCAAATAAAATCAATGGAATTCACATAATGGCTTCTTCATAGAGTGGACAAACGGCTCATAAATACCAACTCCGAGCAGCCAGGGCTCTGAGAGCTTCATGTGCACAGACCCCCGCCCCCCTGTACCTTCCCTGAAGTGGGCACCACACGATCCCCGTTACCAGTGGGCGAACTGAAGGCTTACGGAACGGCCCAGTCACCCCAGCTACGGATGGCGAGGCCAGACGCGGAATCCAGGCAGCCAGCACGCCAGGCCCCAGGTCCCAGCTGCAGCATCACACCACTGTTAAAACACGATTGTTAGATACAAATGGAATAATGCAAACGTAATGAACCTTGATTAATACTGAAAATGCAGCCCTGGCTGGTGTAGCTCAGTGGATTGAGCACAGGCCTGCGAACCAGAGAATCGCAGTTTGATTCCCAGTCAGGGCACATGCCTGGGTTGCAGGCCAGTTCCCTGCAGGCCAACTCCCAGCAGAGGATGCAAGAAAGGCAACCATACATTGATGTTTCTCTCCCTCTCCTTCCCCTCTAAAGATAAATAAATAAATAAAATCTTTTAAAAAATATTGAAAATGCACCATGATTTTGGTTCAGTAGAAGCAGAGGAAGGAGGGGAGAGATCATTACGGAAGGCACAGGAAGGAAGTGAGGATGCCAAGGGTGGGGAGGCAAGCTAGGGCACTCGAGGCCCAGTGCATGATGGGACCAAAAGGTCAGGGCTGGGAGTCATTGCTTGTCCCTGAGGCTAGGCCAGCGGTGAGGAGGCAGGAAGGGTGGGAACGAAGGGAAAGGCAAGGGCTCTGTGTTTTACCTTTTCTTTTATTCCTGTGAGAACTGAACACGGAAGGATGTTAAGTGGCAGAATGACATGACCGGGTTATGATTTTAAAAAGGTCACCACTCTGGCAGCCAGGTGAAAGGTGGGTGGGACAGAGGGACCCGGAGGGGTCAAGGGGCCCAGTTGGAAGGCAAGAGATGGACCCACGGGGCAGCGGGATTGGAGAGGAAGGGCCGGAGGGAGAGCCTCACTGAGCGGACAGGATTCAGGCTTTGACCAGCAGTCAGCAGTGAGGGAGCAATGTGACAGCAACACACCAGCGAGTGCACCGAAGGAAAACTGCTCAACCCACACCCCTGTATTTCAGAGGCGCCGTGCTGAGTAAACGGCTCGTCAGCAGGTCACTGAACTTCCAAAGAGGGAAATTTGCTTTTCTTCCTTCCTCCCATGTCCACTCCGTATAATAACATCCTGAATCACAGTGACCCTGCCTCCCTTCGAATCGCTGGAGTGCCTCAGAATAAGCAAACTATGAGAGGACAAGTTTCTCCGCCACCTTTGCCAGGATCGAATTTCCGTGGAATCTGTCAAGGGCATGAATACAGGCAACCACTAACCTTGTTTTCTCAAAACCCAAACATCGTTTTTAAAGAATAGACCCAGTTCTGATTTAGAAATTCAAACACCGTAAAAAAAAAAAAAACACCTTCATTTTTACCTCTTCCAAACGTTATCCTTGAAATGGTCGTTCTTATTTTTGAAACTACAGCTGAAGGAATACAATTTTAAACGTACATTCTGGAGGACAATTAAGGACCACATGGAGCGTCTTAGTCGGCAGTAAATGTGCCTTTGTCTTATTAAACGGCAATTCAATTCTAACTCGGGAGAGCAAGCTGTCAGAGTAATTTGCAAAGATGTTATATTATGGACACACAAATACATATGTTTAAATTAAGTAATAAAAGCCTTAGAAACTACTAAAAACACTAAAAAACAATCCCTGCCCCCCACAGCCCCCGAAAGCTGCATCTGAAAACGCCATACCAGAAACGGCCCGATGACGGAGCAGAGAGGCGTGTAACCACCTACCGCCCTCCGAGCCAGGACCAGAGCTCTGCTCAAGCTGCCCGTCCGACCTCCCTGGCGAGGAGGCTGACTTACAGCCTAATTACACCCAGAGAAGAAGGCTTTGTCTCTTTCCACTCCCAGGAGACGCCAAGGGAAAAGCTGGAATTGTAATCTGCTGGACTGAGTATAGCTTCTGCCCATCCCCTGAAGTAAAAGTTAAGTATATATGGGAAAAACTTTAATGGAAATATAAGACCTCGAAGCAATTACAAAGAAAGCAATTTTAGGGGGAAAATGGCAGAGTGCATTTAAAGTATTTTCTATACCCAGTAGCATTCCCTTTTAGCAACAAAGGCTGTTACGGAGCACTAATGGGAGCAAGAAAAGGTAGGCAGGCTTTGAAGTCAGACCGACCACCACTGCTTAGTAGCTGTGTGACCCTGGGCAAGTTGCTCAGCCTCTCTGATACCTCACTTCCTTCATCTGCAAAAAGGTGATAATTATAACTCCTTTTAAGAGACGGAGAAAGATCGAATGAAAGAACATGTGTAAAGCACGTACCTACCACAATGTCTGGTGCAGAATTGGCTCCCGTAACTGGTCATCATAATAGTTTGTCTGAAGGTTCTTTACTGACTTTGTATTTCTATAAAACGAGTCGTTTGAGACATTTTTCCTTTTTAGCACTAAGTGAGGCAAAGTAGAGTGATCCCTTTCTGACTGCCCAACACTAACCCTATCTCATCTTATGCTTTTTTTCATAGTCAAAACAAAAAACAAATAAATAAAACCCCCCAAACCTCGACACTTACTGTGTGCAGTATCCACGCTAAGTGTCATGATACCGACAAGAGAGGAGAGGCAGGCTTCGCCACTGCAGGCCCTGCAACGCGAGCAAAGAGGGGAGGCCTCCAGAGAAACTGCTAGAATAAAGCTAAGATATGTGAGGTCCAGCTCGAGACTCCACGGCACAGCCCGAGTGACCACGGCGAGTCACAAGGGGAAGACAGTGACGTGGGTCACAGCTGCGACTCTCAAACGTCTGTGGTGAAGGACCACCTTTGTTTCCTCCTCCAACCCATGGTGAGCGCGCAAAGCCACCCCACCGCCCACGACCATCGACAGCTCATGCTCTAACGAAATCCTCACGTCAGCTCCACGGCACCAGGCCGCCTGTCCACAAGGCCGATGCGTGCACCGCGTGCCTGGGTGGTGGGGGAATGCCAACTTGCCCAAAAGTCTCTAAATGCTAACTCCCAACATCTCTAACTCGTCTTATCGCAGATGTAACAAATGGTTTTTGCAACAGTCTCGAACCACGAATTGGCAGATTGCTCTCTGAGGTGTCCTGGGCTGGACCTGGAGGAGAGGATGGCCATTGTCCGAGGGGACTCAGGAAAAGAGATGGTGGGGGACAAGGAGAGGGTCTGAAGGTTGGATGAGCCCTGCACACCCTGGGTAGTGATTTTATCATAACTGGAAGAAATCAGTAGAATAAAATCAGTAGATTTTATCATAACTGGAAGAAATCAGTAGAAATCAGTAGAATTTTATCATAACTGGAAGAAATCAGTAGAGGTATGGATACACCTCTAGGGATAAATACGGATCTACTCACTTTGCATGATGCAAGCGAGCAAGTCTTGCAGCAGGGCTTTCAAAAGCCAGGAAGAGGAGAGGTCTTCTCGAAGCTTCCCAAAACTGTCCACCGCCTCCTCGGCTTATCGGCCCCTCGGGGATCTGAACCCAGAAGTGCACCCCTGGTAAGAACCGTCCACGTTTCGGGTTTGTGCGAACACCTCCTAGTCATCGAAGGGAAGGGACGGCCGTAAGCTCACGGTCTGGGTCAAGCTCTGCCTGTCATGGACCAATGAGCTCAGGCTCTGCAGCCACACTGCCTGGGTTCCAGTCCGGGCTCCCCCATTTACCCGCTTCGCAGCTGTGGGCGAGCGGCTGCATCTCCCTCTGCTTCCGTTTCCTCCGCTGTAGAGTGGGGACAACGCCAGCACCTTCCTCAAAGGGTCGTCGCGAGAACTGAAGGAGGTGACTCGTGTAAATCCTTTACAACACTGCCTGGCACGTGGCGAGTGCCAACTATCATAACGGGTGTGCCACCATGATGGCCGGACTTTGCTCCTGCAGCTGGCCCATTCCCAAGGCCAAGTGCAGAGGTAATTAAGGATTCTTCCTCCAATACCTCTCAGCTCAGATGATGAACCGCTGAGGTTCGAATTGGAGCAAAGCGCTTTGTGAGTGCTCCTTCCTTGGCCTTGTCCCCCGCTAGTTGCTACTCATGTCCTTCAAAGCCCAGGTCACATGTCACATCCTCAGTGAGCTGCTACAGTCAGCTCGTACAGTCAGGATCTGGTCCAACCACGTCATAGAAACCCATCTCCCGTGGTTTAAACAGATAGGGGCTCATTGTCACCCCCCTCCCCCACAAGAAGTCAAGGGACAGAGAATCCAGGCAGGTGCGGCAGGCCCTACATCTCATCCAGGCCCCGCCCCGCATGGGACTGCCATCCTCACGACCATCGCTGGACACCTGAACCTCGGGAAGCAGAAGGAGGAGCCAGGGATGAGGGGCGGCACCACACTAGGGAGGTGCACTCACCGAGTGCTCTGTGGCAACGTGGGCCCGACACACCCCTAGCTGTGAGGAAAGGACAAAAATGGGGTTTTTAAAGCTGGATACTCTACTGAACAAAGTCGGGGTTCTGTTCATAACAAAAAAGGGGAGAAGGGTTATTGGGGAGGCAACCAGCAAAGAAGCGTCTTCCCTCAACCCCAGGACGAGCGCGTGGGGGGCGGTGGCCCGTAAGGTGCTTTCCTCACCTCACACGCCCTCCGTTCTGCAACACTGATGTGCAGACTGTAACTCAAGACTTTCCATGTAAGTGTTTTTAATCTCCATCTCCCAACAGAACGCAAGCTTCAGGAAGGCGGAACTGCGTCTGCTCACCCTGCACGCCCGGGGCCTGTCTCCATGTCTCGTGTACAGTACGCACACACTAAATAAATGCAACATTGGTCAACAGACCACTGAGGAAAAGCCTACGGACATGCTTATTCGCGGGAAGCGACTCACGTCACTTTCTTCCCCGTGTCAACTCAGACCAGAAACGTTTATGAGCCCGATACGGTCGATGCTGTGAAGAGCGTGGGAGAAGAAGCACTGGGAAAATATTTGGGGTAAAAACTTGATACGTGTGGTAAGAGGAAAACAGAGCCTTAGCATCCACCAGGGACATGCGTCAAGGTCATGGGAACCGAGAAATGTCACATGGGGGGATGCCAGAAAGAAATGTCACATGGGGGGGATGCCAGAAATGCAGCTGAGTCGCTGGGCGACAAACGGGAGGTGGGGGCCGTGTTTGTATATGGCCGCTTTGGGCTCTCCTCCCAGTAAAAGACAGACCAGGTTTTATAAATTCCAACTGCTCAGGGGAACACATTTAAACTCTTGGGTTGGCCAAAAAGTTCGCGTAGTTTTTTTCCCGTACGGCGGCTCCAGGAGCGCTGAGTTGCCTTTAACTTCATGCGGGACAGTTTTGTTAGAGTGCGTTGTGACAGCTGTCATGTCAGTGTGCGTGTTGAAAAAATTTGTCAAAATTGGTGAATTTTGGGGCAGCCATTTAAATACTGACGATACGCAACATTTTCGGCGTATTATGCTTTAGTATTTCGAGGAAGGTAAAAACAGGACTGAAACACACACACACACAAAGGTTGGTGCAGTGTGTGGAGAAGGTGCTGTGACTGATCACACGTGTCAACAGCGGTTTGTGAACTTTCTCGGTCCTGCCGACGTTTGGGCCAAACAGTTCCCCGCTGTGGGGCTGACACACTGGAAGATGTTCAGCAGCAGCCCTGGCTTCTACCCACTAGAAGCCGATAGCGGGGGAGAGCTGACATACTCAAAAGACCCAAATCGATAGTTATTGGTGAAAACGAAACTTGTGTCTTTTATTTTACAGAAAAAACTCAAGGACTTTATTGGCCAACCCCATACCGTCCCTCACTTAACCAGCACCCGCGGGTGGGTGCGTGCGGTAGGCCCCAAGAGCACGACGGTTATCAAATACACGCGGTCTTGGACCCACGTGTCCGCTGGGGTAGTGGGGCAAGACGATAAAGCAATAAACGAATTCACTGCTGGTGGTAAATGCTGTGAGGTGCTGGGACCCAGAGTGATGAGGCGGATGTCACATTTCAACCCCCCCCCCAAGGGTAAGAAGACAACCACTTGGAGTGGCCAGGAGGGAAGAGCAGGGGGCCAGAACGCCATGGGGAGGGGAGAGAGGTTTGCTACGGGCGGCCTCACTGATCCCACCTCCGGCTCCTCGCCCTCGCTCACCTGGCCACCCCACTGCTCCCTGAGCCAGCCAAACACGCTCTTGCCTCAGGGCACTTGGGGGCGTATTATCTTCCCACACTCAAGCAAACATTCTTCCCCTACATCTCCTCGTTCTCGCTGGCTCAGGTCTCTGCTCAACTCAGCAAGAGGGAGACAGATGCGGCCACAGCCATACTCATTCTTGTGTTAGTTCAACACACGCTCACTGAGTGCCAGCTATGCTGGGCCCCGTTCCAAGCCCTGGAAATATCATGGCAAGATACAAGGTGAATGTCCCACTCTGATAGGCCCTACGTTCTCCTTGGGGAAACAGGCAGCAAACACAAAATGCCAGCTAGTGACCCCAGAGCAGTGGATGGGAATTTCCACTTTAGATGAGGTGGTCAGAAGATGCTCCTTTGAAGAAGTGAGTTCGGAGCAGAGAGCTCAGTGATCTGTGGGAACTCCGAGAAGACTGGCGGGGGGCGGGGAGCAGGGGGTGAGGGGCAGGGCAGGGTGGAGGGGGCAAAGGGATAGGGCAGAGACACAGCAAATACAGAGGACCTCCGGCAAAAAAACATCTTTCAAAAAACCACAAGACGATATCTCAATAACGCTGTTTAAATTATAGAAACATTTTAGCCCTGGCTGGTGTAGCTCAGTGGATTGAGCGCGGGCCTTCGAACCAAAGGATCGCAGTTCGATTCCCAGTCAGGGCACATGTCTGGACTGCAGGCCAGTTCCCAGCAGGGGACGCACAAGAGGCAACCATACATTGATATTTCTCTCCCTCTGCCCTTCCCTTCCCCTCTAAAGATAAATAAATAAAACCCTTTAAAAAGTTTTTAAAATTATAGAAACATTTTATAAAATTTGCATAAAATAATATGAAAATGTTGTCTCTCCCAGAAAGATATGCTGAAGTCCCCAGTACCTTAAAGTGTGATCTTGGTTGGAAAAGGGTCTTACAGACATAACTACTTAAGGTGAGGTCCTACTGGAGTAGGCTGGGCCCTTCACCCAGGTCGGAGCCGGAGCAGAAATTGAAGTGATACTGCTGTGAGCCAAGGACCCCGGGGACTGGTGGCCACCACAGAAGCTGGAAAAGGTGAGGACGGATTCCACCTGGAGTCTCGTGGAGCACGGCCCTGCAGACACCTTGACTTTGGACTTCTGGCCTCCAGAGCTGTGTGACAATAAACCTCTGTCACTTTGAGCCACCCAGTTTGTGGCACATTGTCACCGCCACCCTAGGACACAAATGCAGATGCCTATGAGACGCTCGGGGTCTGGAGTCGAGGACGGAGTTTAGGGCCCGAGATGTAAACGTGGGGACCCAATTCCAACGCCGTAAGGGAGGAGGCTGGACTCCACTGTCCGGCAAACCCAACGGGGGTTTGCTGTCTGCAGACGCGAGCGTTTGGAGCGACAGGATCGCCTACGTACTAAGACACCACACACATTCAAGAAGAGCAGAGCCGGTGGCCGTAGTGTTGGATGAAGTCAGTGCCACAGCAAGAGGCGACAGTAGGTAAGATCACCACGCGGTGGTAGACCATCAAACTAAAAATGTAACACTCGAGTCACGATCCAACCAACACAACGCAAGTGTCCAAAAGAGAGGAGATGCAGCCGTGGACTTATACAATGGTTACTAGTCAGCTCAGTAGTTACCCAAACGACGTCGCTAAACATCAAAGAATTAGACAAAGAAAGTGGCCCGAGACGCTACAGCAAGTTAGTGGGATACAGTTAACCGATATAAAAGTGTAGAACAACAAACTTCCTTTTCAGGTGCACGGTTTTCTCTAATAAAAACTCATCAAATTCTAGAACAGAATTCAGTCACATCCTCAGCCACAAAGCCCATTAACAACAGCAAAAAGGGACAAAGGACAAGGCACTTGAGGTCACTAAAACTCACAAACTCTAAGACCTCGAGGATGGGAAAATATTCAGAACCCATCAGACCATCTTTACGGAGACACAGATCAATGCAACACCTCGGTTTATCAAAATCTGTCTTAAATCAAAAAGTCGTGCCCCTGAGAAAGGTCTGCCCGGGGCCTCCGTCTTCCTCCCGAGCACAGCATTGGCTCGGCTGACCCGGAGGCCCAGCGCGTCCTGCCGGAGCCGAGGGGACAGGGCTTGGCTTCCCACAGAGAGACCGCCGCTCCGTTCCTTGGGGCTTTACTAAGTTTTCTTTTCCTTTTCTACAAAGCCTGTTAAGATGCCCATTCTTAAAGAAATCTCATTGCATCTAAACTCCAGGCCCAAATTTTTATTCCAGGAGCCTGCTGATCAAATTTAACACTGTGTAGAATCCATTTTTTCACAAACGATGATGCCCTGACTCCAGTGAGTTTCAAGTGGGTGTCTGGTGGCCACGGGGATTTCCTGCCTCCTCGGTTTGATGAAATCTCTCGTTATGACACTGTTATGTCACCCAGATGCGCAGCTTGCCAAACCTCATCTCAGACATTTATGTGGGTTTTCCCGAATTCCCTTCAGCAATTTAAATCCTAGATGCGATTGCCAGCTCCCAGGGAAACGAAGGAGGGAGCGAGCATTCAGGAAGCATATGGTGACTAAGAATTGCACAAGTCTTTCTCACGGCGTTTTCCATGGCTGGGAAGGGAGCTCCAGAGAGCAGTGGAAACAGTAAACAGGGAGCAGATGTCCCCAGGGCCAGCGTACAGACGTGCAGAGAAATTTCCGCCCTGTTCCTGGAAGGCCTGGATGCCTTCCTGGGACACAGCCCTGCCCGGGGCTAGCTCAAAGCCACCGCGGCGGTCCTGGTTCAACACCATCGGACCAGCGTGGTAGCACGGGCCCACTCTAAAAGTAGCTTTTTCTTCTATTGGTTTTACTTTTTGAAATATGATTATTTATTTTAGAGAGGGGAAGGGAGGGAGAAAGAGAGGGAGAGAAACATCACTGAGGGAAGCACGCCCCCAACCAGGGACCTGGCCGGCAACCCAGGCATGTGCCCTGACCAGGAACCGATGGGTGACCTTTCGGTTTGCAGGGCAACACCCAACCCTCTGAGCCACACCAGCCAGGGCCCACTTTAAAAGTTTTATGGGTATATAAATCACTTTTCTCTATTAAAAACCACGAATCATCTGAAATCAAGAAGCATCCACAGGAGCACAGACTTTTCTACTCAAACCGAACGGGCCGCGGGCATTGGAGACTGCATTAGTATACCCTCATGAGAACAGAACATCTCAGCGGGGACTGATCTGATGTCGAAGTACAGAAGGAGGGAAATGTGAAGAGATGACCCGGCACGGACGTGACTGACCAGCATGGCAAAACTGCTTGGGCGAGGGGGCCCAGGAGGGGGCGTGGCTCTCCGGGAAGCGAGGAAGGCGAACCGTACCACGTCTGTGTCTGCGGTCATGCTCAAGTGCATGGAGACAGGAGAGCCAAGGGCCAGAGGACACACGTGAGCCTGCCTGACCTGCACTGAGAAGATACATTTTACAACGTGAAAACTAGAATCTCTTGGCCAGGGTACTTTGCTTCTGGAATCCCCTCTGTTTTAGGTATAATAGGAATACTCAGGGAAAACTTCACTTTTATAATAGGCTAGTCCGATCTCAGACGTGTCTGAGTTCAGTCATTCATTTCAGTATTAGTGTGTGAAGGAGCCCAACATAGCAGAGTTCAAAAATTAAATAAGTTCTCTCTGTAGATATAATAGAGACACTATATAATAATACAGCTTTTAAAAAGCACCCTCGTCTAAAGTAGATAAAGCTTTGTGCCTTATACTGTAGATCAAGGAAACATTCACCTGTCTTCCAGGTGTCCCTGTGTCCCTGTGTGTCTGTAAGCTCCCAGGTTCTCTGGAAGGGAAGGCGTCTGCTAGCATCCATTTTTGTGACTTGCTTTCTTATCTTAAACTATTTACGTTAAACTGTTTGATCACGAAACAAGCACCCTGAGCTTTCTTCGTCCCCACTCATCCTGTCTCACTAACAAAAAGAGGAAAAAGTCAGGACAGTCAAGTCCTGCTGTGAGGGATGCCCCGGTGCCTACTGACCGGTCTCACAAACTCGCAAACTGCCCGGCTCCGTCCGGGTCTCGCCTCCAGAACGCACAGCCGAGCCAGATGGAAATTCCACTGACTGAATTAAAACACACTAATTGGGCATCGAATTTCTCCTGAAAATGTTCCTTCCCAGCATCACAGATGAGGTATCGTGTGGGTGTCGGATGTACGACTAAGAGGAAATTCATTCTTTCTGTACAAATAAATCATTCAGATTCACTTTTACCAAAACTCCCTTATTGGCTCCTGGAAATGATCGAATGGAGGATGTGGGGATTTTAACTGCTCAAACATTCAAAAGGTTTATTCACAGATGGAAACAAGAACAGCCAACTCCAGCTAAATCGTTTCTAGATAGGACGGGTTCCTTTGCCAACCCGTCGGAGAAAATCAAAGGTCACATGTGGATACAGACACGTACAGACGTTCGTACCTCCAAACCCATGAAAGCCTTTGGCAGTTCACATGATACGTTAAATGCTTTAAAGACCTGATCTTAAGACTTTCTGTTCTACCATTCATTCCCAGTTTGTAACATCACCCAAAACATGCTGTAGTATGAATTTAACCTTGCAGTTGGGGAATTCCCACCCACGTGTTCCTCAGGCCCGGGAGTCGCACTGAGTACCACAGCTTTCTGGCTATTGTGCCGCTTCCATGATCTTGAAACGCAACCGGAACCTCCAAGGGTTGCTCAGAATAGTTGGCCTGACCCGAACACCACAGATCACGCCTGCATAGTTAGTTCTTTTGTTTTTAGTATTTTATTTATTTATTTATTTTTAGAGAGAGGGGAAGGGAAGGAGAAGGAGTGGGAGAGAAACATCAACGTGTGGTTTCTTCTCACGCGTCCCCTGTCAGGAACTGGCCTGCAACCCAGGCATGTGCCCTGACTGGGAATCAAACCACGATCCTTTGTTTCGCAGGCCTGCACCCAATCCGCCGAGCTACACCAGCCAGGGCAGTTCTTAAAGGGCTCTGAGTTCCTCAGGTCAAGGTTAACATCGACAGTGACAGATCATGTTCATAGCATGTGCCCTCGATGTGATGTGATGAAAATGGCATTTTATCTCTACAGTCTTCCTCCCCAGAACCAATAGCATCATGAGAAAAATATTAAATAAATTCCAGTACAGGGACGTCCAACAGAACACCTGACCAGAAGCCCTCTAACTGTCCAAGTCACCAGAAACAAGGAAAGTCTGATGACCACTCACTGTGAAGAGGTGTCCTGGGTGGGCTCCTGGACCAAAGAAGGGCATCAGGTGAAAACTGAGGACACCTGAGTGGACGGTGGGCCTTGGTGGACCTTGGTGGACCTTGGCAGACAGTGACGTATGAGAACAGAGTTCAGCACAAAGACTGGGGTGGGGGGAACTTCTAATATCTTCTCAGTTTTTCCGTATATCTAAAACTGTCCTAAAAACAAAGTCTAGTTTTAAAACTCTTTACAGTTATTTTTATCAATGCCAAAGCGTCATACCTACACTTATTTGTAGATGTTTCAAACAAAAATTGTACCAATAGATGAAAACAGACGGGAAAGAATAAGACAAATGTAATAACATGTTAATATTTGAAGACTCCAGGTAAAGGTATTTGGAAATTCTTTGTACTAAGGTTACAATTTTTCTGTAAGTCTGAAACTGTGTCAAAATAATAAAATTGAGGTTAAAAACCCACCATAAACAAAAAGTAAAGATGTATACTAAAAGGGGAAATATTTGTAACATTTAATAGACAATGAATCAACTCATGAATATGCACACCATAAGAAAAAGACACATGTCACAACCAAAAAGATAAATGAACAAGTAGGTAACAAAAAAGTATAAGGGCTAATCAATGTGTGTGAGGGCGTACGTGTATATAAACACATTTACACCAACCTCGCTATCAGGAAGAGGTTGGAGAGCTATCAGATCCAAAGTTGAAGAGCGTGTCATCAGACAGGTGCTACACAGCCGGCGGTTGTTCCGACCGGCCCACCAATCTGGCTGCTACTTGGCCACAGAACAAGCTCTTGAAGATGTTCAGCTCCTTTGATTCAGCATCTCCTTCACTCGATAGGACCCATCCGGAGGAAATAAGCGGAGAAGTGGAAAATGACATCCGAGGCAGTTCATTATCACGTTATTCATAAAACCACCACGTGAAAGGCTGACATGGGGACTGGTCAGACAAGAATCATGCCACATCTGTGACCCTGGATTCCTAAGCAGCCACAAGACAATGACATCACGATGGAGTGTGCCCTGACAGTGGGAAAGGCCAGCAATGTGAATCCTGTTAGCAGCAGTCACCCTTGGGTGGTGTCACTGTTCCACAGGCAGGAACTTCCGACGGCAGGAGAAGAGGCTGGCCCCGGCCTGAGCTGTCTGTCCTCTATCTGATGGAATGCCGTGGCCGCAAGGAGCGGCTGGGCAGCCTCAGGGAGACCTAACAACCCACCTCAGACAGATGGCACCGATTTGACCAAAAAATGCTGAGTTTTCCCAGCTTAAAAAAAAAGCTATATAGTCATTCATTTTGCCAATGCTTAAGTACCTGCTATTTCCCAAATACCACGCCAGGTGCTCTGTGAAGGGAGACGTTCTGGAAAGCTGGATAAGGGGTGTTCCCTGTCCCCAGGGAGCTCACCGTTTGGTGGGCGTGATCTAAATAATCTTACAAATAACCGGAGCACCAAGGAGGCGGAGGGCATATCCAATCGCGTTGAAAGTAACGGAGAGGGGAGACCCCGGGACTCAAATATCTAAGGCTGGCGTGGGGAGCAGCCTGCAAAAGGGAGAGGAGAGGAGTTGGGGGACAGAAGGCTTCTCCGAAAGTGTGCCTGTGCCGATTCGGCTGAACACATGGCAGTTATAAGGGAGTGGGGGAGCTAAGAATTGGAAAGGGGGGGGAGGGCAGAAAATAAAAAGTCTTAAATGCCCACCTGACAATGCGAACAGGAAGTGTTAGGTGAGTGTGGGTACTAAAGGTCTCTGAGATGCCTGAGAAAACCTGTAGCGATGAGATGAACCTGACTTCCGTCACCCACAACGAGGCATCCAGAGAAACCCGCCCGATACAGAACAACTCGGCTGGGTTTAAGACATCTGTACAGTGCATGACAGGACTGGCCGAATCGTCAGTAAAATCCTCAGAGTCCCGACGTAGGTAGAAAGCATGACTCCAAATAGGTGAGAAAGTGATGAAATTGGTGTCTGCTCTGAGGGCCTTTGCCAATCCCTGACGGCCGACAGCAGGGGTCAGCAGGCCGTAGCAGCCCAGGGGCCACATAGAACTGGCCACCTGTTTTGTAAATAAAGATTTATTGGCACACTGCCCCACCCATTCATTTACTCAAGCCCAGGGCTGCTTTCACGAGACAATAGCAGAGCTGAGTGGTTGCAGCAGAGACACGGCCTGCAAAGCCTAAAATGTTTACTGTCTAGCCCTTCAAAAAAAGCGTGCTGTGCCCTGGCTGGTGTAGCTCAGTGGATTGAGCACAGGCCTGCAAACCACACGATCGCATGTTCGATTCCCAGTCAGGGCACATGCCTGGGTTGCAGGCCAGTTCCCAACAGGGGATGTACAAGAGGCAACCATACATTGATATTTCTCTCTCTCTCCTTCCCTTCCTCTCTAGAGATAAATAAATAAAATATTTTTTTAAAAAAGCATTCTGAGTCCTGGCCTTGAGTATAAATGGGTCAAGTTTGTGGGGTTTGTAAGACAAAGCCAAGTACCCGCAGAGAGTGAGATGCCACAGGAAAAAACTGCGTAAAGTTGGGACCCTAAAAGTTGGCACCCTCAGTAGATGAATTAGGAAAATGTCCTGAAGAGGGAAATAAAGGGCACACAGTCTCGAGCCCCATAATGATGTTTCTGTCAACCACGGACCACATCTGTGACAGTGATCCCGTAAGCTTACAAAGGAAATGAACATTTCTGTCATCCGGTGATGTCGCAGCCACGCAACTTCCTAACGCCATGGTCCCTCCCGCGCTGGGGGCAGTGCCAGAGCAACCAAAGACCCTGTGCTGCCCGTCGTGAAACCACACGGCCCTGACGATGGTGCATGCATAGTACCTGCTGCTTGACCATGACCGTGAACGGCGATGTCACTGGTTTATGTCCTTACTCTACTATACTTTTACCATTACGGTACAGTGCACTCTTTCTACTAATAAAAGAAAGAAAACTTTGCTGCTGTGCGGGCAGCAGTGTTGAATACCTTCTGTGTACCATGTCTCTTGGCGGTATCACTTTCTCCTGTGCTTGATTTAATCTCGTGTTGTTTTGCACCATAACACGCTGCGCGGGCGTGTAGCCTGGGAGCGGTCGCAGCCCTGCTGCGCGGCAGCCTGTACCTCCGGTGTCGGAGCGAGCCCACTCCCCTGTTCGCGCAGCGTCGGAATCGCCGCGTGACGCCTTTCTCAGGGTGCATCCCCGTTGGCAGGTGGTGCGCGACTCTGGTTGCTTGTTTGTTTGCACCTTGGCGGGGGTGGAAAGGAAAACCATTTCCCCCGAGAATTCAGAAGTGCGTCCTCGCACTGTGCAGTGGCCCGACACTCTTCACCAAAAATCCAGTTTACTCGAGTGATCCCGGCTCAGTAGCCCTTCTACGGGCCTGGCAAACAAACGCCTATGTTTGAATCCCCGCAACAGAGATCCAAAGAACATAAGTTTCAAATCAAAAATCGCACAGTGCCTGAGGAAACAAGTTGCTCAAAGTAAAACTAAGCAGAGAAACCCGACAGCAGCAGATGCACGGAGACTGCTGATACTGGCATTTTTAGACACCAAACGTAAAACATTATGTTTACTGCAATAAAGGGAAGTTTTAGAGAAGGACACAGAGGTGACCAAAAACCAAATACGATATAGAAACATGACGGAGATCATCATCAATATCATTAAGTCCATCGATGTTAAGTAGCAGATATAGTTAAAAGAGAGTAATAACAGACTGGGAAGTAAATGCGAAGAAACTACGCACAACCCAGCCTAGAGGCAGACACAGAAAATGCAAAAGGCCTAAGAGACACAGGGAGGGAGTAAGCAGGTCCAGCCTCACCCCATCGAAGCCAGAGAAGGGGAGGCAGAAGGGGAGGAGGCGGAGGAGACAATGCCTCAGGGTTTTCTAGAACAGGTGAAACACTATAATCCTCGGATAACCCACAAACCAACTGCGAAGAAACTGCAATGCACTGACAGAGAAAAGGGCTTTAGAGAAAAGACGGTACCTACGAGAAAGGACAATTTGACTTTTCATTCAGTAGTGATATTAGAAGACAGTGGAATAACACTTTCAAAATGCTGAGGAAAAACACCTGTCAACTTAGAGTTGTATATACATGACGTTATCTTTCAAGGAGGGTGAAGAAGAGACATTTTCAAGCAAAAACCAATACAGATTTCAACTAAAAAAAAATCATCCCCAAGCTTTCAAAAGAAATACCTCGTAGAAAGAAAACTAACCCTAGCATGATCTCTGAGGGATACAAAGGAATGATGAGCCAAAACGATACGTGGTTAAAGCTACATAAATATCGACTGTCCTTATAAACAGTAACAATACTGTCCAATTAGCAGCGCTAAAGAGAGATTAAAACTCTACCCAGGAGGCGGTGAAAGACAAATACCATATGATATCACCGTTAACAGGAATCTAAACAACAAGACGAACAAGCAAGCAAAATGTGACCAAAGACACTTGAAATACAGAACGGGCTGACAGGGTCCAGAGGGCAGAGGGGAGAGAATCACAGGGGAAAAGGGGAAGGACTCACATGAACAAGTATAAAAGACACACGGACAATAACAAAGGTAGGGGGGCAGAAATGGGAGGGAGGTGGGGAGCACTGGGGGGGGGGCAGGGCTGGGAATACAGGAAAGAAAACTGTACTTGAACGAGAGTTAAATAAATTAAAAAAAAAAACTCTACCCAGGAACATGCCAACTGGGAGGCCGTCGTGTGAGTTAGCGTGTTCTGAAAGTGCTCCTTGTGCGATGGGCCAAGGAGGGCCAAGCTGTTGGCTTTAGACTTCGCTGTGTTAGGCATGGATTCCACAAGCACCAGGAAAGAACCCTAGCACGCCAGCCCAGGCCCACCCGGCCCCCGCTTTCCCTTGGACCCAAGCCGGCTTCCCGAGGACGTCAGTCTGCAGCGAGTCCCTGAAGGAGAAGCCCCGGTGAAAAAGTCGAAACGTGGAATCAGAGTTCAGATGGAAGGTGGCGCTGCGGTCAGATGCCCGCGCCATTCGCACCGAGGTGACAGTGGAAGTTCCGGGTGGGAATGAGGCGGCTGACTCGGCGACAAATGCAGCCGGCTTCCGAGGGCGTCCCCAGCCTAGCGTCCGCCCCTGAGAAGCACAGGAGTTTGAAGAGGACCGAGGGGGCATCGAAGCGGTGTCACAACCCAAGGTCATCGAGGTCAAGACAGAAAACTTCAAGACATTTGTTAACGGTTTTAAAGGCTTATCTTACAGATAAAAACCCGTTGTGGATACTTGACGCCTGTTGAGAACACCCAGCGCTCCTTCCCCCAGTCCATCCCCCAGTTTCACTGCGGGAAGCCGTCAGAGGCATTGGCTGGCCATCTCAATCACGCAAGTACGCCTTTGTTGGAAAAAAATCTGCCGCCTTTAAAATAGCAGTCACTCGTAACCATTATTTTAAGAAAAGACTAATCAGGACTTTTAATTCTGTCGTTTTAGATTGACCGAGGAAGAGGTGAGAAGAAATTACGTTGGCAAGTGGACTGGCCAAATTTAACTCGTATTAACCCACATTCATCCAACCTTTATAATAGATTTCGGTTCATATCTTACCTTATAAAAAAGAATATCAAACCTAAAGCTCTGCCCTGGCCAGGTAGCACCGTTGGTGAGAGTGTTGTCCTGACACGCCAAGGTTGAAGGTTCGATCCCCGATCAGGACACATACAAGAATTAACCAATGAGCCCTGGCTGGTGTAGCTCAGTGGATTGAGCGCGGGCCTGTGAATCAGACAATCACGGTTCGATTCCCAGTCAGGGCACATGCCCGGGTTGCAGGCCAGTTCCCAGCAGGGGACTCACAAGAGGCAACCATATATTGATATTTCTCTCCCTCTCTCCTTCCTTCCCCCTCTAAAGATAAATAAATAAAATCTAAAAAAAAAAAGACTCTCTGTAAAAAAAAAATTAACCAACAGATGCGTGAAGAGGTGGAACAACAAATCTCTCTCTCTCTCTCACCTTCCGCTGTGTTTCTAAAACCAGTAAATACATTAAACATTTTTTAAACCTAAAGCCCTGAGTTCTAGTGGTTTTCTCTGGTGGATATTTGTAACTTTGGCAACGTTGTAGGCACCAAAGGATTTACTGCAGAAGACCATGAGCCTCAACCGGTCCCCCCAAACAAGCCACAGACTCCATTCCCATGGCCCCCGGTGGGTAAAGACCAAGGGGCTGACCAAAAACCTGCACCTGTTCCTCTCACTCTCTTGCTTCTCACCTACTCCATAATTACTGCTGAGGGTGGGGGCAAGTCTCGCATCCTGGAGTTAGAACCTGTGTCCCAGTCAGAAATGATAAATCAGAGCTAAGAAAACAACTTAGCACCCCAACCAAAAGTTGTCATGGTTTTGGTCACACAGTGTCTAACAGCGACAAGAGTGTCCTCTCCCTAACACAGAAATTTGAGCGACTCACTGTCCACGTCACACGTTTTCAGTGGTTCTCCTAAGTTTTAGCACGGAATGTGGACTTCCTAATATGGTTGACACAGTCGAGTAAAATCTGGCCTCCGCTGAAACTCTCCAGGCTCATCTCTTACCTTCTTGTCAACCCTGCTCACCTCCCCACCCTGAAGCAACCTTCTGCTCTCAGTGTAGACCTCACGTGGTGTGGAAAGGCTCTCCTGACTCCCTGCCTGGGTTGGCGTCCCTCCTGGTACTCCCAGGGCATCACAGACAGCGTACATTATGACCTCCTACGTGCTCATCCACACCCCCCACGGTGGCAACTGCTCTGAGGCGTGGGACTGGGTCTCTCCTGCTCACCGACGGGTACTTAGCATGGACTGGCTCATAGTGGCAGTTCAATATACAATACATGTCTTGTTGGATGGACGAATAAAGTTGTAAGTACCAAGCGGGATTAGCATTCATTCAGTGCTTCTCAACACTGCTGTCTTCAGTCCCTGGGTGGGTCTCATTGTCTTAGCATTCCGAGAAATGGTGAAGCTGTTCCCATATCAGAGTTCTGCAGGGACTTTAAGTTTATGCACAAATTAAATCTATTTCTTTTTTTTAAAGATTTTATTTATTTATTTACCTTTAAAGGGGAAGGAGAGAGAGAGAGAAACATCAATGTATGGTTGCCTTTTGTGTGTCCCCTGCTGGGAGTTGGCCAGCAGGGTACTGGCCTGCAACCCAGGCATGTGCCCTGATTGGGAATCGAACCGCGATCCTCTGGTTCACAGGCCCGTGCTCAATCCACTGAGCTACGCCAGCCAGGGCCCAATCAGTTGCTTCTTGCACAAGCCTTGACTGGGGACTGAACCCTCAACCCAGGCAAGTGTCCAG
Organism: Sturnira hondurensis; assembly: GCF_014824575.4. NCBI lineage: Eukaryota > Metazoa > Chordata > Mammalia > Chiroptera > Phyllostomidae > Sturnira > Sturnira hondurensis. The sequence goes on from NW_028086562.1 coordinate 645,054, forward strand.
ATAGGAATGGAGCCCGTGATCTTTGGTTTCCAGAACGCCCAACCAAAAGAGCCACACCAGCCAGGGCATAAATCTATTTCTTTAAAGGAAATGTGCCAATGGATGTTGAAGGGCGTGGGCTTACAAATAAATGCTCCTGGACAGACACACGGCTGCTCCTCGCCTGCCCCCAGGGAAGCCCGCAGATCCTCGCTGCCTGCAGCAGGTCTCCCGGGCTCTGCTGGTGCCGGGAGTTTCACGATGACAGAGTCATTTCTTTGGTTTAAGATGTTACAGCCCCTTAAATGAAAATAATGCAGATAAAGCAGGACATTTTATCTTACAACTCATTCATGCTGCTAGAATTTAATGAAACAACTCCCCTGACCCATCTAATCATACATACTAATAAGCAATAGAGAATTCTGGAATCTTGCCAAGAAAGGTGTCCAATCTCTCTCAAAGAATATATAACAGTAACAATGAGAAGACCATATTGATAAAAACGGCTAACAGTTACTAAACCCTGAGGGGTCAGGCTGTGTTCTGAACGCTCTTGCAGGCAACCCCCACTCTCCCACCCAGCAGCCCTCCGCAGTGGGAACCGCTACTGCCCTACTTACCAGAGGTTAAGTCACTGGCCTGAGTCACACAGTTGGTAAGTTGGGATTCACACCCAAACCCTCTAATTCCAGAGCTTGGGCTCTGCATCATAGGTCACTTTTCTTATTCTACTTTCAGCCAGAATGAAAGAAAATATGTTGCCAAGGGACCAATTGGGTAAAATAATGCCAAATTATTTTAGAGCTAATTTCAAAGAAACCAACATCTCAAAGCTTCCCTTTAAAAAATATAACAACTTTACTTTCCACATGTGTTGGCTAAGCCGAGCTACTTGCTTGGGTCTACATAAACATATCTCATCTGTGTTGGTGGCTATGAAGGAGTGAAATATATTTCTGAAATCTCCTAATGAAGAATTGAACCCGAATATTATTTATTTATTTATTTATTTGGCGAGGGACTAGAGCACACCCTACCGGCCAGCTGATTGGAAATACAGCATTTACTTGGCAGAAATTGTCCACATTTGAAGATACAATCAGATGCATGTTTGAAGGAAATTTGAAAAAACGCTCTTGTAAACATCCACATATTAAATCAATGTACCTATGAGATATTAAAAAAAAATCTAATGGTTCTAAGTTCTAGGCACAGGATAGAACTAGGAATACAATAACCACCAACAGTCCCAAATGTGCATTAAGAGAGCATTAGGTCCATGAAAAAAGTGGCTTCATTAAAAAACAAACCACTATAGGAACAACCTCCCTAAAGCGCCAACTAAGAAAAAGTAGTTTTAAAAAAGGAGTTAAGAGAACATGTAAAACAACAGATTGATAAAACCTGCCTGCTCACTCCTCTCATGAGCTGAGTATACTACAGATATATTTTCTTTCTTTCTTTCTTTCTTTTTTTTTTTTAGGGGAAAGGTTAGGAAGGAGGAGGAGTATCGCCAGTTACATAAGGGAAAAATGGAAGCTGCAAAGAACTCTTTTTCTGTGCAACTTTTTAAACGTCTGCTAAAGCTGAAAGCACAGCTCATGAATGCATCTCAGCTCTCATCAGCCTGCGTGTCTTAAAGCAACCCACGAAGTTCATCGCCTGCATAAATGCACGTGTCTGTGCCCAGGTGCTTCCGAAACATAAATCCGTTGGCTTAGTGCACTACACGAACGGGTCTATAAGAAATGAGATTCTTCATTCCACCATCAAGCATATTTTTTTCCTGCACACTTACTTATCAATTAATTTTTTAAAGGGGATAGTTACATTGAAATTGTAAATGGACAAAAGTAAAGGCTGTTTTTGGACTAAGGGTAATGATGCAGACAGTGTGTCTCAATTTCAAATATTTCTTTGTTTAGAAGGAGGAGCACAAAAACTTTTATAATCAAGAATAAACACCAAAATGTGTATAGCCCCGTGGGTTTCAAATAATACGAAAACATACGCTGGGAGGTGGAAAGCCCTCGGCAGCACCGGCGGGACCGCTGGGAGCGGAGAGGAAGCAGCAACCCCACGGAGAGCAGAGGCTCTGGGTCTAAGGTTTCTGAGCCAGAGCCTCCCTCTTGTTTCCACTCCAAGGGCAGCTTCTTCTTACACGGAACGAGGGGCAAGTGAAAGGTGACGATCTGGGTCAATGTGATGTACATCTAACATTTTAGATGTTACGTTTAGAAAGTTTTTTTATACTAAAAACAATAAGCCAATATATATTCCTTGAGAAGTGGCCTCCAAATTAAATGGACTATGAGAGGTGTTGAAAACGCATTGCCCGACTTTAAATTTCTTTCTTGTTGCAGGCAATTTCAAGCAAGTTAGGTTCAGTATGAGGAGCGTTTTTTCCCCCTAAACCTCTAGACCAGTGTCCTGATCTGTTAAAAATCGACGACAATGATCATTTGATAAGTGCAATATGCCACTATTATCTCAAGTTGCTTAGCACTCTCCTTTCCAACTCTTCCCCAAATACTCAATTATTGACATGTCAGTGGCATAACCAAATATCCGAAGTGGACTATTAGACCAAAGATTTGTGGGGTTTACATCAGTATAAGCCTCCTCGTGTAATTCACTCACAGCTGAGAAAGCCGTATTGTATGAACATAACCAAGCAAAATTCAGTAACCTATCAGCTATACCTGGCTTTCCATCCAAAATGAATACATCATGATGTTTATGTTGCAAGTTTAAAATAGAGCAGAAGAAAAATCAGATTAACACATTACTCAGGGGATTTTACGATTTTTGATAATTTACCAGAACATTAGCATATCATACAGCTCACAACCGTACAGTGAGTATCCTGTTGATCTTCTGTCTCTAAAGAAGGGGTGTGTCTGATGGTTGCTTTGGTGATTATCACTGTTTTATGAATAGGGGAATGTAAAAGCATGCCAATAAGGCCAGCACAAATTACAACTGTATTGTAGCAACCTGAAATAGCGTAACTAGGGTTCCTTTCCGATGAAACTGGAGCTCATCAAGGTCCCCATTCAGTAAATGCTTCACTGTGAGCTCTGAAAAGCTGTTCTCTGGCAAGTGTTCTGGCTGGTCCTTTTTTTACACTGATAACGGCATATGGGCCAGCCTTACACTTGGGCAGAACCAACATGGGGAGGGGGGATCTCATATTCTGTGAATCAAAACACCCGATTTGGTAAGAAAACCAGCAATGCGTTGTGACTAATTTCCATCCTCCTACAATAATACTAAACAAAAGCCAAAAGTAAGACGTTAACAAACAAACAAAACAAAGGTGGAATCGCTGGAAATGTTGATAAGCAGAATAAATAGGAAAATAGCCTGAAGCCTGCTGTCCAGAAAGAGCTGGTCAGGAACAGGGATAGAGGCTACTCTGCTAGCTAAACATTCATTTATCCTGCAACTGAAAAAGGGCAAAGGGATTCTTCAGATTTTTTTGGTGTGTGCCTACGTGTGGGTGGGTGCGTGTGCTTAAGGGCCTGCATTCACAATTAAGCCTTTGAATTAAATTTAAAAGAATGTAAGTAAATAATAGGGGAGAAAAGGCAAATCGGGTCTTGGAGTGCAAAGTTAATAGTTAACCTGATAGTGAGGTGGGAATCTCTCATTCCCCACGGGAAGCCATCCCAGGCAGGCTAGGCTAAAGGTACAACTGCGGGCGGCGTTATCTCGGAGAGGCAGGCCGGGATGGAGGGAGAAGTGAGAGGCAGCAGGAGGTCTCCAGCCTCCGCTCAGTGGAGTACCATTCCACGGGAGTTGCTCTAGTTAAAACTGGAGGGTTTCTGTCTGTTTGCTCTTTTTCTCACTTCAGTTACTCTTGGTTTGTTATCATTTGTATTATTTATTTTACGGTTAAACTATAAGCCTAAAGTTGCATCACCAGCGCCCCAAGAAACCTCCTCCCGCGGGCTCCCTGGCGTTTGGTCTTCGGGAGTCGGGGGCTGCCCCTGGGCCGAGGGACAGGGAGGCCCGAGAGGGCCTGATAGGTAACCTTGACTTGGGGACCTCAACGGGACGCCAGGTTGGGGGTGGAGGTGCTCCTTCTGGAAGCCTGTGGGTGGCCCTGGCCGGGTCCACTGCCGCCAGGTCACGTGGTCAGATGGGCAGTGGCTGGGCAGCCCCTCTCTCAACTCTCCCATGGGAGAGGCATCAGCCGTGTGGCCTCAGGGCCCTTAAAGGTCTCATGCTGTCCCACTGTCCCACACCGCTCATTGTACCCCACACTGTCTCTCATTGCAGGGGTCCTCTAGGTCCCACGCCCCCCCTCACTGTCCCTTGCTCTCCCACTGTCCCATGCTGCCCTACACTGTCCTACTCCGTCCCTTGTATACCACGCTGTCACTCGTTGTCCCAGGTGACCCTGCTCTCCCACAGTCTCTTTCTGTCCCACGCTGTCCCACAACATCCCGGTCTGTCCCTCGTTGACCCTTGCTGCCCCACACTGTCCCACACTGTGCCACACCTGGCCCTCGCTGACCCTCCCACGCTGCGGCCTGTGGGCATCCTAGAGAGCGGGGCGGCGCCCTCGGACAGGGGAAAGCACGCAAAAACCGTCCCCGCGGCTGGAAATGATGGGAAACTCCGCGCGAGGCGCAGCGCCGCCTTGGGGTGAGGCAGGAACCGCAGCCGGAGCCGGGCTGCCCCCACTCTTCTTAGAGCCCGTAGGTGTTCCCGCGTTCGGCGGCGCCCGCTCGGGTCCGCAGAGCTGAGACGCGAGGCCGCCGCCAGCCAGATGCACCTCCCTAGGGGAGACAAAGGCGGCTTCCACGCAGGCCGCGCGACGCCGGTGGACCCCGACACGCGCGCGCGCGCCGCGTTGCCCCTTTAAGGGGCCGGCGGCCGGGATTGGCTGCCCCAGGGCAGGGGGCGGATCCGTGACGTCACGCACCGCCCACTGGCTATAAAAGCAGGCGGCGGCGACCGGGCGACCGCGGCCGAGTGCGAGAAGAGAGTGCGAACCGGGAGAGCCGCTGCGATCGGCCAGGCGCCTGCGCGGTGTCCGGGCCCCCGGAGCCCGCGGCGCTGAGCCAGCCGGGACGGACATGCGCGGGAGGGCGCCGTGGGGCAGCCGCGGCTCCGCGGGGTAAGGGGCCTGCGGGCTATGGGTGGGGAGGGCGGCGCTGCGCCCCCGCCGCTGTGGGCTGCTGGCGGCTTCCGACGCTGGGCGGGTCCCGGGGCGCGGAGAGGGTCGCCCGACGCGGAGTCTCCGCGGGACGGACGAGCGGAGGGAGGGCCGGCCGGGGCGTCGCGGCCGGGCCTGGGGGCGCCCCAGCCTCACCGGCCGCACACCGGGCCCCGGGACGCGCCTCGGCCCTGAGACTGCTGCGGAGGGCACGGGGCTTCGGAGCGGCGAACCGGGTCCTGCGTCCGCTGCTGGCGGCGGCGTCGCGCGCTCTGCTTGTCCACAATGGAGCTGCCGTCTCCTGGCGCGCACCGGGTGCCCATCAACCCTGTCCTGACAGCCGCGGTGGGCGATCGCTGCCCGCGCGCGGTCCCCTGCTCAGTCTTGGTGACCATGGTCCTCTACAGTCGGTTTTCCGTAATTCATCCCGTAGCTCCGTGCTCTCTTCCTCTCCTAGGAACGTGATTCTGCTCTGAGCGTCCTAAATACTGCTTCTCTAGGGAAGGAACTGCAGAATTCTCTGTTCTAAACGGGAACGCTCTTGGGTATTTCCCGGTGTACGTGTGTATTTATGTATATATCATAGTCTTAGTGCAAATGAGATGACTCCTTAGCCATGATTGGTGCTGTATGGTGCTTGCTAAGTCTTTATTAGGGTTTCGTCATTGCTTGAAAGAAACCAGTCTCTTACCTGATAAAAAATATGAATAGATTGTTAGTCATAAACTTAAGTGCAGTCAGAATAGAGACTGTAGCTTTAAAAGAGATGTGTTGGTGACTTTAGGTACACCTGCAACACAGGTAGGGCAGGACTGGTTTCTAGGCAACTGTCAGGGGTGAAGGAAGGTGAGGTTAAAACGCTTTTTTTTTCCTTGAGGACGAGTGTTCTGCAAAGTTTTAAGTTTTGCAGATCTGTAAGAATGCAGTAGCCATGTGTTTGTTGAGACTGAAACACCTATGTTCAGCATACCTAGTCTTGCCTTTTAAAAAACTCCTTTTTTTTAATGTCTGTAATTACACGGTTTTAAGTGAAGTGTATTTAAATGGATCAAAGACTGGCTAGGTGCCTGTTTCAGGGAATGACCAGATTTTGGTAAGACCAAAATAAAAGTTGGTTTGTTAACATGCTGACTCTGATTGTTATGAGTATGTTATCGACTGAGCTCTTTTTTTTTAAAGAGAATACATACAGGTTTTAGCGTGGACTTTAGCACACAGTCATCCCCCCTTCACACAGGTCTGTTTTCAGCTGTGCTCCATCGGATATACACTAATAGGTGAGGGAGGTCTTGAACAAACCATTTATAAACTAACAAGGACTAGATTGTAAACCCCTTAAGGGCAGGAACTCTGCTCCTGTCTTATGCACTCTTGCACAGAGTTAATGATTGATAAATAATTGCACAAAAGCAGATTTTACATTTTAAAGCTCAGCAGGATTGGAGCAGTCACTGATAAGGGCTGCAAAGCAAATCTGTTTTTTAATGACTGTTAGGAAATAGTAGGCAAAATTACTGTTTGAATGAATTGTTTATACTACTTCCAGCTCCCAAAAGATTCTGATCAGTCTTTCTGTGAGATTTAATATACCGTAGACTTGAATTTTTGTATGAAGACTCCTGCTTCTTGGCATCTGAACCAGATAATACTTCCTTTCTGCTGATATTGATGGTAGCTTTTAAAAGCAGTTGCTAAATGACAGGTACAATCGAACATGCTTGAAACTGACCTGAATGTCTGCATGCCATCAGGTTGCTTTAGAAAGGCGAGCAGAGGAGGGAGGAGGTGGTGCCAGGGTTCATTCCAGGAATTTGAATGTCGTAGGCTCCCTCTACCAGAGAAACCACTCTCTCGCAATCTAAATACATTGGAATGGCTCCTTCATCATCGGGGTTCTGTGGCGTCCGCTGGTGCTCGAGTGTGGCCTTGCTTTATAGAAGCTAATGAATAACGCACTAGGTAAACAAAATGCAGTCGCGGCATCTGGACAGTGTCCTCGGGGATACACACAGCTTTGTGAAGGCAGAGAAAACGGGAGTTTCGGGGCTCTGACTGTGAAGTTTAACAGAGAAGTTAGTCTGGAGGTAGGGAAAAGTTAGTGTTGGCCTCGAACTTCAGAAAGGAAACAAAAGATTCTGTGAGTTAGAGTCACTGTTGATACTTTAATTCAAGTCCTAATACCAGCAGTTTTCAACATTTCCATCTCACGACACATATAAACTAAGTACTAAAATTCTGTCGCACACCAAAAGTCTACTTTTGCCAATCTGACCCCAAAAATAGGTATAATTTTGATTCATTCACATCTGACCACTAGTGCTGTGTTGGCTATTGTCAATTTTTAAAAAATTGGACAGTCTAAGGGGAAAGAGGTCAGTGCCCCTGACTAAACAGTCAGGTATTGAATGTTTTAAAAATTCTTGCCGCACACTGGTTGAAAATCACTGCCTCATACTGTAAAATTGGGCAATTACTGAAAGGCCAATGTATACACTTTTAAAATATGGGTCCCCGGCTATATGGATTAGGCCTTTTCAGCTCCAAAGTGTGCTGCAGTTCAACAGGACATTACAGCGTAACAGAGGGAACCATAGGAAGATAAGAGTTAGGACGGCCCTGGCTGGTGTGGCTCAGTGGATTGAGCACCCGCCTGTGAACCAAAGGGTCGCTGGTTCCATTCCCCGCGAGGGCACATGCCTGAGTTGCAGGCCAGGTCCTGGTAGGGGGCACGTGAGATGCAACCGCACACTGATGCTTCTCTCCCTGTCTTTCTCCCTCCCTTCCCCTCTCTCTAAAAGTAAATAAATAAAATCTTTTTTAAAAAATTAAAAAGGAAAAAAGAGAAGGTAGTGTCCAATAACTCTTATTAAAAAGACCCACAGACTGGGAAACAACTAGATAGGTTGTCTGAAGGAGTATTACGCCCTGTGTGTGTGGCGTGTTCTCCTAACTCTGTGGCTGTCGCCTTTCCATCCTTTTACATGAGGATTTTTATATAAAAAGTCGCCTGAGAGAGGCCTTCCCTAGCCACCTGTTGGAGGTGACCGTGACCTGAAATGGCGGCTTTGACCACTGTAGCTCTCGCCACTAGACTGAGGCTTTAGCAGGAGGCAGCTGCGTCTCTTGCGCCCAGCATCGTATCTAGTCCAGAGTAAGCACCCGATAACTTCGTGAAAGGACTTCATCCTTGCCCTCTAAGAATTTGTGAGCTAAACACCACAAATTGAGTATTTTTTATCCCCAGCATTTCACATAGCCATCCTTTGCATCAGTTCCCCCATTTATAAACAAGAATGTGGGGAGGGAAAACGGGGCGGTCGCCCGAGAGGGAAGCGGCTGGGAAAAGGAGAGGCAGTGAGTGTAGTGGGGAGAACGCCGTGTCCATCCGTCTGTCTGTCTGAGGCAGAAGCGCTAACAGGAAGGTGCCACTTCATTTCCTCCTGTCTCTGAAATGGAGGTTATAATCCCTGCCTCTTCTCACAGGGATGCCGTGGGGATCAAGTGAGATAATGTGTTAGAAAGTGCTTTGTGATTTGTGGAGTGCTTTGCAAATACAAGATACCCGGTTATGGAAAGCCCACAGCGCTCCACTGTGGACCCGGCCCTGAGACCCAGGCCGTGAGCTCATACACTAGCAAAGGAGGCCTGGGGTGGGGGGTCACTAACCCCTTTCGCGGGTAAAGGCTGACCTGCAAAGTTGTGTCAAACAGGGTGCTGCAATGGATGTGGGGGCGGGGGGGGGCATTGGTGTATCATTAAAGATTGAGGGCTTCAAAAGAATTGTTTGAAGCAATTGAAGAATATAAACATAATTCCTTTTTAGAGAATAAAAAGGGCAAATCTGCAACTAATCACTTTTATCGGAGAATCTGAAGGAGTTGAAGTAAAACAAGAACTTCTGCAGGCTAAGGGTTACCCAAGAAAAATGATCCCCAAGCCACAAATCCCCAGCAAAGCCCGTCTGTACCACCCGACAACTTGAGCATTGTCGGGGTCAGAGCTCATCCTGGCTTCACTGCCAGGCGGCTTGAAGAGGTGGCACGCGTGGTAGGGGGGCTTTGATACTAGGCTCCCTGGATTAAGTCTTGCTCTACTGCTTGCCATACCCTCTGCAGACTTGACCTTGACCCAGTAAGGTGCTGACCTCTGCCTCTAGTTCCTCACCTGGAAATGAGGGTGGTAATAGTAACGCATGTCCCTGGGGTTGCTGAGGGTTCAGTACGTTAGTGTATAAATAAAGCACTTAGAACAGTGCCTGTCAGGGAAGCGTCCAGTGGATTAGTTGTTATTTTTACTGGTCTGAGTTCATTATAACAACTTAGAGCTACCCTCTGGGTGACTTAAGTGCTCATTAAGTAAATTTGAAGTTTTGAAGATACGCTTCCCATCATTAGACCACCATGCTTGTTGTCATTAAAATTAGAGTAGAATTTACACATGTCTTACAATTAGAACTACTACACACATGTCTGAAAGGAGTAATGTTTTTCCACCCTCTGTGTGCTGCCCCTGATTAGAGCGTTCTGCGGAAAAGGACAAAGGACCAGGTCTGTGGGGTCAGAGACCAACCGAACCAAAAGGCTATTGTGGTAGTTGAACGGATAGGTTTTGTTAGCTTGCCATTTCTTAATACTCGGCAAGAAAAGATTCTGAATGATTTAAGAGATCATGTCACTTAGTTTTGATTTTGACAGTCTGAAGATAAGTCACTTTCCTTGTTGCCGCGTCTACCCACATGGGTCATCACGCACCCGGTGTGTTGGGGACAAGTGTCGTCTGCCCTGGGTCCAGCTACACTTCCATCTTTACCAAAACCACCAAGCTCAGCTTGGACTCATTCACGACTATTTTACTTATGTTCTATTGACACAGTGTAAGCTTTTAAAAAGTCACCTGTGTTTTTATTTTTTTAAAGATTTTATTTATTTTTAGAGAGAGGGGAAGGGAGGGAGAGAAACACCCATCAGTTGCCTCTCGCGTGCCCCTTACTAGAGACCTGGCCGGCAACCCAGACATGTGCCCTGGCTGGGAATTGAACTGGCAACCTTTAGGTTCACAGGCCAGCACTCAATCCACTGAGCCACACCAGCCAGGGCTAAAAGTCACTGTGCTTTTCATGTGAAGGCTGTTTGTATTCTTCCCAGTGGCAGGATGCAGCAAAGGAAATATCAATAACTTGCTTGCTCCTCTCTCCTCTTCCCCAAATTACAGCCCTATTAAAAACCCTGGGAAGAAACCCTGGGTTGAGGCCTTGATTTTGAAGTCTTTTGCTCTTAGTAAATAACAGCTTTCGCAAACACTGATAAACATCAGATCAGTGCACTTTGTCATATTATTAATAAAGGCTGCGATTCTGTAAAAGAGGTCAGCTGAACGTCCGGTGTGTCGAAGGGCCTGGCTGCTAGTGGTTTAGACACGCCTCCCAGTAAAAACGGTGGGGTTGTGTGGGGGTTTTCCAAAGGTGATTATCTTAGAGATTTTCAAGGGAAAGACAGAAACACGCAGGTGTAGGCTGATCTGGGAGGATCTAAAATCATGGGATGTGTCACGTTCCTAAGTCAGTTTCTTTTTACACATTTTGCCCCTAAATGTAATTAATTACCTTATATGTCCTTGGGTCTGGGAACAGTTCTGTAGGTGATTGTTAAATGCGGCTGAAAAGACCATTTATCACCCTGAATAAACAGAAATCAGGTTCTAAAACCAGATTGAAAGAAGGAAATTACATCACACTTTTAAATAAGGAAGCACTGGGCAGAACTGGATGAGTGGAGTGACAAAAATGTGCCCCTCCCCCACTGTGGGCTGCTCCTGAGATTTATTAATGGGACCCGGTGGCCAGGTGAGCAGATCTAGGTTATTGTCTTAAGGTAGCCCGGTTTTTTCAGGTTCAAAGAGGCTGTCCTCCAGGTTAAGGCCTGTGGTTCACCTTAATAAAGAACATGCAGTGTGCTTACTGGTGTAGCTTTTGTGTCTTGTTGGGTTTTTTAGCAGCAGAAATACAGTAGACGCCTTATAATCCAGAAGAAATAATGTGTGAGAGCAAGGGAGGTGCAGCACGGCCCTGACTGCCTTAAGTGAATACACAGCCAGAGAAACCCATTCAGAAGGCCACACTGTTAACCGTTTAGGTTTACAATTTTTACCCGGTCTGCAGACTGTCCACTTTAGATTTGGGGGATGAATTTGAGGGAAATCGGCTGCTCCATACCCTAAATGTATTCCTTACAGTCCTTTGCTTTTTCCCTTAGTTCTTCGCTGGTTTACATTACATGTGAGTCTTTCACGTAGTTACTTTTTTTAAAAAAATGAGATGCACCTTTTCACAATGTCCATTTAGCAGCTATTAGAAATGAGTGACACCAGGCCTTCCAGGGAAAACCAGGCCCTGTCCTAGAAGGTTTGGAGGATGGGAAGCTAAGGCGGCACTGCACAAAGCCACTGGGACCGCTGGCTCTGCTCCGCGCACTCCTGGACGGGTGGGCTAGGAGCTGGCCCTCCAGGGGAAGCTGACAGATGAGGGGGAGAGAGAAGCAAGGGCCTGACTTGGGCAGATGGGGCCTTGTCGTGGCGGCCCCAGTGCCAGACCCGGGCGCTCTGGGTCAGAAGGTGTTGCGCAGTGACAGGTCTTCACTTCAGCTGCGGTCAGCACCGCTGACCATAGCGGCGCGCAGACGAAGGGGGCCTGGGAGGCCGTGGAGCTCTGTCACCGAGCCCTGTGGGCTGCAGCTCAGGTTTAAAGTGGCGCCTCTAGACAGTGTGGCCCCCCCAGACCCTCGCCTGGTTTGGGAAGGGGGGTAGGGTGCTGGGAGTGCCAGAGGACCCCCCCGAGTTCAAAGACAACTGCCAGACAATGGGAAATGCTGTGTGGAAGCCTGAGCCAGGGCTGGGGTCAAGATTCAGGGCTGTCTGTGCCGCTGCCGCCGAGAGGTGGGTCGAAACTGGGCGGGGCCGGGGCCGTGGAAGGATCTAAAAGGACCACCTCGAGGAACGTGGTTTTAAAGAGTATTTTTTCCCCCTTGAAGGAAAAAACATTCATGTGATGTTTAACAAGAAAAAGTAGTTCACATCAGGGATTGGAATTTAACGGCATTTTTAACACACTTAAAAGATGAAAGATTAGTTCATAAATTTTAGAAAAGTTATTATGCCTAAGGTTATTTAGACCCTGGTGTGTACCACACTGCCTGGATTGATTAATTAACATTGGTTCCTTTCAACCTGAGGCCGGCCAGTGGGTCGAGCCCCGCCCCCACCCCAGGAGCAGGCGGTGAATACTCAGACTTCTGCAAGTGGCTTAAAGCTTTCGGGTGGCTCTGTCACCTCAGTTTACCTGCCGTCGGAGGCACACACGCGCAGGTTTGTTTCCAAGCCCGAGGCGGGTTGCCCTCCAAGTCTGCAGTCAGTTTTCCGCAAGAAGAGAACACAAACTCGTGCTGCCCTGCTCGCTTCTCCCGTGCAAGCAAGTAGGAAGTTGCGACGGTTTCATAACGCGCCCATTCACAATTCCCCATTGAAATGGAGAGGCAGGTCACCTTCTATGAATACACAAAGACACTATTGTGGTCAGAAGTGAGCTGGCTCCATGAACACAATTCTTTTCAGACTAAAAAAATTTTTTTCTTAAGAAAGCTAACAAGTAGGTGATGGAAACAATGAATAAAAAAAACTTTTTCTAGAACATGTAAATGATTTTAAGGGACCCCGGAAACGTAAGCTTAGAACTGAGGCGGGCGGGCCCGCAGAGGCGGCCGAGGCGTGCCAGTCTGTGGAAAGCTTGGTAGATGGCAACCGGAGGCGGGCACAGGGGCGCTGCCGGCCTGCAGACGGGTGGGGGCGGGGCCCCAGGGGCCCCACTGCGCTCGCCTGTGAGCTCGCCTGTGATCTGCGTGGAACTGCGTGGACCGTCCTCAGACGAGCGCTCCCTCCTCCCGGCCCAACCCTGTGGGTGCAGGTCCACTCCCTGCAGCCCTGCCGGTGCTCCGGGGGCTCAGCACACGCCTCTTCTCTGAGCTCACAGGCTCATAGGAGGTGACAGATTTGTTCCTAAAACAAAAAAATAACCTGTGCTCCCCTGCCCTCACCTCTGTCCTCTGCACACCAGCTCACATACATTTGGTGAGAATGAGAAAGTGTACAAAGTCTGTTCACACACCTGAAAAGGGGTCACTGTTACACATGTGGTTGACAAATTATGTCCTAAACGTGTTCTAAGCCTGACATCGATGCTAATTAACATGAGCACTGATGCTCTAATGGCGAATAAAAGTGAAATTAAAAAGAGGCTCTGGGGACTCCGGGACATACCCACTGATGGGGGGGGGCTCCTAAAGTTGAGGATTAGTAGGTCAAGGAGAGGGCGCTTCCCTGTCCCTGACCCCCATGCCTAGCAGCCGGCATGTCGGCAGGAAAATGTGAAGAACGCACCTTTCTGTCTCTGAAAGGGAAGAGGAAGCTGTCCCGGGCTGCCACCAAAGCCAGTCACCTTGCAGAACTGGATTTTTACAGGATAATGGAAATTGGTACCTTCCTATATTCCTTTATTCTTGAACAAGTAATGACCGGAGAATTGTCTTCCTGAGGCCAACCCTGAAACGCAGAATCCGATGGATATTGGCTGTGGGCTCCCGAGGTGCCAGTTGTAGAGTCTGTGGTCTTCGGGAGGCGACGGGCTCTCAGGAATAGGAGCCCCGTGGCAGGGGCCACGGTGTGGGCGGTCAGACGCGGCCAGCAGGGGCTGTTGTCAGCTGTGGGCCCTGGCGTCAGGGGGTCCACTCTCCCTGGCCACAGGTTATTTCTCACTTTGCTCAAAACGTTGCAAATCTTGGATCAGGACTTTGGGGGAAAAATTACTTTTAATGTCTACATTTCAGTACTCTCACAAGAAGTACGAATGAGTGTAAAAATGTCAGAATTAAGCAAAAAGTCTGTCAGTTTTTCTGTTCAGCATCCCAGAAATTCTCTAGTGTTAGCCATTGTTAGACAATTTCTGAATTGTCCCTGCATCCTCTCGTCCCTCTCTGCCCCCTAGGGACCAACAGCTGCTGGCTGACTGAGACAGAGCCCTAGGGTCCGAGTGTGAGCACGATGTCAACCGCAGGAGTGGCTGCCCAGGAGATTCGAGTCCCCTTGAAAACTGGACTTCTGCACGATGGGCAGACCATGGGGAACCTGAGCACCTGCTGGGGCAGTCGCAGGGGGTTTGAAAAGTGAGTGTGAGACACGATGCCGTGGACTGTCTTGGGGCGTGAGAAGAAAACGAGAGTGATTGCTACCTGTTTCTGACCAAGATGTCTTTGTTTTATTTCAGTAACTTTTTAAACATTGACCCAATAACCATGGCCTACAGTCTGAAGTCTACTGCTCAGGCGCACCTGACATCTCTTGGTATGTGTCCTGTGGATCCTGGTGTTTGCCATTCGCTTGTCCCCTGGCACTGCCTTTTAAAAGGAGGACACGACCCAAGCTCCTCCAACAGTCTGACCCCTAGTGGCAACACACTCGGAAGACAGCCTGTTCTTCCAGGACTGTCGTCCTGATCCAAGTCACTGATTCCCAACTAGATCTACCTGTGGAAGTTCAAGAATTAAGTTCTGGTCCCAGTTGTGATACACACGAAACTTTCAGAATCTTTGGGTGGGACCGCTCATCTTTCTTAACTCACATCGAATGCCTGTTTGAAAGTGATCAAGGAGTAAAAATGTTGATAAAACCTTAGAAAGGGCCCTGGTTGGTGTAGCTCAGTGGATTGAGCACGCGAGCCTGCGAACCACACGATCGCAGTTCGATTCCCAGTCAGGGCACATGCCTGGGTTGCAGGCCAGTTCCCAGCAGGGGACACACGAGAGGCAACCATACATTGATATTTCTCTCCTTCTCTCCTTCCCTTCCCTTCTAAAGATAAATAAATAAAATCTTTATTAAAAAAAACATTAGAAAGGCATGTTAGACACCATGTAGTCCTTGTAACGTGGACATCACATGCCTTAGATTTTTGCAGGCAAGTCCACTCACTCCAATACCACCCTGGCTCAAACTGCAAGGGCTTCATCTTATCTCATGCAGGCCCTGCACACTGGGAATGGTCGCAGCTCGTAAGTGACTGGGCTGCCATACTGTGGTATTCATGTAAATTACATGCTGTTCATCTTCTGCAAATTTTGCACACGTCACAAAACCTGCCAGAGAGGTGTGGGTGTGTGCCGTGCACATGTCCAGAGGAGATAGAGGAGATAATTTGTTCTTTGAACCAGATCCTGTGCGCTAACAATCTCCGGGCTCTAATTACACCCGTGGTGGTTGCACGGGTGTTCTCAGGGTGATGGCGGCTGCCGTCCAGGCAGCAGTCCTGGGAGCCCAGGCAGCCGGGCTGTCCTCACGCAGGGGAGGGCCCTGCTGGTCCTTTATTCACCTTCCCATTCTTTCCAGGGCGCTCCGTGACATCTGCTCCGACCATCGGCCACCGCCTTGCAGAGCGGGGCGCCTCTCAGAAGTCCACCCTGCCCCCTCTTACTCTTCCTACAAGTGAAAACTTGGGACCCCATGACGAAGATCAAGTTGTAGGTAGTTTTAAGAAACTCTCAGTAAACGGAGGGTGTGCTCCCACCCCCCCTCTGACACCCATGAAGAACAGCCCGTCCCCTTTCCCCTACCAGGCGCTGGAGCGGGGCTGCAGGCCCCTCCCCCCGCTGCCCATCTCGGAAGGCCACCCTCTGGACGACACAGACTGTGAGGTGGAGTTTTTCACCTGCTCCGACACAGACCTGCTTTTGGAAGACTGCACACCTTCTGAGTTCGCCTACAGAGTCCCCGGCAGGCGGAGCTTCCGTGGGTGTGGCCAGATCAACTATGCCTATTTCGACACCCCGACCGTCTCTGTGGTGGATCTCAGCCAGGCATCTGACCAAAACGCAGGGGGGCAGCGCCCAGACCCCCCTCCACCTCAGAGCCACCGAAGGTTAAGAAGGTCGCATTCGGGACCAGCTGGATCCTTTAACAAGCCAGCTGTAAAGGCACACAGCTACGCACACAGAGCTTCTCCAAACTCCGATGAAGACAAACCTGAGGTCCCCCCCAGGGTCCCCATACCTCCCAGGCCCATGAAGCCAGATTACAGAAGGTGGTCAGCCGAGGTGACTTCCAGCACCTACAGCGACGAGGACAGGCCTCCCAAAGTGCCACCGAGAGAACCTCTGTCTAGGAGCAACTCCCGCACGCCGAGCCCTAAAAGCCTTCCGTCTTACCTCAACGGGGTCATGCCCCCCACCCAGAGCTTTGCCCCCGACCCCAAGTACGTCAGCAGCAAAGCTCTGCAAAGACAGAACAGTGAAGGGTCTGCCAGTAGGGTTCCCTGCATCCTGCCCATCATTGAGAATGGGAGGAAGGTTAGCTCCACACACTATTACCTACTACCTGAGAGACCGCCGTACCTGGACAAATATGAAAAGTTTTTTAGGGAAGCGGAAGAGGCAAACGCGAGCACGCGGGTGCAGCCCTTACCTGCCGAGGGCGGTGTCGGCCCAGCCGCAGAAAGGCTGGACCCGATGCCCAGAGCGGACCCGGGCGGCCACGGGAAGCGGAAGCACTCGGCCTACGTGGTCTCGCCCTAGGCGCCGGCTGGGGTCCGGCGGAGGTTCCAGGGAGCAGGGAGCCCTTAAGCCAGTTCCCAGCCTGCCCGCGGTTCACAGGAAGGCGTTCCAGGCTGCGGAACAAACTGCTGAACTCTGGAGAGAGAGGCTGAGAGGTGCTGTTGTGCTGGGGACCCGGCTTGCCAGCGCAGGAGGGAGTCTGTCCGCGCGCCGAGACGCGGCGGGGCGGGGCGTCACGTGCGCTCGTGGCGCAGCCTAGACCAAGTGGCAGGTCAGCCAGCTGGTGACTCCCTAAGAGTAACATGTATTCAGGACGTGAGAACTCGCGCTGGAGGGGGACTCCGGACAGACCGAGAACTGAGCACATAGAAGAAACCACAGTATTTAAATCGGAACCATAAAAATTATTTTTGCTTAGTAGTAAGTTTGCAGATTTCTGGCTCTTCGGTCTGTTATATTTTGTTTATGTTTGCCAGCAGTCTTTTCTTGGGGCGCGGGGTGTGTGTGCTCGCTGTGGCTGTGCCCACCCAGCTGAGAAGTCTCGCGTGCTCCAGGCTTCCCGTCCTGCGTCGCTGAGGGCAGGGCCAGCAGTGTGTTTGGCACCTGCATTCTCACCTGTACGTGTCCTTCCTTGGGCAATGAGGAGATAAGACGGCATCTTCCTCACAACTCCTGCTTCGTTCCACCTGCCAAAGCGACCTGTGGTCGCACGTGCCTCGCGGGAACGGTGGGACGCAGGGGACTCGAGCGGCAGACTGTCCACCAGGGCTCGGGACGCGGCTTTTACGCAATAAGGAAACACTTAGCTATGCGACTGAGAGTTACAGTGCAGGGGTGTGTGGCGGGGTTTTTGTCCTTTGTTTTTTTTGTTTGTTTGTTTGTTTTTAAGACTTAATAAACAAATCCAACACAAGCTGGCCTTGTGTTGCAGGTTCCTACTCAGTATTCCCTGAGGATTGTTTTTTAAGTAAAACCCTTCTGACCAAGGGCGCAATATATGTCTTACTACCAGAGGTCACATCAGCAGCATCTTTCTGCTTTTCACCCCCACGGCTGGCTGCTCCGCTTCGCTCGCCGAGACACACAGCTCTGCTCCCACTGCCACGGCTTGGACGCTGAGTCCTGCGTAGTCAGGCACACAGCAGGCGCTCGCTCATGCAGGCGCGCCGCTGCGGCGGTCTCGCAACAGTTAAACGGGCTGTTTACGGTTTAAGCTGCTGAGTGATTATTTGAGCTATTTAAAGCTATATTTTAGTCTGAACTAAATGAAGGTTAAAACATGCTTTAGAAAAATGCACTGATTTCTGCATTATGTGTACAGTATTGGACAAAGGAGTTTATTCATTTTTTTGTTGCATTATTTTGAATATTGTCTTTTCATTTTAATAAAGTTATAATACTTATTTATGATACCGTTAGTAATGTCTCTTGCCTGAACTCTCACCAAATTTTCTATCTCCAGCAATCTGACATCACCATTTTTAAGCACCCGGGGAGATTTTTAGTTTAATGCACACTTGAAACTTACTGTCATTCCCTAAAGTGACAAATAATATGAGCACGTTGTATTTAAATGGTATACAAGTGCACAGTGAAAATTAGCTGTTTGTGTTTACCTTTCATGAGAAAGTGAACTTGACTTGATGCCACACTACTATCCAAACAGGTGTCTTTGGGGAGGGGTGGCCCCTTCGAGGGGCAGGAATGGGAGAAACCAGCTCTGGTGGACTTGGTGACTCGTGTCTGAGATTCGGGACTAGGTCAGGATGACTCAGTCCCAGAGAGGCCACCGAGGGTCCCAGCTTGTCCCAGCATCATGGAAAGGGTGGCCCCCGGCAGCTGCGGGTGCAGATGGAGACTGCAAGGCTGGGTGGGTGTGCAAACACCTTTGCCCTCACTCTGCCTGCTCCCCACACTCCCCAGGCTCCCAGGCCCCCTGGGCTCCCCGGCTCCCCGGTGAAGCGGGGGAGGTGGGGCCCTCCTGGACCTTAACGGCGCGCCTGCAGGTGCTAGAACCCTCCAGGTCCCAAGTGAGGACTCGAGGACCAAAGGTCTGCGCTGGAAATTCAAGCGCACCTCTCCTGTGCGGTAGGTAGACGTGGAAACAGGTGCCTCAGTCTCCTCATTGGTAAGATGGGGGAGGGGTGATACCTACGACAGCACATTGTTGGTGACAACTGCAAAGGAGCCACGGTAACTACACAGTGGACTGTGGGGTCACCCGCCCCTCGCATCACCCTGAAACTCGGGTGTGGCTTCTGGCCTGGCCCAGATGCGGAGGGGCCTGGGGAGCTTGCTCTGCAGATGTCTGTGGAATGCCAACCACACGCTGGGCCCCAGGGGAGGAGGCACGTCCTTGTGCTGATGGCATTGAAAATAGTCCACAGGTACAATGCATAGTGAATGGTACAAAGGAATGAGCAGTGACAGTGACAAAGGGGCCGTCCCTCTCTGAGGTGTAAGAGTTGAAGGCTGGAGTCTATACGGAAGGTGGGGGGGTGAATGATGGGGAGAAGCAGCAGGGAGACCAGTGAGAGGCCGTTGCCATGGCAGCAGTAGGTGGGCTCCTCTGTGTAGGGGCTGGTGTGATCTAATTTGCCTTTAGAAGGTGATGGGGCTGTTTGGAAAACACTGGAGGGAAGCTGAAGGAGCCTTCCGCACAGAGCTGTCCTGACTCAGCTGAGTATTGGGCAGTGGGGATGGGGAGAAGCTGTCTCCTCCGAAACACACTCGGTGGCGGAAACCGGGCGGGCGACCTTGGGCAGGACACGGGCCAGCCCACGTGGCCCCAGAGCCAGGCGGAGCGGTGCCCGGCCCTCCAAACGGCCGAGTGTGGCCTTCCCACCACTTCATCAGCACCCCACATTTTTTTACCTTTTGTCGTCCTCTACTGCTTTCCCTTTGCACTGTGGTGGAAGCTATGAAGTAGTTACAGCTCCGTATTTGCTTCCCCCTTACCTTGGGAATTTCCCTTGAACTTAGGAGAACATACATCTTCCTAGTGTTTCCTGGTCAGGCTAATTTTTGCTGCCAGGCTAATGCCATGTGCTGAGGCCCTGTCCGTGACAGTGTTGACCAGCCCAGTCCTCAGCCAGCACCCCAAACACGCTGCGCTTTAAAGCGCCCTCCCGGCATGGGCTTGGCTGTGCCACTGGGGAAGCCGGGGGCAGGGGGGCTGCCACGTGGTGCCCTGCCACGTGGTGCCCCGCATTGTCAGGCATCACCTAGAAACAGTGTAGTCCTCAAATCGGGGAACAGGAGGCTCCAGTCTTGACTCTCGTGTCCCGGGGGAAGGGCCCCCTGAGCTCCCGGACCCTCCCTGCCCCAGCCACGCGGGACCACGCCAGAGCAGGACGCAATACCCTACAAACCCACGGGCTCTACTGTTAGGAACTTTCATGGCAGAAAGCAGAAGCTATGGTCAAGGGGACGCCTTTGTAAGTCAACTCCAAATTTGGATGATATTAAATGTTAAGTCTTCCCAGGCTGCAACAGTCAGTGTGCGTCACCCATGTAGCATGGCATTCCGTGTGCCGACGGGGGTGTAACCTCCTTACACATCGATTATGTCTCTCTAGGTCTCCAGGGAGTCTTCACTAGGGCTATGGAAAGAACTGTCTTTAAGAGGATGTTTCTCCACTGCCAGGGGCCCCATTCCGAAAAAGAGGCCCACAGATTCTTCTAGAGGGTTACACAGCTAAAGAAAATAGAACTATGTCCGTTTGTCTACTGGTTCAATGATCAAAATAGATATCAAGCTACTGTTACTTTAGTTCTTAATTTCACCACATAATTTATAGTTTTAGGGTATACGGAGCCTTTTTCCTAAAAAATAAGCTCCTAGCATGATTATTGCATGTACTATTTTTTTTACTTTTTATTTTGAAACAATAGGCTCCCAAGGAGTTTAAAAAACAGCACAGAGAGGTCCCCTGTGCCATTGCCGAGACTCCCCCACTGGTGACACCTCCCAGAATTACAGCCCCGTTATTAAACGAGGAGACACACGTTGTCACAACACACAGAGTGTTTCATCTGGAAACAGTCACTAGCAAAACGGACTTGGGTCTGACTTTTAAATTTCCAAATGAATGTTGGCATTGTTAGGCATTTTGTGCAAAGCCAATAAAGCTTTAAAAATACGGTGCCGTGCAATACGTCACGGTCACGGCAGCCGAGGAGGTAACGTGATGTTAACTTTGATCTGCCACGACTTTCTGTGCGACTCATCTGCCTTGGCCCTGGGAAAGAGCACTTCAAACCGAGGACTCGAGAGGGGCACTTCCCGCAGAGGCCTGCAGGCCTCCACAACCTGCAGGTTTCACATCCTCACCAACGTGACCAGGCAGGAGGTGAACGAATTTCCAAACCAGGACTAGAGCTCGCGGTGTTCTCGTCCTTAGGAAAATGCTTGGTTCAAACTCAAACCCACTCAGACGGGTTTTGTTTTGCTTTTGTGGACCAGACCATTTGACAAATGTTCTGGCCCTTTTCCGCTCCACACGGGAATCACAACCTTTAAGAGTGGTTTTGGGAATTCCTTGGGGGAGAGCTGAGAGAGGAGGGGAGCAGAGGGCAGAAGACTCCGGTGGGCCCTAAGCTGGCCTCGCCGTTCGCTCCTGTGGCTAAGGGAGCATGGGAGGCGTGTCCAGGGAAGTTGGGGGGTGTGACTTCTCGTGCTTTCTTTGCACTTGAAGAGGGGTTGGGAACATCTCCAGTTAGCCAATTTTAAGGGCCAACTTGAAGGCACTTCCACCTAAGACCCAGACAACCACTCACAACGTGTGTTTAAACAAGGTCAGCTCAAGCTTCACGGTCTCAGAGCTCAGGGGCCAGCGTGTGGTGGAGATGTATTTCCCTGAGGAAACCCCACTGCCACCTGAATGGCCCTTGGTACACTGCCTGGCAGGGGGGCCATGGGGTGTGGCCTGGGGACGGGCAGAGGCACCAGGAAGCCCGGGGAGGACACTTCCAAGGACTGGTGTCCACCTGCCTAGAAGTGCCGCTGTCTGACCACCGAGCCGTCGCCCCTCAATCTGTGATGCCAGAAAACTGCTGGGCACCCCCAGCAAGTCAGTCTGTAGCCAGTTCACTGAAACAGTCTCCGAGAGGACACCCAGTAAAAAGGCCAGGGGAGGGGCCAGTCCTTGGGAGAGAGTGTCAGTCCCTTGACGCTGTCACAGGCACCACCTTCATTCCCCAGAAATAACTCTGGACCCACGTCAAACATCTTAATCACACGCTTGGTGCAGATTTCATTTGCCAGTGGGCGGGGCCGGCCCGGTGCCGCCCCCGGGACTGCATGGCCCGTGGACACTCCCTTCTTGTGTAAGGCTAATGAGTGTCTTTCTGGCCTGAGCTGCGCTGCCTCGGGCATGGCACGCAGGAAGCTGCATGTACAGTGTGCCAAGTCCCGGTGTTCTTGCGAGAGCCAGTGTCCTCGTGCATGGCTTTCTGTTGAGTAATCAATGGAAGTTCTTGGCTGAGCAGCAGCAGCTTTGGACAGTTCTCTGGCTCAGCCAGGCCTGGGCCCAGATCAGCAGCGCGGCAGAGGGAGCTGTGCAACCACAGCAGCCCGGACGCGTGATAAGACTTGTCTGCGCATCACCCGGGCCGGGAGCCTCTAATTACACGTCTGGAACCTGCCGGAGCCCAGGCGGCCGGCTCACATGCTCCAGAACTGTGAAGCCAGCTCGGGCTCGGTTCTCACTGCCCGCACACCCGGTGGGGGAGGCGCCGAGTCCGTGCGTCACAGCCATACAAGTTGTAATAACCACATTCCAAAGACAACAGGAGTCCATTTACCCAGGCTGTTCTTTCTGCTCAAAGCATTGCCACAGCTTTATCTTCCCATCGATGTTCCAAGCCCTGCCTCTTTCACTGTTTCGTCTCAACTTCCCACCTGCCCCCGACTTACACAGCAGAGCACTGCTCGGCCCCTCAGCAAAGTGGGGAGCGGGGAAACGGACGGCGCTGGTCCCCAGGCCACTGCCGTGTTTTCTCCGCACTGCGAGGTGTCTGGGGTGATGGAACTTGGGTGGACTCACCCTGCTTGTGGGCGCCTAACTATAACCACCACCAGGTATCAAGAACTTGCCACTTGCCAGGGAGAGGAACACGGATGGGTGAGGTCAGCAGAACCACCCTGAGAACCAAGAGGTGTCATTCAAAGGAAAGAGCGCCCACACAGAGCCGGGGGGCGGGGGGCGGGGGGGTCGCTGCCACTGGCCCAGACCCGAGAGGGGACGTGCGGGACAGCCGAGGAGGGCGGCAGCTCGGCACGGGGCCTGCCGCTGCTGATGACGGCAGCAGCCAGGGTCTGGTTTTGGTTTTGGTTTTGAAGCTACGCTTTGTGTCCCCTTCCAAGCTGAGTGGATGCTGAATCAGTTCAATCGTTCCCTTTGCAAGAACCCACAGACTTTAACAATAATAAATAGATCGTCACAGGTCACCTGGTCCTTGATAAGGATCTCAAACATTGATTTATGGCACGGACATGCTCCTTTAAGATGTTTTCCTATAAAACCTGCAGTGTCAGTCTGTAGACAACTTGTATCCACGTAATTTTTTCTGAAACTGTATTTTTCTAATTTACTTATTTTCAGAAAGAGGGGAAGGAAGGGAGAAAGACAGGAGGAGAAACGTCCATGTGTGAGAGAAACATGGACCAGTTGCCTCTCACATGCCCCCCACTGAGGACCTGGCCTGCAACCCAGGCACGTGCCCTGACTGGGAATCGAACCGATGACCTTTTGGTTCATAGGCTGGTGCTCAATGCACTGAGCCCCACCAGCCAGAGCTAAACTGTACTCTTCAGGATTCTATGCGTTCAGTAATCCCCAAGGACAGTTTTCTGGACACAGAGTTGCCTCTGAACAGCCCATGGGCCAGAAGAGGCGTTGCCATCCTCCCGGCATGCAGTATGACTCTGTCCTTGCTTAACCCGCACCCAGATGCCCATGTCCACCGATACAAACTCACGTTATTCTTTCTGAATCATACATAGAGGCCACACCCTGAGTTGCACATAAAGCTCGGCCACGTTATTCAGACGTCGCTGTCTACCGCCACACGCTGGGCTGGCTTAGAATAAGGCTGCTCACGTGTTTCCGGACTTACATTTCACTTCTCCCCACGGGTTGCAGGTGCAAATTTCACCGGCGCACCTTCCTCTGAAATTGGCTAACTGGAGGGGGTGTTCCCAACCCCTTTTCTGGCCATCAACCCTGGCGCTGGCAGGTCTTTTTGCTTTAAACTCTGAACCTCACTCGAGACAGGCAGCGAGACTCAGAGCAGGGCAGACCCCGTTTCCGGTTCACAGCCAGCAACGCCGCTGACAGGCAAGGAGCGCGGGTCCACACACGGCCCGGGGTGTGCAGGCCCTGCCTCCCTGCTCAGCACGTCCTGAGATCTGAAATTAGGGGTAAATCTGCAAGAAAAACACAGAAATGTCCACTGGCACACGGGGCTACTTTAGGAATTCACAACGGGCACAGAGCAGATGGGTGGGGCTGGGGGGAGAGACGGAGTCAGAGGAAAAGGCTAACAGCGTCCCGGGGAGGTCTTCCGTGGAGGCCCTTCCAGGAGTTCCGAGAAAGCTCTGTGCTTATGGTGGTGGATCAGGACGGAGCCTGGGGCGGCGGTCACGGTGGCTATAGGGAGAACCACATTTAGGGTCCCAGCCCCTCCCCCACCCCAGCGTCTGCCTGTGCCAAGCTGCCTCCCCGAGTCCGCACCTACAGGCTAGAGCCTGGTGGCTTGACATGGCCCCAGTGGCCCGAAATCTCTAGGTGACATGGAGGGCTCCCATCCTGGCTCGCTCTGTCCCTAAGCCAGGCCCTTCCTCTCCCCAGCTATTAGGGATTTTGAAACACAAATATGAGCGTAAACTTTATAATCTTAAGGAAAATTAGTATTAAGAAAACCACAAATCAATCAACAGAGGCCAGCACCCATGCAAACGTCCCACAAATACATGTCCAAGTAATCCTCAGAGCTTACACAGAGTATTTCACCCGTGAGACAAGCACAGGCTTTCATGGAAAATGAAGAGCTAATGGGAAGCAAGTGTGAAGAAAAGGGAAACAGCACTTAGAGCTGGAGTAGACAGACAGACGGCCGAAGAAATAATCAAGATGTGGCCGAAGGAGAGCGTCCAGCTCTGGGGGACACACAGATCTCCACGGGAAAAGGACCCTCTGAGGCCAAATGACTTCCCTGGAAACAGGACCAGCCCAGACACATTTGCCAAAGCTTCGAAACACCAGGGACAAATAAATAAGTAAATAAAACCTTCCAAAGAGAAGAACCAGCAGAAAGTCAGCCTGCAGAGAAGTTAAGAATTGGATGAACCCCAGCCACAAGGGACGCAGAAGAAGACGGAGCCCTATCATCAAGGTTCTAAAAAAAAGTGAATTTGAACTCGGCCCAATCAAGAGCACCCGAGTGAGAGGTCAGAATCCAATGTTTCAGGCATACAAGCCTCAGAAAGTCTGTCCCTCCCAGACTTGCTCTCTGAGAACTTCTCAAGGACTGCAACACAGCAAGACAGACTCTGAGGAGGAGGAGGAGGAGGAGGAGGTGTCCCCAGTGGGCCGCGGCAAACAGAGAAGCCACCAGCAACTCTGAGTGACGTTTCCATAATTGTTCATGCAAAGTAACAAGTTGGTAATAATAGACAACCAAGACCCTGGATTAACTGAAGGAAGAGAATGAGGACGGAAGGGAAAGCAGACTAAGGTTTTGGTCTTTTTGGAGGAGAGAAGAGAGTTGACTAGTTGTGGATGGTCTTGAATGCCACGAAGCATACATTCAAGATTTAGGATAAGTTCCACTTCAGGTGACAGCGTAGAGGCGGTTCAGGAGAACCATCCTGCCCAGTACACGGTACACGGAGGACAGGGCAGAACCACGGGAGGGTCCCGCAGAGTGGCCACTGCCTGCCAAGAAGGCAAACAAGCTGGCAGAGGTCCTCGAGTCACCAACTTTACCAGGCACCTCCCTCACTGTCTCAGCACATGAGAAACCGGGTTTAAACAGAACGTGGCCATCTCATTGGGCTGAAAAGACAGGGCTGCCCGAGTAGCTGGGAGCTGAGGTAGGGCAGGCCCTGGAAAGGGGAGGCCCCCAAGTCTGCGTGCAAATAACCCTAAAATCCTTGGCGGAATCCTCAGCTGTCCATGTACAGGTCACACCTCCAAGGGGCCCAGGGGAAAGCGGCAACCAGAGGCCAAAACACTGAGCAGAGATTCTAGCAGCTGCTTGGTGCAGACACGGAGTTCGGAAGTCAAGTCCGGCCAAGTCAGAGATGCTTGGTCAACCTCGTGGGCTTTTCACTAACCCCACAGAGGGGCCACGTTTTAGAATGGAGGGCCCCACCCAGACTGAGTGCAAAAGTAAAATAAGCTGCCCCCGCAAAGCCAAGAACCAAGCCCCCGCAGGACTACATCATCTGTGGGGCCTCGAATGCCTTCTAGAACAAACTTCACCACTTTCCAGAGGACGGCGAGCATAACCATTGTTCTGAGGTGTCCCACCCATAACGTTAAGTATCTGACCAAAACGTGTGAGGCCGGCCACGCAGGAGAACGGACCCCGTAACCAAGGGAAACAGCAGTCGATAGAAGCAAAGCCACAGACAGGGCAGATGCGGGGACTGGCAACCACTCTGACGTGTGGGAAGGATTTCACAGGCTGAAGATGGCTGTAATAGATGGAGGCATAGGGAATTTGGGGACGTGATGGAGAAACCACAAAAGAGAACCAAATGGAAGTCTTAGACCTGAAAAATGCTGCATCCAAAGAAAAAATTTGTTGTAGGGAATGAAAAGCAGGTGGGATACCGCCAAAGAAAGGATTATAACAGGAACATGAAGACCAGGAAGTAGAAGGCATTCAAACTGCAAACCCAAAAAAGGGAAAGAGCAGGAAAGGGTCCCGGTTGGCACGGCAGAAACTGGGTGGAGAACTTCAAAGTCATTTGAAGAAAAAGAAAAGGAACTTTAAAAAAAATGAGCAATCCAACAGATGATAAGTAAAGAGAAGAAATTTAACATTAAAAAACCCGTGAAGTCTGGAGGGCTGGAGCTGCTGCAAGGCTGGTATTTCAGCAATTCTCTCAACTTTTCCCTCACAGTCACAGGATGGCTGCCAAGGCTCCAGGTGTTGCATCCGCATGGAAGGCGGGAGGGAGCAGGGAGCAACCCTCATCACATTGCTTCCTTTTCCAGGAAAAGCAAAAACCTTCCCAGAGCTCCCCAGAGACTTCTGCTTGTGTTTCATCAATCAAAATTGCTGTCTCCTGGCAAGAGAGGCGGCCCACCCCAGCCTCCCTAGTAAAAGAATACGAGGGAATTGGATGAGTGTCCAGTAGCCGGTGAATAGTGTCTCCCACAGGTTCAAACTGAGGGGGTGGGAAAAACACACCAGCAAATGCTGACAAAAGACCAGCAAGGGCCACTTGGTCACAGAGAGAGAGAGACTGCCGGGCAGTTCTGTCCTGTACACGATCACCGGGGCTGGCACATGTCTCCAACTGCTGCGTTGGGGTCAAGTGAGAGGTTCATTGTCAAGGCTCTTTTGCAGCGAGGTTCTAGCAATGAGGGCGCTCCTGCCCCTGCACAGACCTACGTGGGCTCCGGTAAACACACTGAGGCAGAGGCTGCTGCTGACCACCAAGGGCGTGGGGACGAGAGTGAGACTGTGTGGCTGGGCCGGACTGGGCAGTGCAGGGTCTGACCAGCAGCTGCGTGGGTAGACATGGCCACTGTGTCCCAGCCGCGGTGGCACTAGTGGCCTCCTAATCCCAGCTTCCTGGTGCCTGAGTCAAACCTACGGAGGTGTGGTCTCCAGCCCAACAGTCCAGGGAGACTTCCTGATTCCCACCCCTCCAGTCCTTCCAGTGATTTTATAGACGCCTCATCCCCCAGTTTAAATCCTTTCCTGCTGATGACGCATTGAGCCACTTCTATTTCCTGCGCTGAACTCTGAAACCGATACCAAACACACACACGTCTGGGAATGACAGGGCCCATGAGGAGGGCCTTTGGGGGGCAAACGCAAACCCTTTCCGGAAGAACCCAAACCTCAAAGGATTCCTACAGAAATAAATAAATAAATAAAATTGAGGAAAATAAACACATCCCAAGCAAAACACACAAAACCCCCAAGGAGACAAAGCACCGCAAGCAAAAACCGCAGGAACCACAGGACGCGGGAGCAGCACCGCCAGGACCTCGAGTTTTAGAACCACTGGCCACGGACACGTGAGCCTCGTGCTCGGCGTGTGTCAGCAAGTGAACATGTGCGCAGAGCAAACAGATTCGAGAAGGAATAAAACATTTAAAGATAAAATGTGTATGTGCTGATTAAAACGAATCGGTCAGTGGACGTACCGACCGCCAGACTGGGCACAGCCAAAGACTCAGGAACTGGACGATGGGTCTGGATGGGTCACACGGACACAGGACCAAAGACCCAGGGTGGAGGTTCGATGGGGCGGTTACAGGTGTGGAAGGCAGAATGAGAGGGAGTGACCGTACCATTGGGAAGGAGAGGTTCAGTGTTGTCCCCACACTGGCGACAGTTAAAACGTTGGACAGGAGCGAGTGTGTCAGGACACACAACATCCACCATTCTTATTCCCTGCTCCTGGGCTGGGACCCTCAGAAGATGGCACAGCCTCTGCTAGAGCAGGGTTCTTAACCCGGGGTGCGTGGCGATTACTGAGGGGGCCTGTGAACTTGAGTGGGGGAAAGACCCACGCCTGTATCTTCCATCCCTCCTCCCAGACTCGGCTTTGCCTTCTTTGGGGGTCCGAACCCAAGTAGTCTCAGTGGTACTTGTGACTTCCACCAGGAGAATACAGATGTTTGCCTCCCACAGTAAATGTGTCGCCGATGTCCCAAAATGCCACTGATGGTCACCGGGACTTCAAAAGGATGGCAGCTGTCTGACCGATTGCTACATATTACCACTTAACTGAAGAACAACATATTGCTTTACCATAAATTTGGTTTTTTAAATATTTTGAAAACTGCATTACAATGCAATTGGTTTCCCTCATAATCCTATGTATTTTATTTTACGCATTTTAAAATGCTATTCTAAGGTGTCTGAAGGCTCCCCTAGCGTGCCAAAGGGGTCCCTGGAACAATGGTGGTTAAGACCCCTGTCTACCATGGGATGTGAGTGGGACATTGCCAAGTGTCTACCCTGGAGAAACTCCTATACATGTGCGTCCGGAGGGTATGCATGCGAATACTGGAAATGACCCAAATGTGCGCCGAGCGTAAAGCGGCCGGACCGTGGGCGACTCCGCAGTGAAGCCATGAGAAGGGCTACTTCGGGGTAGGAGGTGGGGCCCCTGCCAGGGCCACTGGTCGGGCACTGGCAAAGTTTCTCTCCCTAACTCGGGTGGTGGGTACACAGGCATTCATTTAAAACTGCACATCTGCATTTTCATCCGATTTCTATAGGTAAGCTATCTCACAATAGAGATTTTAAAATAAAAAGATGGATAATAATCCGAGTTCTTGAGCACGGGGGAAACAGGCAAATTGGAAGGCAACTGTGATGTTATCTGTCAAAGGCACAAAGTGTGTGCCTGGTCTTTGATCCAAAAAATTCTCTGAAAATATTCACGCTTGTCCAAAAATATATGTACAAATGTATTCCCTAAAACATTTAAAAATATTTAACAACTATAGCCTTGGATGTACCAGTGGATTGAGTGCCAGCCTGAAAACCGAAGGGTTGCTGGTTCAATTCCCAGTCAGGGCACAAACCTGGGTTTCAGGCCAGGTCCCCAGTAGGGGGCGCAGAAGCCCCCCCAGAAGCAACCACACATTGATGTTTCTCTCCAGTTCTTTCTCCCTCTCTTCTTCTTTCTCTAAAAATAAATAAATAAAGTCTTTAAAAATTATTTAATAATTAAAAAATGCATTAATATCAACAAGAAAACTACACCCAATTTAAACATTAACAAAGGACTAGATAGACATTTCTCCAAAGAAGATGTGTGAATGGACAACAAGCACATGAAAAGATGCTCAACATCACTAATAATTAGGGAAATTCAAATCAAAACCACAATGAGATACCACCTCACAATGAGGGTGGCTACTATTTAAAAAAAAAAAGAAAAGAACAAGTGTGGTGAGAAGGCAGAGAAATTAGAAATGTGTGCGCTGTTGGTGGGGTGTGATGTGGCCCAGCTGCAGTGGAAAAGGGAACGGATGGCCCTCAAAAACCTAAACATCCAGTTACCACGGGACCCAGCAATGGTCACCAGAAGTGGCTACCCTTCAGGGTCCATACCCCAGAGAACTGAAAGCTCTCAGAGAAACCTGCACGCCCCGTGCTCCTATGAGCATTATTCACAACAGCCAAATGTGGAAGCAACCTGAGTGTCCGTCAGCAAAGCAGTGGATAAACAAGCTGTGGTCCATCCACATGGGGAGCGTCACTCAGCCTCAAAAAGGAAGGAAGTTCTAACACAGGCTGCAGCGTGGGTGGACCTAAAGGACATCATGCTGAGTAAGTCGGTCGCAAAAACACAAAGGCTGTATATGAGCCCATTCCTCTGAGGTCCCCAGAGGGGTGTGACTCATAGAGACAGAAGGCAGATGGTGGCACCGGGGGGCAGGGGCCAGGAGGCGAGTGTGCAGGGGGACAGAGCCTCAGTTTTGCACAATAGAAGTCCTGGGGACGGACGGTGGCAGCGGTGGCACAACAGGTCCTCGAACTGTACACTTAAAAATTAGAAGATGGGCCCTGGCTGGTGTAGCTCAGTGAATTGAGCACAGGCCTGCAAACCACACGATCGCGGTTCGATTCCCAGTCAGGGCACATACCTGGGTTGCAGGCCAGTTCCCAGCAGGGGATGCACAAGAGGCAACCATACGACTGATATTTCTCTCTCTCTCTCCTTCCCTTCCCCTCTAAAGATAAATAAATAAAATCTTTAAAAAAATTAGAAGATGGTAAATTTGATGTTGCTTATTTTACCACGATAAATAAAACTAGGGGGAAATGCATGAGCAGAGGAATGGTTAAAAATTCCGCAGCCCAGCGGTGCTGTGCAAATCTGTTCAACTGTTACATAAACAAGGCCGACCGCACAGGGCTTAGGTCTCTGAGACATATCAGGTGTCTAAACATTCAATTTGCAAGACAATGTACACAACAGGATCCTACTTATCCATTTAAAAATACCATTTAAAATGATAGCATGCCTACCTGTGAGCATGTACAACGTGTGAGGGTGTGGGTGTGTGCGGTCGCACGTTTGGAAGTTCACCAGAACAGACTGGAAGAGAGGAGACCCCCAAGCGGGCAGAGGGTGCAGGCACGAGAGGGGACAGGCAGGGGTGGCTTTACGCGTTCGTGCACCAGGTGAGTGTTTGCCGGGGAGCAGGTCATGCTGGATCCACTGTATAACTGAATTGGAGAAAGTGTTGTAAGACGCACACAGGTGGCATTAACCTTGGCTGGTGTGGCTCAGTGGATTCAGCACTGGCTTGTGAACTAGAAGGTCACTGGTTCAATTCCCAGTCAGGGCACATGCCTGGGTTGCAGGATAGGTCCCCAGTTGGGAGCTGCAAGAGGCAGCTGAGAGATCTCTCTCTCAGGGATGAGGGGCATTGAAAAAAAAGACGCAGGTGCACGGAGCTCGGGATCCCTTGGACCAATGACACAGTACGAGTACAATCCACGGTACAGCACTGACTCCGTCGGCCGGAAGCACACTGAGTGGCAAGCGGACTCTTGGAGTGAGGATGGAGAAACACACCGAGTTTGAAAGACAGAGTGGGCTCATCCTGCTGGTGAGCTTGCAGTTATTCTTGCGTTGATGCCCTGCTCACGGAGAAGCAGACGGACCGCTTGGGGTTGAAGGCTTCACTGCCAGTCCCCCGTCATCTTTTCACCTGCCTCTCACCTGGCGAGTTACCCATGACAAGGCTGCCACCGCACCACCCTACGTCTCCAGGGCTGGTCAGTCAGCACTGAACGGAGAGAACTCTGCTTTCTGTTTGAAACGACCACCCACCACACCTTGGTGGGGCCTGGAGGCACAAGGCCAGACGGACAAGGACAAGGCTTCACACTGAGACCTGGACGGAGGCTGTAAGCACAAGCCCTGGGGACGGGGACAGCACAGCAATGCAGGACTGATACACTGCATTCCATCCGGGTTTAAAAACAAAGCCCGACTTTCCCGTTGGTAAACTTGGTGAAATATTACTCTCCCTTTGAAAAAAAGAAACCCGAGCCAAGCACACTCTTCACAGCACAGTCAACTCTGCTTGGCTTTTGAAAAACCACTGGAGCAGACACGTGGACTGTGCTGAGGCCCTGACCCCGGTGGCTTTCCCAAGAGGCAGAGCCCTCCCAGTGTCTGTGTCTGCGGGTGGCTCCTGTGACCCACGACTTTTTTCGTTCCTGATTTTTTAAGACAATGAACTTTTCATTCTAACATTATTTGTAAGCCAAGCAAAAATCTCCAAGAGCAGGATGTGATCGCACGCGAAAATGAAAAAGCAAAACAGCCGCTGAGTGGAGAGGCGCAGCGTGAGGGCAGCGGGCGCACTGGCTGGCCCAGGACTTGGCTGGGAACCCGAAGCAGCCCCTGCCGGCCGCAGGAAATGAAGATGAGGGTGATGAGGATGAGACGATAGTGGTGATGGAGATGCAGTGGGAAAAGGGGTTTCCGGAAGGAAGGTAGCCTCACAGGGAGATCTGATCGTAAACTCCCGACTGGGAAGGTCACAGTGAGTAGTCATGCCCCATGCCTGCGACTTTTTAGTAAAAGGCTGATCTTTGGTGGAGCCAGCCCGGTCCGTGGTTTCTGTACACCCAGGTTAACACACCTTCGAAATAACCACCTCGGGAGCGCAGAGGGTCTTGTCAAGGACCCTGGAATCCAATCCCTGCACGCTTTCTCCCACTTCCATGCAAACGTTCTCATTTTCCCTGCTTCGTTTCAAAGGCATAAAGAAGCTGAAACTGTTCTTCTCAGGAGCATCCGGGGGCCTACTTGCCAGCCCATGTGATCTGTTTGGCTCAAAAATTCAAAAAATTTTTGATTTTTTTTGAAAAAATCTCCAAAAATTCTCTACAGGACTGGACGTTTTTTAACAATGGTGACAGTGGCAGTAACAGTCAATTCTTTGTCAGGAGGTGGTCCCATGAAAGCCTGGCCCAGGGGGGCCTTGAGGGTGGAGCTGGGTGTGAGAAGGGTTGGCTGTGAGCAGGGTGTGTCCTGCCCAGAAGCAACAGGACTTCCTGTGGCCCCTTCCTGCCACCTCACTGGCTCTGATCCCCCACGTCGCTAAAAAGAGGCCAGTAAGGGAGAGTGGCCCTGCCCCACTGTTACTGCGAGGGCACCCAGGTCCCTTAATTAGGGCAGAAGCAGGGAATTTTCCAAAGAGGGCAACAAACCCCAGCAAACTGTGAGATGATTCTGCAGGAAAAGGTTTCTCCCTTCCTCAGGGAACCAGAGTCCCCATGCAGCAGTCTCCAGCCTTTTTCATGTCCTTGCTTCCTGGAACGGACCTCCCCCTAACTCTCCAAGCGGCCATGGGCAAAGGAAACGCTGGAGCCCCCAGAGCCGTCCTCAAGTGAAAGAAACGATGCCCACCCTGACCAGTGTGGCTCGGGGGGATTGGACGTGGTCCAAGAAACTGAAAGTTCACCTGTTGGATTCCTGGTCAGCGCACACGTCACAGGTCCCCTGCGTGCAGGCCAGGTCCCAGCTTGGGGTGTGAGAGGCAACTGATGCTTCTCTCCCGCTCTTTCTCCTTCCCTTCCCAAAAATAAAGTCTTTTTAAAAAAGAAAAGAAAGGATGCCTGAAGGCCCTTGATTTCGGCCACCCAGGCTGAGGCGGCGGCTCAGGGCAGCAGAGTGGGCCGCAGGCCCAGACTCCAACTCCAGGTTGCTTCTGTGTCAGCAGCCCCTCCCACTTTGGTCTCCAAGTCCTCCTTCTCCCCACAGCCCCGCCCCACCCTCAGCCCCTTAACTTCCTAGATGGAAGGGGGCAGGTGTGTTTAGCTCAGAGACAAGCGAAGAGGAAGGGAGAGACTTTGAAATGTCATCGGTTTGCCTGAAGCCAGTAATCCTGGACTTGGTCAGAAAGGGCCCAGGCGGGCCACGCCGAACCCCCCCACACCACAGGAGGCTGGGGGGGTCTCTGAGAAATGCACTGTCTTGCCCAACCATCAGGGGTAATCTTCAGCAGGTCCCTTCTGGGAGGTCTCTCTGGAACTCCAGGGAGCTCATTCAGGGGCACAGGCTGCAGGGGAACTGCCTGTGCCTCGGGGCAGCTCCCAGCGCTCACCACTGAGCCACACCTTCCCTTAGAACTCCGTGGTCTCCATGGTAACAGGTCTCCAGGCTTCTCCTTTATGAAAGCTGTATTTTAGAGACATCTCAGATTCCTTGACCCAAACTCTAAATCTGCCCCGCTTGCCCCCCACACGGCTCAGGACGTGGACTCTCCATGTGCCCCGGTGTCCGAGTTGGAGCCTCGGGCCGTATATTCCTCTCACCTACAGGTGGGTGCCCATCCGCACCCACCAAAGCCTCCCACCTTGGGCCTCCTTCTGTACAGAGGGAGCCTTGGAGCCCAACAGGATAAGGGTCCTCCTGCATCGAGGGGGTTCCCATCTGAGTCAGTTCCGGTCTGGTCTCCAGCTCCCCCTCCAAAACTGCAGGTCCCCAGCCCAAGGGGCTGTTCCCTCGAAGCCCAAGCACTCCTGCCCTGGGGCCTTTCGCTCACAGGCTCTCCTGTCTGCGGTGCCCTCAAACACCCGGAGGCCTTCCCTAACCACCCTGTGGCCCGCTTCCCCTCACAGGATGTAGCTGTTCTTCAACTCGTGCTTTCTTCTCTCCCTCTCCTACAAGGCCCATGAGGACACTCTGTCTCCCAGCAGCTTATACCCAGCCCCGGGGACATGGGACATGCTCGGTACACAGTAGAATGGAACAGAGAGCCGAGAGGTAATGAAACCCAGCCCCCATCCCTACTTCAGGCCTCAGCTCCGGCGTTCCCCGGGGACCTACCCTACCACCCCGCCCCCCCCAGGGATGGTGTGGCCTGAGGCCTGCTCAGACCTTTGCAGTGCTCATCCCTGCGGGCTACTGCTGTGTCCTTATTCCAACAGTTACTGCCCACCTGGCC
Organism: Sturnira hondurensis; assembly: GCF_014824575.4. Lineage (NCBI taxonomy): Eukaryota > Metazoa > Chordata > Mammalia > Chiroptera > Phyllostomidae > Sturnira > Sturnira hondurensis. The sequence goes on from NW_028086562.1 coordinate 679,970, forward strand.
TTCCAGTCCAGGCTCGGCCGACCGGAGCCCACAGGCCACCCCCATGGCCGGCTCCCCCCTGCCCCAAGCAGCTTTGTAGATCGCCTACAGTGTCCACGACTGCTCCAAGGTCAGGAAGAGGCAGCAGCTGTGACCCCGACTTTGTGGCCCGCACGCCTATGGTATCTGCCACCCGGCCTTTTCGGAAAGTGTGTTGACATCTGTCCTGTCAGAGGAGGGAAAAGGAAGGAGGCAGGCTGTGGAGCAGAGGGCCCCTCTGAGTGCTCGATCGGCCTTCGTAGCTTCGCTGCTTTCAGAGGCCTGACCGCTGCCTCCCGCCTTTGCCACGGTATCTGCCCCTGGTGAGTGAGGAAACAATCGAGAAAGCCGGGGAACTGGGGCTCCTGTCCGCAGGGGCGCTTGTCATCTGTGCTCGGGCACAGCTGGGTCCGGCCCCAGTACCAAGCCACCACCGCACCCCAGGCTGATGCCATGCTCCAATGCCAGTGGCTCCAGACTCACCGCCGGCCCCCTCGCCCACCCAGCACAGGGAGAGCACACGGCGGTCCAGGCGGAGGCCCAGCATCAAGTTGCACTGGCTGACTGCTCTCAGCTGGGCCGCTCGGGCAGGGGTCGACAAGGCTCTGCCTGGTGGGGCCTGGGCCACCTGCCCAGCCCGGGGTGTGCGCCAGTCACTGCCATGGGAGCTGGGTGGCTCCTGTGTGTGAACAGCTAGGAGTTGTTCCCAGAGAAGGAAAAGCAGAGCTCACCCTGGACTCAGAGCTCCCAGCTCCGCCTACCACCTGTGACAGCCAGAGGGCAGCTGGTCCACACTGATGACCACTACAGCCCCTTACCTCGACGTGCACGTGTGGGGGCTTCCCCACACCAAGTAACACTCGGACCACAGCGGGGTGTCTGAGAACCCAGCTCCGCTGTGACACCACCCGGAGAAGCAACTGGATTCCAGAGGGAAAGGGCTCAGGCCCACAGGGCCGCCCTCCACTGGGCTGCCCCGTGCTTCTGACCCACCAGCTACAGGGGGAGGGCCCAAACTCCCCTCCTCCGTCCCACTGATTTGCTGGGGCAACTCAGGGAACTCAAGAAAACCCGCTCACTCACTAGATCGCCGACTTCTTACGAGGGACACTGAAGGGCGCAGATCAGCAGCCAGATGAAGACACGCACTTGGGGAGGTCTCAAAGAAGACGCTTCTGTACCTGTAGAGCTCGGGGCCGAGCTTGGTGACTCACGGAACGTTTTGCTTTCCCACCGTGGAAGCTCTCCGAGAAAGGGACCGATGACCTGTCCTTTCTGGGGTTTGTGGCAGCTTCATTACATAGTCACAACTACGTCACTGGCCATTGTCAACTGATTCAACCTCCGGCCCCACTTCCCCCCCCGGAAAACCCAGGGGTGCCCCTGAAAGTTCCAATCCTCTAACAATGAGCCGTCCCACAGGCCAGCAGCCCCCACCCTTGGGTGGGGTCCAAAAGCAGCTTTGTGAACCTAATAAGGCACAGGGATCACTCTGAGGAAGCCCCGAGGGTCTGGGAGCTCTGTGCTGGGGGACCTGACACACGTTTCTCACTGAAGAACGCCACACCACACGTGGCCACTGTGCCTTCGTTTCAGCAGCTGCGTCAACAGTGAAGGGTGAAGCCGGTAATGAATTTGGTCCCACAAAAGAAATGGGAGACAAAAAGGGACATCTGGTAGTTTGCTAAATGTCCTGTTTATTCTGCAATCGAGGCTAAGAAATGTGGGGACACAGCTGTGGGCAAGGAACCTGTGGAGGGTCCCTCACGACCACCCTTCACCAGAGTGGCGCCGCAGCTTCCGTGCCCAGAAACCGCCCGCCTTTGTCTACGTGCACATGACGGACGTGGAGGATGCGCGGCCTGTTTCTAACCCGTGATCTGATGCTGCTGCTCTAATCTTTAAGCACGAGCGGAGCCTTCACCTGCTGAGCCACCTCCTTGCCGCTCAGCGCCTCGACAATAGCAAGAGCGAACTCGAAGCTGGTCCCCGGCCCCCGGCTCGTGAGGATCAAGCCGTCCTTCTCCACGCGACTCTCTGAGTAGCTGTAATGACCTTGGGTGTAAAGACAAGAAAGGGTTACTTCCTGCTGGGCTCTGCTGGACAAGCGCGAGGATCACGCAGCAACTCAATTCCCTCGTTGCAGCCTATCACTGGTCTTATAGGAACACACTGAAAGGAACACCCGACACTCCAGCCAGCGGTTCAAAGCCAGGCAGGCGCTCCCAGCCTCCGAAGCACAGCAGGGAGATATGGAAGAAGCTGTCCCCGGAGGGCAGGGGCTGGAGCAGCTGGTGAACGAGACGAACGAATACAGGCGCCTGCAGCTACACAGGGCCTGCTCAGTGTGCGGGAAAGCAAACGTGAACTGCCCCATTCCCGCTGTGCAGCCCATGCTCAATTCTGTAACCGGAGGGGTAGCAGAACGTGGCCCCCAAGACGTGACTGTATGAGCTCAGGACACACCACCCCTAAGTGGGCCGCAGGGACATGTCATCCGAAAAACAGCCAGTGTGGAGGGAGGCTTTCTCCAAAGCCCCTCACCTGCACGGACACAGGTCCTGTGAGAGCGGCTCGGGGGCCATTAGTCCCTCCCAGGAGCTTCATGACCAGGGGCAGGTGGACTCTCATCACCGGAGAGGAGGCCAGAGCCGACCCACACCCAGACCAACGCTGCCGCTGACTATCATTCCCCGCCTCACCTCTCCTAAAGGCCCGTCCGTCTCCCTGAAAACCGCTTCCTCCCCGAGAGGCTTCTCCCCCCGTCCCCTGTCACTTATAATGGTATCTGAATCCAAACTCAAAGCCACATCAGGAAGTTACCCATTTTCCCCCGGGTAGCTCCCATGTATACATGAGTTAGACGTGTTAATACACTTCTTTTACTTCTTCTTTTGTTCATCGGCCTTTTACCACAGGGCTCTGGGCCAGGACTCAGCCAGGCAGAGGGTCAGTTGCTTCTTCTCTACAAAATGCTCGAGGGGGAGGGGCTGCGGGTGGAGCTTGCAGACAGGGCCAACCACCTGTGTCGTGCACTCTCGCTGTGTCCCACATACCAGCCACGGCAGCGGGACACGTGGGGTGGGAGAGACCCGAGGGACACCCCTTCCTTTCTCAGGGCCTGTGTTCCCGCTGCAGCCCTCACCGAAGGCGTTCTGCAGAGGGGAACCCGACTCTCCTCCACGCAGGTGAGACTCGGACCACAAAGGTGGGGTTCCTGCACATGGACTCCCAGGCTCCCTGCAGTCATCAGACCCCACTGTGCACAGACTGGCCTCCTGCGGAGAGCACCCCACCGCGTTACGGGCACGCCCCAACTTTCCTGCCCCAGGGAGCACTGCCCTGGCTGCTCCCCGGCCCAGAATGCTCCTCTCACCACCTCCTCCCTCACTCTTAGCGTTGACACTGAGAGGACGTCCGTGACCCCCTCCCTAACCAGGTCCCTTGGATCAAGGCCCCCACCCCGACCCAGCTATGAGCTGACCATCAGGCTCCCTGATCACTGGCCACCCTTTAGAAGGCTGGGCCTACAGTACCGATGGCCCCCAGGTACCTAGAGACACAACCTTACCACAGGCTCTGTGTATCACAGTCCCCTTCTGCTTCCCTTCCCCCCACTCCATGCTCAGCAAAACCAGAACGGTGACCTTTCCGAAATGCAAAGCCCCTCCGGTTCCCTCCCCCTTGAGAACATTTGCCAACTTTCTCCAGCACCGAAAGATGACTCCAAGCTCTGTGTCACGGGGTGCAGGCCCTCTGGGTCTGGCCTGACCTCAGAGACCAAACTGGAAGGAACCAGAAGGGAGCAGAAAAGAACCTGCCATCCAGGTGGGACAGTGGCAAAAAAGAGGAAGGGACAGTTTGAGATGTAGCTTAGAGAGAAGACACCCAGAACTTAGTGAAGGGGCGGTGCCACGCAGTGACGTGGAACACGAAAGGCAGACAGGTTCAGGGGAGGGGTTGGTGCTGAGGAGGGTCCTCTAAGGAACCCCACCACGCCCTGTCACTGCAGCTGGAGTAAGCAGGAAGGCAGCCCCACCCTGAAAGCAGTGCAGACCATGGCCCATCTCTCCCCACCACCGGAGGGGCCGCTTCCAGGGCCTAAGGAGGGCTCCCGAGGGGCCTGTTCAACGCACACACACGCAGAAACGCCACCCGAGTGAAGCAGAGGCTTTAGAGCCGTCACGTTACAGTGGGGTCCACCCTTTCAGAGGGGACCGGCGTGACCACCTCCAGGACCTTGCCTTCCTTTCCTCGTTAAAAACCAAGTTACCTGCTGAAGTAACACAACACAGAACATCAAGGATCTCCTAGGTACACTACTGGGGAGCTGAAGAGGACCCCTGGCCTGAGCGGAAAGGTCTTCACAGTCTAAGCCCCCTTGCTCATGGTCAAAGCAGGCCAAGGTCGTTCAAATGCTAAGCTAGAACACAGACTGAGCTGGGTCCTCCAGAGCTGTGGGGTGAGCTGCCTGCACTGGGGCAGTGTGAGGCGTGATTCTATAGAAGGGACTCACTGAACAATCGGGCTGCAGGTAAAATATTACAAATACCGCCTGAAGTAGTTAAAGATGTTCAAAGCTGCTCCACAGCACTTTTCAAAATTACAACCTGAGTCAATGGTCACTCTTGTCCACTACCGCCACCTGGTGGCAATCGGGAGAAAAACAGTGCAAGCAGCAGCTGCTGATTTGGTGCTTGGCAGTCACACCTCACAACTATCCTGGCGAAGAGCACTCATTTCCCTTAACTCTGAGCAAATACCCCGAAGTCAGGAGTCTCTTCAGAAATAAAGCACCTGGGGAGGCCAGGGGCCTAGGGTCAACCACTAACACAGCTCCTGGGCACGTGGTCTGGCTCCTTTGGTTGCTGAAAGCCTGAAACATTGACTATTTGGCCTTTCAAGGGGAACTGGGATCAAATCCCATGCCTGCCATTTAGTAACCTGACCTCTCTGAGCCTCGTTTTCTCTTCTGTAACATGGGGATGACACCAACCACACAGGACTGTGTGGGAACCCGACCAAACCGGCCACCAGGACAGAGCGGTGGCAGTAGAGTCTGCCCAGACAGTGGCCGGGCAGTGTTCTGAGTTGGAGATGCTACCTCGCTGAGCCACCAACAGCTGAGGTGCTACTGTCAACCGCAGACAACAGAGGAGGAGACTGAGGTTCGGGGAGGCCTGGGAGCCCGGCCAGCAGTCACCTTGCTCCAGAGAGCCCACTCCTTGTGGCAGGCACCAGGCCGTCGGCAGCTCACTAAAGCAACGGGCCAGGGGGAACTGAAACCAAATTAAAGTCAAGACTTATTTAAAAAGCGAGATATGGAAAGACTTTGCCCCTCCGATGGGACTGCTTACTTGAATAAAAGTTTCATACTGATCTGCGAATTCACGGTGATGCCCAGCGGGAAGACACCCAGGAAGTAATCCTGGCTCCATGTCTCAGAATGTCTGAAGGAGCAGAAACTTCACACGTTTCTTCTCCTAACAGGCTTCCTGACCCCATTCCATGCCAGGTAGCGTGGCTGCGTGCGGGAACCTCACGGGGAGGCCGCTGGGCCTGAGCTCCGGCCCGACTCCGGGCAGGCGGCCCGGCCTCTCCAAGCCCATTTCCTCACTGGGGAGGCCAACAGGATGGAGGATGGGAGATGGGGCCGGGGCCCGGGGGGCTCCACGGATGATACCTGCAAACGCCCTAGAGAGTGTACAGCCTCATGTGCGTCTCCACTCCCGATCAACCTCGGTGCTCCTCGGGCGTTACAAGAAAACAGAAGCAGCAACTACACCTTCAGGTCACGAGGAGTGTGCTCTACTCACGTCTTTGCTCTGCGGTGTCCCAACCACCTCGGGAAGCCAGATTCGGCTCCTCCCGGCCCTCCGACACCTCCCCCACTGGCCAAAGCCAATGAAATGCCTACATTAAAAAATGCCCAGAAGTAAAAGATATTTTTAGAAATCAGTTTTCGGAAGGGAAGTACAAGAGGAGTAAGTGGCAATGACATAAATAAATAAATAAATGTATGTATGTAAAATTTTTCAAAAATCAGTTTTCACGCAGATACTTCTGACAATTCAGTATCCTTCTAGCAACTACAACAAAATTATAGTTTTCAAGGAAACACCACCTGGAGCGAATTTAAGAATGTGCAGAATGTGCCGCCCCGAGAGTGACCCCCAATGTGAACTGTGGGCTTTGGGAGATGACGACAGGGCGATGCCGGTTCCCCGACTGTGACAGATGCCCCGCCTGGCACAGGAAAGGAAAGGGAGTGGAGGGAGGCTGTGGACGGGGGGCGGGGGGGGGGCACAATATATGGGACCACTGTGCTGTCTGCTTAGTTTTGCTGTGAACCTAAAACTGCTCTAAAAAGGACAATCTATTCATTGAAAAACACAGCAATATAACGAAAAACGCCATCGTTTTGCAGTGAGAAGGTAACACGCGTTAGTCGCCGTCCTCTGTTCCAATTCAGAGCGGCCCAGAGCAGGCTGAGTGCAAGGAGACACACCAGCCGCAGGGACCTCCAAGTCAGCCCCCAGCACTACCGACATCTGGTCTCGTTTCCCCAGTGACGTTTGGCCGGGTGGTATTTTAACTCAGTTTCCTCACTAGCTGCACACCGGCTGAACCACATTTGGCTTTTAACAAGGAATTTCTGATTCTCTTGCAATTATTTTGCACAGGTGTGATTTTTCTTTCTCTTTGCAAGTTCCAGGGTCTCTGCCTCTCTGTGACACCCACTCAAGGGGCAGATGACAGGAAGACACCACCTGTCTGACAAAAGGCACCTGGTTGGTGCTCGGAATGTCATGCTGAGAAGCAGTAGCTGTCACCGAGGAAACATCCATCATTAGGTAGTCGGACGTGCCGGTGCCTGGCCACCTTGTTCTGCTGTTAATTAGACACTACCCAGTATTTTGAAACTTGCCGTCTGTGTCTCCGTGAGCAGTTAACCCCTGCAGGGCAGGCACAGGGTCCTGCTGCTTTTACAGCCTCCACATCACAAGCCACACAAGGAAGTGAAACAAACAGTTGACAGATAACAAACAAAAATGTAAGACAGTGTCAAGGTGAAAAAGCAAGCTGCAGAGAAACATACTTAGTAGCTCTCACTTGAATAAAAATATTACACTACAAAGAATAATGCGTATGTGCAGAGAAAATTCTAGAGCTACACAAGAAACTGAACAGAAGTTACCTCTGGAAAGGAGAAAGGGGGTGGGGAGGTTAGAAGAGGAACATGCATTTACTTTACCCCCTTCTAGCCTGTTTTCGTTTCTTACCATGCAAAGAAATTCTTTTTATAAACATAAACTGATCAAAGTTAAATATCTAGCTGGTATTTTACAAAAGAAACGTGTCACTAAAGGACACGGGCCTCCCACCAGGCATTCTCTGAGGAAGAGGGCAATGTTCATTTTACTTTGGACTACAGGCAAAAGGGCACTTTCTGAAACTGCTGTTGAGGTTTAAAATTTACCCTCAGGCTGCTGGCAAAGTACCGGGTAAAACTACTAGTTACACTGGCACGTCGTCATCACCCCCACCTGCGGCCGCCGGGCGCCGCCCCCACCAGGCACGGCACGCAGGCCGCTCTGGCCCGCCGCCGGGCCTCTCCCCGGTGGCACACTCGCGGAGAGGGGGCCTCGGAGAGGCCACTGGGCAGCCCGAGAAGGCTCAGCTCTTTGAGAAGCTCTGTTCTACGTCCAACGCAAGCACACACTTACCTCCAGTCATCATTTTGTCTTTAGCAAGTGGGTGTGTTGTGACTTTGCTTCCAAAACCTATTTCATGAGCCAACAAAGCCGTAGGACCTAAAAAGAAGATGAATAAAAAGATTTAAGTGTAGACAGAAAAACCCATGTTTTGAAAATTACAAAAGCAATAGTAGTCTTCAAAACCAAGAGGCTCTTACCTAAAATATACTTACAATTCTGAAATTATATACTTCTTAGTATAAGAGATAAAATATATTTATGTATTTATTTTTAAAGATTTTATTTATTTTTAGAAAGGGGAAAAGAGGGAGAAAGGGGGGAAAAACATCAATGTGATGTGCCAGAGAAACACTGACCGGCTGCCTCTCACACGCCCCCAACAGGGGACCTGGACCACAACACAGACACGTGCCCTGACTGGAATCGAACAAGTGACCTTTCAGTTCAAAGGCCGGCCCTCAATCCACTGAGCCACACCAGTCAGGGCATGAGTATATTTATAATAAACCGTCCACTGAGCACTTCTGGAGAAGGTGCACAAATTCAAAATACTTCAAGAAGAGTAATCGGAAAGACTCACCGTGCTCGCAAGGAGCACACAGACAGACGGGCTGCCGCCCCGCCTTGGGGACGGGCAGTGCATGGGACACGGAACTGGGACGCCGCCGCAGCTCAGTGTCCTGCCTCGCTCTCAGCAGATGAAAATTTAGTTACACGTTAAAGGCAACTGGAACTCTCTGAACTTCTGGACTTGACTGCTATTTTACAGACCAATTTTATTTCTTTTTACTTGAAAATACTAGCACCCATCCATCCAAACATACCAGGTGGTAAAATAAATTTTGTATTATTTTATTTTTCAAATGATTTTATGTATTTATTTTTAGAGAGAGGGGAAGGGAAGAGGAGAGGAAGTGTGTGGTTGCCTGTCAAGGGACCCTATTGGCAACCTAGCCCGCAACCCAGACATGTGCCCTGACTAGGAATTGAACTGGCGATGCAGGCCAGCACTCGATCCACTGGGCCACACCAACCAAGGGTGGTGGTAAAATTATTAAAATGAAGAGAATACTGGCTAGCCCTGAAGGAGATGCCTGTGGAATGTCTGCAAGTCTGAGATATGAAGACATTACTATTTCTTTATTAAAACTAATTAAGAACCATGAACAAACGTCAGTGTGTAGTCCTCTATGCCTTCCCTCTTAAAATAAAAATGTGAAAAATATGCAGTTGCTAACAAGATTTATCAAAATGTACTCACTGAAATGGTCAACTTCACTGACAACCACAACATTTTTCGGGTGCAATGGCCCACCAGTAAGAACAGACCAGAACGGTTTTTAGACCTTTGTTACATTATCTTAAAACCTTTTGTTTTTGTTGTTGGTCCACTCACTGACGTACTCACTGACTGATTCTTGTGCGTGCCCTGACCAGGGATTGAACCTGCAACCTGGCATATTGGGACAATGTTCCAACCAGCTGAGCTACCTGACCAGGGCTTTAAAACTGAGTATTCTGCCTTTTTTCTCTAAGCCACACACACGAACTTTTCTAAGCCCTCATGTCACACCCAGAAAAACACGCGTTAGAACTGTCTCTTGACCCCGAAATTCGGGCACTGTGGCTGGAACACCAGGGCGGTCTGCGCACTCGGGCCTCAGCCAACCTGAGCGCAGGCTCTCGCTGACCTTTCATTCTGCAACACGGTTCCAAGGGAAAAGCAGTTACATAACAAACCAGCAGGCTGCCCAGACCGTAGCTGCTGCACAGGCAGGTCCAACAGTGTGCAATCACACGAGCCTCCTGCCGGCACCAGGGGTCAGTCTCGGACCAGGTCCTGACATCACTCGTAAACCAACAGCCTCCGGTATCTGATGTCTCTCTCCGCCTTACTCTCGTCCTCAATACGAGACAGCCATGTAGGACAGCAACTTTTAAAACTCTGTAAAACTGCATAATCACTCAATTCTTATTTGAATGAATCCATGAATTACCCTTTATTATAATTTTGTAAGACTTTAAGAAACAAGAAATAATTACCTACGTTATATTTTAAAGCAAACCTCAAGAGACGACTGTACTGTGAGCAGACTGATCACACAGTGACTCGGGGATTTTTAAGCTGCTCCTTTCAGGTGATAAAACTGCTGCCTGCAGTACCGTGCCAATACATTTACGTTACAGCTGAACACGGGGCTTTACTCACGCCTTACTCATGGGGTAAGCTCTTCATTGCTTCTGTGTGAGGCTTAAAAATTCTACTTGGAAAAATGAGAGAAGAGGTATTTAACCACTACCATTACCTCAAATTCTGCAGGGACTCAGCTCTGAGCAAGGGCAGAGGGAAAGGTGGACAACTAAGAGGGGAAGACATCAGCGCCACCATGTGGTGATTTGCAGAAAGAACACCCTGCTGGCTCACTTCTAGGCTTCCATCCCTTTCCCCCAGCCAGAGTGATATTTTATTTTGTTTTTGATTTTCATGATAGTCCCCCTTGCAGTTTCTGTCTCTCTCACTCACTTAGTATCAGGGGCTAAGCTACTATTCTTTCAGTTCAATAAACACCTTCCCGTCCATAACTGCAACACTTAAGAATCACCCGTTTCATCATACTTCCTCCTCTTCTCTGCAATACCCAGGAGAGCAGTCAGGATTCGTGACAGCACACATGCACTGCCAGAGCGCTGCCACTTTTTAACGCCGATTTAAACGATTCTAAGATCTAGGCACGCAAGCTCGCCTGAACGCAGCACAGTGACCCAGATGGGGCTGATGACTTGCAATCCTGGTGACACCACAGAGCAAACTGACATGCGGTTCCCACTTTTAGCAGAGTCATGAGAACGGCCCCAGCCCCAAGCCTTCCTTTCCTCCTCTGGCGAGGGCACCCCAGCAACCCGGGGTCGGGGGCAACAGGTCAAGTCCTCACACAAGTAAGAGGACCTTCGACTTCCTCCTCCCCAAAGAGGGATGCAGCTGCTTGGCTGCAGCAACTGCCCAGTCCTCCTGCAGAGAGAAATCCCTGTGCCCAAGGGCAGGTCAAGAGGCTGNGCTCGCCTGAACGCAGCACAGTGACCCAGATGGGGCTGATGACTTGCAATCCTGGTGACACCACAGAGCAAACTGACATGCGGTTCCCACTTTTAGCAGAGTCATGAGAACGGCCCCAGCCCCAAGCCTTCCTTTCCTCCTCTGGTGAGGGCACCCCAGCAACCCAGGGGCGGGGGCAACAGGTCAAGTCCTCACACAAGTAAGAGGACCTTCGACTTCCTCCTCCCCAAAGAGGGATGCAGCTGCTTGGGCTGCAGCAACTGCCCAGTCCTCCTGCAGAGAGAAATCCCTGTGCCCAAGGGCAGGTCAAGAGGCTGGTGCGGAGCCGAACCCAGGATGTCCATGGCTGGTCCCAGTCCCTAATGTAGCGGTTCTCAAACCCCGAGATCTTAGAACCCTTTAGTTTTTAGGGAGGTTATGTACCTCACTCAATAACTGCCCTGTTAGAAATTAAAACCGGGAAATGTTCACAACGCAGGAAAAGCCCACACGGCTGAAGAGCAGCACCAACACACTGTTGCTACTCCTGCGAGAACAAGGGAAAAGGCAAACGATGTTTTCACAGAATCTGCTTTGCCCTCTCAAACCCTCTGAAAGAAAGCCAGGAACCACGGCTCTGATGCAAAGTCCCGGGATCCCTAGCTGTTAACTTCTTCTAACGTCTACTGCAGCGAACAAAACATCGCTATGCCGTTTTATTAAATCCATCCATTTTTCATTTGTTCCACTCTCTCCTTTTTCATCCTCACCTGAGGACATTTTTTCATGCTTTCAGAAAGAGAGGAAGTGAGAGAGATCAGAAAGAGAGGAAGTGAGAGAGAGAGAAACATCGGTGACAGGAAAAAAACATCAGCTGGTTGCCTCCCATACGTGCCCTGAACAAGGATCAAACCTGCAACCTAGGCCCACGGCCTGACTAGGAACTGAACCCACAACCTTGGGTTGCAGGACAACACTCTAACCAACCGAGCCACACCAGCCAGGGCTATTTCACTCTTTAGACAAACACTTAATAAAGACCTATAACAAGGGAGGCACTGGTCAAAATTACAGTATGGAAAAAACACAAGGTGCAGAAGATCATCTGATATGAGAGCAAGAATGGACTTAAAAATGGTATCAGAAAGCAAAATACGACCATTTCAAAGACGTGGGACAGCTATGAAGCACCACTGGCCTCATTCTAAATTAGGAACAGATATGAGTCTCGCACTCAACGCCCAGGGTAAGGCAGGAAGTGCCCCGAGGCCGCAGGGCAGGCACAGGGCAGAGCGGGTATGTTTATGTCTGATGACTCCTGCTGACTGCAGGCAGAAACACTTCCTGGCCCAGAGATTTGCTGCAACAAGCTGTTTACTCAATTCCAGAGGGCTGCAATTTCCCCCAAGGTCAACCAAACACAGAAAACACTAAGTTTCACAGAATGCAGACCAAAGGCACGGAGAGGCAGAAAACAACTGTACTCATCTCTGAAATGACCCGTGTCATGCCTCCCAAACTGGACATGCTGTTCCAGATGCCCTTCACGCTTCACGAAGGGGAAGAAGTATTTTGAACAATGTCTCGTAAGTGCCAATCATCCCCCTTGCGTAGTTTTCGGAGAAAAGCAACAACACGCTGAACCCTGGGCGATGGGCGCGGTACCTGCACAGATGGCGGCTATGAGGCCCTTCCTGCTCTCCTGCTCCTTCAGTATCTCCTTCACGGCAGCAGACTGTTCAGAGAAGACCGAGAGCACGTCAAGTTCTCATCAAGCCACGAGTCAGTATCTGCTAGCAACTTTAGCAGAATCTGATTTCAGCTTAAATCACAAGATCTTAAATCTAACTCCTTTCAAGAATAGTTCTAAATGCTTAAAACAAAAATTATCAAAGTCACAATGTTTCTGCATTCCTAAACCCAATCAAGGCATTTATTGTAAGGGAAAGGAATCCTTTTCTTAAAACTATTTGAGGCTGAGATGAGAAACCTTCTCATTCCTTCCCTGGGCACGGTGATCGCGCCCCTCCCAGGGTCTGTACTGTAAGGAGGAAGCACTGGAAGTGAGGGACGTGGTGTTTGGGGCTCTTCAGGTGGCGGGGTCAGGAACGGGTGGCACAGCCCTGGTTGTCTGACTCCAGCCACTTCACGAGGCCGTCCACCTTCCCTCCTCTGCCCTCCCTCCCCCTACACTCTCACTGTGACCCTGTGACCTGTGGCCTCTCTGATACTGTTTTCGCTCAGGCCAGTAGCCCGGCCCCCAGGAGTCCCAGCCCCGACTCTCCAGGTGCTGAGGAGACAGCTGAGCTCTCTCTCCCCCTGCGTAGCACTTTACAGAACACACTTTCTCTCCTGCTGCTGAGTGGGGAACAAAGTAGCCTGACATTTGGACTGTAACCCCTAAATGTGTTCATAAATAATGTCCCCAATTCAGCTTACTGCTACGGTATGTATCACTGGAAATGGTTTTTAAAATTAAGTTAGGATTATTCATTTCACCTGTTCCTATTAGATTCACAACCTCCTTCCTGAAATATTTTAATACCAACAAAATCAACAGAACACAAGCAGATGCTGAAAGACACTTTGCATACAGTCCTTACCTCACATAAATTCTGTGCACCCACATTACCTCCTGGCAGAACCACTACGTCATAGGGTCCCTGTAACAGTTCAAGAAATAAAATAAGAGAGTGAAAACACTTCATGTATAATGTGCATTAAAGTGACAGTCAATAAAACGTTCATATTTTAGTCCTGACTGGTGTGGCTCAGGGGAACGAGTGCCTGCCCGCGAACCAAAGGTTCGCCAGTTCAATTCCCAGTTAGGACACATGCCTGGGCTGTGGGCCAGGTCCCTAGTAGGGGAGTGTGTGAGAGGCAACCACATGTTGATGTTTCTCTCCCAATCTTTCTCCCTCCCTTCCCTTCTAAAATTAAATAAAATCTTAAAAAAAAAACTTCCATATTTTCAATATGGGCCACAGCACAGCATACAGAAAATCTGTGCGCAGTGACATGGGAGACACTGTGCCCTGCGGGGCTGCGGTGCGGCACGACCTCACTCCTGTGAGAAAGACAACTGCACATGTGTGTATGCACACGTGTGGGCATGCCACACACTCCCATACATGTGTGTAGTGCACAGACATGTGCAGATGAGGGAGACGCCCCACATGTTAAAGGGGTGTGGATGGGGGCCAGGGGGAGAAACAAGACATTTAACACTGTGACTTTATATACATCTACACTGTATGAGTTCTTTTTCAACAGGAATGTACACAGTCATGAAATATAATAAAAAAAAACAAATTTTAAGTAAAAGGCAAAGAAAAATATTTTTTAACTTTCTGAAAAATGAAACAAGCCCTGGCTGGTGTAGCTCAGTGGATTGAGCATGGGCCTGTGAACTACAGGATCGCAGTTCGATTCCCAGTCAGGGCACATGCCTGGGTTGCAGGCCAGTTCCCGGTTCCCGGCAGGAGACAAATGAGAGGCAACCATACATTGATATTTCTCTCCCTCTTCCCTTCCCTTCCCCTCGAAAGATAAATAAATAAAACCTTTAAAAAAAACTAAAAAAAAAACACGAGAGAAATATGATGTACTCTTTTAGTGTCCTAAATACCAAACATCTGAAATCTAATGATTTCAAATTTGCTGAAATTACAAAACAAAAACTGGTTTAACAATATCTTCACATTTAAAAAAGTTTAAGAGATTTAGTCATTAAGCAAATTAGAAATGAAAATTTAGTATACTTAGAGCAAAATCTACTATTTAGAATTACTTTTAGAGACTACAAATATCCTGTTGTTTTAAAACCAAAGGAAACTGAATACTAAAAAAGAACACATGTGACGTACAGAATTTGTGACGTACAGAATTTCAGTTGAGATTCTGAACTGACCCATAAAAAGACACAAGAGGTAACAACTGTTCCAAAACACGACAGGATGAAAAAGAACAGAGAAAAAATATTTACTTCTACTTAGTTTTAGCATGCTATCTAGAAAGTTTTGACACTTGCATGTAAATAACATTCTAATGCTCCACAATTTACCACCGCAATGTCTGAACTTACTAGAAACTAGTAAACTTTTTTCTACGCATTTGAGGACTGCTAAGTATGGGGACTCATTCTCGCAGGTCCCTTAGGGGACACAGATGGCAGTCATGAGCTGGCCCTGCCTCCTTCTCCTCTCTAGAGGGCACAACCCACACGCCTGCCACACTGGCCAGGTAGGCCAGTGCCCTGTGAAAGGGCGTGCACAAGTGCCTGTGTGCACGTGGGTGGGCACGATTCTGAGGAGAGAGACTCCATCTCCACTGGGTTCCCACACGTGTTGGCTGCCCCCAAGAGTAAGGACCCAAATTCTACTGAGACTGAAAAAGTGACACCATTTAAGTGGAACCCCTACTCCTGCCTAATCCAACCACGGAGCAGCTGGAGCCGCTCCACGAGAACCAGGCTGCTTCTGCACCGCTGCAAAGGAGAGGGAAAGCGCTGCTCTGAAACACAGAACAGCAACGACTGGAACGCGCGCGCGCGGTGGCTGATGTCTTCGATCAAGGACTGAAGCTGCAATGGGAGGCACGGCTGCCTGTGTGCACCACAGAGCAGGGCTGAAGGTGTCCCATCCTTCTGCCTACCCTCCCAGCCACTCCTGAGTACACGAGAGGTCAGGGAACTGCCAGGTTCCAGCAGTGGAGAAAGGCAAAGTCCTGCATTACTAGGGCTTAGTGTGGGGAAGACAGTCAAGCACAATAACTTTCCTAAAATAAGACTGTACTAACAATAGCCTTAGATACACTCAAAGAATATCTCAAGAAACTGGTGAAGAAGCCACAGGGAGCAGTAATTCCACATTTGGAGAACACACCTCTTTTCTTGCATCTTCCAGACTGGCATCAGGGCAAATGACAACATCTCGGCTGCACTGTACGGGCTCTTTTCCAGCCAAACCCGCAACGGTGACCTTAATCTAAGACAAAGACATCATCGTGATATTTAAGAACACTGAAACGCAGAGTTAACATTTTCACAGCTACCCTGTGTGTTAAAATAACTTGGCAGGAAATAATGCAACAAAACCACGCTGACTTTAAGCTAATAAATTGGCAACGTGTATTTAATATTACTAGGTCTGTCTCAGTGTGTCTGGGTAGTGTCCTTTCCCCCACAGGTGTTCTGGTTTGGAAGATAAATTCTATGATCGTTCTATTCATAATCCACCCGCAGAGTTACTGCTGCCAATGAAAAAACGAAATGCCACTGCATCCTGCAAAAATCGACAAAGTTGACAATACCAAGAGCTGGAACCAGGAAAATGGGGATTTTCCTCCACGGCTGATGGGCCCACATGTTGGGTCTTTGGAGTCATTTAACAAAATCTAGTAACACCAGCCAGGGGCTATCCTGTGGCCTAGCTAATTCACTTTCTGACACCGAGCCTAGAGAAACTTTCACCGCACATTTGCACAAGGAAGCCTGTACAGGAGTTAAGAGTATTGTAATGCCATGAAACAAGGTATCAGAAGAATGAATTTACAAAGACAGACTGTGGCATGTTCACAGACTGTAACACCAAGCAGCAATTGTAAACAGACAACCCGGACCCACATGTATCGCCACTGCTGAGAACTGGAGGAATGCGGGTTTCATGGACCCCAGGGCCGGGCTGCTGGGGCCTGAGCACGAGCCCTTCACTAACTCGCTGTGCAGTGTGGGCACTGGGTCCGGTGCCTCCTGCAGCAGTTCCTTCGACTGGGAAATAAGGACGGTGATAACTCAGAGGGTCGTTGTATGACCGAAGCGGGTTTCTAGAAGTGCTCAGAATGACACCTAGCACTCAGTAAATGCTATTTAAGGGTTCACTATGGTTATATAGCACATATAGAGATATTTAGCACAGACACTCAAAGTGAGAACTAGTCTAACACTACTTTCCCTCCGGGTTGGAAGGGGAATGGGGCTGGGGAAATGTACAGAGTGCTGTGCAGTGCTTTATTTCTCTAAGAGCACGTGTTCTGCAAGAAACACTCTGAAGGAAATAGGGCAGAGTGTTAACAAGTACTGAATGTGGAGAGCAAATACAAACTGTTAGGTTCGAAAGACCTCATAAATTATTTTATTCCAAATGACTTTTTAAAAATTAAATTTATTAGGGTGACACTGCTTAATAAGATCATATGGGTTTTACAATTCTCCCACATCATCTGTATATTGTACCGTGCGTTCACCATAGCAAGTCAAGTCTCCCTCCATCACCACCAACCCCTCCCTTGCCCTCTTTCCTTCCCTCTACCCCCCCCCCCCCCCCGCCCAAAATGACTTTTAAAAATCAAAAAAGGTTTTGCAAAGCGGGAGAGCTAGGAAACACAGCGGGACTCACTCCAGCTCGCCTCATGACGTCCACAGGGATGACCGTCTCCATCTCCTCGGCTCCTTTAGCCAGGATAACCAGCGCTCTTTTGGAAGCCATTGTTATGAAGTATTTTGTCAAGACTTCAAAAAAAAAAGATTTTCAAAAACCTTTCACTGTGACCCTGGAAACAGCCAAGTTATTAAAGTTTAGACATAGATTAAAGCAGAATAACTAAGTGCCTCCCAGGGGGAAAGTTCTGCTAGACAAACACAAACGAGTCTGAAAATAGCATTTTAGGTGAGTATTGCTTCACATAAAATTCCAATTGCTGTATTTTTGAAATGAAAGCACATGGTTGCTTTCATTTGGTTTCATTTGGTTTCATTATGGTTGCTAACCCAGTTTGTATCAATTTCTCTTAATGTGTTTTTAAAAATCCAGTTTCTAACAATATACTGCAGATGAAGTTTTCTAAAACACCCGGACGTGGGTCTTGTGTTTCACACAATGCAGGGAGGCGGAGTCCTTTTTGAAGTACCATTTTGTAGAGGAATGACTAAATTTAATTTCATGGGCAAAAACCTAATTACACAGTCTTTAGCAATCAACTTTTAAGGTTTTGGGAGGGGATTTTTTTCTTTAGTTCTAATAGTACCAAAAATTCGGAGCGGGGTGGGGGGTTCACAGTGTTAAACAACTGATTACACGTTTTTTATTATGACGAATAAAGATGGAAACCCCCCCTTACTGAAAGCAACACGATACTTCTCATTGTAAACGACAGCTACACCAGGGGTAAAACAAATTTTAGCAGATACTTTTCTGCAGTGTTTGTTGCGCATGCAAAACATTTTAATACAAAGCGATTTCAATAAACACCGGGTCAACTAACTCCAAACTGGTGGAACGCTATGCACCAATTTTGAAAGCTTTAAAGTTGCTACCGCGCCCGCAGTCTAGCCTACATGCTTCCACTAGGCGGCCACACAGTCCTCGGACCCGGCGGAGCACGGTCAGGAGGTCGGTGTGTGGGGAGAGGTAGCTTCACGCCGAGGCCCCGCCCCGGCGGCCGGAGGCCCGGTGCCCACTCGCCACCCGCAGCGCCAAGGCATGCGCACGCGCCACACGCCCCAGGCCCAGACCTGAACCTCGCCTCTCCTCCTACAGAAGCGGCTTCTCGGCCAGTTCGCCTGTACTGCTGCCCCACGCACAACAGAACCAAAACCAGCCTAAACGGGCACGCACGGCGGGACGCACGCACGCACGCACGCACGCACGGCGGGACGCACGTGTGTACGCAAGCACGCACGCCGCCCTACTGGAGCCCTCAGCCCCGCACCGCGCAGACGCACGCCGCCGGGCTTATTTTCACTCACTGCGCAGACGCACGTTGCTCGCATCGCGTTACATCACGTCCGTCCATCCTAGATCACCTTGGAGAACCATGGGGAGTGGATCCTGTTTTTGCGTCAAGTGTGCGCTTAGCTTGATTCCGATTGGAACATCCAGCACCACGAGAATCCCCTGGCATCACGCATCCTTACGAAGCCCCGCCCCCTGAGTGGCGCGATCCCATCTATCCACAACACCTGTTAGATGCAACCTGCTTTGTTGCTGCAACCCATTGGTGCAATTCCCGACCGCAGAGTCGTGGCTTCTTAATTTAAGTTCGCATTTTCCAAAAGTAGAGTTGTTCTTTCACAATTAGGTCTCTGTACTATTCCTCCTGGAGCGCTTTTCCGTGTCGCCTCCGCTCTGGTAGGACTCTCATCAATGTTATACTGACTTTATCAACCCCACGCTCGGTCACCATTTTTTTAAATTGGCAATCGTTCTAGTTGTTTTTTTTATATATTATTATTAAAAAGGCACGGCCAGGAGGTCAGCTTTATTTTTAGAGAGAGGGGAAGGGGAGGAGAAAGAGGGAGAGAAGTATCAATGTGTGGTTGCCTCTCACGCGCCT
This sequence comes from Sturnira hondurensis, assembly GCF_014824575.4. Lineage (NCBI taxonomy): Eukaryota > Metazoa > Chordata > Mammalia > Chiroptera > Phyllostomidae > Sturnira > Sturnira hondurensis. Next base: position 699,071 of record NW_028086562.1, read on the forward strand.
CCTACTGGGGACCTGGCCTGCAACCCAGGCATGTGCCATGAGGGGAATCGAACTAGTGACCTTGTGGTTCACAGGCAGGCACTCAATCCACTGTGCCACACCAACCTAGGCTCTGTCCCATTCTTGGCAACTAATTTGGTAAATTCACGCGGGTTCGTGTATTCACGTGTATACGTTTTCAGAGTTGTGTTTTTAAAGATCCCAGTGCTGCTTTTGCATCCACAGAATTAGAGCAATACTGAGCACTTAAGTCTAACAAGTACTGGATTATATTTACTGCCTTTATAATCTCAAACTTTTAAAGAGCTTTTGAATGTTGATTCTTTTACCAATTTCAAAAACCAAGAGGATCCTGATTCTATTGAACAGACAGGCTCCTACCTGTCCGCATCCAGTTCCACTCCCATCCCCAACAGGTTGTTTGTTTGGGGGCATCTTTCCAGCGGCGATGCAAGCACAAGCAAATGCAAATATATACTGTTATTTCATTTCTCTACTTTCTCATCAAATTTTCCTCTTCCCCCAATAGTTTTTTAACTGGTGCCCTACTGATAACACTTAGGTTATTTCCATCGTTTTTTCTGCAGACAGCCCCGTGGGGAAACGCAGCACTGCCCTGAATGGCCTTATTATATGTCCTCTTGTGCAGACATAACTGGAGGGTAAATTCCCAGAAATGGGAAATACACTGGAGCAACCCCATCCAAGTTAAGTCACTTAGCACGCACACCAGTAATAGGTGAGGTCAAACAGTATTTTAGATGTGTTTATAAGGTTTCAATTTAGATGTTAAAAACAGGTTTATTTTCAAGAAATAGCTATTGTTCTTGCTTGGTTTACAGAACACTTTTATGTATCTCATGTGAACCTTATAATGTTGGTGAACTTTATAAAAATCGAAAACCTTTCAATTTTTAAAAACTGTAAATAGACTCATTTCTGCCACATGTTGCACTTGTGCAAAAATTTTAAGTGCCTGGAATCATTGTGCCTTCTCAGAATGAAACATTTTGGGAATTCTGGAATGACTTCGCCTTTGGCTGTTTGCAAAGAAAGCAGGCAAAAGCCACCCTCTTTCCGTTTGGAAGGAGTGTGGGGAATGGGAGAGACAGCAGGGAGAGGAGGCAAGTTGTAGGACACGGGCTTCAGGAACCGAGGAGGGATTTAGGTGGACGGAAAGAAAACCAAAAGAAGACAGGCTGTTTTGCTCCCCACAGGGCACTCTGGGAAAGAGAAAGCGATGCTGGTGACCTGCTGCAGCATGACAGCCACGACAGATAAAAATGGCAATGTGCTTCAGCAGTGAAAGAGAAAGAACCTGAGTTAACGCTCCTGAGACAACTGTATCACCATCCAGAACTGAAATGGCCCCAAGGGAGCATTAATTTTAATCAAATGACTAGATTACACACAGTTTTAAAACTCAGATATAACTCATGGTGGATTGGATTATATTTCAGAGATACTGGCTCTTTCATCCACACGAGTGGAAGGGACTGCTCCTTGACTTTGGGTCTTCCCTCATTTTGGCAAATGGAATGTTAGCGGACACAGCCGGATCAAAGGCGTGAAAAGCGCTGACCTGGTGATTAGACTTGCTCTCTTGTCTTTTCATTGCTGTAGGAAGAGCTTTCCTCCAGGGAAGGTGCTACAGGCTCCCAAACTGGGTTTCAGAATGAACACGTGAAACACAGCTGCCCCAGCCAGTCTGCCTGTATCTGAAGCAGATCACCACAGCCCAGTGACAGACTGTGGTACTCAGATTTTTAATACGACAATAGCTCATTGAGCATTAAAAGGCTCATAACAAAAAACAGCAGGCTTCTCACTCAGTCCTTCGTGCCCCTCAGCAGTGCTCTTCAGAGGCAAATATTTTCAACTCTTTAAATTATTTCATCTAGTAATTATCTCAGTATTTTTAAATAATATACTAATACTGTTACTTCTCACTTACTGGTTTTAGGCATCATATATGGACTTCCTGGCAGGTAGTAACAATTTTTATTTCATAGATGCAGAAGTTGAGGTCCTAAAGGGTGAAATGACTGTACAAGGTCCTGCAGAGCCTTTGCAGAAAATTCAGATACTCTGCTGCCAAACCTCACACTACCCACGGTAGACTCTATCAGTATTACTTAATAAGTCAGCAACACTCATGATACTTTATAGTTCATACCCATTTTCCATCACTTACAGTACAAAATAAAAAGTTAAACCACTTAACCAAAAACCATTGCTCTAGGGCTGGCAATGAACACGCTTCTTAGTTCAATCTCTTATTTCCAGGTAGAACAACCCATCCCATCCACCACATTTTTTATTCAACAATTCAGCACTTCGCCAGTGTCTATGCACTGGGGGAGGTACACACTAAAAGACTCACCAGATTCTTGCAGCACTTGCAACACTGAATTAAGAAATCCTGTCCTGCCCTGTGGAGCTCACAATCCAAGGATGGAGAAATGGTGTTGACAATGTGAGTGGTTTAGGACATGCCACTTCCAAACACACTGCCTTAGCATATGGATTATACTGTGTTAAAGACATTTGGGAAACAGCAGGTGCAAACAAGTCATTGCAATTCCATTTTTTTTCTTCCTGAAAGCAAAAAGTGAAACTCTCCTGTGAGAACAGCCCTCCCTATTAATACAAGTTGTTAAGACTTAACTTTTTTTTTTACCACCAGGGAGGGAGCTGAGTCTGGCGGAATTTGTTCAAAGAGATCTTGTTAAAATAAATAACTCTTAGCCCTGGCTGGTGTCACTCAGTGGATTGAGCACAGGCCTGCAAACCAGAGGATCATGGTTTGATTCCCAGTCAGGGCACATGCCTGGGTTGCAGGCCAGTGCCCAGCAGGGGAAGCAAGAGAGGCAACCATACATTGATATTTCTCCCCCTCTCTCCTTCCCTTCCCCTCTAACAACAAACAAATAAAACCTTTTATAAATAAGTAACTCTTGTCTTCCTTTAGTTGCTTCATTTTATTTTGCTTTTCCACAATCATCTCTCTCTGTTCAACCCAGTATATGAGCATTTGTTTTGCCACTTCTTGGGGTCATTTCCTCATGAAGGTTACCAGGTCATAATATAACTTGTATTAAATAAGTGTGTATGATTTATTCTTTCCAGGTATATTTAATTCTCAGGCCCAGCTAGAGATCCTAAGGTCGAAGTAACGTTTTTTGCCTCCCCTACATTAGCAACAGTCACCCATGGCCTTTCCCATCCCAGATCCAAAAGCAAATCTCCCTAGCATTAGCCTGATCACAATAAATGGCAAAGAAACTGCTACCGGGTTATTTTTTCCCATGTCATTTACATGTTGGATTGCATCTTACTAAATAACACAAGTATTTTCTATAAATCTACCCTTTTATTTCATTGATAACACTTCTTTAGCATTTGTTTGTCTTTTGTTTTACTTATTGTCTGTGTCTCCTTCATCCTGTGAATTCCATGATGGGATCTTCCTGTCTTGCTCACTGCTGAATCTCTAGCATCTGGTTGCGGACTATGGTGCAAAGCAGATGCCCAGTAAATGCTGCTAAGTGTCATCCCAATTTCACCCAGTAAGATGCTCCTTCCTTTCTTAGCCTAGAGATAGTTTACGATGATTTCAATCAATTTCTTATTCCTATTTTCATCTTATTTCCCACGTCAAATTCCTTTTACCAGACAGTGAATGGGAATTTCTTTGTGCTGAGGGAAGTTAACATTTGCATCCGTTTTCTATTCATTATAGAAATGGGGGCGAGGGTTAAACTGAAGTTACTGGGCGTAAGGAAGCCATTTGGGGCATTAAGTGAAGGGGTGGTTCAACATCCATTAAAGGCTGGTTCGGGGCCTCCATACACGTCCGGCAGAAACGGCGAATTTCCCCTCCGGAGCCCCCGAAAGGTTAGGTTGGCGAGACCGAGGAAGAGTGGGCGAGCCCTGACATTTGAGGCAGCGCTGGCGCATGGGGGAAATTCTGACACCGAAGCCTGTGAGGGGCCACGGAGGACGATTTAGCCCCTGCTCCCACCTTGGGTGACTGCCCCCCCAACGCGGGCCAACTAGCACAACTCCCACTGCCAGCCGGGCGCCGGAAGTGGGCGGGCCAACCCGCAGTGACGTAGGGTCCTTTCCGACCCCTGGGCGCGCGGCCCCCGGGGGCGCCGGTGATTGGCCGAGCCCGGCCGCAGCGGCGGACTGCGAGGGGGCGGGGCGGGGTACGTTCCCAGACGCCCAACCTTCTGCAGCCGGCTGGGGTCACGTTCGGGGCTGGGGCCAGCTGCCTGTGCTTGTTGGTGGGCGGTGAGAAGTATGTGAACGAGCTGGCCAATTCTGCTGGGGTTTCCGTAGCACCTCGGCGACCCCGCGGACTTCCGGGGAAAGCTGCGGCCTGGGAGTGCGAGGCAGGAAATCCCACCTCCTCGCCCCCCCCCCCCCTTAATTCTAGTTGACGATGAAAGATGAAGGGAACCAGGACTCAGAGCCTGTTCCCGGCCCCGGGAGCCTCGGATGTTTTTAACAATCTACATCCAGGCTCAGTTGCATTCAGTGTATTAACCACCCCCTCGATCGCTTAGGCACCGTTTTTTTCTCAGCTCCTCGAAAAACACTGCCATGCTCTACTGTTATTGGCATCTTATTTCCAGAAAAAGAGAAAGATCTGATTAGTGTTTCAGTAATGGGTTACGAAAAGGTTTAAAATCGCCTGCCCTTTGTAAAATGTGAATAGTAATGCCCGCCCATAGCTTGGCGAGTAACTAGTGAGATCATACATAAAACTTTTCACCAAACCCAAAGGAATTGAAATGAGTCCCTTCTCCTTATTTCCTACTGAAGTTTTTTTATTCTTACTCTGCTTCAGTGATGTTTTCGGATTCCAGTAATGTTGGAAACATAGAACGATCCAGGAGCCACCCAGTGTTTCTGCCAATGGGCAAAGTAATCAGCATTCCATCCAGGAGGACACATTCGCATTTAGCAAAACGTTCCTGAAGCCCCGCCCTCGCCCTTTGTACCTCGTTTCCCTTCCTGTTCTTGAGGCTCCACTTAGTCCGCGGATGGTTAGACCAGGACTGCTTTCAGGGTGAGAACAAAATATTTGGGCGACTTTCTGCATGTCGGCATAGTTCTGTGGGTCTGCTGACTTGACAGTGTGCTCCTAGGTAGGGGGTTCAGGTCACGGTAGGTATGCTGAGGACATTCAAATCCCCGTGCACTGTGTTCAAACATCTTTTCTTCCTGATCTTCCACGTTCTTACCTCTTCCTCTCCCTCACTCATATTCTGTGTTCCTTGCCCATAGGCTGGACTTTGCCTCCTTCATGCCTTCTGCCTCTGCGAGAGCAGTTTCCTCTGGCCTCGCCAGAATCTTAAAAGATTCTGCGTTCACACCTGCTTGTCAGTGTCGTATCATCCATCCTGAAAAACCCAATTACAGTGCCAATGCCCCCAGCAAACTCTTCCTGTATTCCCACAGCTCTTTGTCCTTTGTAGAATCTATAAGGCTGTGTGTTGGCTTTTTCGTAGTTATTTGTGTAAACTTCATTCTTCTCTAGGCTGTGAAGCCTATTGTGATGGTGCCTCATCTGTATATGACTCACAAGACAGAAAAACTCATTCAGGAAACATTTACTAAGTGCCTGTCATTACAAAGCCTGCCCAGCACTGCTTTGAATGTCCTGGATACAGCAGGGTAAAAATAACATCCCCTCTCGTGGGGTTTGTGTTTTTCTGGGGAGAAAATCGTAGTAGGTATTAGACTGGTGGAGTCAGAATAGATCTTGGTTCAGCAACCTCAGTACTTGAGTTCTGGTGGAGAAAGTCTTCAGAGCCAAGACTCAAACAGTAAGAGAACGTTTATTTAGAAGATCACAGAGGTAGAAGAATTGAGCTGTAGAAGAAATGGGCCCTGCAAACAAGGTAAAGCAAAAGAAGTGTGCCCTTGGAGCTTAGGAGAAAGAGGCAAGGAACACGCACCTGGGGGAAGGAGGTGGGGAAAGAAAGCCATGCTGGGGCCTGCATCTTGAAGGAATTTAGCTGGAGGTCTCAGGGGAGGAGCCGATAAAATATTGATCAGCTTTCCAGGTGTGTCCTTTCTGGGTGTGGTCTCCACTCATTGGTTGGTGCCAGGGGGTCATTAGTCAATACGGCTCGTCCTGATGTTGGCCATGGCGTTGCTGGTCTGGTTTTGCTGCTTTTCTAGGCCGGGCTGAAACACAGCTGAGACCTAGATGCATTTGAGAGAGAACCTCATTGTCCTGGGGGCTTAATGCTCAAGGGCTATTCTCTGGTCCCCTTGTTTGTCCTCCCTTAAGGAGATCTAATCCACAGGACTAGCAACATGCCCAGAGGGGAGAGGTCAGGAGGGCATCCTAATCGAATGACCAGCAATCTGAAAGGGCAGGGGGTCTAAACCGCATGCCCATCAATATACTACAGGAATAAAAGTTACCCTGAGGGTGAGGTCCTTGTCCCAGTTTTGACATTGCTAGAGTAACGGGGAGAGCTGTTCTGTCAGGGCAAGGAAGGCTTTTTTCCAAGGAGAAAACCTGAACAAGATGAGGGAACAAGTCACGTAGCAAGTGGGAGGAAGAGCATCTCAGACGAGAGCAGCAAAGACGAGGCCCCTCTGACACCTTAAAGAACAGCAAGCACGGGAGTCCGGCTAGAGGGGCTGGCAGGCTGCAAAGCAGAAGTAACCGGGGCAGATCGCGGACACGCTTGCATTAGAGCGTCAGTAAATGTGTGTTGAACCGAACTTACTGAATTGATAAGGAGTAGAGAAAAATGACAGTAACAAGGAAACCTGGAAATTACTTGAGTAGGATAGACCCAGCAGGCATGTATGATGTAGTCACAATTTACCTGTACGTTGGAAATCTCGCTTAGAGTGGCAAGGTTCAACCGAAAGAAATCATAATGAAAACTAGCAGTGCTGGACACGGTGATTTTCCATTGATAGGTAAACCCAGAAGAGGGGGCAGACTTGGTGGAGGAAGAAACAGATTGACACAGTGGGATGATTCGGTAGGTGATATTGAGGACTGTTGCGAAGTGTGGAAGGAAACAAACTCCATCTCCTGATGTTGTCTTACTTTTTATTTGGGGAAACATCCTTGACTGTTAGCTGACAAAAGCAGAGTTTATGAAATAATTGGATAAAATTGTACATTTATAACTTGAATAGCACTTTCCTCCCCAAGGGCTAAGGTGAATGCCAGGGTCAGGGGGCCAATACCCAGCAGGCAGTGCCTGGCCCTCAGCACAGGCATAAAATTCAGGGTCACGTGGCTCATTAGAGTGACGTTGCTTAGAACACAGTTGTCACTTGCAGCCCAAAGAACGTTTTTCCCCCAGTGCCATGTGGCAACTCTCCAGAAGAATAAAAACTACAGAGCACTTGTTCACTTAATAACTTTTAGTTACATGCTCTTAAATTTTTTTTTAGTCTGGCTCCCTCCAATAGGTGATTCCGCTCTTCATAACATTTCTCGAAGTTTAAATTAACCTTCAGTTTCTTGGCAATCATTCACATAGATGAGATCGAATGTGGTTTCCAAGTCAGCTCTCAAACCACACTGAGACAGCCCCACTCAGTCTCGGTTGCTTAGTCAACACACCTTTTGATTCATTCACAGGAATGAGTAGGTACACTGTGAGTAGCGCCTGACTTAGCCGTAGCTCTCGGCAGAATATTAAGCTGGCCTTTGAATGAGAAGGCCTGCGTTCCATCCCTGGTTTCTCCTTCCCTTAACGTGGCAGAGTGAGTGTTTTCACTCTGGGTCTGGCCGGTCTGGGCCCAAGGCCCGCTCTGCCCGGTGCTGGCTAGGGACACCTGAACGAATCACCTGCGCTTCGGGCCCCCAGGTCCCTGTCTAGAGCACAGGGACAACTTCAAAGGGGTGTTGCGAGGATTAGAGGGGTTAACGGCGATAGAGCTAGAACTCTGGCCTCCAGTAAACACTCAGACGTGCCACAGACACTTGGCTCAGTTACCCGAACTCTCTCAGCCTGTGCTTCCTTAACATTAGAAGAGTAACAACAGCCCTAGCTGGTGTGGCTTATTGGACTGAATTGCCAGCCTGGGAACCAAAAGGTCGCCAGTTCGATTCCCAGTTAGGACACATGCCTGTGTCGCAGACCAGGTCCCCAGTCGGGTGCGTGTGAGAGGCAACCAATCCATGTTTCCCTCACACAACGATGTTTCTCTCCCACTCTTTCTCCCTCCCTTCCCTTCTCTCTATAAATAAATAAACAAACAAACAAATAAATGTAAAAAAGAAGATCAATGATAGTTCTTACCCACAGAATGGATGAAGCTAAATAAAATGTTTCACGTGCTGAAGTACGTACAACATCCCCAGGGCAGGTGCAACCCACGTGGCTTAGCCCGTGTGAAGTACTGGAAACATTTATCAGCAGTCACAGATTATTCCATAAATTACATATTTTAAAAACTAGTACAATGTATTATTTCTGCCTTCATTTAATTTGTTATCAGTGAGAATTACACATCATTTGTGTTTTGTTGACAGCGCTGACTTAAAAGATTAAAAAAGTTATTGTATACTCAAAGTGTATAGAATTTGCATGTTGGTAATATAAATGAAGTATGTATAATTTTTAAATTGAAAGTACTTTTCCTATTTGTTTTTAGAAAGTCATTTTTCTTTGAAAATTGCCAAAATAACCTATTAAAATGGAAAAACCATAATTGATAAATAGAGAATATTTAAAATTGCTTAAATATAGATGAGACTTTTTATTTTTAGCAATGTACTAAAATGTTACTAAGTCTTTTTATAGCTAAAAACTGCCATTAATTCTGGGGTTTTAGTTGATTCAGTGAGGAGCCCATGTGACAGTTCTTACCCTACTTACGACCTATGGGGGGCGTGGGGGGCAGAAGTAGGTTACAGTTGTGATACAAATAAATAATACAATCATTAATCCATGATAACACAACTGGAACAACACATGAGACTACATGTATTAATACACGATGATACAGTTCCCATACAACTGTAAACCTACTTTTGCCTACCCCTGCATGCACACTTAGGAGTATTACGAGCTGTTCCGTACCATAAAGGCTTCCTCCGATCTCCCCTGGGCCTGTTGTGGATTCCATGCTAATTCGCAAGGATTTCCTGACCCACAAAAGGGGACATAAATAGGGCCAAGAAAACGGACACCTGGGACTTCTGGGAGGCCATGCTTCTTGTGAGTGTCTTTCACACGAGTGGATGGTGCAGGGGTCTCTTCCGCCCTAGGCATCTGAAAAGGACTTCACAAGCGCACCTATCTTTTCCCTGCTCCAGGACTTGGGTGGCTCCCTTGGGCGTGCTTGGCGGGAGCACAGCACGGAGATGCCGTCCATTGCTTTGTGTTTCTGAGACACAGAACGAGAACTGAGGGGTGTTTCCCTGGGGACCGACAGCACCATCCCCGAGGGCCAGGGCGATGGAGCTGGTGGCACAGTCATGTGTCCGCTGTGCCTGCACGAAGCGCCATGTCCCCGGTCACAAAGGCACCCATTTGTGATGGCAGGTATGTCTGTGACTTGTGGGCCCCGCCCTGGAGAGAACATACTTTATAACGGTGTGCTTGGCTGCCCTGTAGCATCTAGGCATCTGGACATGTGGGGTGCGGGCCTCCGTGTGCCCTTTCGCCCTGGCCGCACAGTCAGAGGGAGCCCGGAGTTGTATTTGTGAGCCATGGACATTCAAGGGGACAGAAGACAGAGAAAGTGTGAAGAGGGAGGAAAGTGGGTGAATCCGACGACTGTTCACGTCACCCCCTTGCCTTCCAACATGTGCTTCCTTCCCCCCCGCTGTTCTGCCTCCCTCCCTCCTCCTTCCCCACTCACTTTATTTTTTCTGGTTCCTTCTGAACTTACCCCTCCCCATACCTCCGACCAGCATCACAGGTATCCTCTGTCTCCAACAGTGACGACTGCCTGGCCTGGACAGAGGCCTGGAGTCCTGGTGGGGACACTGAGCCTTGAAGGAATCGAATCTTTGGGAAATAAGTATAAACGGTGAACGTTCCATGGACAAGGTCGCCTCCGACAGGTGCCCTGGGACAACAGAAGCATGTTTTATAGAAAGCTTTACCTGGAGGGGCTGTTTATCTTTCAGTTTCTAGATACTGTTTATCTTGTTTAGAGTTGAACCTTCGTGCTGTTTAGCCTCGAAGCATCCTTGCTTCAGATATTCAGTATTACACCTACCGTCGATAAAAATAAAACAAAGTGGACTCCAGGATTTAGGATGAGATGTGTAGAATGTGATGAAACATATTATTGCTAAATGTGCTAGTGCTGATGTTTGCTTGGGGTCATCTCTGGTTTTGTCTGGGAAGCCTTCATGGACGAGATGGAATTTTTGTTTGAAGGACTGGAACTCCATGACGAAGAAAGTAACGTGAAACAGATTTTAAAGCAAACGAAAGGCGTACAGAAAGAGCGCACCTTTGGCCAGCTCCGATGGCAGGCGTGTCTGGTTGGTCTAGAATTTGCCTCTGCTTCCCATGACAAGCTTATCAAACAGGACCGAGTCATGTGAACACTATTCTTTAAACACCTGCAGAAAACTATGCATAGCCTTCAGTAGGATGATTCTGAAGTAGTGCTTTTGTTTAACTGTAGGCTGTTAAAACTAATCTTGAGAATCTTTGAGCTCAGTAGAGACTTTTATGTCATTGGCTCAGCTTGAAAAAGTGAGCTAATTACTGTGCTGGGAAACTGCACATGTCATTTTCAGGGGGTGGCAATACCTCTGCCCACAGGATACCCTAAATGTAGATCAGTGAGTAGCATTTACTCACACGAGAGGAGAGTCCAGTTGAATGTCACGCTGCAATGTCAGACACAGACCGCCACAGAGAGAGGAAGAGGCCACTTGGTTAGGTCATGACTTTGAAAGCAGTAGGGGGTGATCAGCCATGTCATTTGTATGGAATGGCACAGAATTTGGGGATAAAAATCTGTAGATAGTCCATGCATTTTTCCCCCTCTCTTGCTACTTGCTCTGGGTTGTTTTACCGATGGGAGACTAGAAAAGGAAAATTTCAAAACAATAAATCCCAGTTACAAGAACTATTGTCTTGAGAACTGTGGGCCAGGCGTTGAGCCGAGTTCCCCACATTCACTGTTTGATTTACTCCTCAGTAAATGAGGAGGACATACAATGTCCCTGCATCTGTAAGGTGTGGCTGGAAAAACGGAGACAGGAAGTTCAGCAATTTGCCCAAGGTCACATGACCACCCACAGTCACAAGCCTAGATTTGACCCAAGCCCGGCTGAGATCAAAGCGTGGGCTCCGCACCGCGCGCTGTTGTAGTCCGCTGCTCCCCCGGGTCGAGGAGGGGTGGTGAAGTTGGGGTAAGGGTGCAAATCAAAACTGCAATGAGCTAGCAATTCACGTCTGCTAGGACAGATTTAATAATTTTTTAATTAAACAAATAACAAGTGGTAACAAGGATGTAGAGAAATTGGAACTGGGAATGTGACGTGGTGCAGCTATGGTGGAAACAGCCTGGTATTTTCTCCAAAAGAGAAGCAGACTTACCACGCGCTACAGCACCTCCACTCCTAGCTACCCGCTCGAGAGAACTGAAAATATATCCACACAAAAGCTCGTGCAAAGTTGATCACAACGGCGTTACCAGTAGGCAAAAAGTGGGAACAGCTCGAGTGTCTGCCAGCTGGCGAGTGGATAAACAAAATGTGGTGTCCGCACAGTGGAAAGTTATTCAGCGATCACAAGGAATGATGCATGCTACAGCGTGGATGAACTTCGAAAACACGCCGAGGGAAACAAACCCGATACAAAAGGCCAGATATTACGATTTCATTCATGTATGTGCCATGTCCAGAATAGGATCATCTATAGAAACAGGAAGTAGATTAGTGGTCACCAGGGACTGGGGGGTGGGGCTGGGGAGTGACTGTTAATGGTATAGGGTTTCTTTTTTTTTTTTAATTTTTTTAAAAGATTTTATTTATTTATCTTAGAGTAGAAGGGAAGGAGAGAGAGAGAGAGAGAGAAATATTAATGTATGGTTGCCTCTTGTGTGTCCCCTGCCAGGGGCCGGGAACTGGCCTGCAACCCAGGCATGTGCCCTGACTGGGAATCGAACCGCGATCGTGTGGTTCGCAGGCCCGCGCTCAATCCACTGAGCTACACCAGCCAGGGCAGTTTTTGGACTGAAGAATGTGTTCTGGAATTATGTCCCGGGAAGGGTTGTACAGCCTAGTGAATACACTAACATCCATCAAAATGTACACTTTAAAATGGTGAGATTTATGTTATGTGAACGATACCTTAACTTTCAAAAAGAGCAATTTTTTGCTCTTTTTGAGCAAAAAAGATCTCCAGATCCCGGAGGTCCTTGAATGCTGGACACAGGGAGCTGCTGGGCGTTTCCAAGGATGTCGGCGCAACGAGAGTCCCGGGAGCTTGGAAAGGGCTTGGCACAGAGCACATGTTCAGTGAACGCCGCTCTCCCACCCTCTCCCTCCACCCATCCCCAACTCAAGACCAAGCCCCCATGTCTCCTGGGGGGGAAAATAGCTGTTTTCTGTTTAGATCCTAACGGAAAACCCATCTGTTTTAGTCCAAACCACTCTTGCTGTTGGTTCCTCTGGGGGTCTTCCCATGGATGCTGGATACATCTTTGCATCTCTGCAGCGTCCTTCTCCTCTGCTTCCTCCCCGCTCCTCTCCCTGCCCTCCTCTTCTTCCTTTTCCTCCACTCCTTCCCCTCCTCCCCTTCTTCCCTCTCAGATCTCACTGTATCCACCCGTGTAATCCGGCCATCAAATTCTGTGCTTCCCCTTGTCTCCACTTTCCTGTTTCTCCTTCCTTCTCCTCCCCCCAGCTCACTCACGCAGCAAGGAGCACAGTACAAGCAAGTCAGGTTGTCCTGGCTTCTAACCCCAGCTCCCCACCCTGCTGACTATCTGGCTAGACGCATAGCCTTAATGTTCTCACTCACGTAACACTGTCCCAGTAACAGTAACTCCGGGGGTCCACTTGAGGACAGCATTCATGAGGGTGCTCATGGGACGCCTCGCACATCCGCTGCCCTCGGTAAATTATAGCAGCAGCAGCACCTGTCATCAGAGCGAAGGGACAGCGTGTTGCACAAGGGCTGGTCCTTATTCCTCTAATCGCAAATGTTTTAGGAACATATGAAGTGACAAAATCCTGTCTTCAAAGTCATCCGAGAAATGTCCTTACACTAGAGAGATGCTTCCAAGAAATGTCCCAAATGCCATTGTTAAGGGGGATTTTGGGGTCAGCAAATATCAAGTGAGCTGCTTCAGAGAGCTGTGGGGCGGGAATTTCCCCGTGAGGCCCGCCCCCGGGGCTGAGTCACTGGGGGGAGGTCTCACTGCAGCCAGTTGTTTCAGGCTGCAGAACCTTGCTGCTCCGCACAGGCACACACACACACGGAGTGGAAAGTCCTTCGCCAGCCAGCCCGGAGATCTCCAGGTTCGTCCATCCGGGGCAGGCAGGGAAGGGAGCGAGCTGGGTAAGGGTAGAGGCTTTGTGTTCTTGGTCCATTTCTAGACTTTTCCCCCTTCTAGTTGCTCATAACATCTCTTCCATAGCCCATTAAATAAAGATTAAACAAAGGTCTCTAAGGAGATTTTCTTTTTACTCCTTGGTCCTGTTACTGTCCGAGCTTCAAATCTCGAAATGGGCCAATAGGCGGATTAAGGAGATGTGTGCAGCAGAGGGGGTGGAGCCAGTGACATTGGGACGCTGCCAGGCAGGTGCCAGGCTTGGGGGGTCGCCTTGTGAGTTATACCAACGTCTAACCACTACGTTGTGCACCTGGAACTAATAGAATAACGAATGTCAACTGTCATTGAAGTATTAAAAAGGGTATTTTATTGTGATAAAGTGTTGAGCAGACAGGTGTTTCAACTTTTTAGCAATTAGCTGTTGAACTCTGTGCATGCCATTCAGGCAAGTGGTAATAGAGACAGCTTCTTATTCAGCTGAATTGCTAGGTGCCCCTGACAGAGTCTGTTTTTAGGGGTTATAGTTCAGGGTCAGCAAGCAACTGGTGTGGCTGAAGTCTGGATGCTAATGCCAAGTGTCCATGAAAGTCCCCAAAAGTTTTTGCCCTTGTTATTTCTGTATTTTGGCAAACGTGGTTGGGAACTGTACCCTCACACTGAGGCAAGCGTGCACGAAGCCCTGTGCTTAGTCATGGGTGTCTTCTCGTAGACATTTCTATGAATCTGTTGCCTTCCCTTCACTACTTGCTCCTGAAAGACTCTGAGCTGTGGTCTTGTGGAACTGCGAGGTCACGGCTGGGATGCGTCAGTCTGGAAGGAGAAGCCGCCTCATCCTCGTGAATTTCTGCCTTTTGCAGGGAGCTCCTGGTGAGACAGCAGCTCCGGTTAAAGTTCTTTCAGAGGCTGCTCTGACCCGCACCACGTCCGTGCAAGACTGTGCCATGAGAAGTGGGTATTACAGCCTCGTGGCCACCGCGCTGCTGGTCATGAACTTTGACAGGACGAGGTCCACGCGGGATTCCTGTAGCGACTGTCCAGCTGGTGAGAACCGAATTAATGCATGTGCTTGAGCTCTGTTTTAATGGCCTTTTATTCATCCCTTTACAGATACTTCTTGGATGCTGCATCTCAGCTGTGGGAACAGGGCCATGGCCCTTAATTCCTATGCCCCCAAGTTTGTCATCTAGAGACAATAAGAAAACCCATTCCATGGGATGGGCTCCCAGCACGGCAGGTGCATGAGTACCTGTGCTCCACTGGGGGGGCCCCACGGTGGGGGGGTGGGAGGCAGGGGTGGGGGCTGGGCGGGGGAAAGCAGACATGGGTGCCCAGGAATCCCGTCCTGTTGATCTAGCTCCATCCAGAGAAATCCCCGTGTTTCATTCCATAGATGAAGGAAACCATTTTCTTCCTCTTGGCTTATTTGCTGCAACGTCTATACTTTGCGATTCTTATTTCTGAGGTTACACTGAGGGCAATCTTGCAAATGTTTACTTTTTAAAAAGCCCATCAACAACACAAAGTGTATTGCTGTGGCGTCTAGAACACCAATTGTTGTTCCGTGTCCTAGTTTTCTTGTGAATGTCACAGTGCCTCGGGCGGCAGTAACCCACTGTCAAACGTGTGCAGCTGTCATCTGCCTTTCTCAGGTACTTTCTGTGGGAAAGACAAGAGTCAGATGTGTGTTCCCTGTCCTTCAAATAGCTTCTCCGACACCAGTGGACAAAAGGCCTGTGACATCTGCAGGCTGTGTGAAGGTATGAGTTGAGACATTGTCTTTTTTTTTTTTAGATTTATTTATTTTTTAGAAAGAGGAGAAAGGAAGGAGAGAGGGAGAGAAACATCAACATGTGGTTGCTTCTCGCGCGCGCCCCCTACTGGGGGCCTGGCTCGCAACCCAGGCATGTGCCCTGACTGGGAATCGAACCAGAGACCCTTTGGTTCACGGGCTGGTGCTCAATCCACTGAGCCACACCAACCAAGGCCCAAGATGTTTTCTTCATTCGGGTGCATGTTGGGAAGCCCAGATTTCCTCCTCTCGTGTACTGGCCTCTACTGAGAGCCAGGTGCCAGGTGCTGGTCGCCTGTCCATAGGCAGGTCCAGGAGAATAATGTACAGTAACGGCAGTTATTTGTGCATTGAGCTTTTTGAATATTAGAGGAAACACGCATTTTATAAGAGAAAATTTTCATCGGAAAGTATAAAAATGTCTTTCACTGGGATTCCGAAGGAAACGCTGTAACTCCGAGGTCAGTGGGAGTTTTTAAGTAGAGCGAGCGCGCTTTTTATGGTGGATGTAAGTTTGCTCCCTGGATTTGGAGGTCGACTCTCATATAACATCGGGGGGCCTTGCAGGTGTTTTCAGGACCAAGAAGGTGTGCTCCCCCACCAGCAACACAGAGTGTGAGTGCATCTCAGGGTTCCACTGCCGGGGGGCCGGATGCACCATGTGTGAACAGGACTGCAATCAAGGCCAAGAATTAACCAAAGACGGTAGGTGTGTCCTTCATCGTCTCGTGTGAGTCTCTTATGCAGACAGATGCCATTCGCTTGGGTCTTGGTCTTTATTAGTAATGTTTTATCTTTTAAAATTTTATTTAGCACAGATTTACTGTGGCAATTTCACAAGCTCATAGCAAACAGAATAATACCTCTTAATAAGCCAAAGAAAGAAATAACATACTCCACATAAGAGGCAGATTAATCACACTATTGTTGCAGGCAAGGGAGGGGAAGGAATAAAGCCCAGAGTTAAGGTGGGGCGCACCTTTTCGTGCTCGAAGGTGCTCGGGGAGGATGGCCGGCGGCGCCGACTTCCGGCTGCCAGCGCGCTAGCTCTCCATCTCCAAACACAGAATAAAGCACAGACATGTGGCACCTGAGAGTAACAAGCAGTGAGCCACTCAGTCGAGTGTCACCTATGACATTTACAAACTGTTTCTCGATCAGTGGCAGTAGTTGGGAGTCCCGTTTGTCACTCACCAGGACCATCGTTTTCATCCACTTTGCACAAACAGATGTGAAGCTGTGTCCGACTGGAGTGGAGACACCAGTCCTTAGGGTTTGCTTTCGAGAGTCAGTGGCCAGTCTGTGGAGGAGGAATTACGTCAATGGCTGTATGACGTGATTATTTCATCACAGGGATAGGGAGGAGAGGATGAAAATCCGTCCTTTTTAACTGTGGCTTTTATTTCTGTGCAAGGTTGTAAGAACTGTAACTTTGGAACATTCAATGACGGGAGATTCGGCACCTGCCAGCCCTGGACAGAGTATGTATGATTTCCTTTTGCTTACAAAACGAAGAATTTGGGTTAACTCTTTATAGACAAAGTATGTTATCGTGGAAGCTTTTACAAATCTGTCAAGTATGGACATAGGATGACACACTACTGGGCAGTGTGGGGACAGTGCAGGGTGACAGCAACCTCACACACGCCGTGGGCATTCGCTGTCTCGGGAAACAACACCCCGGGCGCCCAGATCAGGGCCACTGCTGGGGCTCTGTTCCCGTCTGCCCTGGGTGTCCTTCTGTTTCCTTCCGACCTCTGCACCCCTCTTTTTCTCTGCTAATCGGCTCGCCTTTCCGTCTGCAATGTCCACCGCTGAGAAGGAAATACGAGGATGTGACTGTCCTCCCAAATGTCACGTGTCCTCAGGCAAACAAGACCATCACAGGGAGTAGAGGCGGCCAGCAGTGCACTCGGGGATGTTCCCGTGGACTTGCACGGCTGGAGCTACTCCAAGCGTGGTCTGCGCCCAGGTGTGGGCCCAGTCTGTCCCGTCCACGGCGAGTGCACACAGGCCCCGGAGTCAGCAGGCAGACACTCTGAGGGCGAAAGGGCAGCCACGCACACCTGCCAACTCCGCTGAGAGAAATGCAGGTCTTGTGTTTTCTATGCCTTTGGCCTTGTTTCATTTGGGTTTCTTACTAGAAAATCATCTTCATTATTATTTGACACTTGTATTTTTATGATGTTTTACAAAAGTATTGGTTTGTAACAGATTGGAAAGTTGTGTGTGTTTTTTTAAGTCTTTCATCACAGATCATTCAGAACCGTCAAATGGGTCCGCATAGAAAGTGGCAATGAACTGGGCTTCGGGGGGGCGGGGGCAGGCTGAGGGACAAAGGAGGGACGTAAGGATGATGGTGGTGGCGGCTACCATTTACTGGGAGTGAGTCAGGCAAGTGACAGTGGTTTGTCAGTTTGCTCTTCGACACAGCCCTGGGAGCACGCACACCTTACTGTGCAGATGAGAAACAGGTTTAGGGAGATGTCCTCATTTGCCCCAGGTTGCTGTGCACAGGGACGCCCCCAGGGCTCCAGCCCTGGTCTGTCTGGTGACAGCACGTCTGGGTGTAGGATCTTCTGACCCTCGTCCAAATTGTCTGTCCTTCATGTGTCCAAGCAGTCAGGGTGGGGCTGAGAGACGGACCAGGCCGCAGTCGACACTGTCCCAGGACAACGCTCCGCAGCCGCGGAAGGAAGAACCCAGTTAGGTTAGGTCAGGTGGGGTGAATTGCGGAGAACCATGAAAGCTGAGGGAACCAGCTGGAGGAAGCCAGATGGTCAAGTGCACGTTTTTCAAAATATCTGGACGGAGCCAGACCCACACATCTTTGTGCCTAGGCTGATTCACTGGGTGGAAAATGTCAATGTTTTTAATGGGCATGATCTGTAGCGAAATTAATTATGGGAACTCTTTTCATTGGACTGCCCAGCTGTTCTCTGGAGGGAAAGACTGTACTTTTCAACGGGACAAAGGAGAGTGACGTGGTGTGTGCACCAGCCCTGCCTGACATCTCCCCAGGTACGTCCTCAGCCACTGCACTCATACCTGCGACAGAGCCAGGCAGCCAGTCTGTTGCTGTCAAATCAACGGGACCACATCCTGGCTCTTCCCATGGGAGCTGGACATGCCTCAGCATCCCGAGGCCTCCGGTCTCCACCCCTGACAGGCACCCCCAGCACACCTTCCTTCTCTTATCCTGCCATCAAGGGACTTGTTGGTTTTGTAGGTGCTTGTCATTTAGTCTGAGACACGCGTTAGTACACACAGCCAGGTGAGACTCTACCCGAACAGTACTACACCCTCAGCAAAGCCAAGTGAAGGAGAGGATGGAGCCCTACATTTTCTGTTTGAAATCCAGAAAGGCCCAGTATAGAAAAGCCAGAGCATCCAATTTCTGTAGGCCTCTAGGAAAATTACGAAGGCTTAAAGAAATGCTTTCTCAATATGCGGGCAAGTTTGCTAAGCCAGCTGATTGGAGAGGCCCAAGGGACCGCTTCTCCTCGCCGTTAGGGTTCGCAAATAGAAGTGCAAATGCAAGTGCACGTGCAAAGTGACAAGCACCTCTCCTTCCGCTCTTTCTTCCAGGCCACCCCTCCCAGGTCAGCCTGCTCCTCCTCATGCTGGCGGTGACGGTGGCGCTGTCCCTGTTGCTCTTCCTCACGCTCCGCTTCTCTGCAGTCCAACGGGGCCGGAGGAAACTCCTGTACATACTCAAGCAACGTAAGACTAACTAACCTAAATGTGTCTGTCACACAGGAGCTCTTAGGAGGCAAGGCTTTTCACGGGAGAAAGGAAAAGGTGGCGGTCTGTGGGAGTTCTAGAAGCTGGGTTAGGACAGCACTGTGGTTACCAAAGCATGGGCAGTTTTGCCTCCAAGGGGCCATGTGGCAACGTCTGGGGACGGTTTTGGCTGTCACTACCTGGGGGGTGGGGAGGATGGTGGGAGGGAGGCTTCTGGCATCCGGTGCGTGGTCCACGATGCTGATAAACACCCCGAGACACACAGGCCCGCCCTACAGCAAAGTTAGCTGGCCCCAAATGTCACTAGTGCTGAGGCCAAGAGAGCCGGCCAGAGCAGAACATAATCCAGGGGTTCTGGGGAAATGGTAATGGAAGTATGTGCCGTCTTGGATAACTCTGGGTGTGTGTACGGGTGTGCGGCCAGCCAGCTGTGCACACAGGACACGGGCAGAGAGGAATCCTAAAATAGCGTCCACCCCACTGAGCCTGGCTCCTCAGCCTGGCTGATGGCCTGAACCTGAGTCAGACCTGCAAGGGGAGGAGACACAGAGAATGTGGGGTGGGGTCGGGGGGCAGGGTATCTGAAGAAGGTTTAACGAAGTGGGTTAAGATCTGGATGAAATGAGAGACTTTAATAATGGTTTTCCTTCATTGAACTAAGATACTGTTTTCTTAAGGAATTTGGCACATGCCTACCAAGAGTGAGTATTCACAGAAGGAAACCTATTAGTATTTTTTTCAAAAAAGTTAACAGATGGGGCAGCCTGGTTTTTGTCTTCGTGGAAGACAGAACCAGAGACACAGGCCAGACTTGATCAGAGGGACTCGCCTGCAGGTGGAGCGCCCCGAGAGCACTGTGCTGGGCCCCGAAAGGTTAGAGAGAGAGCAGGGACCGGAAAAGTCAAGGCTTATCTAAAGACGCACCACACCGACTTGTGTAAAGGTCTTTTGAAAGACCCTTTGAAATGGAATCTCATGACACGGTACAATGTAACACACAGGAAAAACATGTAAAGTGTAGCCAATTGTTGTGGAAGGAGCAACTGCACCGCCCCACCCGTGTCAGGAAACAGGAGGGCCTCTGCTCCCCGAAGCCCTTCATGCCCCCCTTCCAGCCGAAAACCGTCCCTCCCCACCGGCGCTGGCCACGTCACAGTTCTATGGTAGTCACTTCCTTGCTCTTACAGGTTTGCTCCCTCACCACACAGTTTAATTTAGTGACTTGGGAACTTCTACAAGTGAAATCGCATGTATCTGTTCTATGCTTTCTGTTTAGCCTGTATTTTCTGTATCTATTCTGTATCTGCCTTTCATGCAACGCTATATCATTATGATGCACGCCTGTGTGGCATTTACCTTGCTGATTTCTACTGTGGAATACTTTGTATTGAATGACCATATCACTGTTGGTTCTCTTCTAATACTGAGGGATACTGTGATTATTTCCAGTTTGAGGCTGTTGCAGACAATGGTGCTCTGATAATTTCGCCTCCTCGGCTCAGCACACCTATGGTGCGTGTCTCTGTGTTGTTTTTTTCTTTTACCTTAGAAATAAAATCGCTGGGTCCTTGGTAGACCTACCAAGCTGTTTTCCGGCACGGTGGGACACCCCTCGTGCTGGCCCGGCAGCATAGGAGAGCTCCTCGGGCGCCGATCCTGGCCGACGCTCGTGTTATCAGACTTCCTCCCCGTTATCTGTGTGGTGGGTAGAAAGGAGATCTCACTGCGGGTTTCATTTGCATTTCCCCGATTTCTGGAGAGATGGGACTTTTGTCACATTATATTTCACATAAAAGAGGCAGTCCAGATTGCCTCTTTCGTGAAGTTTTGATCTAGTCTTTTGGGCATTTTTCTATTGGGTCGTCTGCCCTTTTCTTACGCGGCACAGGACCCCTCCGGTCCGTTTTCCTGCACAGCAGCCCTTCTCCCCCTCTGCGGTTTGCTCACCGATTCCCCTTCTGAGGTCTGAGCCTTTGATTTAAACTTCCGGGCTCCCCCCGAAACCTCTCACATAGAGAACTAACCTTCTCATCTTCACCCGAGCTGCAATAGAGTTCTTTAAAAATGATTTTCAAAAGTATTTATGAGTAATCTGTGAGTTGCAATGGAACTGCATTCCATTTAAACAAAGTTCAGGTCATTTTTAGAAGCTTTCTATTTTGAAATGATTGTCGATTCACAGGAAGTTATAAAGACAGAGCAGAAAAGTCTCACAGGGCCATTCATTGGGCCACATTTTATGTAACTATAGGGCAATATCAAAACAGGCAAGTGATGTTGGTGCATTTTGTGTGTGTGTACTCGTCTGCCGCCGTTACACGTGTACATTGGTGTAACCACTGGTGCGACCCAAGCACAATATTGCACGACCACAAAGATCTCCCTCCTGCTCCTGCCCCATAGTCACACCCACACTCTCCCCCTCAGGGGCAGTCCCGATGATGGCCCCTGAGCCCTGGCCACCACCAACCTGCTTTCTTACAATTCTGTCATTGAAGAATGTTATACATCAGTGGAATCATACAATATACAGACGGACCATGAATATAGAACCTTCTGAGACCGGCTTTTTTTCATGCAACTTCATGCCACTGAGACGTGGCCAAGCCGCTGAGCTTCCACAATTCACTCTTTTTACTGCAGGCTGGTACTCCCCAGCGTGGGTGTGCCAGTCTGCGCCCCGTTCACCTCCGGAGAGAGGCCGAGATTGTTTGCAGTTTTCGACTGTTGCCTTCGAAGCTGCTATGACTGGTTTTGTCCAGGTTTCATGTGGATATACGTTTTCGTATCTCTGAGATAAATGCCCAGGGGTGCAATTCCTAGTCATGTGGTAGGAGTATATTTGGTTTTCGTTAGAAACCACCAGACTAGTTCCCAGAGAGCTGTCCCATCCAACACTCCACCAGCGGTGCACGTGGCATCCGGTCTCTCCTCGCCCCCGCCAGCACTCGCAGGGCTGCGGTGTCTTACTTCGGCTTCCTAAAAGCTGACAGCTCCTTGTGGTCTCAGTCTGCCTTTCCCTAAGAGTCGAACACCTCTCCCTACACTTACTTTCCATCTGCGTGTCCTCAGCGGAATGTTCCTTCATGTGTTCCGCCCATCTCCCAACAGAAGTGTCTGCTGTTTTACCACAGACATTTGAGAATTCTGAGTATCGCCCAGCTGTGAGTCCTGTGCTGTGTGCATGGTTTGTAAGTATTTTCTCCCAGTCTGTAGCTTGCTTTTTCATCCTCCTCGCAGGTCTTTTGCAGAAAAAAAAATGTAATTTTGATAAAGTCCAGTTTTGCTTTGTTTTTTGCATTTATGGAGTCACAGCTAAGAAGGCTTCACCACGTCCTAGGTCACAAAGATTTAGATTTTCTCTTACGTTGTCTCCTACATGGTTTACATTTAACTCTGTGGTTCATCTTTAGTCAGGTTTTGTATAAGGCATGAGAGGGCCAGACCCAGACGCTTGCTGCTGCTGCGGCCTGTGGATGTCGGCGGCTCCGCCTCCCTTTGTTGGAAACGTCACGCATCCTCCATTGAATCGCTCCAGTGCCTTTGTTAGAACCCGGCTGGCTGTGCCCGTGTGGGGGCTGTTTCTGGCTCCACGCCTCCACCCCACTGATCTACATGTGTGTTCTTCCGCTAGCACGACACGGCCTGGCTTACTGCAGCCGCAGAACGCCTGAAAACTGGGTAGAGGTTAGATTCCTCCTGCCTCCTTCTTCTTCAAAATTGTCTTAGCTACTCTAGTCCCTTTGCACTTCCAGCTACGTTTCCGGATAATCTTATATGTATCTACTAAAAGTCAGCAGGGTTCTGGTGGCAGCCACGTTAAACCTGCACAGCAAGGTGGGGAGATGGCCATCTTTGCTGCCTTAGTGTTCTGGTCAATGAACACCGCGTGTGTCTCCATTTATCTGTAGTTCCTTTGATTTATTTCATCATCATTTTGTAGTTTTCGGCATACAAGTCCTGTACATGTTTTCATACTGACCTAAATCTAGGTCTTAGAATTTAATTTTTTATAACAACTCTAAATGGTATTTATCCTAAATTTTGGTCTCCATGTGTTCATTGCTATAGGGATAAAACTGATGTTTGTAGATTGATTTTGTATCCTGTGTTTTTGCTGAACTCACTTGTTACTTGCAGGAGTAGTATGTAGATTTCTTGGGATTTTCTGGATAGGCCGTAACGTCATCTGCAAATAGGGAAGTTTTGTTTTCTCTTTCTCTGTATGTGCGCTTTTATTTCCTTCTCTTGGCCTGCTGTGCTGGATGGAACTTCCAGAACTGCGTTGGGTATGAGTGGTGAGTGGACATCCTTGTCCTGTGTCTCATTCTAGGGGAAGCATCTCGTTTTCCCCAGTGTGATGTGTGCTGTGGGTTTTTGGTGGATCCTCTGGATCAGGCGGACAAAGCTCCCTCTCTGTCTCTCGTTTTCTGAGGAGTTCTTTAAGAATCACGAATGAGTGTTGAATCTCATCACATGCCTTCTCTGAATCAACTGATACAACCATGTGGTTTTCCCCTTTGTGCTGCTAAGATGATGGGTTACACAGATTCATTTTTTTAAAGCCTCGCCCAGGGACATGCATACTGACTTTACAGAGCGGGGAAAGGAAGGCGGGTGAGAGGGAGAGAGACATTGGTTGGCTGCCTCCTGCATGTGCCTTGACCAGGGTCCGAACCTGCAACATAGGCAGGTGCCCTGACTGGGAGTTGAACCCATGGCCTTTCAGCTCAGGGGATGATGCTCAACCCACCGAGCCACACCCGCCAGGGTCATGGATCCATTTTTCAATATTGAACCAGCCTTGAATCCCTGGACCAAACTCTGCTTGCTCGTAGTATATAATTCTTTTTCTAAGTTGCTAAATTGTATTTGCTAGTCTTTTGTTAAGAATTTTTGAAGCTACATTCCTGAGAGAGATTGATCTGCAGTTTTCTTTCCTAGTATTGTCTTTGTCTGGTTTGGGTGTCAGAGTAATACTGGTATCAAAGAATAAGTTGAGACATGACATTTCATTGGTATTTCTGAGTAAGTCTCGCCAGTTTTTCATAAATTCTTGGAGATAGTGCAGTTTGGGGGTTTCAGTTATTTTTTGGTAGTTAGCATGTAAAATTGGGGTAGGGCCTTCTCTTTGTCGGTCTATAAAAATGTCTGCTTAGGAGTAAATTTGATCAGCATCAACACAAATACTTGACACTGATGTGAAAGAAAACCTGGAAGCTGATGCGCATGAGTCCGTTCTTTACTTACTGACCGGTGGAAGCAGGGGCTTGTCTTTAGCATGTGGTGCCACGCACAGCGCACAGCGCTTGCTTTGGAAGAAACTAACGCGCAACTTAAGTAACCCTCATTGAAACTATGGTTACATTTGGAAATGATACATCTCACTTCCTTTGGAAGAAACTGGCTAATGTGTAACTTAAGTAACCCTCCTTGAAACTACAGTTACCTTTGGGACATGATACATTTTATGCCTTAGTGATTCATGCTCAAGAGTATATTTTTAGCCATTATATAAAATAGAGAATATGGCTTTTCAGAACCAACAAAAACATTTGGTAAAAAGAAAAAAATCTTAAATAATCCTGAGAAAAAAGTCCACGCTCACCATTCCCTCTTTTACTGAAGAGGTGGTTCGCACTCAAGTGGAGGATGTTTGCGAGTTAGAGATGTTAGTTCCACAACAAACACCTGGAGATTTCTGAGATCAACAAACATATGATTTCTAGAGATTGAATGTTAAATGATGCAAACAGACAACCAAAGATGAGTGTCTTTGAAATTACTTTTTAGCATTTATGAAACCAGTGCAAACCGCCCAAGAGGAAGATGCCTGCAGCTGCGGATTTCCGGAGGAGGAAGAGGGAGAAGAATGTAAACTGTGAATGGAAATCCCGTAACTGCTGGGGCTCTTGTGAGAAGAATCGAAGGAGCAACAGGAGGACCCGCGACCATGGCTTTTCCATATTGAAAAACACCACCCTGGACAATACCCAGGATTACCCACATTTCTTCTATAATGTTTACTTTATTTTATTATTTGTCTCAATTCACTGATTTTAGAGAGGGGAGAGGGAGAGAGAGAAAGCTCAATCTGCTGTTTCACTTCCTTATGTATTCCTTGGTTGGGTTTCATATGTGCCCTGATCAGGGATTGAACCCTTAACCTTGGCTCATCAGGAAAACACTCTCACCAACAGAGCTACCCTGCCAGGACCAAGTTTCTTCTAAATGCTAGTGAGTCAGCCTTTAAAAACACATCACTTGTGACGGAACAAGGATGGGACGGAGCTGGTGGTAAAGGGGCATTTTCTAGATAGTACTTGACAGACCTGGGCTAGTTTTTGTGAATTTCAAAGAGAAGTATATTTTAAATTTAACCATGAGGACAAATGGCCCAGCCAATATCATTCAGGGCGAGTGTATATATGGTCACAGGACACGTGGCAATAGGCTATAAGGTGCGGAAACAGCCCCAACCGAATGTTCTTTTGGCTCTGTCACTCTGCACAGTGGCCTCCTCCGCTTCTTCGGGCACAGGGGGACAGGGCCGGAGTTAGGGAGGGTTCTGGAAGGAGTTCCAATGTTGCAGTGTGCCCTGGGTGCCCTCCACCTTCGCATCCTCACTTCTGCTCCCCTCTGAGCCAAGGCTTACATTTTTTTAATTCTTAAACACTTTAAAAATAATATTTTCTGCCCATAAAGTGGTACATAAAACAGGAATAAAACACATTCAGGAAACAAAGACCCATGAGCCCAACCGGAGAGCTGAAGCAGGGGCGCCTAACTCCCTGGGCCGCCTGCCTTTGTAGGGCTCGGGAGCGAGGAATAGTTTCTATGTGGTTTTTACAATCAAGAGAAGGGCAATGTCTCACAACATGTAAAATTATATGATACTCACATTTCAGAGTCTGTAAATAAAGTTTTATTAGGACACAGAGCCACACCCCTTACTTATGCCTAAAGCAACCTTTGCAACACAATAGCAGAGCTGAATGGTTGTGACAAGGGACTCTGTGGCCTACCAAGCCTAAAATATTTATGATCTGACCTTTTCTAGGGTCAAAGTCAAGGTCAGAGCATCCGCCTGTGTGCTGCTTCTCTCCCTCATCTCCCGCCTACCTTCCCACCCCACCCCCACCCAACCTCTCTCAGGAAGGTGAGGTCTATCACCCTGGCTTTTAAAAAGATCATTTATTATTATAATTATACACTTTAAACTATTTTATTTACTTGTGTTTGTTTTTGAGATTCCTGAAAATGATACTGTGCCGTGTGGGGACCTCAGTGACTTTGCTTTAATGACTCAAAATTATATTTATACAACTCAGTCCTGTTGTGGTGTGCAGCTGCAAGGCATTTGTTTTGACTGCTTCATAATGTTGCAAATAAATGATGAATTATCCATCCATTTTCTACTGCAGGGCAGGCGGGCGGTTTCCAGGGTCCTGTGCCTGAGAACCATGCTGCTGCGCATGTTCTTTCCCGTATCCTGTGCCAGATGGCCTCCGGGAAACTTCCTTGGGGTTAAATTCCGGGTGAAATTTACTACTTATTTCTTACATGGTTAATATTTTTTTGTTTCCTGTTTAAAGAAACCCTTCCCTGCCCCAGTGTCATGAAGATATTTCTTCATATTTTATTCTAAGAGACTTAGAGTTTTGTCTCCCGTATTTAAGTCTGATCCATCAGGAAGGCTTATTGTATGTGTTGCAAGGTCATGGTCTGATTTTGAGTGTTGCAGATGGACAGCCGTGGTCCATTCCCATTCAGGCACTTGTTCCCTGGGCCGTCTCCCCCAGGGGTCTGCTGTACTGTCTGTCAGTCATCAGGCGCCACAGACCTAAGGCTGGGCTTCCATCCCATCGGCTAGTTGGCACTGTCTTTGTTACAGTAGCTTTAGAACAGCTCTTGACGTCTGGTAGGGTAGGTCTCTAATTTGATGCCCTTCAATAAAAGTGTTACAAAGTTTCTCCAGAATTTGTTTGTGCATTTCCTTTTTTGGTTAGGCTTCTTTCCATACTACATTGTTGCTTTTTAGACGGTTTGATTTGTTGTTGGAGTGTAGAGATGTTATGATTTGCTTATATTACTTTATATATGTCTCTTAACTAAACTTTTCTATGATTTCTAATAATATATATAGAGAGTATTTCTTGTTTTCTAGAACATCGTGTTATGTGCAATAATATTTTCTTCCTTTTCTAGTCCCTTGTGTTTTATTTCTTTTGCCTAATGCACTGCTCAACTTGTTGCTATGATCTCCAGTACAAGTTTTGGTTTTTTTTTATGGGGGATACTTTCAGAGTTTTTTGTTTGTTTTTGGAAATAAATGACCAGCTAAAGGAAGTTCCCTTCTACTCCTGTTTGTGAAGAGGATTAGTTTTTATTTTATTTTAAAATCACGAGGGGACTTCCAGTCAAGAAGGCGGCATGGGCAGACATGGCTCACCACTTTGCACAACCACATCAAAATTACAACTAAAATGTAGAACAATCATCACTCAGAACCATCAGAAATCAAGTTGAATGGAGCTCTGACAACTACAGAATTAAAGAAACCAGCTCCATCCAGACTGGTAGGAGGGGCACAGATGTGGAACAGGCTGGCCCCTCACCCTCAGGTGGCAGATAAAAATTCAGGAGGGATACCTCGGGAGTGAAGAGTCCCAGCCCCACACCACATCCCCCAACTTAGGGTTCCATGCCAGGAGGGTAAGGACCCACAAATTTTGTCTGCGGAAACCAGCAGGGATTGAGTCAGTGGAAGGAACTTCTGGAACCCCAAGCAGTGCCTCTTAAAGAACCCACACACAGATTCACCTACTCAGACTCACCCACTCTGAGCTCCGGCACCAGGGTGGCAGCTTGAAGGGCACCAGTGGTTCACAGGGTGAAACTGACGTGTCTGGCATCAAGGCGAGCAGAGGCCGTTGTCCCTTTTCTGGGCGATCCCCACAAAGAGCCAAAAGCTGCTGCCATAGCTGAGGCTCCATCAGCCTGGCTAACACTGATTGGCCTTGGAGACCCCCAGAGTCTCTGTCCCACCCAAGCTGCTTTTCCACATGAATGGCCGGTCTTGGTTCATGCTTCACAGCTTCCTAAATCCTATCAAACAAGCAACAGCGGGCCTCACTGAGCCCCAGGCCCGGCACTAGCAGCAGCCAGCCCAGATTCACAGCTTGGCTTCACCTGGGTCTCTCCGAGCCCAGCGCACGTAGCAGCCACCTCAGATCGCTTTATAGCTCAGGAAAGGGTGGCCCTGGTCAAAACATGGGTGGGGGCTGGCCTTGGTGGGTACCACCTGGGAAACCACAGGGCCAGAGCACCCAGTGGACAGCTACAGACCATGTCAGAGCACTACCACCCTGCCCCTGCACAACTGATCCTCCACGGAGGGCAGAGGTTGGTGGAAAGAGATCACAGCCAATTCTTAGAAGTGACTGCCCTGGGTAAATCCCTCCCGTTGACCTACTAACAGTGACTAAGAGGAGGGTGTACTCAGCCCACACAAAGCATGCACTTCAAGTACCCAGCCTAGGTGATAGGGGAGGCTGTGCCCCTGGACCCTACAGGACACCTACTACATGAGGCCACACTACCGAGACATAGAGTCAGAGTAGCTCTACCTAATACACACAAACAAACACAGGGAGGCTGTCAGATTGAGGAAACAAAGAAAGATGGCTCAAATGAAAGAAAAAAAAACAGAACAGAACTCAAGAAAAAGAACTAAATGAAATGGAGATAAGCAACCTATCAGATGCAGAGTTCAAAACACTGATGATCAGGATGCTCGAAA
This sequence comes from Sturnira hondurensis, assembly GCF_014824575.4. Lineage (NCBI taxonomy): Eukaryota > Metazoa > Chordata > Mammalia > Chiroptera > Phyllostomidae > Sturnira > Sturnira hondurensis. The sequence goes on from NW_028086562.1 coordinate 727,933, forward strand.
AACCCACTGGGTACAGCAATAGCATAAAAAAAGACTCGGGCAGAAATGAAGGTTGCAATAAGTGAAATAAAGAAAAAGCTGCAGGGAACCAACAGTGGGGAGGATGAAGCCAAGAATCAAATCAACAACTTGGAACATAAGGAAGAAAAAAGCATTCAATCAGAAGAGCAGGAAGAAAAAAGAATTTAAAAAAAAAGGATAGAATAAGGAGCCTCTGGGGCATCTCCAAATGTACCAACATCTGAATCATAGGGGTGCCAGAAGGAGAAGAGGAAGAGCAAGAAACTGAAACCTTATTTGAAAAAATAATGAAAGAAAACTTCTTTAATTTGGTGAAGGAAATAGACATACAAGTCCAGGAAGCACAGAGAGTCCCAAACAAGTTGGGCCCAAACAGGACCACACCAAGATGCATCATAATTAAAATGCCAAAGGTTAAAGATAAGGAGAGAATCTTAAAAGCATCAAGAGAAAAGCAGATAGTTACCTAAAAAGGAGTTCCCATTAGACTGCCAGCTGATTTCTCAAAAATACTTTGCAGGCAAGAAGGGACTGGTAAGTATTCAAAGTGATGAAAAGCAAGGACCTACATCCGAGATGACTCTATCCAGCAAAGCTATCATTTAGAATCGAAGGGCAGATAAAGACCGTCGCAGACAAGGTAAAACTAAAGGAGTTCATCACCACCAAGCCATTATTATATGAAATGTTAAGGGGATTTATTTAAGAAAAAGAAGATCAAAACTATAAACATTAAAATGGCAACAAATTCACAACTATCAACAACTGAATCTAAAAAACAAACTAAGCAAACAAGCAGGACAGGAACAGAATCATAAATAGGGGTATCATTTGGAGGGTTATCAGCTGGGAGGGGGAAGGGGGAGACTGGGGAAAAGGTGCAGGGATTAAGAAGCATAATTGGTAGGTACAAAATAGACAGAGGGATTTTAAGGAGAGTATAGAAAATGGAGAAGCCAAAGAACTTACATGCATGACCCATAGCCATGAAGTAAGCGGGGGATTGCTGGAGGGAATGGGGGTACTAGGTGGAGGAGTGCAAAGGGGAAAGACTTGGGACAACTGTAATAGCATTATCAATAAAATACATTTATTAAAAAGCATTCAGTTGCAGATGACTCCACTGGTGATTCTATCATGCTTGATTTAGATTTAAACTGCGGCAAGAAAATTACTACCTGAAAGAAATTCAATGAAATAATAGGTATCCCTCCCCTTTCTTTAAAGAATGTATTTTTCTTATGCTTGGTGTATGATATAATTGTATGTGTTCAGAACACTTTTGTTTTATTTATTGATTGGTTTTAGAGAGAGTGAGAGAGAAACATCAGTTTGTTGTTTCACTTATTTATGCATCACTGGTTGACTTGTGTGTGTGCCCTGACTGGGGATCAAACCCACAACCTTGGTGCATCAGGACAACACACCAGCCGACGAGCTACCTGGCCAGGGAAAACATTGGTTATTTTAGTGGGAATACAGTACCTTCACTTGGGTTTTTATCTTGTGCACCTGGTGTTCTGGCAGGAATACCATCATCAGGAGGCTGACCTTTTTAAACTAGGAGGCCGAGCGGACCTTTGGAGCTTGTGGGGCCACTTCAGGAACGGGGCTACGTATGAGCCTTCCTCCCCTTGCACACCAGGACTGCAGATTCGAACGAGGCTTCCCCCGCTGGCTTTGGACACCTGGAGTTCAATTCTCTGCTGCTCTTCGTCCACACTCGGGAGGAACGGCCCTGCCCCCGAGATGTGGGGCACCCGAGACAACCCCCTCCACCCCTTCGTCCCAGACCCCAGACACAGAAGATCCAGTTTGTTCTGCTTCCCTGACTGCACGGACTGTGGGAGGATTTCACCTAGTGGGTTTTGGTATAATGTGTGGAAGGGACAAATGAAAAACACAGGAATCTGGAGTATGAGTCACCTTTCCCCCCAAAGGACAGTTAAGAAGAAAGGACAGCAAAACAGAATAAAACAATACTCTCGGGGGGGGGGGTGTCTCTTCAGGAAACCCAATTATGGAGCCTAATAAAAAGGAATGTAACTTTCTGTGATCAAAATAAATGAACACATTTAGGGACATACATGTTGGAAATAGTTTTCTAAAAGCTTAAAAACAAGCTTAGGTTACTTCTGAAATAAATTTTGATTTTCTTCTGTGGTGGAAGATATCACTCTGATGGAAACTTCTGATATGAGGGGCGTCTGGGGCCAACAGTGGGTGTCTTCCTCCTGTGCAGGGCAGATCTTTCCACTGTGGGTGGGCCACACCCGAGGACCGCGGTTGGGGGTGAGTTACACGTGGTGGGGCTGAGAGAGTGATCGTTATCTGTGTTCTTAAACAGGACTCTTTAATAAAGCACAAAGCTGTCGTTTTCACCAAAAAAAATCTGAGAAAAATAGTTTATTTAAAAAAAACTTCATAACATTCTCGCAGTGTCAAATCATAAAGGCTAATCTGGAAATAACGTGCCATTCTCTGTGAGTCCTGGGAACAGACTTCCACGCTGAGGTACATGCACGACGCAGACTTTGGGATGCCTTTTGCTCTGAACAACTGACAGGCTGCTCACGCACAAACGAATCCTGCTTTAATGTCAGTATTGACCTCAACGGCTGTAGTTCAGATTGATTATCACCGAAGCCTCGCAAACACGTCTCGCAGAAATCCACTGAGGAGGCAGGTTCTGACAAACCCACCAAGGCGCTGACTGAAACACAAAGAGCCTCCCCCGAGCTGGGTGCTCTGAACCAGGCAAAGGCTCGAAGGTAAAGGACCCACCTGTGCCAGAGCGACTGACAAGTACAACCTGAAAAGAGACGCAATGGTACCCGGACCACTGTGTGCCAGGAACGGCTGTGCAGCCCTCCTGGAGCCCTGGGGCTGGGGGGGAGGGCTATGCGTGCACCTGTGCTGGGGGGGGAGGGGGCTTCCTGGGGGTGAGCAGGAGATACCAGGCTGTGTGCTTCCCAGGAGCAAAGGGCTCAGGAAAATGGGAGGGAGGGCCACTGGCTGGGACAGAGGAGACATGAAGGATGCTATGCAGTGAGCCAGGACTAGATACTCAGATTTTATCAGCCATGTTAAGAAGCTGAAATTTTAAACTATGGACATTGGATGAGGAGTCAGGGAAGGGCACTGACCAGATTTACAAATTAGGATGATTCCTCTGACTACAGTGAAGAAAAAGGGTTACACAGACTGGGGCTCCTCCAGGCGAGGGACTCATGGGAGCGGGCCCCCGGCTCCTGGCTTTGGGCATCTGGGGGCAGAGGTACCACCCACGGAGCCAAGACCCTGGAGGAGGAAGGTGCGCTCCAGTGTCAGCATGGGACACTGTGGGGTGCCCCAGTGGAAGGGCCACACGGTGGGGGAGAGGATGGGTGGGGCAGGGGTGGGGTGTCTCCAAAATCCAGCAGATGAGAGTCAGGACCATCAGAGGCCACCAAGAAGCTGGAGAGGGGACAATAAAATGTACACAGGGGGTCACAGCCGATCTGCGCAGCTGTCTGGCCTGCGTGAACCCTCCCACTGACCTGCTGACAGCAATCGAGACTCATCTGCAGGAGGAGGTGCACTCAGCTCACGTGCAGGCTGCACCTCGAGTGCCCAGCTTGGGGGCTGGGCGCTGTGCCACTGGACCCCACAGGGCACCTACTGCATTAAATAGCCAGGCTACCGAGACACAGAGTCAAAGCAGCTCTGCCTAATACAGAGAAACAAACACGGGGAGGCGGCCAAAATGAGGAGACAAAGAAACCTGGCCCAAATGAAAGAACAGAACAAACCCCCAGAAAAAGAACTAAACAAAAATGGAGATAAGCAATCTATCAGATGCAGAGTTCAAAACACTGGTCATAAGGATGCTCGAGGAACTCAGTGAGGACCTCAACAACATAAAAAAGATCCAGTCAGAAATGAAAGACACACTAATTGAAATGACAATATACAGGGAAATAACAGTACAGTGGATAAAGCTGAGACTCAAATCAATAATTGGGAACACAAGGAAGCAAAAAACCAAGCAAAACAACAAGAAGGAAAAAAAAAGAGGACAGTATAAACAGCTTCTGGGACAACTCCGAACGTTCCAACATGTGCCTCATAGGGGTGCCAGAAGAAGAGGAAGAGCAAGAAAAGGAAACTTCAGTCCAAAAAATAATGCAAGAAAACTTCCCTAATTTGCTGAAGGAAATAGACATGTAAGTCCAGGAAGCACAGAGAGCCCCGCACCAGATGGATGCCAAGAGGTCCACTCCCAGACACATCATAATTAAAATGCCAAAAGTTAAAGTTAAAGAGAGAATGTTAAAAGCAGCAGGAGAAAATAAGTTAGTCACCCACAAGGGAGTTCCCATAAGACTGTCAGCTGATTTCTCAAAAAAAAAAACACAAAAAAAAACCCAAAAAAACTTTGCAGGCTAGAAGGGATGGCAAGAAATATTCAGTCAGGAAAGTTGGGACCTACAGCCAAGACTGCTCCACCCAGCAGAGCTATCATTTAGAATCAAAGGGCAGATAAAGAGCTTCCCAGACAAGAAAAAACTAAAGGAGTTCATCATCACCAAGCCATTATTACATGAAATGTTAAAGGGACTTATTTAAGAAAAAGATCAAAACTAGGAACGATAAAATGGCAAAAAATACATATTTATCAACAGTTGGATCTAAAAACAAAGTCAGCGAAGAAGAAGAAGAGGGACAGAGTCATGGATACACAGAGGGTTTTGCAGGTTGCCAGATGGGAGGGGGTGTGGGGATGGGTGGGAAGGTGAGGGGGTTAAGAAGTACAAATAGGTAGTTACAGAACGGCCCGGGGGAGGGATGTACAGTGCAGCCTAGGAAACGGAGCAGCCAAAGAACTTATGCACCTGACCCATGGACATGAACAACGGTGGGGCACTGCCAGAGGGAGTGGGGGTGCTGGGTGGAGGGGGACAAAGGGGGAAAAATGGGGACAACTTTTTTGGGTGGAGGGGAAAAAACTGGGTAACAGCATAATCAATAAAAAATATACACTGGGTTTGGCAGCAAGGCAGCCACCTTCGTGGGAGCCTGCTCCTGGGAGTGCTGACCTCGCGGGAAGTGACTGCGAGTGTCCCCCAGCGAGTGTCCTTTCAGAAGTCACGAAAGCAGAGGGTGGGGAACTGGTGGCCACGTGGGGTCTGGGCAGGTCATCAGATTAAATCCAGACGCCCAGGAACATTCGACCTGCAGACAGACAACAACTAGTTTCTCAGTATAAACAGGTCCCGTGCATTATTCGGGACCCATTCTACTCAAAACTATGTTTCTTTCAGATCAGAGACCCAAATGTACCTGAGCATTCATTCCCTTTTCTATTTGCTAAAGTTGGCAACCCTAGTTAAAGGGCAGGTGCTGGCTCCCTTCCAACTGGACAGGATTGAGCAAGAAGAGATGCAGGTATCGGAGGAAGTCTGGAGTAGGGAGCAGGGGTGGGGTGCTGGGCGGAGAGAAGGGTTCGGGAAGGTCCGGGAGGTGCAGGGGAGGCTGCAGGGTGGGGAACAAGGAGCCCATTTTATTGGAGGCCTGGAGATCCCTTCGCCCCCGAAGGGCGGGTCCATATCTGCTGTGGGGCTGAGGCTCCAGCCAGGGCTCAGGAGGCCCGGGGGACTGTCACCAGGGAGGGATTTTCCAGAAGGGGGTGACAGGAGGTCAGCAGGACAAGGAAGTTGAAGATACGGACAAGAGAATGGAGAAAAGGATTCCAAGTTCAGAGTTTATGTGTTGACTATGTGCCTATTACAAAAGCTATTGGGATACACTCTTCAGTCTCTCAGAGGGGCTTTCTGAACACCTGTGCACACCGGGGCGGCGACAGGACCCCAACAGGCAGCGCAGCCCCCGCAAGCAAATGGGAAACGGAGTGGGGGGGGGGAGCCATCGGCTGAAATGTGCTCCTTCCCTCCTCCTCCACCCCATCTCTGTGGGACAGAAGAGGCACAGAGCCTTCTCAGCAGAAAGTGGCCTCAACAGTGACAAAGCTAAGCGGCACAGAGGGTTGTGTGCAGTATGTCCTGGAGGGAACTCACTGTCATCACAGGCCGACGCTGCACTGCTGACTTCCCCCTGTACCCTGGGAAATGCCAGTGGTCATGGGTGGAATGAGGGACTGAATGAGGCACATGGATGAGAGGTCCAGAGGGCCCTGCAGCGGTCCAGTCTGCAAAGACAGAATGGGAAAGGAGGCCAGGGCCTGAGGGGGGTGGGTGATGGGACAGTTTCAGTTTTGACAAGACTTCTGGGGATGGACAGCGGTGCTGGCTGCACAACAGCGTAAATGCGGGTAACGCCCCTGAACCGTACACTTCGAAATGATGACAATGACAGATTGTATATTACGTGTAATTTACCACAACTTTGAAAAGTAAATAATTTGTTTTTAATGTGAAGGGCAGAGACTGTGGGTTGTTCTGTTCACTGCTGTCTCCCCAGCACCCAGCAGAGTGCCCAGCACATAGTAGGTGCTCAATAAAAGTACAATGAACAAGTGAATGCTTTAATGACCAAAGGGCTAGAGAGTAAACGAAGAGAGATGGCCGTGTGGGCACTTTCCCTGCTTGTCTACTTCAGCGCTAGGAGAGATTTCTAAAGAGTGCCCATCGTGACAGACCTGTTACATTTTCCGGGCACTTCCGGGCGACAGACCTGTTACACGGAATCGAATACTCGGGGAAACACATGCTGGCTAAGAACTGCTCTGCTCTCTCCTTGGGAGCCCGCCCTTCCTCCTGCCCTCCTCCCCCACCAACTGCTTTTCCATTTTTCTGCAGCTGCGCTTCCCTACCCCTGGCTCGGCCCTCTGCCCCTCCGTGTGGGCTCAGGGCCACATTTCCTGGGATTTACATCCAAACCAACTCCCAGGATCACGGGGGCATGCCATTGTGCTTAGAGGCGCCACACTTTAGGGCCATAGCTTTACTTTTTATGTTTTATTTTTTGATTAGACAAATAGCTTTTGAAGATGACTAGGAAATACTTCTACATTTAAAATAATAAAACCCACCGTTCATCCCCGTGGCTTCAGGGCAGCTCCCTGCCAGTGTTCACAGCAGAAGTAAAAAATAGCTATCATAGTCTCTCAGTTTTCTTTTCTAGGACAATCTATCTGCTTATATTTGAACTGAAATTTTCCAATTCCTATCAGAAGGAGAAAATAAACATTTCCCCTGCCGGCCCCAAGCAGGTCACACTCAGAGCAACTTCCCTCCCCCTCCCTCCCTGCCTTCCTCTTGCTGTCACTAAGCGTGACACTCAGTCATTCATTGCCCATGCATTCACTGCTTGCTTCTTATAGGTGCCCTGACTGGGGATCGAACCACAGCCTTGGTGCATCAGGGGCAACACTCTAACCACCTGAGCTACCCGGCAACTGCAGGGGTTTGCTCCTTAACCCCGGATCTTTCAGATTTCATTAGGAACTTCTAAGTCAGACAATAAACTGAAAAGAATTAAAACCTTCTACCACAAGAGGGCAGTAGAGGCCCCTCAGTGTGGACGTCAGGTTTGGGACGGAGGGAGAAAGCACTGGGCTGCAAAGGAACCACAGGGGGTCAGACTCTACCTCCCCTCCTGTGGATGGGAAGAGGGAGACGTCTGAGATCATGGAGCTGGTCACAAAGTCAGAGTGTCCCTGAGGTGCCACTCTCCCCAAAGGTTAATGTGTCCCCAAATTAAAGAGAACGAAATAGGAGCTACCCTATTAGGAGCAGCAACTTAGCAGTCCAAATACGATGGAGAAGTCGTGCCCACGGATGGGAAATATGAACAGGGGAAAGCCATGCTGACAACTAAGGCCGTTTTTAAGGCCTCACAGAGGACACAGCGTTCACGGCAATGATTTCCAAGGACTTGGTCAGAATGGTAAAATTGTCCTGACTGACGCGACCTCCCCCAAGCCCCAGAAAACGACCCGTTCCCTGGCAGGACCAGCAAGTGGTCACCTCGATTGTTCCTCAGTCCAAGAGACAGTGTCCAGACACAGCCATTGTCTGGACGCAGTGCGGACTGCCAGAAGTGACGCCTCAACCTCACACTTCCCGTGCGGTCTGGGGCGGCAGGGACACAGCACTTTCACCTCCCGGGCCTTGGACGGGGCCTTGGGCGGCAGGCACTGAGAGAGACGGCCGGAGGACGCTCGGCAGCCAGATCCCCGCGTTGGCTCCTGCAGATACCGGAGCTTGGGAGCAGAAAACGAGAGGAAACCAACAGGAGGGCTTTTCGGGAAGCGCTGCCCTGACCTTGCTGTTGAGTGAACCCTGGCGGGGGAGGAGGAGAGCCGTGACTCATAGACGATGCATCTCAGGTTGAGGCCGGGGCGGCGGGTCGGGTGGGGTCAGGGGCACCGAGGCAGAGCCAGCCCGGGGGACTGGACCAAGAAAGCTGAGGCTGCCAAGTGCTGTTTTGGAAATGTATTGTGTGGCTGGAAACACAGGTTAGGTGAGAAAAGAGGTTTTAGAGAGACAGATGAGGACCATAAACAGAAGACGTAAAAGTTAAAGTTAACCCTTAAATACAGCCCACCAAGGAAAGGAAAGAATCCAGGTTTGGGGATTGTTTTGGTCTCTTCACTGGATGGAGAGAAGCAATGAACGTCTTAATTTTGTTACTGTGCCTGCCCTTCACGCGACATTGTGATTTATCACAAGAAACACATGCTGGTCTCTGTTTCCAGTGCCTGACACGAAGCTCCTGAAACCTGTCACTTCCTGGGTGATGGGCACACCTCTCGTTCTAATGAGCTGACTCCAGATGGGCTGCCAGAGCGGGGCTGGATGCCGGGAAGACCAAGCCGTGATTAGAATCATGGGACTTGCAGCCCCGCCCCCCACTCTCCGGAGAGGGGAGAAGGGCTAGAAAAGGAGCTACTAACTGACCCTAAGGAAGCCTCCACAAAACCCCAACAGCACCGGGTTCGGAGAACTGCCAGGTCGGAGAGCATGTGCACACAGGGAAGGTGACACCCCCCGACTTCACGGGACAGGGGCTCCTGCACGGGGGACCCTCCCAGACCTCACCCCGTGTCTCTTCATCGGGCCGTTCGTCTGTATCCTTTATCACATTCTTTAATAAACTGGTAACGTGAGCTTCCCTGAGTTCTAGCAAACGAATCAAACCCGAGGAAGGGGGTCGTGGGAACCTCAGATTCATAGCCAATCAGGCAGAAGCACAGGTGACAAGCTGGACTTGTGACTGGCCCCTAATGTGGGGCGGAGGCAGTGGCAGCCCCGTGGGACCAAGGCCCGTGGGATCTGCGCTGTCTCCAGGCAGGTGGTGGCAGCACTGAGCGAAGCTGCGGGATGCCCGGCTGGGGTCGCAGTGCGTTCCCTGGCGGGGAAAGGACCCGCATGTGCGGTGTCCGCAGTGGGAGTGTGGCGGGTGTGAGAGTCGGAGACACCCAGGAGGGAAAGACGCAGGAGGACGGTGCTGGGCTTTTCCAGCTGAGCTGGCAGGGTCCCCTGAAGTCTCGGCTCTCGTGGGCTGCAGCCAGGGCACGAACTCTTGGCATTTTCCACACACGCCCTCGAGGCTTTGGAAAGCGGCCCCCTTGCCTCTGTGGCGGATCATTTGTGCCTTTTCACCCAAATGGAAGTCAGTCCTGTAAAATATCCTTCTGAGTGACTTTCTTTCTTTTTTTAAATGGTCCCTCACGAGTTCACTGCTTTAAATTGAAGCTGTTTTTTAAAAAAAGAATGCATTTACTGCTACAGATAAAGATCGAAACTGATGCAATGTGTGATCACATACATTGTTAGAACAGTTTCACCCTTTTACTTCCTCAATCTCTGCTTTAGCCCCCCGATGCTAAATACGTGCCCAAGTCCAGAGGCGACACAGGGCTTCTTCCTCTGTCACGGACAACCTGCTGCGTGACCCGCACTGCCCAAGGGCCACTGCAGAGTGCCCGGAACGGAAAAGGCCTCCAGAAGCTCAACTCCATAGTAAAACCTGAAGAACTAGAAAAAACCCAGAGTGATGACTTTTGTGACATGCCAGGGTCACACTGACAAAACCCTGCCACACGCTACTTGGCAGTAAGAACGGGACAACGTAGAGAGAAAGAAATACAGGGTGGCCGCATATAAGAATGGCCACATGGGAACTTTCTTTTGCGATTGTCTTCTGACAACTCAAAAAAAAAACCCCGGCCAACAGGGAACTGCAGGGGGATGCAACGGCTGTCCTGAGGGCAGGGGAAGAGCGGAAAGTGAGAGCAGCACTGGAGGGCAAGAAGAACCCGCTCCAGGGCCAATGCCAAGGTCTTGGAGACTTAACTCATCTGGCAACTGCTGACAGCCCCTCTGTCATCAGCCACCCCCCACCCCGCCCCACCCGGCAGGACCTGCTCTCCTAAGCGCTTCTGTGAGCCCTGCCTTTCACGAGAACACGTGGAAGCCGGAGAGAGGAGATGCCTACTAAGAAGGACTCCTGGTGGCACCTGGACTCCAATTAAAAAAGGAAAAACAAACCAGAGCCTAGCAGCCATGTCTACACAGGAGCCTGTCACACAGATGGCACTTCGGGGACAAGTGTGCACTAAACTACTTGCCTTTGCACTTAACGGCCCACCTGCTCTATGGTTTTGATGTCTGAGCCAGCTCTTAAAATAGAGTTCCCAGAATCCCATTTCAACCCATGGGACTGAGGCTTGCCCCAGCCAATCAGGAATGCACAGGGACTTCTGGCCAAGATGGAGGTGTAGGTAGATACTCTTTGCCTCTTCACACAACTAAAAGAAGGACAATAACCAATTTAAGAACAAAAAACAACCAAAAATGCCCCCAAAATCGAACTGTGTGGAAGTCCGACATCAAAGAAGTTAAGAAACATTCATCCAGACTGGTATGAGGGATGGAGATGGGCAGTTGGGTGGCAGATGGGCCAGGCAGCAGCTGGCAGACAGGGTGGTCCCATATTTGCGTGCAGATAAACTGGGAGGAACAACTGGGCAGTGAGACAGACTGCACAACCCAGAGTTCCAGCGTGGAGAAATAGAGCCTCACAACCTCTGACTGAAAAAACCTGTGGAGGTTGTGGTGACAGCAGAAACTCCCTGCCTCAAAGTAGAGTTTGTTGGAGGGATCCACAGGGTCCTAGAATGTACACAAACCCATCCACCTGGGAATTAGCACCAGAAGGACCCAATTTGCTTGTTGGAAGCAGGGGAAGTGACTGAAATCCAGCCAAGAGCTGAGGAAGCAGCATTATTCCCTCTTGGACCCCTCCCCCCATATACAGTGCCACAACGCAATGATGTGGATTGCCCCGCCCTGGTAAATACCCAAGGCTCTGCCCCTTACTACATAACAGGAATGCCAAGAAAAAAAAATATTGCCCAAATGAAAGAACAGATGAAAGCTCTAAAAACAGAACTAAGTGATGAAGAGATAGACAACCTATCAGATGCAGAGTTCAAAACACTGGCAATCAGGATGCTCACAGAAGTGGTCGAGTATGGTCACAAAATAGAGGAAGAAGTGAAACCTAAGCAAAGTGAAATAAAGGAAAATGTACAGAGAACCAATAGTGATGGGAAGGAAACCAGGACTCAAATCAATGGTTTGGAGCAGAAGGAAGAAATGAACACTTAACCAAAACAGAATGAAGAAACAAGAATTCAAAAAAAGGGAGTAGGGGCTTAGGGACCTCTGGGATAACTTTAATCATAGGGGTGCCAGAAGGGGAAGAGGAAAAGCAAGAAATTGAAAACTTATTTGAACAAATAATGAAGAAAAGCTTTCCCAATCTGGTGAAGGAAATAGACTTCTGGGAAGTCCAGGCAGCTCAGAATCCCAAACAAGTTGGACCCAAGGAAGCACACACCAAGGCACATTATAATTACATTATCCAAGATTAAAGATGAGGAGAGAATCTTAAAAGCAGCAACAAAAAAGGAGACAGTTACCTACAAAGGAGTTTCCATAAGACTATCGGCTGATTTCTCCAAAGAAATCTTGCAGGCAAGAAGGGGCTAGAAAGAAGTATTAAAATGCATGAAAGTCAAGAACCTACATCCAAGATGACTCCATCCAGCAAGCTTTCATTTAGAATGGAAGGACAGATAAAGTGCTTCCAAGATAAGATCAAGTTAAAGGAGTTCATCATCACCAAGCCTTTATTATATGAAATGTTAAAGGGACTTATCTAAAAAAAAGAAGACAATCAAAAATATGAACAGTAAAATGACAACAGTCACAACTACCAACAACTGAACCTAAAACAAAAACCAAAACAGCCCTGGCTGGCGTAGCTCAGTGGATTGAGTGCGGGCCTGTGAACCACACAATCATAGTTCAATTCCCAATCAGGGCACATGCCTGGGTTGCAAGCCAGTTCCCAGCAGGGGAGACTCACAAGAGGCGACCATACATTGATACTTCTCTCCTTCCCTTTCCCTCTAAAGATAAATAAATAAAATCTTAAAAACAAAAATAAAACCCAAACTAAGCAATAGAATAGGAACAAAATCACAGAAATGGAGATCACGTGGAGGGTTAACAGCAGGGAGGGGGTGGGAGGAGAATGAGGGAAAAAATACAAGAAATAAGAAGCATAATTGGTAGGCACAAAATAAACAGGGGGAGGTTAAGAATAGCATGGAAAATGGAGAAGCCAAAGACCCTATACATATGACCCATGGGCATGAACAAAGGTGGGAGAATGCTAGTGGGAGGGGAAGTACAGGACGGAGGGGAATAAAGGGGAGAAAAAAAGGGACAACTGTAATAGCATAATCAATGAAATACATTGAAAAAAAAGAAAAAGTGCACACCTATGGCCTCACCCATCAATATCTTTACCAACCAATCAGAAGAGCTCCATTCTGACCAAACAGGAAAGTTTCTTTTGGACCTATCAAATTTTGAGGATTTGAAGTCCTCATTTACATGAGGATGGGCCAATCAGGGACCAGGGGCAGGGACTTGCGTCTATATAAGGCAGCTCCCCTGTGGCTTTGGGAGTGCTCTTTCCCTTTCTGTAGGAATTTGAAGACTGTTTCCCCAGCCAGACTGGCCGGAGCTGGAACACAAAGTCGTCTCCTAGGGTAGAGCAGAACCATCAGTTGCTTCATTAACTCCACAGAGGTGTGATTTCTCCACACCTTTAAGAAAACAAATACTACTGCTTTTCTTTCTTTGAAGGTAGAATGTTAACAGTGCTTCCAACTGCATCCATGGTAGACCCGGCTCACTGCAGCTGCAAATTGGTTTCCTAGTGTTCTCACCTATGGGATAGTTACATATGGGCTTTGGGGCTCCTGGAGGAGGTATATTGGTTTGGTTTTTTAAAAAAAGGAGGAACTGGAGAGAAAGGAAAACTACCCTGGTCAAAAACTTTTTAACTGCTTCTAAAGCTAATAAAACTTGAGTCCATTGGGAATATTTATTCTGAGCCAACATGTTATACGTAGAATACCCATTTAACTTTTATGAGATTTCCTTTTTATGGATTGTAGATGCTGGAGCCGTCATTATTTTAGATGTAACTTCTCCCCCAGAAACACCCAAAGGGACAAGTGCCCAGGGAGCCGACCAAGAGCTGGAGTCATGGGAAGAGCATCCCCCAGGCCAGTCACTGAGGCTGAGACCGTGTGGACTGAAAACGGAGCCGTGCTCTGGTGACGGACGCTGGGCTTCACGAAGATGTGCTCACGTGCCTCTGCCTCCACAGCCCCGCTGCCCGGCTGAGTCTGAAGCCCCCGCTGGGGCCAGCACGTGGAGAGCAGTGCTGTCACCAGGCAGTGATGGCGACCACATTAAGAGGACAGCCCTGAGAGCTGGCCCTGCCCGGTGCTCACTCCACACCACACACCGTGCTCAGCATATTTCCCCGTCATCTCCTGTAATCCTCCGGATGCCAAGAACGAATGCAATTCCCCTTTCACAGGTGAGAAAACTGTCACACTGAGAGATTAAGAAACTGTTCATGTCACCTAGGTAGTGAGCAAGTCATCAGACCTCAGACCCGAGCTTCCCCCATGATTCTGTATGGAATTCTATTCTCAACCTAAACAAGTTCCATCTGTCACAATTCTTAGGGAGAAATGATGTTTACAGAAATAATGCCTCTCAGGTTATAAATTATATATATGGGCTTATATGTTATATATATTTATAGATTATAAATTATATATATAGGCTTATATATTATATATACTTACATACACACATTATATATATATAGTGTGTGTGTGCATGGGTGTGTTGTGTGTGTATATATATATACATATACACTATTCTCACCCAAGGACACTTTTTCATTGCTTTTAGAGAGATAAGGGAGAGAGAAACATCGACATGAGAGAGAAATGTCGAACAGTTGCCTCCTGTATGCACTGACCAGGGATCAAACCCGCAATCTAAGTATGCGCCCTGATCAGGAATTGAACCCACAACCCTTCAGCTACAGGACAATGCTCCAACCAACTCAGTCACACCAGCATATATTATATTTTTTAATGTGTGTCATACTATTAAGTGGTAAGGAAGGGGAAGAGAGAGAAGGAAGGACAATTGAGTCATTTTTCACAGCAGGTCAAATGTATGCATGGAAATTGAGACCTAGATAAACCGGGGACAGTTTCTGATGGACCTGTAAGTCCTGCCCCCACCCAGAAACTCACAGGCTCAATGAAACCAGCCAGTTCCTCAGCGACACCTGACATTTCTCATTTCAAACCAATGTGTCTGTTTTTCCCTCTAAAACCTGTGGGCTTCACAAACAGCACACCTGGCCTGCATTGGGGGAGAGCGGCAGCCCCAACACCCACATGCAGACCCTGCGGAAGACCAGGAGCTGTGTTTAATGGAAGGGAGACCTCCTGTTGCAACGTAATGATATGCTAATGAAGGCAAAACACTACTCACCAAAATGCAATTCAGTTCCTACGTTGTACTGCCCCATGTATTTAGGTGAACAAAATGAGGAGGTATAGGATGCAGAATAAAGGTGAGGCCGACCTTGCAAAGGTCAAAAGAACAGTCGTTCTCTAGGCTTAATTTTTTTCACCATTCGCATAAGGAGAGTCTTTTCTTGAGAAACCCTCTTCAGGGGAGCTGGCCCACAAATGGGGCAAAGGAGGTAAGTGTGTTTGGAGCAGTCCTGTGTGCTTTGAACGCAAATGTTATTACCTGAGGGTTTGCACAAGATGTGACACTGAGACACCTGTGAAGACAAAGGGAGGAAATGGTCCGTTTTCAACCACACAGGATTATTATTTAGGTGGAGTGACTGCTCAGGCTTCTTAACATCTGTAAAGGAAGAAATCAGAGTACAAAGAGCAGCAGCTATTTGAGGACTCTGGGAAGTAAACCATGGGAGGGGACTGGGAGGGGACTGGGAGGGGACTGGGAGGGAGGGAGGGAGGCAGGGAGGCAGGGAGGCGTGCTGCAAGAGGCAACTTGTGTACAGGTGGTGGCGGGGATGGGGGGGGAGGAGTGACTTTTTAAAAAAATTCTTCTCTCTCTCCTGGCTTTGACCTGAGGCAGCCCCAGTTGAAACTGTGCAGCTCTGAGGTTTGGGTCACAGGTCCCAGAAACGGGGCTCTCACACAGCAGACCAAAGGTCTCTCGGGCAGGTGGCAGGGGGCGCAGCTGTCACTCCGAAGGAAAGTCAGGGTTTCTAGCCATAGGACTGAGGGAGGGGACCCTGGGAGCCACAGAGTGTCCAGGGAGTCACTGAGAGAAGAGACCGGAAAGGGGGAGAGGTGCATCTCCTAATTCTGTGTATAACTGGGCCCGAGTCCGCAGCTTGCCCTGGAACTCTGCATGTTCAGGCCAGGCCCCGGGCCACACGGCAAAGGCTGTGAGAACTGAACTACTAATGAAAACAGCTGCCTGCATCCCAGGCCAAGCTCTGAGCAGCCTGTCCGTGAGACAGACCCCAGGGCACAAGGCAAGGATTTTAAAAACTTAAGTGAACCACCCCTCACAAAAGGCAAAATAGAACCTGTGGTAAGAGCGTAACCAGGTGCCTGCTATACAATAATGTCTACAAACCAACACCCTCCTGAGGATTTTATCAGGACACAGAGTCTCCCAACAGAATCGTCAAAATGTCAAAAACTGCTCAGCCTAGCAGGAACCAGGAAAATGTGAACAATTCTCAAGGGAAACGAAAATCAATAGATACCAACCCCGAGCTGACCCAGGTACTGGGATTAACAGAGGTTTTACTGCGGCTGTTACAACCGTGCTCTGGGGAAAAGGTAAACACACATCGTATAAATGGAAAGAGAGACACTCTCAGCAGAAAATGGAAACTATAAAAAAAAGAAATGGAAACTGCAGAACTGAAAAATACAGTGTCTGAAACAGAACAGAGTGGGGTTGACAGAGGAAAGAGTTAGTGAATGAGAAGACAAATCATAGGAAATTATTCAATTTGAGGAACAGAGAAAAGATGATTAAAAACAATTGATCACAGAGCTTCACGGACCTCTAGGACAACATGAAAATGTCTAACATTGGTGCTATGGGAGTCCCAGAAAGAGAAGAGAGAGAGGTCGGAGCAGGAAAATATCAGAAGAAAGCCTGTCCCAAAACTCTCAGACTTGGTGGAAGATGCTGATGGACAGATTCAAGACAATGACACATCGAACAGGAGAAAGTCGAAGACTCTCGGACTCACACGCATCGTAAAAAATGGTGGAAACCAGAGACAAAGGAAAGCTTCTGAAAGCGGCCAGGTAAAGTGACAGGTGACTTACAAGGCAACGATGGGAACGGCCACGGACGGCTCATCAGGAAGTGTGGAGGACAGACGGCAGTTGGACAACATTCTGCAGTCAATGAAAATGTTCTTTGGGAATGACAGCAAAGGGGAGCCAGGCTCAGGAGACGGGAAACTAAGAGAATTCGCCGCCAGCAGACTTGCTGAAGAAGAAACGCCCCATGAAGTCATGCAAGCTGACGGGGAGAGATGGAAACTTGGTATTTCAGGGACAAAGGGACAGCAACAGAATCGGCCCCTATCTGACTAAATATGACAGACCGTTCTCTTAAGTTCTTCAGGACAAGATGACTGCTGAAAAAAAAACCCTGCAGCCTCGTCTGGTGGGATTTTTAGTGAATAAAGGTATAATACTGTACATAGGGCAACTAATTTAAGGAGAGTGAAGGGTTTGTACGTTTGTAAGATTTGTACACTTTATGTGAATTGGTAAAATATTAAATCTAAGTATTACTGTTAGATGACCTGTTAGAAGCGTATGTTACAATCCCTAGTGTGACCACTACAGAGTGATAATAAGAGGTATGGACCAAAAAACCAATGGCTAAATGAAAACAAAGAACTTAAAAAATCAAATAAAAATGTAGGAAAGGAGGGACAGAGGAACAAAGAACAGTGGACACAAACAGAAAACAAATGTAAATGGGGGCCTAAGTCCAACTCTCAACATGAACGGTCAACGATGCAAACACACCACTGGGGAAACAGACATGGTCACGTTCAATTCAATACAGAAGATGCAAATATGTGTTATGTTTAAAGAAACCCACCTTAAATATAATGACAGAGATAGGTTAAAAACAGAAGGATGAAATAAGATACTCTACAAAAGTACTAGCCAAAAGAAGCTGGAATAGCTACATGGATACAGACAAAGTAGACTTCAAAACAAGAATTACAACCAGGGACGAAAAAATCATTACCTAGTGATAAAAGGATCGGTTCACCACGCAGACGTGTCATCCCCAAATGTGCCTGCCAACAAAAGAGCTTCATAATATATGAAGCAGGACAGGAATGAACTGTTTAGCAGAAAGGATACATTGCACTGCATGATCTAAACCTGGTAACAGAAACACATTTTAAAAGAAATCCGCACTCCTCGTTGGAGTCCCACCTGCGCTCCCAGCCCAGTTCCAAAGATGGTGGGATTACAAAGCGGAGTTTCAGGTCAACGAGGGGACATTTGCTTTTGCTGCTGTTGTTTTTACTTTGATAAAACAATAAAGAAGGGATGTAAATGTGCTGTGCCACGTTATTAAATAGCATAGCAACAACTGTCAATAGATTTTTTAAAGTAGGAGAATATTTACCTTTAAAATAGAAGTAGTGACGAGCTGCATAAGGTGATACTTGGTTTCCTTGTATTACACACACAAGCAATTTCTTCCTCGGGAATGCTCCCATCGTTGGATTCGTTTCACTATTTTTCTTTTATTCCAAGAGGGCTACGGAAATCCTTATATTCCTCACCTGTGCTTGAAATAAAAATATAAAGAGTGAAACGCAGGCGGCCGGGAGCAGAAATAAGACCTCCATAGTGCCCCAAACCCGGCTGCAGCAGGCAGCCACAGTCACATCAATGCGTATTTTAGCTTCTATCTTTGCTACGTGACCCTTTGAACAGCACTTTGTCTTAGACATGGTGGATTAGATTGACGGGAGCTTGGTAAGGAGAGTGTTACGCACGCAAGTCTTCCCAACAGGGATGACCACTCGTGGGCCTCCAGTTGTGGCCAATTCTACCCACAAACGGCATGAGTCCATCCAACGGACCAGAACGTTAAGCAAAAATATGTCTCAGTGCTTTGTAGAAGGGAACGCTCTGTAAGGACTAAACATTTTTAAATTGCTTTTTAAAATGCCTTTACCAAAAAGGCAAAAACATATCATTTTCCTTAGCAATTTCTCAAAAATAAATTGTATTCCCATGGGATAAATTAAAAAAATTTAATAAGACAAAAATACAACTAAATGTCAAGTGTAAAAAAATATTAATATTGGCCCTGGCTGGTGTGGCTGAGTGGATTGAGCGCTGGCCTGAGAAGTGCCGCTGGTTCGATTCCCACTCAGGGCACACGCCTGGGTTGCAGGCCAGGTTCCCCAGTACCAGGCACTGGAGAGGCAACCACACACTGATGTTTCTCTCCCTTTCTCCCTCCTTTCCCCTGTCTAAATAAATAAATAAAATCCTTAAAAAATATGTTAATAGTGCAATAACTATGTATGCCAGGTGGGTACCGGAAATATCTAGGGATCAACTCTGTAAAGGATGTGGTTGTCTAACCACTATAACATACCCCTGAAACTAATACAAAATAATATTGAATGCAAACTGTAAATGGAAAATAAAATTTAAATTGAAAAAACTCTAGGCAATAACTAGGTATTATCTCAGTGTTTCTACCATTCAGCAGAGTGCTTGGCACATAATTTCTAATTAGCTACATTTTCCACGTGGTCACGGAGAATGGGTTAACTAATTGATTTAAACATACTATCATACTTTAAAATCTTAAAAAACAATCTCTGCTAAAAATTCTTTAATAAGATTAAAAAAAATACACGCCCCTGTAATTCCAAATGTGGAATTATTCCGTTTTTATTTACCTCTGACTGTTAGAGCCGAGTACAATTGTGACAATAACTTAGCGTCTATTATAAAATCCAAAGACCGGCCTCAAATAGCTTGAAAGCTTCCGAGGTCCCGGAGACTGCGTGGGCAGGAAGCACTGTCTCAGACCCTCCCCCACGTCAGTGTCCCATGAGGGGGGCGGGGGGGCGCAGGTCCGACGGAGACTTACACCTGGATACTTGGGATAACTAATACCGCGGGACAGGTTCTGTGCAGGTGACACCCGAAGGGCACAAGAGATGAGATGGAGCAGGAAACAGGGCCCCGCCCGGGCCTCACCAGTCTGGGTCTCTGACCCCCAGCACCCAACCCGGGGCTCCGACTCCCCACACACCTTCCAAGGCTCCGGCCAGAAAAGTGCCCCCTGCGTCTCCTGGCCAAGCCCCTCCTGACTTCCCACCTTGATCCTTCTGGCTCCGCCATTACCGAGCCAGGAGCTCTCGACCGGGCACCGACTAGCTCCGCCTCCAGCCCGGCCACAGGGCCGCGCCCCTCACCACGCCCTCCTATCCCCAGCCTTGGCCCCGCCCTTTCCCACCTCGCCCCGCACCTGTCCGACCCCGCCCATCCTCGGCCCAGGCGCCTTCCTGAGCGCTCAGTGCTACCACACAGCCTGGACTCCGCCTTGCAGCGTCAGGGTCCGCCACGCCCACCCCAGGCCCCGCCCCACCCTGGCCCGGGAGAGCAGGCGGCGGGACCCTTGGAGGCAGACGGTGCAGAAGTTGGCTCCGCTGTGTGGGTCCCCAGATGCGCCTCCTTACCCGGCCCTGGTGGTCTCCTGCATTTCCAGGGCGGCAGTACTTCAGGCCTTTCAAGGCCCGAGGGAAGTCCAGGCTCAGGCTGGGATCCCTCTTCTAGTCCTCACCACGCCCAGCCCAGACTAGGCCTTAGTTAATGAAATACCTGCCAAAGTGGTGCTATGGATACACAGTGACTTTTGAGGACTTGGACACACGGACAAGGAAGAAACAAGAAAGGAAAACTTACCTTTAGGAAACTTTCCAAAGATGTTCATTTTCCGAGTGAGATTTAAGTACAAACTAGTAAAAGCTGTGGGTGGGTAGATGGTGGGTAGATGATGGCTGGGTGGATGGATGGGTGAGTGGGTAGATGGGTGGTAGGTGGGTAAATGGGTGAATGGACAGTGAGTGGATGAATGGAGGACGACGTGTGGATAGTGGGTGGGTCCATGGAACTACTCTTAACTATCTCTTGGAAGAGTAACTCTGGGGAGCAGGACTTTGGAACATTCTACCAGAAAAAAAGCCCGTGTGTGACTCGCCAGGCATGTATGTATCATACAGATGAGCTCTTTAATTAATGGCCAGCATCGTCAACTGTTGGGGACCACTCTGCCTGGTTTCAGGAGTTGTAACTGCCCCCCATGGATAAGGCTGAATGAGGGACCTCCGGACTGTGAGCCACTAAGGGGACAAAGCTTGTCTCTGGCAGCAGCGCTGCTTCTGCGTCATCCATCTCTGCCCCCAACACTTGGTTGGTCGGTCAATGACAGGTACGGCCCCTCAGAGGGTGGGCAACCTAAGCTAGACACGATCATTTGGGAGGCCCTCAAGGAAGGACTTGGGGGGTTGCAGCAAAGGGGCTGATGGACCCTCGCCCCCCGCTATTCTGACATAATCCAAGTCCCCATTTCCATCTGGGAGAAGCACTTCCTGGCTCTAATCCACTTAAGCCTAAAAACCTATGATGGGAGAGGCGGTGCAGCCCCTTGCCCAGGCTAGAGCAGGTTCCGGGTGATCAGGCATAAGAAAGAATTCACAAAGTCCTGTGAAGCCTGCTTTGCTAAGAGTGCTTTCATTCATATGTTAAGGGTCTGAGCAGGAAATGAGTATGTCTCCGAAAGTTTCTGCAACCCCCTTTCCTGACAGACATTGACTCAGATTAAGTCCTTAGATTTCTTGAAATGTTATCTACTGTTTGATCCTTGCCACCTGTATTCCTGTGTATTACAACCCAAAAAAGCCCCTTGAGGAAGGGGCTCCTGGTCTTTCTCCTGTGAGAGATTGGCCACCTCTCCTCCCCAAGCAGATCGTGTCTGGGTGGTTTCACTTTCATCCGTGGTGAATGGGGGGACTTTTGGGCAAAGTTGCCCCCCACAGTCAACCATTATTGAGCACCAGCTGGCTCCAGGCAATGCGGCTGCAGCAGTGAGCAGAACAGACAGCCCCAACATTATGGAGCTTACCAGCAGCAACCCAACCACGAGCAAATGAGCCCAGTGCATGCCAGAGGGCTGGCGGGGAAAGCCAGAGCAGGCTGGGGGGGGCGGGGGGCGGGCAGGGGCAGGGAGGGTCCTGAGGCTGCATTTGATGAAATGAGTCCCTGCTTATGAGTCATCGAGTGTCCGTCAGAGAGAAGGTGTACCACGTTGCGTGTCGGAGAAGTAAGCGCATGAATGAACAGTAGGAGGAGACAGCCCCTGACAGCCGGGGTGGCCTGGCCCTCACAGCTGGGCCTTGGGGTTCTCCTGTGGGATGTGACGATTTCACAGGACACTATCAGGCAAAAGCACGCCATGTGCACCAATACAAAATGAGAACAGCCCGCAGTCGGGTCTGCTCAGATAGTCGGACCACAGACAGGGTCCAACATCCCCTATCCTGGCTGATGTGAGAGCTGGCTGCCTGTCCGGGTACCGGGCTGGCCTCACATGGTCTTCCACCTTCTGGCTAAGAATCACTAAGATAGCCAAGCATGAATCCTCCACTTCCATCCCAGAGCAGAACCCTGCTTCCCGGGGTCCAGAGCCCAGCCCTAACCATCCAACACAAACCCTCGAGATCTTTTTAATCCCTCTGGACTGAGACACTCCATGGTTCCCCTGGGGTATGTGTTTACGAAAGGAGGGAAGGAATCCATGTTACCTGGCAACAGGTGTGTGGTTGGTGGGTTTTGGCAAAGACATGGACACCACAAAGGTTAACACAAATCAATTCTTCCCAGACAGTGATTCAATATTCTGTCTTTTTTTAAACTTGGGGAAAGATTCTCTTCCCCCACCTGTACACGGGAGGACTTGGGTGGAGTAAGTTCTGGTCTCAGAAAAGGCCTGCAAGGCGCAGACTGAGAACCTGGAAACCTCAAAGTTTAGTTCCTATTCTGGGAACAAGCCGGCTTTCTCACCTGAAAACGCCAGTATGCCCGCAAAACGGGGACCCGGCGGCGCTGCACAGCAGCTGTTTGCAGTAAAGGATGTAGCCTGACCTCCCCTTCCATACGACGTAAGGACGGGAAACGGGAAAAATAGTCACAAAACTAAACCACCCAGCTCAGCACCGGGTCTCCTCACAGTGCCATTGCCTGGGCACAAATGCACTGAAGCTTTTCCACTCAACTTCACGTCCAGCTCCCAGCCAGAATTAATATTCCTCAGAAGTCTCCTCACATCAGAACTGTGGCCAAAGTGCTGGCGGAAGTGCCCGCAGGCCTCGTTCGGGGGACGTGTGAGTCATTTCCTTGACCCTCCTCCCACAACAAGCCTCCTGTGAAATTGGATGAATCAAATCAATAAATGGGGCTGATCTGCATTAGCCATTACCCTTCCGCCTCTGCTGTCACTCGCGGGGCCTGACGCGTCCCCTGGTGGATGACATCAGACCTGGAGTGTCATCCTTCCTGGCGAAGTGGCCTTCCAAGTAACAGGGATGGAGGGGGACGTCACTGCTAGAACAATGACACCTGAAAGAGAAGTATCAGTCCTCATATCCCCACGTCCTGCAGGAAGGAGGCCTTTTTAAGGTCAAGGTATGGACTTGTGTTTCAAAGCACATTATGGAGACCGAGGCCCATTGAACAGGGCTCTCTCATCACTAGGAATGTAGCCATTTTCTGGTGAAGTCACCCCGTTTCAGGAAGAGGTGGGTGAGCACCCCGGGCTGCCACCGAAAGGGGTCAGTCACACACCTCCCACCTTCCCACAATGTCAGGGTCATTGAGGGATGTCAGTGTGGCAGAACAAAGGGCCCAGCCAGACCTGGGAGTGCCCACGGCAGACCCAGCGCTGACCAGCTGCAGAGAGCTGGCAGGCCTCCTGCCCTTGCCCTGCCTCGACATGCCACCCGAAGGCTCCGGGGTCAGCCACCTGGGGTGAGAGACCACGTGGAGAGAGAGGCCCACTGCCAGCCAGCACCCGTCTCCAGACAGGTAGCAGTCCTCTTGGGAAGCGGGGCCGTGTGAGTGAGCCCAGACAGCCGTGGTGGGCCCTCCACCTACCACGAACCTGTCCAAGTTGCTGACGCCCAGAATCATGAGCCAATACGGTGGTGGGTGTCTTAAGCCACTAAGTTTTGGGGGTGGTTCCTCACAGAGCAATAGATGACTGGGGCGATAAGCTTCGGCTGGAAAGAATGCACAGAAAACCCGCACACCGGGCTAAAGGGGTGTCCAAAAATTCGTGCATTCGGTAGGTAGTGTTTGAGTACCTAGCATGTGCAAGCCACCGTGCTAGTCAGTCTCCCAGGGTACAGCAGTGAGCGCAGTAGAGATGCCTGCCACCTCCAGAACACCCCCCCCCCCCCCGCACAATAAGTAAATAAAACAGGCAACATTTAAAATGGACTAAGGAACGGGTGGGAAATACACAGGGAAGAGAGAGGGCAGGTTGTGGTTTTCAACAAAGGTTGTCACGGTAGCCCCACGAGCAGAGGCTCAAAGGAAGTGAACGAGTCAGCTGTNGCTCCGGGGTCAGCCACCTGGGGTGAGAGACCACGTGGAGAGAGAGGCCCACTGCCAGCCAGCACCCGTCTCCAGACAGGTAGCAGTCCTCTTGGGAAGCGGGGCCGTGTGAGTGAGCCCAGACAACCGTGGTGGGCCCTCCACCCACCACGAACCTGTCCAAGTTGCTGACGCCCAGAATCATGAGCCAATACGGTGGTGGGTGTCTTAAGCCACTAAGTTTTGGGGGTGGTTCCTCACAGAGCAATAGATGACTGGGGCGATAAGCTTCGGCTGGAAAGAATACACAGAAAACCCGCGCACCAGGCTAAAGGGGTGTCCAAAAATTCGTGCATTCGGTAGGTAGTGTTTGAGTACCTAGCATGTGCAAGCCACCATGCTAGTCAGTCTCCCAGGGTACAGCAGTGAGCGCAGTAGAGATGCCTGCCACCTCCAGAACAACCCCCCCCCCCAGGCACAATAAGTAAATAAAACGGGCAACATTTAAAATGGACTAAGGAATGGGTGGGAAATACACAGGGAAGAGAGAGGGCAGGTTGTGGTTTTCAACAAAGGTTGTCAGGGTAGCCCCACGAGCAGAGGCTCAAAGGAAGTGAACGAGTCAGCTGTCTGGGGCCCAGCACGCCAGGATGCAGGGACAGCCAGCGCAAAGGCCCCTGGGTGGAACGGTGTGTGGAGGGCCACGATCTGGGTGGGAAACCGCTGGGGGTGAGGTGGAGCCTGGCAGGCCGTTGTCAGGACTTTTCTCAGAACGAAGAGATCTTTCATTACAGACCAATATTCTAGAAACAGGCACCTGGGGCACCCTGACGTCCAAGCCCTGGCTACCACGGCCAAGAAGGAGTGTGAACAATGACTCGGTGCTGCTGCCCCACGTTCCTCACACTCAGAAACCTGCCAGGGGTGGGGCACAACCATCCCGGAGGCGTGCGTGCTTCTGCCTCCGGTCTGGGTACCGGGGCCCTGCAGTAGCCTGCTGCGGCTGGACAGGCAGGAGCCGGCGCCAGGCACTCGTCTCTGCCACGCGGGTCACCCTGGGGGTGCCCCGTGCAAAGGGCAGACCTGGTTGTGCGCCCCGCCCTCTGGGATCCCATCCTTCTTCCCCCACCTCTCCGGACCCCGGGTCCTCACCCAGCTGCCGCCCCCCACCTGCTCCCTTCTCAGCAAGGCTCCTTAGAGAGTTGTTCGTTCATTGCCTCTACTTCCTTATTTCTGTTCTTTCTTGAGCCCACTCCAATCAGCCTTTCAACCTTCTAGATGCCACCAAAACTCCTCTTGTTAATGTCACTAGGACCCTAGATTGCCAGCGGGAACCCACTGGTCATTCCTCATCCGCCACCTTCATCACAACTGATCCCTCCTTCTAGAAAGACTGACTTCATCTGCCCTCTCCCTCGGGTTTCCTCTCCTTCTCAGTGCCAGCCAAGTGGGAACTGTGCTGGTTTCGGGAGTTCTGAACTTGGACCCAGGTCTGCCTAAAAAGTGGCACAAGCGGTGCACTAATGAAGGGCGCGGACACATTCCTGAGAGAGCGTCCCAAATAACCAGATTGTTTGTCACTAACAAAGTTCTTAACGGGCGTCAAGAACCTGCCAAATTCCCATCCTATCAATTTCCCCTTGTGGCTCCTCACGCTTGAGGACAGTCAATATAAATAGTATGTTCAAAAGTTACGTCCACGTGATGAGAGGGCAAAGATGGCCGTAGAGCCCTGGCCGGTGGCTCAGCTGGTTGGACTGTCGTCCTGCACACCAAAAGGTTGAGGGTTCAGTCCCCAGTCAGGGTGCACACAAGAGGTAATTGGTGTTTCTATCTCCTCTCTCTCCCCGCCCCCATCTTCCTCTCTCTGAAATCAAGAAACATATCTTTGGGTGAGAATTTTATAAAATGATGGCGGTAGAGAGGGTGAGCTTAGACCAATTTCAAAGCAAGACTAAGAAGAGCTGGCCAATACTGGTGTTTTGTGGGCACAAGTTGCCCAAATATGTCCTGTTAGCTCTTTGCTCCTTCACGACACAAAAATACCTCTATATTTAAGAAGGTAATTTGCAACTGATTAAAGGGACCCCCTCATCAGTCAAATGTGCTCTGCCAGCAACATAAAGATAGTTCTCTCACACAGGGACCCAGGGACCGGTAGGGTGGAATGGGTATCCTCGGGACATTTCTGGGACAAGGTGACACTGTCATTGATGGGCTGTTGGAGGGAAGAAGCTAATTTTCTTAGAAGCTTCAACCTTTAGTAGTAATTTAATTAGGCCACGCTGTAAAATCATCACTAATAACTGTCAGAAGTGCTCGTGAGTCACCAGGGAATGACAAAGCTTGGCAGATGGCATCGGGCACAGAGGGAAGGCTGGTGTCCACGCCCTCTCTCTGGGCCGTCCCTGCAGGACGCCAACAGTGGCTCCTCGCCCGGCGGTGGACTTTCCTTCAGGAGCCTTGCACACACAGAGACACACACATACACACAACACAAACATGCAGAGACACACACGTGCACACACAGGGAGACACACAGAGACACACATATACAAGTATAAGTAGAATTTTAAGAAAAAATTCTTCTACCTTAACTATTCTGAATTTCTAATATTACATACCAGTTCTTGTCCAGTCCCCTTACACACAGTGTCAGTTACCTTCAATGTTATTCTATGTTCCAAGTTTTCTATAACCTTTAGCTACCACTTTCACGATTACTAAAATTACAGAAGCTCTATAAGCTACTAACTTGGACACAGATTGGGGCCATTTAGGCCTGCAGTGGGTGCCCGTAGATTGAATCACGGCTTGTGGATGCGTCTTGTTTGAAATATACGGGACTTTGTTGTAGCTGTTTCTTTTTTTTGTTTGTTTTTTTACTTTGAATTAGTGGACAACAGAATTCATGCATGACCCTTAAAATTCAGGATTCTCACATTCCAGCTGGGCCACGAAGTCCGAGTCACGGCAGCCTGCCTTTAACGCCAGCATCTGCTCTCCACTCTGCTGCAGTCCCCACCTACTGTCATGCCTGCCTATTGCCATCCCCGTGCCTGCCCTCCTCATTTATATCCTCACCTCTTGATTCCTGCAGGCATTTGAGTGGGCAACCTGTCTTGCCACTATAGATAAGGCTGTGGCTGATGTGCTCGGGTAATTTGCTTCTGTTGTGTTATTTCTTTAGGGGATATTTTGAAGGCAGACTCAGAATATTTTGGTTCCTGCTAAGAATCCATTTGGGGTGTCTGTTGGGGCCATGGCCCTCTCTTTTGCAGAGAGCTGCCCTTTTGCAGGGGAGTTAGCAAAAGCCTTGCTGAGCTGGGCCACAGACACCCTCTCTCCCTGGAGTTTGCAAATCGGACTTAAGGCGAAAGTGATGTGTCTGAGCTGATTGCTTAAATTTTGGCAGTGGGGCATATGTTTGGCCAAGTAGATGTGGGGGGCGGGAGAAAGAAAATCAAGTCTTGCTAAGAGAAAAAGAATTAGACATATATGGACAGAGAGATGGTAAGGCAAGGAACCATGGAGAGAGAGACAGACCGAGAGACAGATTCAGAGACAGAGGAGAGAAAGGAGGAGAGAGACAGGCGAAGTGGGGAGTCAGGTCACGTAAGGTGGAGGTCAACACAGTTCCCTGGGTTCTGGAAGCTATTGGTGTCTTTCTGATACGCTTTATTTTCTTAGGCTGGTTTCAGTCGGCCACCATCTGCCCTCAGGTTTTGGAGGGCCACTTTCTGTCCTCATGGTCCATAGCTTGTCCCCCACCGGGCTGCTGGCACACTACAAGCTGAGATGTCTGCTGAGCGGAGGAGACCGAAGACACCCTTGCCATCCCAGCAGACACGTGTGTGTATGAAACTGCCCGTGTGGCCCTGTCGAGGTCACCACTCCACGCTGCTACCCGAGTGTCCACGCTAGGCAGTTCCCAGGGGCTCTGGCCTGGCAGCTCAGACGCCTCCATTGGCGCTCCTCCAGCTGCCCTGGCCATTCTGTCTGGATTTTTCTCTGCAGGATCATCAGAACATACATTCCCTACTCCATCTGGGTCTCTGCTCAAAGGCCCCCTTCCCAGAGGCCTCCCACCCACCCTATCTGAAGCAACACCTTCCCTGACCAGCTGCCTTGTGGCACGGTGTCCAGAAAGTCATTCAGACTAGCTGGGGGGTGAGGGGCTGTAAGGACTGAGCAGTGTCCGGAGAAGTAAAGACTAAAATCAGGAGTCAGTGGAGATTAAAACACAGTCAACTTTATCCAGGTGTCATGTACATACAGTAACATGCATCGTGGTCAGTGGAGAGTGTGATGGGTTTTCTTCAAGATAGAGGACATTGGTGGATTGAGCGCAGGCCTGCAAACCAAAGGATCATGGTTCGATTCCCAGTCAGGGCACGTGCCTGGGTTGCAGGCCAGTTTCCAGCAGGGGACCCATGACAGGCAACCATACACTGATATTTCTCTCCTTCTCTCCTTCCCTTCCCCTCTAAAGATAAATAAAATCTTTTTTAAAAAGAAGTGACTTAAATACATCATCATAAAAAAAAGACAGAGGACATTGTCATTACCCCAGAAAGTTCCCTTGTCCCCTACAGTCAACCCTCCCTCCCCCACTGACCCTTTCTGACACCCCGCATTCATTCATCTTGCCTATCCTAGAATTTCGCTGAAATGGAAGCAGGCCCTACATCCTCTTCCGGGGCTGGCTCACTCCGCCTAGCAGGTAGTTTCGTGTTTATCAGTGGTTCATCTGCACGGCCAGGCAGAACTCCATGGAACGATTCAGCACCCCTGAGCTATTTGCCTGCTGATGGGTGTTAGGGCTGCTTCCAGTTCACACTATTGTGAGTAAAGCTGTTATGAACATCTGTGTACAAGTGTGTGTCAGACACACGTTTGCACTTCACTTGGTGGGTACCTAAAGAGGGATTTCTGGGCTCCACAGGTTAGTGCGTGTTTATCTTTATACGGAAGTGTCCAGCTCTTTCCCAGAGCAGTGCAATTGCTGTGTAAGGTCCCACCCTCTGTGTGAGAGGCCCACACGCTGCACCTCTGCCAACACTTGCTGTTGTCAGGTTTGCGGTGCAGCCGTGTGACGAGTGTGCAGGAGCACCTGACTGGGCTCTCGATTTGCATTTCTCTGATGAAATGATGTGAAGTGTTTTTTTAACATCCTCATTAACTACTCGTATACCTTCTCATGTGAATCAAACTGTTCAAAGTTTTTGCTCATTCTTTTAATGGGGTTGTTGGCTTATTAAGGTTTATTATTATTTTTAAATACCTTGGAGAGGTCTTTTTATTAGGCATGTGTTTTACGAATAGTTCTCACAGTAGTGGCTGGTCTTTTCATTTTTCTACCAGCGTCTTTCAAAGAGCAAATATTTTTAATTCTTATAAAATCCAATGCATCTGTGTTCTTTTGTTTTATTTTCCTGACATGGTGAGTCTCCTAGAAAATGCTTGCGTACCCAAAGGTTTGTGTGTCTGTTCATGTTGTTTTGCTGGTAATTCTGTAGTTTCAACTTTTCTGTCCAGATCAATACGAGTTTTGAGCAGAGAACTGATATGACCTGACTTATGTGCTAAGAGTGTCTGTGTGCTTCGCTGAGTGGAGGCTGCTGTGGCAGAAGGCAGCCTGGAAGGCTTTCAGGAGGAGGCTGCTGTCCCGGTATGGGCTTCCATAGGGCTGGGCAGTGGCCCAGAGCAGTGAAATCCTAGAACTTCCAGCAGGGCTTTCAGGCTTGCTCTTCGTCCTGGTTGATGAGTACTACCCAGCTTTAAGGAAGGTCCCTGCCCTGCTCTGAAGAGCCAGGTGCTGGTGGTTTTACCCGAGGTCTCAAGCATGCACGAACCCAGCCTTTGGCCTGGGTGTTCGCTGTGCGTCTTGCTGTAGCGTCACTATTTTATTAAATAACCGGGTTTTGGGTTTTTTCAAAAAAGATTTTATTTATTTATCTTTAGAGAAGAAGGGAAGGAGAGGAGAGAAACATCAGTGTATGGTTGCCTCTGAGTCCCCTGCTGGGAACTGGCCTGCAACCCAGGCATGTGCCCTGACTGGGAATCAAACCTCGATTGCGTGGTTCACAGGCCCTCGCTCAATCCACTGAGCTCCACCAGCCAGGGCCGGGTTTTGGTTTTAATCCACACACTGCCGCTCTTCGGGCACGGCAGCCCCGGGCACAACATGGCGTTCGCTGTGCACTCATGAAAGAGGAGTAAAGGAAGCCCCACACGTCCTGTGACACACGCTGTGTCCCTTGGGCTCAGACCCACACATCTATCTCTGTCTTGGCCACTTCAATTATGCCCGAATCCTTCATTTAACTCGTGATTCATTGCTCTAAGTCACTCCTCTTGCCAGATTTATAGACTTAACTGTTCTTTCTTTGTAATATCTACTTTGTACACTGGGCAACAAAACAGTGAATTTATTGTCTATGAGTTGTTACCTTGAAAAATTACATCAATGCAAAGTGATTGCCTTTTGGCCTCCACGGCCAATAAATCGATTTGACATTTTGGGGAGGGAATGGTATGAGGTCATAGGATAATATATACAGTCACTGATCACAGACAGAGAGGGGCAGATTGAAAGTTCTGGACAACAGAAGCCAGGAGGGAAGACTCTGTGGCTGCCAGTCATGTATAAGCTGGCCTCCTGCTGCTTGCTTCTCGTGGGATGCTTGAACTCTCTCTCCTCTCTCCCCGTTCCTGACTCCAGGGACAAGCCCCTGCGGCTGCTGGGTAAGATGAATTGTCTTCCCTTCCGTTAGTCTCGAAAGAGCCTTCCAGCTGGGGTCTTAAATGCAATGTTAGAGGGATGGCATCTTGTTACTAGTCCCGGCTATGGAAAGAGGGAGGGTCTCACAGCGTAGCTCAGATCTGCTGTTGGAGACAGCTGTTTTCTCCCCGACACGTGCAAGAAGGACGGTGGTAGAACTGCTTATTTCATGTCACTTCTAGGGTTCAAACGTCTGGTTTTGGCCAGTTTTTCCATTTTAAAATCTGACTTAGATTAGAAGCTTTATTTTAGTTTTTATTCTAAATTCACCGTTTGAACGTAGAAGTTGGTATTTCTAAGTGTAGGTTTAAAATATTTAATTTTACCTTCTATTACTTTAATTTAGAAAGTAATCATCTGACATGTGTTCTGTGGAACAAAGCTGCGTAGTAAAAAGCTTAGAAGTGACCAGCCGGAGACGTCCCAGACGTCCGAGCGCACTTATCTTTTCCTTCTGGTGTACGTTGCATTCAGCTCAGGTCTGAGTTGAATTTTTAAAGAACGTATCCGTCAAGCACACACACAGTTTGCTATTATCTCTTAATTTAGTTTAAGACATGAAAAAGTTGATGCTCAGGTATTAGGTTCCATAAGCATTTTTAACTGGATTTGATCTTATCTTTAACTCTGGGTACTTCTGGACATGTTTCTTTAAATTAAGGGAGAAAAGCCATTGATTTTGCCCTTTCTAGCCTCCGGACTGCCTGCCAAGCAGTTTCCTGACTGCTGGCAGCGCTGTTGCGTGTCCTCTGTGCTCTGCCCGTCCACTCCGAAGTCCCCCAGCTCAGACGCGCAGCCACTGGGAGGGCCAGGCCAGGCATGCACTGGACTGGCCCTCTCCTATTTAAAAAAGACCAGTGGAAAACACAAGATGGAATCAAGGATAAATATTCAGCTATTACTGTCATCTTCAAAGATCTGTGTGTCATTATTATGATTTTAACAGAAGTAGATGACATAATTATTTTTTTAAATAAAAACAAGCCCTGGCTGGTGTAGCTCAGTGGATTGAGCGCGGGCCTGCGAACCAGAGGATCGCGGTTCAATTCCCAGTCAGGGCACATACCTGGGTTGCAGGCCAGTTCCCTGCAGGCCAACTCCCAGCAGGGGATGCACAAAAGGCAACCATACATTGGTATTTCTCTCCTTCTCTCCTTCCCTTCCCCTCTAAAGATAAATAAATAAGATATAAAAAGAATACTTCTCTCTTTAAAAAAATAAAAATAAAAAAAACCAGATAGATAAAAACCTAGATAAAATGAGTATCTCACTCGAATTCTAAGCAGGTGGCATCTCACCTTAGAGTTTTGGCCTGAATTTTTTCCCCTCATTTATGTATTTCTCCATCAATGACCCTTCATGACACAGGCACCTATATGTGGCCAAGTTTCACAGATGTCCATTAACATTCTTCGGGAACGCCGTGTATCTGCTCAGATGCCTCTGTAATGGTCTGCGCACCACCCTCGGATGAAGGCTGCGCCTAAGGGCCTGCCAGCCTTAAGTGTGTGGGTGTCGTAAGAGTCCTGGAGCCTCCGGGCTCAAATAGCAGCACCGGCCACGGGACACACCCTGGCCCAGTCTCCACCCTTACACGCGCTTCCCATGTCGTGCGTGCACTTTCCCGGTGCCTTACTGGCATCTTCCATACATACCTTACATACCAAACAATTCACATGCCTTCTGTTGACCAAATTCACATTGGAAATGCTACTACCGAGCTCTTTGAAGAGTGTGTTCAGGCTGGCTCTTGTCTGGTAACCACCGCATCTCACTCTCAAAGGCCGGAGAGAGGCGACGCCTTCTTACCTGCCTCATGGGAAGAACACGATCTTTCAGAAAACGAGTCCTTTCCTTTCCTCTCCCCTTTTATCACCCAAGCCTCCAAAAGCAAGAGGCAGTGGCAGATGAATAGACTGGGGAACAGTCGCTTTTAAAAAGTGGAGACGTTTTAGTCCTGGCTAGTGTAGCTCAGTGGATTGAGCACGGGCCTGTGAAGCAAAGGTTCACTGGTTCGATTCCCAGTCAGGGCACATGCCTGGGTTGCAGGACGGTCCCCCGTAGGGGACACATGAGAGGCAACCACACATTGATGTTTCTCTCTCACACTTTCTCCTTCCCTTTCCCTCTCTCTAAAAATAAATAAATATTTTTTAGAAAGTGGAGACGTTTTAAACCGAACCTGTGGCTCAGCTCGACCCTCTTTGAGTCAGGCAGCGGACGGGTCAGCAGGTCACACAGGAATTAGGTCCATTCCTCTGAGCCCACTGTCCTTTTCTGTTACAATACCACTAATGGCAAATCACCAACTGAGCATTTGAAGTTTTTCTAGTATTATCTCCTTGTCCTTGGTATCCCCACCCCCGAAAAGACACTAGGAAACAGAAAGACCCAACTCAGGAATGAACTGTGTCACTAACGCTCCTCACTACTCTGCGCAGCACCTGATGGAGGCGTAAGACCGACTCTGGACAAGGGGGACAGAGCGTCCCCTCTGCACGGGCTGCTGCTGGCGTTAGGTGCAGAGATGGGAGATGGCCTCAGGAGAGCAGGTAAAAGGATTCTGGTGGGTAGAGGTTGTCTGATTTTATGGCTCTTGGAGTTACTCTCTATTCTCACCTCTCAGGTGAGGGAACAGCCTGCTCTGGAACATAAAGATGAGCTAATAAAATAATTACCCAACATTCCCTCTTCCTGGCATAGGGCCTCCTCCTGCCATCTTCTCTTTTCCTTTCTCAGCCGCTGCTTGCAAGCATCCTGCTGTACGTGGCGCCTTAGTTCTTTTTCCGTAAGGACTTCTATTTTGGTGGGGGAGGGAGCGGGATATTACGCCAGTTTCTATCAAATGCAGTTTTAAGTGCTGGTTTCCCACGTACTAAAATCTTCAACAAAGTACTTAATCCTTCTGTACCTCAGTTTCTTCATCAGTACATAAAGATACCCACCTCGGAGAGTGACGGTGACAAGTCAGTGAGAATATGAAAGTCCAGCACAGCCACGCACAGAGTAATGGACCAAGTGTCCGCTTTCACTCCGGGCAGACCTCGGAGGCTCCGTGGTTTCAGGTCCAGAGGCTGCAATGAAGCGGACGTTGCAATAAAGCGAGTCACACAATAAAAGGAAATTTTTGCTTTTCCAGTGCATACAAAAGTTAGGTTTACACAGTACTGTATTCTATTAGGCGTGCAAACAATGTACATAGCTTACTTAAAAGAATATTCCATTACTAAAAAGGGCTGACCTCCACCTGAGCCTTCAGGGAGTGAGACTTCTTTGCTGGTGAGAGTCTTGCCTTGACATTGACGGCTGCTGACTGGCCAGGGTGGTGGCTGTTGGAGGCTAACGTGGCTGCGGCAATTTCCTCTAAAAAAGACGATGACGTTTGCCGCCACGCACAATTTCTCTGTTGCATGTGATGCTGTTCGATAACATTTTCTCCACAGCAGAACATCTCTGAAAATTGGGGTCCTCTCAAAACCTGCTGCTGCCTTGTCAACTAAGTGTATGACATATTCTAAATCCGTTGTTGTCCTTTCAACCATCTTCACAGCATCCTCGCCAAGAATCGAGTCCATCTCAAGAAACCATTCTCTTTGCTCATCCACAAGAAGCATCTTTTCATCCATTAAAGTTTTACGTAAGATTACAGCAATTCGGTCCTATTTTCCAACTCCCATTCTAATTCTGTTCTCCTGCTATTCCCACCATATTTGCAGTTACTTCCTCCACAGAAGTCTTGAACCCCTCAAAGTCACCCGTGAGGGTTAGAACCAACTTCTTTCAAACTCCTGTTCACATTGATATTCTTCTGGCCTCTTTCCATGAAACACGCATGCTCTCGATGGTGTCTAGAGTGGGGAGTCCTTTCCAGACAGTTTTTGAGTGATGGCCCTGACCCATGAGAGGAATCACTACCTACAGACGCTGGAGCCTTACGAAATGTATTTCTCAAATGATGAGACCCGAGAGTTGAAATGACTCACTGACCCA
Source organism: Sturnira hondurensis (assembly GCF_014824575.4). Classification (NCBI taxonomy): domain Eukaryota; kingdom Metazoa; phylum Chordata; class Mammalia; order Chiroptera; family Phyllostomidae; genus Sturnira; species Sturnira hondurensis. Next base: position 762,792 of record NW_028086562.1, read on the forward strand.
TGGGCAGCAGAATGGGGGTTGGGTGAGCAGCCATGAAAAGGTGTAAATCTCTGTCAATCTCCATCAGAGCTCTTGGGTGACCTGGTGCACTGTCAGTGAGCAGCCATGTTCTGAGAGGAATCTTTTTTGAGCGGTCAGCCTCCATCGTGGGCTCCAGCTATTCCGTAAACCACGTAGTGAACAGATGTGCAGTCATCCAGGCTTTGTTCTCCATTTGCAGAGCCCAGGCAGAGGAGACTGGGCATAATTCTTCAGGGCCCTAGGATTTTCGCACGGTAAAGGGGCGCTGGCTTTCACTTCGTCGCCAGTTAATTAGCCCCTAACACGTGAGTCAGCCCGTCCTCTGGTCAGGCACTGCCTTTTTCTCTCTGGCTATGAAAGCCTTAGATGGTGTCTTCTTCCAGGACAAGGCTGTTTCTTCTGCATCGAACACCTGCTGTTCAGTGTAGCCACCTTCATGGGTCATCTCAGCTAGAATTCTGGAGGACTTGTTGCTGCTTCACCTTGCACTTGGATGTTATGGAGAAGGCTTCTCTCCTTTCAATCTCATGAGCCAACCTCAGCCAGCTTCAGACTTTTCTTCCCCAGCTTCCTCACCTCTGACAGCCATCACAGAATTGGAGAGAGTCAGGAGCTTGCTCTGGACTAGGCTACGGCTTAAGGGAATGTTGCGGCTGGTGTGATCTTCTACCCAGAGTACTAAAACTCTCCCTCTCGACAATAAGGCTGTTTTGCTTTCTTCTCATTCGTGTGTTTACTGGAGTATCACTATTAAGTTCCTTCAGGAACCTTCCCTTTGCATTCACAGCTTGGCTAACTTTGGTGCGAGAGGTCTCTGTTGGCCTCTCTCAGCTTTCAACATGCCTGCCTCACTAAGCTTCAACATTTCTAGCTTTCAGTTTAAAGTAGGAGACTCATGACTTCCTTTCAGCTGAATACTTAGAGGCCACTACAGAGTTATTAATTGGCTTAATTTAATACTGTTGTGTCTCAGGGAATGAAGAGGTCCAAGAAGAGGGGGAAAAACCAGGGCTGGTTGGTGGAGCCGTCAGAACACACACAACATTTAAGTCACCACCTTATGTGGGTGGGGTCTGTGGCTTTCCGGATTACAGTGGTGACATCAGAGATCACTGCCCACAGATCACCATAACCAATCTAACAATAATGGAAAATGGTGGAATATTGGGGGGATGATCAAAATGAGACATAAAGACAGGAAGTAAGCAAATGCTGCGGGCAAAATAATGCCAATCGCTAGACGCCCTCAGTGCAGGGTGGCCACAAACCTACAACTTGTAAAAAATGCAAGGCTGGTCAAGTGCAACACGGCAAAGCCTGCCAAAACAAGGTCTGCCTGCGTTTCCCCCTGGACTGGACTTCTCTAAGCATGGACGCAAAGGCCGGGGGCATTCCAGGGGGAAGAAACGGAGGCTTTCAATACACAGATGAATGGAGAGGTGTTCAGTTTGTTATAAAATATTTTTGATAAACTACTGAGCTGGTAAGTTGCTGAGGAAAACGCAGAGCCCTCTGCGAGCTCTGTCGGTAAGAACAAGGGTGCTGCTTACCAGCCTTCAGGCAAATGCCACCACAGAAGGACAACCAGAAACCAGACAGAATTTAGTGACATACTGGTTGGTGTGTTTTGAATAAACCAAGCCTGAAGTAGTAACAATAGATCTGATGGTGAATGGTTTCAAAATACTGTTTTCCAGATCCCGACACCGACATTTTTAACCCAAGAGGGATTACAAGAAAGGTAAGTGACTATGAGTTAGGTTAAAAGGCGTGAGCATTCTGCACCTTCACTTCAGAGATCCTGAATTTATGAATTAGACTAGCGATCCTGGTAGAAACCACACCCTACAATCACTGCCAGTCGTCGTTATTTCGAAGCATTAACTTTTCCAAATTTTGACTCACATGAAATGTGTGAAGACGAGAGAAACTGATCCAGTGCTTGTTTTGGATAAGTTATTATAAAAGATAAGGTCCCGGACCTTAAGTTTGTTACCGCTTGCCGTTCTCACTCGCTGCCTCTGCACGCGGTCATGGATCTGCTGCTTCGGGGGGAGAGGCTGAGCCCCAGCGCCAGAGGAATCCCAGCTGGCAGTTTACCAGGGCGCCCGGGGGCTGTTTCAAGCTGAGGTTTGAAAAGCAGGGCAGTGCAGCATCCAAGAGGAAGGAGGAGCGCAACACTGGGGGCGGAGCATGCGCAGGAGCGAGCAAAACCGGAAGTTATTTTGAGTGACGATTGCCGCAGGGAATGATGGATGCTATCGAGTGGTTAGAGACGAGGCACAATTAGTGGAGGACTCTGAATGCTTAAAGAAAAACCTGTATTTGATCATTCCCCCCACCCCCACCCCACACCAAACTCTAACTTGGGGTTTTCCGGGTACACCAGTCCCCAGGGCCAGGCTACCGCCCAAGGCGCGTTCCAGCCCCTCTGGGCCATTCTCCGTGCACGCGAGCACAGGGAAACCCCAGGAAATGACGACATTGGCTTATTTAACTTGAAAGCAAACATTTCCCAAACATTTTGATTAGAAGCATCTTTTTCAGTGTAGTACCCATAATATCCTTGTAAAAATATACTCCGGAAGCACTGTGTGCTGGAGATGGAATACATGAGCCGAAGTCCCCCATGGCGGGGCACCACCCAGTCCGGGATGGTGTGGCTTCTGCATGTGACCAATTGGCAGTTATCATTCAGATGTTTCCAGTCTTCTCAGTAGAGAATTGTGGTTAAAGACTCTAAAATCATATGGGTGGTTAGTAAGATTTACTCATAAAATTCTAGGACTAAAAAAACCCATCCAAAACCAAGGTTCTAGGAAGTTAAGACAAATAAAAGACCTATTTTATACACAAGATAACAAATGTCCAGAACTCGTTACTGACAGACTATTTAAGCAGAAGGAAGTCGGCGAGCATCTAGGAAAATTCAGGGAGACCCCAGGACTTAAGAGACGGGACAGACCACCAGGTGGGTGCGGGCGCCCTGGGCTCCTCGTGCGATCACATCCCAGAGAATAAATGGGGAGGGCTGATGTCTTGAACCCAGTTCCTTTCTCCTGCAGGACCCTGCCTCCGCCGATAATCCATCTGTTTTTGTCTGTTTGGCTCTGGTTTCAGACGTTCTCTGGACAGGGGCCCAACGTTCTACTGAATCGCCTCTGGGCCAGAACCAGGAAACAGGACAAACGTGGACACCCCTCTGAATGCTTCTGGAAATACTGTGTCTGAAGGAAAACAGGCATCCACAAGTCAGCTCAAAACCCACCGTCTTGGAAAACTAAAGACAGAAAAGCTCGTTGATTTGAAAACAGCATAGAAGCAACGCTTGGCAAACTATACCCTGCTCGTTATTCCTCGGAAAATAAATCCTCTATGTTTTGCAAATATCATTAGTGGTTATTTTACGTATAAACACATCCTGGAGCATGTAATTCTCCCTCACATCAACTTATTTTTAAAGAATTCTCTGAAAATTTAAAAGTAAATAACAGAAGCAAATGCTAAGAAAAAGTCATGGGTAAAATTTAGTTAAACTAGTTAAACTGCAAATCATTTATTTAAATTGATTTAAAAATATCTTATTTATTTTTAGAGAGGGGAAGGGAGAAAGAGAAGGAGAAAAACATCAGTGTATGGTTGCATCTCACGTGTCTCCTACAGGGGAGCTGGCCTGGCTTGCAACCCAGGCATGTGCCCTGACTGAGAGTAAACCAGAGACCCTTTGGTTTGCTGGCTGGCCCTCAATCCACTGAGCCACACCAGACAGAACTAAATCATTCACATAAGCTACATTACCATAGCCCTTAAAAATGACAATGTGAGATATTGCCCTGAAAAAAAAATCAGTAACTTGGAAAAACCATTCCAGTAAAGGATGCCTGAGGGTTGGGGACAGTCTGAACACCCCTAGTGTCTGATGAGGGTGCCTCCCGGGGCTCCGATCCCCTCCCCTGCTAACCCAAGTGCTTAACATGTGGAAACTTGAGTCTCATAACACCAGACCTTGTGTGATCTCAGCTCCTGTGAGCTCACGGATCAGTTCACTTCTACCAGGAAAGTACCTTCACAACCTGTTTCGCATGTGTACTACTGTACATCCTATTCATCCATCTCTGTAAGTGTAGCTTATACACAGGCTGGGCAAAGTCAGGTTGACAGTGGTGAGTACACAGAACAGTCTATTCTTGTATTATTTCCTGATTACTGTACTATCTTATTATTTCATATCCTTCCGTGTGACGGGTCTTTTTCCACACCAACACTGTAAACCCACTTTTGCCCACCCCGGTACGTAGAGAACACCGTGTGAGCGGGGCGCTTCCAGCACAGAACTGGATTAAAATGTTAAGCACCCCCAGCGCACGCAGCCCCCACAGCAGCACCACTTTGGAGGGGCCAGGTGGTGCACCAGACTGCCACACCCATCGGCACTGACCTTGTCAACAATCACCAACGGTCTCTCACAGAGCACAGGTCTGATAAACCTTCACTGTCCTTACTGAAGATACCAAGAACCAACCTGCAGAGAGAGATACTTGAAACTCAGAAAACGGATGCGTCGCCCGGGAACAGGCTCACATTACGTGGTCTCTCTCACTGGTGAAACCGAATCTTTGAGCCCCAGGACTATTTCCCATTTATGACACCAGAGAGCGTGGAAGGTGGAGTCCCACGTCCCACGGCACGCAACCCTAAAATCGCCCCCTTGTTTCACTGACATGAGGCTACTTTCCCCACGCATGGGGCTCTGGAGTCCGATCGCTCCGTTCTGATTCCTGCTCCCAACGCACCCAGCCGGAGAGTCCTTGACCAAGTTCTCGGACTCTGGCTGCCAGACATCCTTCTCCGTAAAAGGAGGGCAGGAGCCCAGCTTCCCGGGGGACTGCGAGCATCACAGAGACAGTTCCCCGGGAGCACCTCGAACAGCTCCTGTGAGAGGGGTGCACACTCCACGCACCCTGGACGGTCTTTTTCTTCTAGCATTGCCGTTTGGTTACAAAAGGGAGCAGATGATTTACTTAAAAACCCTTGTGGTTCTCAGGATCTTGTTCTGTATTTTGAGATTTTGTTGCTACCAGTGACAGACACTGTGTAATACAGGTTCACTATGGAATCTCGAAGAATAATTTTGGTAACTGATTTTCCTAAATTCAGGATTAATATTAGTATTAAAAATGTGCACATATATTCAGGACCTAGTAAACTCTTCAGCGCTGAGGGGAAGACTCAGTAACAGCGAATCTGGGAACGCCGCACGGCCCACACAGGCGCTCACAGACTGGCGATGCCCACGCAAAGTGCTGTGGGGCAGCAAGCGGGCGTCAGCCCGAGTCAGCCCGAGTCAGCCCAAGTCAGCCTGAGTTGGCCCGAGCTGGCCCGAGTCACCCGAGCTGGCCCGAGTCAGTCCGAGTGCCGTTCAGCCCCTCGCTGCTGGACTCCCGAAGGACACCAAACCGAGCTGGCCCGAGTCAGTCCGAGTGCCGTTCAGCCCCTCGCTGCTGGACTCCCGAAGGACACCAAACACACAGCCTTGGCAAAGGTTTGTGGAAACAGTGCAAGAAAATTTCTTGAGTTTTACATGTACTTGGTTTATTTATTGTTTTTACTTAAAAAGATACCTAATAAAATATTAATAACCATTAAAAACAAGTGGATTCACACAGTTAATTGTATGTTCAGTTGAAACAAAATTTCATTTGATTAAGTCTGCCTGGTGAATCATAATGAAATTTCACCCAATTGCAAAACGATTCCATTCACACAGTGTTCTGTTTTTCATAAATCCTGACCTCTTTTCCAAGAAAATATAGCCTTTTGGGCAAAATTTATGTAAACATTGAAGCCTACAATACACATTTTTATTACCAATTTCTATAGTCATGAATACAGAAAAGTAAATGAACTTGAACAACACAGTGGACAGTTGGGCGAAGCCCCCGTGGGGGGCGGTGCTGAGCCTCCTCCCCCGCCGCCGGCAGGAGGACATCTCGGTCCAGCCTCTAAACACAGCGCTTGTCTACTTGCCAAAGTCCGAGGATGAGAATGGTCTGAGGACTCTGCCTACAGCGAGCACCGGCTTCAGAGGAAGCCTGGGGTAGCGCACACTCCATAAATGTGTCCCAAGGCAAAGAAGTGAGCACATTGAGATCAAATGAATCCCCGGAAAGAACGGGAAAGAAAAGCCTCTCCTGTGACAGGACAGAAGCTTTGAAACACACACCAGTGCAGGGGACCCCTGGCAGCGGCATGTCATTTTCGATTTGTGCTAATCGAAATCCAGAATTTTATCACTACAGAAGGTCACGATGGTTCTATTGATCGACAATATCCAGGATGATTAATTTTTAAAATTTGATTATTTTCCCCCAGGGGCAAAAAAATTAAAAAGTAGCACACAAAACAACACAATGAGGGCTTCAAAAATCACTGAACAATCAAGGTGGAGACGAATATGAGAGTTCTCCATTTGTAAAATAGGAATAGTTGCTTAACATTAAAAACTTCCAAGAAGTGTTATAGGTAGCATCTGAAAAAGGTTCTGACACCTTCAGACAGAATTACCTTCCAGGAAACGACTGCTTCCAAATGCGAATCTAAGCTACACTGAGAAGCAGGCCCGGAGGTCACCACGGACAGAAAAGTCGCTCCTCCTAGTCCCTCTCAGGGCGCATTTTAATAAAAAGCTACACATCTTGAAAGAAAAAGTATTTTCCTAAAACAAAATAAAACACAACAACACAACAGAAAAATAAGTTAGTTGGTGAAGATAAGAGTTTACCGTGACCTCTATTTTCCTCCACTTCCTCTTTCTGAGCCATGTGGGCGCAGCCTGCGTACGTCATCCAAGTCTGAGAAGGATTCACCACCTTCTCTAGAGAACAGGGCCTAACCAACCAGGAAACAACCCAGCCCCTTCTCAGAAGTCACAAGGACGGCCACGGAAAGAGCTTGGATTTCAGGGCATTCTGCGCCCACCCTGCCTGCTCCGGGCTCCCAAGCTCCCAAGGACCTCTGCCCACTGTGCGGCCCCTGCCAGACACTCACCCAGCCTAAGGGCAAACAAAGGCAGTGGCAGTCAGGCCTCGGGCAGCGGTGGAGACCTTCTTGGTGTACATTGGTTGAAAAGAAAGAGTTAACTATTAATTTTGGTTTAAACACATTTGAACACAGACACATACAAAGCCAGTATTAATTTTCACTAAACTTTTAAAAATCATTTTAAAAACAAAAGCATTCGAAAAGGGAAATGTCACTGGTGGAGTTAGAAGCTCTTTTGTCTTAAAATGATACATGCAAAAGCTAACTTCAACTCCCCAAGGGGTAAGTTCATTGTCAGTGGATCAGTTTTTAGGATGAGACTCCAAGTTTCTGTGGAAGGTGGAAAACCGAGGGGTAAGGCATCTGCGAAAATGAAGGCTGAGCTGCCCTCTTGGAGTGCGCCGTCCCCCACCCCCCCCACCTTGGCTCCAAACTCTAACAGAGGGGAAGCTGAATGAGGTGTGTGCTGATTACAGAGGGCAGATCACCTGGGCAGACGCTGCACAGATTTATGGGAACCGCGATGACAAGTGTATGGCCCACAGGTGGGATTTCTTCACATTCTCTAACAGGGAAATGATTTATGTAACAGCAGAGCAAAATCAGTGAGGCTGAGTTTTGGCTGGGGCTCTTTTCAGCTACTTTTCTCTTTACAGTATATTTTGGGTGACCCGTGAAATAAAGTTTTGCTGTACACATACCTTCTTCAGGGCCTTCCAATCTCTTTAGAAGACAGCTAAGCTAGGAAAACAGCCTGCGGACAGTTTTAATACATCAGGAACAGGGAGAAGGAGAAGACTCTATATACAAAGTCTGCCTTGGAAAAGCGATGTCTATGAAAAAGTCAGGGCGGAAAAACCTCAACATCCAACGGTAAGGTCCGGGCCATTTAAGAGCCAGGAGTGGACAGAGAGGCGCACAGAGGACCCCCGGCCAGCAGGTCCTGCGGAGAAAGTGCCACTGGCACCTCCACAGTCACTCAACTGCTGTCTTCTGCTGGGTCCTCACCACGGGGTCCTACAGCACCAGCGACCAGATCTTCGCTTTTGCAAGTGACACAGCCCTCCAAGAAAGAACAAAAGTAGGCAGGTTATTGAAGGCTATGTCACCTAAACAGGTGACATAGAATCAGTAAAATGCTGGCCAAACCAGGTCTAAGTCCCCCACCTGTTCCTATCAAGAATATCTGTTACGGCTTGTCCCTTATTATTAGAGGGCAAATGACGGCACCTTCTTAAACGCTTTTGCTTACAATGTCTTGCGGTTAATTCTTCCTATACCCTTCTACTCCAACACCAGAACACAGTATTTAAAAAACAGAGATGCTGAGTAACCAGCCCAGCTCCTGTGCTTTGGAGAGACCGTGTCCGGCCACCCTCAAGCGACAGGCACATGTGGATTCCCATGCCTTGTTTAACACACGAGTCTTACATGCCTTTTTTTGGATGCCTACCTTTCTATTTGCTGGTTTGAACTTTTAACTCCACTCATCCCCTCCCGTCACTGTCATGGCCATCACCCCAGACTGACCCTGGGCCCGCCAGCAAAGGGGACCCTCCCTGGGCAGGCTGCAGGCATCTGGGCTCACTGTGAAGACCTCTTGGGAGTGGAAGGCCCACCTGGCCCCTCGGAAACCCCCACTACGTGCAGATGCTGCCCTGGTGTGAAGCGTGTGTCTTGAGTTTGACCTCTTTTCATTTGTGCGTGCAGATCTGAGATGCAAACCTCCCGCACCTCCGGACCTGGTCAGTCACATGTTGGAGCAGGTGACTTCGCTCCTTGTGGCCCCAGAATATTCCAAGAGGTGGAATCAAAAAGTGTTTGCAGTCAGAAAGACCTGCACTGAAAATCCAGTGACCTGTGTAACCCTACGCAAATTCTTTAGCATCTCCACTCCTCGTTCTGTGTTTACCGGTGAAGCAGGGGGGACAACACCGAGCACAGCGGTGGCCATGGGGACTGAAGTTTTCAGTGGGTCATGCCATGCACATGCAGAGACCAGGACCCTGTCCGGACCCCCCTGACCTGTGACAGCTACTGCACTGTGCTTACTGGGATGTCTATCTCCTGGGGGAGAGTCTGGCTCTGGATCCAAGAATGCACCCGGGCAAGCTCCGCCCTCTGTCCGGGGGAGAAGTGCGGCTGTTGCCACCTCATGCCCTCCAGCTTTTCCAGGTCTTCTTTCAGGACATCTTCTGTGACCCTGAAACCAAACGGACACATGAAACTTCAACAGTCCCGAACAAAGCCCACCTAAGGATGGCCATTCTCCTTGGTCTGGAACAGGCTTTGCATCTTGTCATCACACACGAGGGACACGTTAAAGGCAACCGCATCATCTGCCTGGCAGCTGGTGAGGCTGGAGCTCTCGGTGGAGAGCACGCGCTCAGAGCTCTGGGGGGGCCCAGGGCCCTCCTCTGCCCGGAGTGCGAACGAGACCCAGAGCCTAGAAGGAGCCCCGCACTCAGGTGCCGCCTGGGCAAGCGGGCCCTCCTCCTCGTCCTCTCCTCTCACAACGGTGACGCGTTTGCTGAGCCTGGACCCATGTGCATGCGGCCCTCTCACCCCAGCCACTGCTTTAAGAGATCACTCGTCATTGAACTTCAAACGAATGAATGTGAAAATACATTTCCCCAAGAGTATGTATAAAAACATTCGAAAATCACTTTGTATTGAGAAACGTCTAAGAAACCACCCACAAGGCTTTCTCACCTCTCGGGCACCTGGTACGTCATGAGAACGCACTCGGGGGTCTCCTTTATCATCCTCCAGATGGACTCGTCCCTTAAGCTGGGAAGTGCTGCTTTTGTCTGCACACCCTGAGACTGCTGCCCACTCCGGGGGGTTTCGGAGGAATCCTCACTGCTAGCAAAACAAATGCTGCTCTCACTGGTTCCTGCCAAGAGTCAACATAACAAATTAGAACATGCCCATCAGGGACTGGTGTGCCAGGTTCTTCAGGGACCATGGCCATGACCTGATGTTCATCACCTTCCAGCACGGCCGTCAGCCAGGTAACCTCCGCCTGCGGTTCCTGGATCGTCTCCAGGCTTCTTCCTCAGCCCCCGGAGCTATGCCCTCTCATAGTGCCCCCAGAATGGCTCCATCCTGGCTCCCCCTCTTAAATCACCGATGTCTCAGCTCCCCTTTCTCACTGGCTTGTCCACTTGTTCATTTGCAGACCTGGGGCCGAGCCCTCGCCATTCAGCTCGAAGACCAGAGCCCATCGAGAGGTCACGCTCTCCGCAAAACCTCCGACTTCTTTCTCCTCAACTTGTGGCGGTCCAACGTCCGCCCTGATAGAGTCGGTGACCACTCTGTGCTTACCCACACCCACAAGAAAGCCACCGTCCCCAGAAGGAGCATCAGAAAGCCTGGTAATCCTGCTATAGGTCTCCATCAAGTACTATCGCATCAAATACGTGACATCCTCAGGGACAACTTCAGTAAAACATGTATGTGTGAGACTGGACACAGGAAACTGCAAACGCTGATGACAAAAATTAAAGACCTGCATAAATCAGAAACAGATCACGCAGGAGGGTCAGACTCAACTCTCGCAGGGTGGTAATTCCTCCGAAACTGGCCAGCAGAGTCAGAGCAACACCAGTCAAGTCCAGCAGGAGTTTTTTTGTTTGTTTGGTAGAAACCAAGAACCTGATTCTACAATTTACATGGACAAAAGACCTACAATATTCAAAATTATTTTAAAAAGAAGAATAAAGGTGGAGGACTCAAGCCAGCAGCACTGAAGACTTATCTGAAAGCTACATCAGAAGAATTCGGGGCAGCCCCACCGTTAGCCGGGAGGATCAACAGAGCAGAGACAGAGACAGACCCTGACACAGACGGCCGAGTTGTTTCCAGCAGAGGCGCAGCGGTAACTCAGTGGGGGGAGCAGTAACCTTCTCAGCACATCAGGCAGGAACAACTGGGTATCTGTATGTGAGGAAAGCACAGCGACCCCTACCTCACACTGTCTGCGAAAATCAACCGAAAATGGATCCCAGCCCTAACTCTAAAAGCCAGCACCACGAAACATCCGTCTCCACCGGACAGAGGCTGTCTGGCTGACATCTGGGAAGACGGGAGACTTCTCAGAGAGGGCACACAGAAAAATCTGATCCACCAGGTTTCATTAACATTATAAAACACTTTGCTCTTCAAAATGAGGCTAAAAACAAAAATAAAATGAAAAAGCAAGCCACACACAGGGAGGAAATTTTTGCAAAACAAATATTTGACAGAGGACTTATATCCAGAGTACGTACAGAGCTCTTACCACTCAACAGGAAACTAAGTCCCCCACATGGGCAGTCACACAAGACCAGAACACATACGATGGCAGGAAGTACATTGTAAGACACTCAACACTGCTGGTCACTAGGAGAATGCAAAGGGGAACCGTGAGGTGTCACTACACACCCCACGGGAAAGGCTGAGCTTCGACAACGGCAGTCCCCAGCATCGGGCAGGAAGTGCCAAAGCTGGAGTGCTCGGTCACTGCTGACAGGCACGCGCAGTGGTCTAGCCACTCTGGAGAACAGCTCGGCAGCTTCTTGTGAAGTTAGCCATACACATGACCCGGCAATTTCCTCCTGAGGTATTTACCCAAGAGAAAAGAAAACCTGTGTCCACAAAACGACTTAGACTAAAATGTTCATCACAGCCACACTGTGGCCACTAAGAGGCCACACTGGAAACCCAATGCCCACCACCTGGTGAATGGCCGGCCACACGGTGTCCCTCTGCTCCGTGGGGAAGAGGAGCAAGCCCCCGACGGGCAGTCAGGGCGGAACTCAGCAGCACTGTGGGCCCTGAGAGTCCCCACACAGAAGGCCGCACGCCGGGCAACTGCATCAGCGTGCGCTGCAGAAAAACCAACACTCGTGTGGCACGGGGCGGAGGGGCGGAGGCCCGAGGCCCGAGAGCCAGGGCCCCAGGAGTGCGTCCACCTGGCGACTATGGTGGTGGGGACCCTAGTACATTCATTTCTCAGGGATCTTGTTTTATATGCCTAAATGTGGTGCATCTCACCGTAAGTAAAGAAATAAACCCAATAAAGCTTATGGAAAAACGAAAAGGACAAGGAAAAACACCAGCGTGGAAACGAAGCAGCCCGTCCTCACGGTGATCCCCGGGGAGCAGAGCCCGGGGAAGGTGTCATTGGGACCCCACCTGATGCCGCAGAGGCAGGTCCAGATTCCCCGGGAGCCGACAGGGCACCTGCGGTAAAATGGTGGCTCCCCTTGCCACTGTGGTCTGTGACACACTGCTAGAAAGTAAGAACATGAGAAAAAAATGGTAACATGTTACAGAATAACTGGGAGAGCTCCCACTTCACAAACAGAATAAAATGCCAGGTAAAACTGAAATGCTAAATAGTGTCGGCCTGTCCCCAAGAATGCGGCCCAAGTTCCTCCGTATATAAAATTCAAGACACTGTTTTTTTGAGCACTTACTATGTGCTACAGGCCATACAGCTGTATGCATTGATGTCTGGTCGTTCAGAACAGATGCACCAAACACTTTATATGTTCTAAGCAGTGTCCCACAGACTAGGAATACAAGTGTAAACAAAACAAAGGTCCTGTTATCCTGGAACTCACACTGCCTGGGGGGGTGGGGAGATGAACTCCATAAATACTCGTTCATTTAATTCTCAGAATAAGCTATGAAGTATTAATCTTTCTGTTTTTCAAATAGGGAAACAAAGGCAAAGATAGGTTCCATAACTTGCCCGTCAGCTACCAAGTGGCAGGGCTGGGATCTGAACCCGTGTCTCTTCCGCAGCCCAGGGTCTGCTCCCTGGGATACACTGCCTGGCCTCGGACTTGCAGCAAGTGCACTCATGGTAGGCTTTTGAAATTACACACGTTCTCGATTTGCATGTGTTAAAATAAAAGGGTAATTACACCCTGAAGGGAAGACTGAGAACTTTGTGTAAATATTCACACTCATCTTGGATCCTATTCCAAAACATAACCTGGAAATCAGAGAATGCTTTTTAGGTAATGGGATGAAAAGTTAAAAAAAAACTGACCAAAAAATTCTCGATTTTTGAAAATGACACGTACAAATGTGAAACTGTAAACTGCCTTCTTTACTGATGAGTGCCGACAAGCTGCCAATCTCCTCCCCCTGCACACAACTGCTGTCCTCCAGGCCCCCAAAGGGAGACTGCTGAATTCCTGTCTTGTTGGTGGGCTTACTCCACTCTTACCAGACCACAACCTCAGTCACAGGTAAGGAAACGCATCTTACAGACAACGAACATGGTAAGTATAATGCATGGATATAAGACTTTAGAGAAGGATACAACTTAGATCACAAAGAAAATGGGGAAGTGCTTTGGGAAAACCACACGCAGTATTTGAGGATCCGGGACACGGCAGACCTGTCCTTCCTGTCTTCAAACCAGAGCAGGGAGGCCCGGGCCATTCCCGGGAACCATGGTGGCTGGCGTGGGGCCTGTCCTGCTCACACGCCTGCGCAGAGCCCAGGGTGAGAACCTCGATTTCAGTGGTTTCAGCAGTTGCGTGCCAACAGTGTGTCCCTTCCTGCCTCCGCTCTGGGTGCCACGCCTCCTCACCTGCTCTGCAGATGCGCAGGACCCAGGCAGGTCCTCCTGCAGCAAGTCCAGCTGCAGCGGCGAGCTGCCCCGGGAGCTGAGAAATGGGCGGTCGTCGCTCTGGCTGTCCCAGGGCTCCCCAGCCCTCTGGTCAGTGACTGGAGGTGGTACTGCCACGTGGGGAGCCACCGCCGATACTGAGGCTGGGGTTTCAGAAGGGCCTGCTGCTCCCAGAAGTGGACATGGAGGGAACGTTGGTGCCAAAAGATGACAGGCCGGGGGGTCAGGGAGAAAAATGGTCACGTAAGGCAAAGGGACAGCTGGGAAAGGCAGCCTGGGCAGACAGTCCAGTGCTGTCACTGAGGCTGCGTACTCTCTTCCCAGTGAGGTCACGGAGGGCAGGGGGAATGCTGGGATGAGGTATGGGGCCTGGCTGGGGGCTGCCACCACAGCCGGGAGCGACAGGCCAGGGGTGTGGAGAGCAGAGGTGGGGGCCGAGCACCAGGGCTGCGGGTTCTGTATGTCCACTCTGACATGGGGACAGAAGGCATCCTTGGTGCACTGGTCGTCAAGTGGCTCTCGCAGCTTCTTCCGCCTGTGCTTCCCCTTCTTGCAACCAGTTGGCCGGGTCTGCTTGGGAGTTGAGTCTCCTGAGAGGACAGAGAGGAGGCACGTGGTGGAGACCAAACTGTAGGGGGGAGGCTGCCTTGTGAGGGGAGGGGCGGGGTGACAGGGAGATTATGACACCAACTCTGTCTGCTCAGGGACTGTGAGCAGCTCCGAGGAGATGAACAAAATCCAAGGTACAAGTAATGCTAAAAATAACTGATGCCCTGGCTGCTGTGGCTCAGTGGACCGAACGCCAGCCTGCAAACCAAAGTGGAGCTGGTTTGATTCCCAACCAGGGCACATGCCTGGGTTGTGGGCCAGGTCCCCAGCAGGGAGTGCGTGAGAGGCAACCACACATGGGTACTGCTCTACCTTTCTTCCTCCTTCCCTTTTCCTCTGCCTAAAAATAAGTAAATAAAACCTTTAAAATAAAATAAAATAAAATAATGAACAGATGCCAGCACCTCTCCATCAGTTTCTCAATTCGTTTCATAGCCCCTACCTTCGGCCTACTGACAGGTGACTTACAAACCCGATGGCTACACACAGGAATGAAACACAGTTAAAAACTGAGTTACCTTGAACACAGAAATCTTTAGCCTTGCTTCTGCTTTCTTGCTGAAGATAGGAGCTGTAGGGAGACGACAAGATCTTTTCCCGGAACCTGTCCACGTAGTTCTGCTCCTCCTTCTGTGTGTGGGCCGACAGAACAGCCTTCGTGAGCCCCACGTGCCTGAAGTCTTCCGCAGTCAGCAGGGACACCTGTGTCGGGGGTGCCCCAGGCTCACAGGCGGCAGTGGCTTCCTCAGCTGGAATCAATTCTGCTGAGGAAGAAGAAGAAAGATTTAATTTCAATTGCTAACGGCTACTTGTATTTCTTGTTTTACCAATTTAACAACCTTTCAGGAACTTTTATGAACATTATTACAGCAGCCAGAACACAAAAACTTCATCAACCTAGCACACACACTCTGTTTTTCTGCCTGTCTTCATAGTCTTTGTATACTTGTGTATTCATTTCACAGAGCTGTAGTACCCGAACTTATGTATTTCTTTAAATTTTGCTTTTATTGTAAATATCTTCCTATCTCCCTAAACTTTTCAAAATATTCCTTTTCATCTTTGAATTTATTTTTTAATCTGTAATACATTCATGTGGTTTGAAAATCAACAAGCTCTCTTTGGCTCATCAGCAACACCATCGGATCTCACAACGGCTGGTCTCTGGCCTCTCCCCACCAGCCCACGGCCCCCTCAACGCTACACTCTCCCCTCAAGGGGGCGCTGTGAGGGCTACAGGAGGGTGCCTTCCCTGAGGACCACAGACCGGGAGGGGCGCAGGGTGACTGCTCAGCACAGGCTGATGAGCATACCATGGATGCAAAGGTCAATCAGAGCTAATCTGGAAACCTGATGTAACACACCTGTCACTGTTTTTTCCCTTCACCCACCAAACTGTGATGAGTAATGAGTAAGTCAAAAGAATAAGAGGCAGTAAAAAGGAATAAAAAGAAAATACCAGAGCTATTTACTAAGTTATTATATTGCTAAATGAACACAGTGGTCAAACACAAGATTTCTGTGTGTGTGTGTGCATTTCTGTAGACACACACACACACACACGTATGGTGTATCTAGGCCCAACTACAAAGTGTGAAACAGATGCCTTCTCTTGAGGTCAGCCGTCCGGTGGCCTGCCCGCGTCAGCAGCGGCCACACTGCCCGAGGGCTTGCCGCCACAGGCAGCATTCCAAGTGCTTCCCATGTGTCAGCTGATTTGACTGACAAGTGACATAACGAAGAAATAGAGTCTAAAGTACATGTATATATGTAACCAATATAACGAGACACTTCCCAAAATACTTGAACTGAATTAAAGAAAAAGTGTGTGTAACGCAGAAGTCGTTGCTCAGCAAAGGGTATAAATGACTTTTATTTCCTCACAGCAGCGTGTCTAGTGTGCAGTCTGTGTGAAGTCCAAGGTCAGTGTGGTACCTGGCTCTGGCGGTGGCACGTGGACCATGGTGCTGCTGTAACTGCACTGGCTGACGCCAGAGCCCAGGCTCAGCGCCGCGGTGGGCAGGCTCCGTGGAGCAGCCCCTTCGGCGTCGGCGGGCCGTCTGTGAGTGGGCACTTCCGACTTAGTCTTGGCTGGGAGCTGGGAAACAGCTGGGGACATGAGAACAATGGACAGTGAAAAGAGTTAACTCCCAGCGGGAAATCTATGTGAGACACCGGACAGTTCACAGACATTGGTAACTGACAAATGATAACCTATGGACCATAAAGAGGGGTTGAAACTGGGATCGGTTAACTACAATGAAAGAATTAATGCCACAAAATTAGAAAGAAACAGAGAGAAAGGGGTGGCTTTGTAATAATTCTTTTCATCTAACAATGAGAGGCACTGCTGTTACCTTGCAAAGCCTGGACATCATCTGCCTTGTGGTGCTGTCTGTCTTCTTCTGAGGATGATGTTGTATTTGTACAGGATATGCACTTCCTTTTCAAAGCGGGAATGTTGTAGCTCTTCAGGTATCTGTGACAACATACTGAGGTCAGGCAGTCTTACCTGGCCCCTAACTTCGTCACCAACCTCTTTGCTTTTTAACACCATTTCTGTTTGGGACGGACTGCACTTCCTTTTATTAAACAAATAAATAGAATACATTTGACATGTAACACTGTATTGGTTTAAGGTGTGCAGCACGTTGATACATTAATACACTGTAAGAGGACTGCAGATGTGGACACAGCTCACCTTACACAATGCAGTGTATTCATTCTACTGCGCATCACATCTCTCGCTTCTCCACCGCTCACTTTCGTTCCCTTAAACACCATCACACCCCCGTGCCCAACCCCCTGGTGACCCTCATTTTTTTTAACACGTTTAACTTTTGGATTCCATGTATGTGCTACCCTAAGAACAAGACTAACTTATCTTGCTTAGTGCTGACGGTCCATCCACATTGTTCCAAATGGGAGGATGCCTTCCTTCCTAATGGCTGAATTATACTCCACTGTGCACACACCGTGCTTTTTTAAATCCACCTGCTGGTGAGCGTTTGGGGTGTTCCCACAGCCAGGCTACCATGAATAATGCTGGGCTAGACACCGGAGTACATGTACCTCGTCGACAACCTGTTTCTGTTTCCTCTGGGTCCAACCCCAAGGATGCACTTCTGCAGTGCATGGCAGACCTCTCTTTAATTCTGGGTGAGCCTCCACACTGCCTTCCACAGTGGTTGGACTAGTTTACGTTCCCACCAACAGTGCATAAGGGCTCCCTTTTCACGTCCTCACCAGCACCTACCATCTCGTCTTCTCACCAATATCCACTCTGAAAAGGTGTGAGGTACTAGCTCATTACTGTGGTTTTGATTAGCATTTCCATAATGATTAGAGACGTTAAACATCACTTCACGCACTGATTGGCCACTTTGATGTCTTCTTTGGAAAAAATGTGTTTAGTTCCACCCATGTAAGTCAGATCTTTTTTGTTGCTGTTGTTGACTGATTCCTTTGTATTTTTTGGATATTAACCCCCTATCTGCTATAGGGCTCATGAAAATCTCCATTCTGTAGGTTGGTTTTAAATTTTGTTCTTTTACTATGCAAGAAGCTTTTGCGTTGGATGCAGCTCCACTTTGGGACTTCTGTTGTTGTTTGTGCTTCTGGCATCATTTGAAAAATCACTGCCAAGAACAGCATCAGTCAGCTTCTTCCCCATGTTTTCTTCCAGTTTTATGGTATCAAGTCTTATGTTTAGTTTTTCATCCATTTCGAGCTAATTTTTCTGAGTGGCATTGGATGGGGTCTAGTTTCATGGCTTTGAATATGTTTTCCCAATTTTCCCAGCATGATATGTTAAGGAAACTATCCTTTTCCTATTGGGTATTCTTGGCTCCCCATCAAATACTAGTCAAATATATTATACCTGTGTCTATATCAGCATCTACACATGGCATCACTGTGTTTATTTGTGTGCATACTGTTTTTTTATTACTATAGCTTTGTAGTATCATTTGAAATCTGGAAGTGTGATACATCTGGACTTGTCTTTTTTCCCCCTCAGGATTGCTTCAGAGTCTTTTGCAACTCCACACAAATTTTCTCTCCACACACATTCTTCCTCCTATTTCGGGGAAGAATGCCTTTGGTGTTTTGATGGGGGCTGCACTGAACCTGTAGGGAGCTTTGGGCCATACTTGGCCATTTAAACAGTATTACTTCTTCCTACCCATAAACATGGAATGTCTACATTTGCTTGTGTCAAGTTCTTCAGTCTCTTTCAGCAAAGCCTTGTAGTTCCCATTGCACAGATCTTTCACTTCTTTGGTTAAATCTATTCCTCTGCATTTTACTGTTTTGATGCTACTGTGAATGAGATGATTTTCTTCACTCCTCTCCAGATGCTTCGCCGTTGGTGTAAAGGAACGCAATGGACCGCTGTGTTGACTCCACACCCCGCCACTTCACTGACCCCGCTGCTTCATTCCGACAGGTTGTGATGGCCTCTTTGGGATTTCCTATATAACAGATCAGGTCATAGCAAATAGCAACAATTTTACTTCTTCCTTTCCAGTTTGGATGCCTTTTATTTTTGGATTTTTAGTCTTATATTGAATAGGAGTGGCGAGAGTGGGCATCCGTGTTACTGACCTTGGAGAAAACACTTTCCCCCCACTGAGTATAATGCTAGCTGTGGGTCTGCTGCTCAGGGCCTTTACTGTGTTAACGTATGTTCCTTATATATATATAATTTGTAAAGACCTTTTTTTTTAAATCCTAAAAGGATGTTGTATTTTACCAAATGCTTTTTCTTCATTCTGGGGATGGATCCTTGCATTCCAGGGATAAATTCCACTTGCTCATGGGGTATAACCCTTTCAATTTGTTGTTTAATTTGCTAACATTTTGCTAACAATTTTTGTACCCACATCCATCAGGAATATGGGTTTAGTTCTCTTTTCCTTTGGTGCCCTGGTTTTGGCACCCACGCAGTGCAGAATGCTCTACCTGGAGTGCCCGCTGTCCTCATGTTGACTTTTTGAATGGTGTCTGATAGCTCTTGTAGGGTTTATTCACCCTTCAAAAATCTTGGTTTTCTCTCTTCTTCAACCATAATCATTTTTAGATTCCTATCTCCACTACATTAATTCTTCCATCTGACCTGTTGTATTTCCAGTGCATTCTTTTTGTTTAAAGATTTTACTTACTTATTTTTAGAGAGAGGGGAAGGACTGGAGAAAGAGTGGGAGAGAAACATCAATGTGCAAGAGACACATGGATTGGCTGCCTCTTGCATGCCCCCAGCCAGGGACCTGGACCACAACCCAGGCATATGTCCTGACAGGGAATAGAACCCATGACCCCCTGATCCACAGGCTGACACTCAATCCACTGAGCCACACCAGTCAGGGCTCTGATGCATTCTTTATCTCATTTATTGAGTTCTCCAGTTCCAGAATTTGGTGCTTCTTTAGAATTTCCATCTTTTTGGTAATGTACTCCTCCTATTCGTTAGCTTCATTCCTGAGATCATCATGTCACCCTTCTGAGTTTTCTTGTAGCTTGCTGAATTTCTCCACACAGCTGGTTTGCACTTTTACCAGTTAGACAGCAATATGCCACGTCTCCACATCCGGTTGTTGGAAAACCGCTATCTTCTCTTTGGGGCCCGCCTTGCCGTGACGTTTCACGGTGTGTGATGTGAAGTGCCTCTCTCGCTGCCCCGGAGGCAGCAAACCCCTTCCTTACTCGGGCAAGGACTCGTCCACTTTGTTTCTAACAGTTGAACGGTTTGGTAATGACGAGCCCCCCTTTTCTTTCTTCCAGAAAGGGGTGCTACGGTAACAAGTTTGGGGTCTGTCTTACCAGTGCTAAGGCTGGGAGCACACACCTTTAAAAAAGCTGCCAGAAGGAAAAACTAAGCACAGAGCAGAGCAGGAGAACTGTGTACTCAGCACTGGGGCTTTAGGTGGGCCCGTGGCCTGAGAGAGGGTCCTCAGGCTGGGGGTGGGCATCCCCAGAGGTTCACGGACAACCGCCCTGCCAGAACCCCGAGCGGACATCTCCCTTCTGTTGTCTTTGCCTGCCCACGTCCTTTTCCTTTCCCTCCCCGAGGTCTCTCCTCAGAGAGCAACGGACCCCTCCAACTGCAGGACGCCCAACGAGGCCGACCCCAGCCCACCACGCTCCCTCTCCCTCTCCTCTGCCAGGAAGGCCGTGCGGGCTCCCTGCCGGCCCTGCTGCCACTGCTGTGGGCCCGCTGCCCATGTGTAGCTACAGGTGGACGGGCCTCCCGAGTGCACTGCTACGCCGTGCAGAGGTGCTTTCTCATAGTTAAGGATGCCCAAGAAATTGAAAATTGAAAGAGAGAGAAAAAAGGATGATGCTGACCATGTACTTCTTCCCTAATGGCATCTTCCCTGACATCCCAGCCTGAATTGCTGGGTGGCTGCCTCTCTTTTACTTTTACTGTGGGCGTGAATTGATCTCACAACATTAAAATTTGAAAAGTGCAGGTGTTGTCTTCTCAACTATTCAGTTGCTCCTTTAGAAAAGAAACGTAGCTTCTATTTTTTTGCATCCCCCCAAATCCTGCATATATTATAAACTGTATGTAGTAAGTAGGCAGTCCATAAATACCTATCAATTTATAGTGAAAAATCAAGACAACAGCTATAAAATACAGCTATATTACATAAAGGCTTCACAGACACAATGGTATGCGCCTTTGGAAAAACTGACATGTTATCTAAATGTGTTTCACACCTGATAACACTGTCGATGCAGTTTATCTGCTGATAGGACGGGCTATGCTGGTCTTTTCTCAAACCCTCACAAGGCTCCGTGTTCGTGCTGCTGTTTTTCAGTGTCCGTAAGGATGTAAAGGCCTTCTGCTCACCTAAAACAGAATGAAAGTATGTACAATGAAAACTAATCATTCTTTTTTAAAAAAGATTTTATTTTTACTTACATTTAGAGAGAGGGGAAGGAAGGAAGGAAGGAAGGAAGGAAGGAAGGAAGGAAGGGAGGAAGGGAGGGAGGGAGGGAGGGAGGGAAACATCAATGTATGAGAGAGTCATGGGCCGGCTGCCTCTCACACGCTCCAACCAGGGACCTGGCCGGAAGCCCAGGCATGTGCCCTGACAGAGGTCAAACCAGTGACCTTTTGATTTGCAGGCTGGAGCTCAATCCACTGAGCCACACCAGCCAGGGCTAAACATACATTATTCTTAAGGACATGTACTTATTCAGCAAAGTGAAGTCATGGTACTTCAGAATAAACACACTCCATAGAGTACCATACAGCTATTAAAAATGAGCTCCGTTCTGAATGCACTGACACAAAAAGATATGCGTATGACTGTATTTTTAAAAAGGAGAGAAACACTTGAGACGAACGGCATCCAGGAACAAAGCTACTGGGTGAAGGGTTGGTGATCTGAAACCACCTGCATGACTGGGCCGTCCTGGCACAAGTAGGTACCTGGCACTGTGCACACCTTAGGTGTCACCACGAGAAGTGCACAGTGCAGCCCATGCTGGCCTGGTGCCCAACGGCGCTTTCTGTGATGCCGGAGGGCAGATGGTAAGAAACTGAATAAAGCGGGACAGGACGCAGGATTTCTACTCTGAGAGCACACCCAGAGGTCAGGACGTAACACTGTGACCCTGATGCGAGGCCCTGGGACCAGACAGAGCACACAGCACTGACTGGACTGGGCAATAAAGAAAACACTTTGAAAACCTAGATTTTGCCCTGGCTGGTGTGGCTCAGTGGATTGAGCACGGGCCTGCGAACCACACGATCGTGGTTCAATTCCCAGTCAGGGCACATGCCTGGGTTGCAGGCCAGTTCCCAGCAGGGGACTCACGAGAGGCAACCATACATTGATATTTCTCTCTCTCTTTCCTTCCCTTCCCTTCCCCTCCCCTCTAAAGATAAATAAATAAAATCTTTTTTTTAAAAAGAAAGAAGTTTTAAAAAAACTTAGATTTTAAATCCGCCCAAAGAATTTTCTCTGCCAAGATGTGGGATAACGATACACAGCAAGAAAGACATTTAAGATGAACTCTCGTGGAGAGAGGGAATCCGACCCTTTCAAGGGACACAAAAAGCCGTCATTTCCACCTTGTTGCGCCCTCACATCACAGAAGGAACACAGAACGCTAAGCCCCCACCAAGGCGAGAGGAGCACAGCGAAGTGCGGGCTTGCTAAGTCTGGAGGGCACACTGCCGGCTCCGGGACAGCCCGGAGGAGCGGGCCCAGCCTTTCTGCTGTGGGCGCCACGTCCGGACCGGACGCGTGGCAGCGGTCACTGCCGACAGAGAGGAACCTCCCGCTACCGCGTGAACGGACAACAGTAGAGACCGCACGTCATGCTCAGGCGCCCAGACCTGTAACAACTCCCAAATCCACATTAATACTCAGGGAGGAAAATGAAGGGGAAGTCAGCTAAACCAAAAGCGAATAAAACTGGACGTCAACCTCACTGAACTCTCCTCTGTCACATAATGCAAGTAGGTTAAATTTTTCAAAAGAATGTAATTTATCATGATTGACCCAATTCCTATACAGTGCTGCTTACGTCATATTTGAAAAAAATATACATATATAAAGAAAAATGCCAAGTTTTTCATTCAACTTAGGTCATAAGTGTTCTCCATTTGTTTGTAATGACAGGTAGGGATTAGTATTTTACTATACTTTATTACCTGAAATGTATTTTCAAATGAACGTTTGGTTTATAGACAGTTCATGAGGGGGAATCTATGAATACGCTGGCATCAGAAACATCAATTCTTTACTAGAAGTACATTGCAATTACATTTTTTCTCAATTTTCTTTAATTTTTAGAGAAGAGAAGGGAAGGAGAAAGAGAGGGATGGAAACATCAGTGTGTGAGAAAAACATCCATCGGATGTCCCCAACCAGAGACCTGGCCTACAATCCAGGCATGTGCCCTGACTGGGAATTGAACCAGCAAACAACACCTTGGTTTGCAGGCCGGTGCTCAACCCACTGAGCCACACCAGCCAGGAGAAGCAACCACGCTCTAGTGCCCTTGAGTTTTGAGCATAGCCCTTGCTGCTGCCGTCATTATCATCACCATTACTACCCCAGCAAGTGACCCCCAGAGGGACAGCACGGCCTCGTGGCCTCACGCTCACACACTCACACCCACACCCATGCAGAAGAGTGCAGGGCGCGCCAGGGGCCCTGCCGACTCACCGCCAGGCTGTCCTGGCTGTGTCCGCAACGCTTGCTTGTTGGGTGATTTGGTCATTGACTTGATGTATAGCTGCTGGCCCAGATTTTTTATTTTGTTTACACTGGCATAGACCTGCTGCAAAGTCAACTTAGGGGGAAGAATAAAGTGTTTCAAATATTATAAAAATGAACATTAAAAGGTATATAACAAAAGACATTTAGCTTCTGGTTCTCTGAACACATGACAATGAAAAGCAGAGTAATAGCCTGAGTTCAGTCCCCACCACACTACCATAGTGCAGACAGAACTAAGTAAACCTGCTCACGGACTGGCAGCCATCAGAGGGGCGGGGCTGCGGGGGCTGGGGACAAAGGGGAAGGGAGTAAGCAGCAAACAAACAAACAGAAAACACAAACCCTCACAGACACAGATAACAGTGACTACCGGAAGGAAAGGGGGTGAGGGGAGGGAGAAGGTGAAAGGGGGTAACAAATGGTGATAGGCGCCTTGGGATGATGAACACAGAACACAGTGGACAGATGACATGTTACAGAATCGTACACCTCAAACCTGTATCATTTTATTAACCAATGTCGCCCCAATAAATTCAACAAATATAAACAAATCTCTTTACAACATGCTAATATATAGAAAGTATGCTATCAACCCAAATACCACTTTCTTTCCAAAGATGGTATTTTCTTTTCACATTTCCCAAACCAAACAAATGAGAATCTCTGCTAACACGGAGGGTCTTTATGTTAGGGGCCTGACCGAGAGGCCCAGTGCCAGGCTGCAGAACCAGCACCGCGGCCCAGGTACCGAGACAGAGGGGAGAAGGGTGCACACCCGCCCACTCACCGGCTCCTTCTGGGCGTCCTCCCTGGAGGGCCCGCTGGACTCACTCGAGGAGGCCACGCTGATGTGCTGCTCCTGGGACCCACTGCTCCCCAGGCTGCCGTAGCCGCTGGACGCGCTCACGTGAACTGGCTGTGAGGACAGAGCCGACTCGGGGGTTACTGGCCATGTGGAGGTCAGAGTTAGGCATCGGCTCCCCAGAGCTTATCTAAGTCATCACAAAATGAAGACTAACATTTCTGAAACCCTAAATTAGGGGTGTGAAGGTTGACGCTCCTCACTCTAACGCAGACATGAGAAACATTCCCCCGGCATTTCTGTAATTTTTAAGGGAAAAATCTAGTTTTCTAGTCTAAGTAGGTATTTCTGGAACAAAAAAAAAATTTTAAAGCTACATTGTGATTTACCAAAATCAGCAAGTAGCTTGTTCTTTAGGCTGCGTGTGGGACAGACAGAGGGAACGAGACACAGCGTGGCTCTTGCAGGAGCTCCCTCCGCAGGCGCCATGCGAGCCCCGGGGGTTGGCGAGACCGGTGACGCCCTCAGCACCTGCTTTCCAAGTTCACTGCTTGAATCTCTAATAGAAATCATTTTTGATATCTGTTTTCAACAAGCTGTTTTTCCTACTTCTGCCTTATAATAACCAGATACTGAGACTGGCCAGCCCTCTCCCCCACCTTAAAACTGGAATTATTCTAAAAAATACTCAAGCCAAAACCCAGAGGCTGAGCACACTGGTTGTTCTTGGAATACAAGAAGAATTCTCTCAGAATAACTTCTGTCCCACTGCTTACTCTGTTTTGTTGTCTGAAAATGAGTTATTACAAAATGTTCTGTGTATTTAATACAGAAAAAGGGAAAAGATTAATAAAATTTAATTTAAAAAACATCAGAGAGGAAGACAAAAAACCTTGGGAATACAGAGGATAAGGACTTCTCTCTGCAG
Organism: Sturnira hondurensis; assembly: GCF_014824575.4. Classification (NCBI taxonomy): domain Eukaryota; kingdom Metazoa; phylum Chordata; class Mammalia; order Chiroptera; family Phyllostomidae; genus Sturnira; species Sturnira hondurensis. Next base: position 788,063 of record NW_028086562.1, read on the forward strand.
TTTGTCTGTGAAGTGACCTTACTAAGACAGAATACTAAAATAAAACACTATCATGGGAATTTTGTGTTGTTTTTTCAAATCATTTGATCTCTGACCAGTGTGGCTCCGTTGACTGGGAGTCACCTGGCAAAGCACAAGGTCACCAGTTCAATCCCTGGTCAGGACACAGGCCAGGGTTGAGGGCCAGGCCCCTGGCTGGGGTGCGTATGAGAGGCAGCCGATCCATGTTTGTCTTGTACTGCCATTCCCGCTCTTCTCTTCCCCTCCCACTCCCCCTCTACCTAAAAGTAAACAAATGAAATCCTTTTAAAAACCTCTCATTTTACCTGTAACAGAAGTTTGTGAATTTGTTCTTGTAATTCTGTTATGTCTTTGTCATTGTTGTTCGCCTTTTTTATTCTGGTAGCAAAAACATCCTCATTCAATGGACTCCTACAAAATACCAAGTGCAGGTTGAGCCAAGCAATGTAAAATTCATTGCCAGTGAAGTCTAATGTGATTTTTAATATTCAAACAATAAACCTATGCTTCTACAAAGCAACTCTTTGACTTTGAATACAGAAAATACGAAGCTAAAATTCTATTCACAGAATAGACGAGAAAATACTGATCAATACATATTGATACCGATAAACAGGTTTCTATAGTCTCTCTGTAGCTGTAGTCTTTCTACAACTGTTTCAGCACCATTCATGTATATAAATCTAAATTCAGTGGCAAGGAACCTCCTTAGTTACTGAAACATCAACAACTACTGGTCTCAAGATTTAGCAGGAACTGAGTAATGCACTGTAGGGAATCTAGGACCCTAGGTTTGCCAAGCACCACTGAATGGCTGAAGCACCTAAGGACTTAAAGGCAGGTAATGAAGATGAGTTTGCAACACACCTTAGTGGTGACAATGTGGCTGTCAGCACTCCTCCAAGTCCTAACTCCGTCCAAATTCTAGAGCATTTTGCATCTCCTGCCCGCACTCAGTGAGGAGCAGACACGCCCGTGGAAGAACAAGGAAGAGGCCTGACGCCTCTCTGGGCCCCCGATGCGGAGGCAGTGGGCCGGCTCTACGTCGTGAGAATGGCCAGCGCTTTCTGAACCCCACGAGGTGCAAGTGCTCTACCAGCTGCCGTCTGCTTCACCTGCAGTGGACGCTCGTGCCAGGTCACCTAGCTGGTGTGGTCTGAGCAGGGAGTCTGGAAGGGACCAGACGTGCCCCCCATACTCTGCCCCACACAGAGATGGGGACGGTCCTGAACTCTCTCAGAGCCTCTCCCTTTCAACTGTCACTGTCCTAAACCCTGCTGGCCGTCTCTATTAACTGCCTCTCCACTGCCCTGTGGGCTTCATGACAGTCGCAAGACCATCTGTCATCTCATTCCCAGGGTCTAGCATAGTCCCTGTAACAGTATGTGATCTGTAGAAACTTATTTAAAAAAATAAATGCATTAAAACAACTTATAAATGTAACGGATAATTATTGTACAAGAGAGTAATACTAGACTCTTGAGTTCTTTCCCTTAATTCTAAATCGTGAGACATGAATATTGTTGTAATATATTTTTAATAAACACAGGTCTCAATTTACATAAAACTTTTAATTAACTTATTTTTTAGAGGGGAGGGGAGGGAGAAAAAGAGGGAGAGAAGCACTGATTGGTTGCGCCCTGACTGGGGACCCAACCCACAACCCAAGCATGTGCTTATTCCTAGTCGGGAATCAAACTGGCGACCTTTTGCTTTGTGGGATGACACCCAACCACCTGAGCCACATGGATCAGAGAACTGTTGTTAATTTTTAAAAATTAACAACAGTTAATTTTTAAATTAACTTGTGACAGCATTGTGAGTCCTTATATGTCAAGTTAATTTCATATGTATTCAATCAAAGAACTGAAAGGACGACTCGAGGAATCCAGGCCTTGTCGCCAGCACTGACTATGGAGAGCACAGAGACCAACCAACAGACACCCGGATGGACGTCTCCTATTCACTAGTCTAAATTCACGCTAAGCAAGCATCTGATTTTATGTTCATTTCCCAGTAAGTTTCCCTGCCAAGGAAAAAAGTCCTTTGTGACCAACATGCACAGCACTTACTTGGCAATCATATTTCTTAATTACTAAGTTAGCTTTTTGGCACATGTCAGTCTCTTGAGCTATGGTGGCAAGGAGCCCGTTTCTTCCATTAAGCTTCCAGCCCTGCTCTGCTGAGAGCTGAGCCCCAGAGGACAAAGAGGCAGGTGCGCTGTGAAGCCCATCTCTCACCATGGCTGTGCACATGCAACACAGTCTGAGATGTGGTCAAATGGGCCAGGAGGCAGACCAGCTGCTCTTGGGTTATGCTCATGCGCACACAGCCGTATAACAAAGTTCGAGAGACACCTCGGTCTCAGCACGACGATAACGTTAAATTCAATTTCCATCCTTAAAAAAAAAGACATCAAAGGGAAACCTATGGTCCAGTCGAGGAACCTACATGTCAATTTTAAATGGACCAAAAAATGAAGGGACGAGGAGCATTTTAGGCTCCGAGGGTGGTGGGCCAGGCTGCTCTCCATCCAGTTCCCGGATTATGTCAAATGAACAGGAAAGAGCAATCAAATAATCTTGAACCAGCCATGCAGGCAGGAAAACAAATTTTAAAGAATCTTTAAAATTTTAAAAAGGCAAAAAAATTTATATCTACAATCCCACTACCCGACACAAAAACAAAATTTGTATTTTATTTCCTTCTAATCTTTTTCATATTTCATAGTGTTTGCATTTTAGACAATTATAGGTGCATGGTATAAACAATTTTGTACACTGCTTTTTACATCTAACACATCACTTTCCCATGTTGTACAATCTATGTAAGAATTTTTAAATTGTATTTTATTGATTATAAAATTTGTAATCAATAAAATTTTTGATAGCAGACAATAATCAATAGCAGACAACTGCTATTACAGTTGTCTCAATTTTTCCCCCTTTGCTGCCCTCCACCCAGCACACCCCATTCCCTCAGGCAACCCCCCCCAACTGTTTGTGTCCACGGGTCATGCGCGTAAGTTCTTTGGTTTCTTCATTTCCTATATACTGTACTCTATACCCCCAAGGCTATTCTGTAACTACCTATTTGTATTCCTTAATCCCCTCACCTGTGCACCCATTCTCCCCCTCCACCTCCCATCTGGCAACCATCAAAATGCAATCCGTATCCATGATTCTGTCCTCCCTGTTCCTCTTATTGCTTAGCTTGTTTTTTAGATTCATTTGTTGAGAGATATGTATTTGTTGCCATTTTATTGTTCATGGTTTTTATCTTCATTTCTTAAATAAGTCCCTTTGATATTTCATATAATAATGGCTTAGTGAGGATGAATTCTTTTAGTGTTTTCTTGCCTGGGAAGCCCTTTATCCACCCTTTGATTCCAAATGATAGTTTTGCTGGGTATACGAATCTTGGCTGTAGATCCCTGCTTTTCATGACCTGGAATATTTCTTGCCAATCCCTTCTAGCCTGCAAAGTTCCTGTGGAGAAATCATCTGAGAGTCTTATGGGAACTCCCCTGTAGGAAACTACCTGCTTTTTTCTTGCTGCTTCTAAGATTCTCTCTTTATCTTTCACCTTTGGGCATTTTAATTATGATGTGTCTGGGAGTGGACCTCTTTGCATCCATCTGGTGCAGGGCTCTCTGTGCTTCCTGGACTTACATGTCTATTTCCTTCACCAAATTAGAGAAGTTTTCTTTCATTATTTTTTCAAGTAATTTTCAATTTCTTACCCTTTCTCTTCTCCTTTTGATGTACATATTGGAACGTTTACAGAGACACCTTACACTATCTTTTAAAAAAATTTTTTTTTCATCTTGTTGTTCTGATTGGTTGTTTTTTGCTTCCTTATGTTCCAAATCATTGATTTGATTCTTGGCTTCCTTCACTCTGCTGTTATTTCCCTGTAGATTGTTCTTTATTTCAGTTAGTGAATCCTTCATTTCTGACTGGATCTGTTTTATGCTGTTGAGGTCCTCACTAAGTTCCCTGAGCATCCTCATAACCAGTGTTTTAAACTCTGCATCTGATAGATTGCTTATCTCCATTTTTTAGTTCTTTTTCTGGATTTTTGTGTTCTTTCATTTGGGCCATGTTTCTGTGCCTCCTCATTTTGGCAGCCTCCCTGTGTTTCTTTCTGTGTATTAGGTAGAGCTGCTATGACTCCCTATCTTGATCGTGTGGCCTAATGTAGTTGGTGGCCTATAGGGTCCAGTGGCACAGCCTCCCGTCACCCAAGTTGGGCACTCAAGGTGCACCCTTTGTGTGGGCTAAGTATACCCTCATCTTACAGTTGAACCTTGGTTACCCTTGGCAGGTCAATGGGAGAAATCCACCCAGGCCAGTCAGCTGCAAGGATTGGCTGTGACCACTGACCACCAACCTCTGTCCTCCGTGGAGGATCAGCTGTGCAGTGGTAGGGTGGTGGTGCTTCAACACAGTTTGTCGCTGTCCATTGGGTGCACTGTCCCTGGAGTTTCCTGGGTGTTGTAGGCCAAGGTCAGACCCCACCTGTCTTTTGACCAGGGCCACCCTTCCTGAGCTATAAAGCAGTCTGAGATGGCTGCTCCTTGTGCTGGGCTTGGAGATTCCCAGGCAAAGCCAAGCTGTGGATCTGGGCTGGCTGCTGCTACCTGCCCTGGGGCCACTTAGCAAGAGGTATGGGGATTGGAGGCTCACTGAGGTCACAGCTGTTGCTCATTTGAAAAATTTAGGAAGTTGTGAAGCATGAGCCCAGACCAGTTATTCATCTGAAAAAACCACTGTTAAAACTTGTAAATTGGGTGGGACGGAGCCTCAGGGACCTCCAGGGCAGGACGGTGTTAGCCTGGTTGATGGGGTCTGATATGACACTTGCCTGCTGCCTCTGTGGGGGGAGGGTTGGGAAAAGGGACAATGGCCTCTGCTCACCTTTCCGTCCGGGAGAAAGCTGTTCCAGGGTTGGGAAAAGGGACAATGGCCTCTGCTCACCTTTCCGTCCGGGAGANATCTGGGCTGGCTGCTGCTACCTGCCCTGGGGCCACTTAGCAAGAGGTATGGGGATTGGAGGCTCACTGAGGTCACAGCTGTTGCTCATTTGAAAAATTTAGGAAGTTGTGAAGCATGAGCCCAGACCAGTTATTCATCTGAAAAAACCACTGTTAAAACTTGTAAATTGGGTGGGACGGAGCCTCAGGGACCTCCAGGGCAGGATGGTGTTAGCCTGGTTGACAGGGTCTCAGATATGACACTTGCCTGCTGCCTCTGTGGGGCGAGGGTTGGGAAAAGGGACAATGGCCTCTGCTCACCTTTCCGTCCGGGAGAAAGCTGTTCCCCAACTCTCACGTTGATGCCAGACACTTCAGTCCCCACCCCCCCCCAATACCACTAGTGCCTTTCAAGCTGCGACCCCAGTGCTGGAGCTCAGAGGAAGTGAGTCTGAGTAAGTCCATGTGCACATTTTTCAAGAGGAACTGTTTGGGACTCCAGAGTTTTCTTCCACTGACTCAATTCCTGCTGGTTTTGCAGCCATGAGTTACAGGCACTCATTTTCCTGGCACTGGAGTCCCAGCCCGGAGGGCCTGGTGCGGGCCTCGGACTCCTCGTTCCCGAGATGTCCCTCCTGAGTTTTTATTCACCGCACGTGGATGTGGGACCAGCCTGTTCTGCTTCTCCACTCCTCCTACCAGTCTGGATGGGTGTGATTTCTTTACCTCCACAGTCGTCAAACTTCCATTCAACTTGATTTCTCACAGTTTTGAGTGATGGTTGTTCTATAATTTAGTCGTAATTTTGATGCAGTCATGAACAGAGGTGAGCTGTGCTTACCTATGCCACCATCTTGACCAGAATTTGTAAAAATGTTTACTCACCAACATAATAACATGTCAAGCAAGTATTCTAGATTAGTTAACCATGTCCATTTAAGCTACTGTAAATCTGCCATTATGATTAAATCTCAAAATACATCTTTTCTTTCTACAGCTTTTCTGTGTTTACCCACTACTTCCTTAGAACATTTACGGATGAACCGTAAGGTCAAAGACAGAAATCTTTCAAGGCCCTTGATACGTATTGCTCAACTGTCCTCCAAAAGCACACAAAAAACCCTTTTGTTTTTTTCCATTTAGTTCATGTGTTAACTGATTCAAGATGGAGTAAGTGCATGAAGGAGTACTATTTGATAAAACAAGATTCTTTTAGACAATGTAAAAATGATGGGCTTACGTTCGCACTTTGTGCCGGCCCATGATGAATGAGACCTTCCGACTCCATGGGTTCACAAAGCTGGACCAGCTGGAGTCCAGGATGACGTAATCGCCATTCTGGGCACAAAATCTGATGGGCGCATGTTCAAAGGGAGGGTGGCCCGCATACTTCAGCACTATACAAAATAAGAGTTGAACACAAACATTACAAATATGATTTTCTGGCCTTTATTTATAAATTTTTAAGAATGTCAAAGTAGGAAAATAAGTTGTCTTAGCAGTTTCAATACATCATTGACCTGATTAAAGGTTAAGCTCTAATAAAAAAATGAAACAAAAAATCAGATCCATGACTAAGAAAATAACTTCCTCCCACAAAGAAGTCTGTCCTCACCTTTTTGGTGGACAGCGACCATCAGAGCGCGATCTTCCGGATGCAGGTATGTTAGGATGGACGTTCCGACCAGGTCCTGAGGGAGGTATCCCAGCAGAGGCACAGCTCTGGGCACAGACCCAGCACAGGCAACAGGTTACATGCAGTACTTTTTACACTCTACCTACTTTAACAAGATACTTGTTCACTTAATTTTAAATCTGGAAAAACGGTGCACAAATACTGTGGGAAAACAGTCACATAATCTAAGAAATGTCGGTTATCTGATTCACTCCATCAGAATCGTCTGGGGACTCCTGGGCTCACCGCAGGCTCTCAGGGCGGAGCTTCATGGGTGAGACCCAGAATCCACACGTTTCGCAAGTCCAGCTGAGGCCCTATGTCCTCCACTTCGCTGCAATTTAAAAAGCATACAGAGATCACATCCAAACACAGACAACGCTTATGACGTTAAATGAACACAGCACACTCTAAGTATGTATGGTATGATGCAAATGACACAAATGCAATATCCCGCAAAGGCCACACCAGACAGACAGCTGGCATGCGGCCGCTCTCAGGACGACAAGAGGTCTGGGGGTGAAGGTCGTGGTGAGGCCCTTGGGACAGCTTGGGAAGAACCACCCCACAGACATTTTCTGCTTCAAATTGAAAATAGTGTCTAATGTGGTAAAATTTAAGCTACTTTCAGAATATTCTTGGTTAAATTATCTTACTTTCTATAGATTAGAGTAATTCACCAACTACTATTACAGGGTATCTATTGTGAAATAAACCCATTTTCAGATGTTAAGATTTTTAAAAAAACAAAATTAACATATCATAACTGTACCAAGTTTGTAACATTTTTACTTTATGTTTATGTGTGATAATTGAGATTTCCCAAGAAAAAATTTGAAATAAATTGGGGGAAAATGGAGGGGTACTGATCAGGAGATGACATTTTATTTTTTCAAATAAAGACATTAAAAAACAACATCACTATTCTTTAAATAAAAAAGATTACTTTAACACTTAAAAAAGTAGGAAGGAGCTAAGTCAAAATAAATAACGATTCTTTAAATAAATTTAGTCTCATGCACACACACAATCCGTCTTTCCCCCCTCCCTTCAGACTAAAAAAAGCCATAAACTGGTTCGGGAAGCACCTGTCTGGTGGAAATAACCCCAGACCAGGTGCCGGGGCCCAGAGTCTTGGGGCCACCTTGTCTGTGATTATAGAGCACATCCGTGCTGGGGAAACAAGAGGATGTTCATTGTCCCTTTGTGTAAAGGGAACAGTAACTCCTGACTTACCTAAAGAGCAGAAATCAAATACAGCTTGCAAATCTTAGAAGTGTTTTATATTTATTTTTCTTACCCGAGAAGCTCCGCCCTGTGAGCCCGTGGCGAGCCCGTGAGTCCATCTGTTGGCAGGTTCCCCAGACGATTTTGATGCAGTGACTCAGATGACCGACATTTCTTAGATTATGTGACTATTTCCCCACAGTATTTGTGCACCTTTTTTCATATTTAAAAGATATTTATATTAAAAATTGAGACAACACAAATAATTTCAAACTAACAAAAATCAAAAGATAATGGGTAGGCAGCAGATATGTAATGTATAAGTATTAAGCATGAATAAACCTTTTCATACTTGTATTTATTTCCAGAAACAAATTTCTCTTAGGCTTAAAGAAGTACTTACCGTTCATCTATCTCAAGAAAAACACACCCTGGAGTGTGTGTTGTGGTAAAAATTCTTTTATCCACTGGGATTCGAGGAGCTATGGAAAACAGATATTCATTTAAAGGCAAATATGTAATTAATCATCCACTCAACTAATCACTTCACGCAACTGTTTTGTGAAATGGTGGAGTCTCACTCTGAGCAGACAAAGCTATAGTTAGATGATAATAATTTGCATCATTACCTACCTTTTAATTAAGTCAAAATGTCATGCCCACTAAAGCTAATTTCAGGGAAGGCCGTGTACACTGAAGAGCTCGCTCGTCACAAATAATCTTACAGTCAAAGCAGGAGCACCTTTCAGTTCACAGTCAGTTTAGTCATCTTTAGCGCTTGCATAGAATTAAACACAGAGGTTTTAAAATGTCAGTATGACACGAACATTTTATAATTTGCATGATAAAATTGGTATGGTCAGTTCTGCCACAGCTCGCTTTGAAAATGTGATTAATGTGTTAGAGAACAGTCAGAGCATAATACAAAGTCTGCATCTGCTTAGGCACGATTTCAGTGGCGAGCAACAAGAGGCGAATGCAGAAAACATCTAACCGACTGAGGTCATGCAGGAACACACGAAAACATGCTCACGCCCCAGACGGCCTCCCGCCTCCTAGCACACCCCGCGTTACAGGACATGTCTGTCTGTCTGACGCCGGAACTGCCAGACTTATTTCAGGAAAACTTCCTCACACTCCTCCCATCATTCCAACAGCCACTCCCACAAGCAAACTGTGAGGCTTTTTCATGGTGAGGAGCCCTGTTTACTGGATTGTGTGCATTTCTTTTTTCACATCTTAAAGTTTTTATTTTTCAATTACAGTTGACATTCAATACTATTTTATATTAGTTTCAGGTATACAGCAGAGTGATTAGACAATTACACCATTTACAAAGTGAATGCCCACCCCCCAACAACTCTGGTACTCACCAGACACCATCCACAGTTACTACACTATTCTGACCGCATTCTCGAAGCTGTCCTTTGGATCCCTCACGGCCGCCGATTTGTACTTCTCAATCCCTTCACCTTCCTCGCCCAGTCCCCCATCTCCCCCACGTCTGGTAACCATCAGTCTGTTCTCTGCACCGATGAGTCTGCTTCTGTTTCTATTTTGTTCATTTACAACACCCTTTAGATTCCACCTATAAATGAAGTCATATGTCTCTTTCTGTCTGTAGCTCACATAACATAACAGCCTCTAGGTCTATTCATGTTGTTGCAAATGGTAAGATTTTATTCTTTTTATGGCTGATTAACATTCCAATACACAAACAGGCGCGCGCGCGCACGTACCACCTCTTCCTTATCCAACTGTTTGTGGGTGGGCAGCGAGGCTATTTCCGTACCTTGGCTGTCGTGAACTACGCTGCAATGAACACAGGGTGTGTATCTTTTTGAATGAGCGTTTTGGATGTCTTCTGATATATACTTGAAAGTGGAATTGGGGGTCATACAGTAATTCTATTTTTAATCTTTTGAGAAACTTTCATACTGTTTTCCATAGTGGCTGCACCAATTTCATTACTTAACCATTAAATGTTTAAAACCGTTACTGTTTTTAATAGAGGCCTGTCTTACTTTTAATATTTGGTTAAGTTTTTGAGCACTGTGCCCCTAACTTCTTTTTCCCCATAAGCCCTGTGGTTTTTCTTTTGTGGATTTTTTTTTTTTGCATAGGCCTAGCATTTTTAGAAAAGCACATGCCACATTTCAGCAGAAGCGACTGTAATTTCAAATGATAATGGAAGCTGCTCTGCACTGGTGTGCGAATTTTAAAATGTAGTTCTGCCATCAGCCTAAAAAGTTTATATTTACACACAATAAAAACTAGGGGCCTTCACAACACTTTAAAAAATTAAATTCATTCTTGTGACCTCACTTTACGATGACTTCAATGCTCATAATTTCACACAAGACAGAAGCAAAAGGCCAGCGGACTGTCACCAGTAGAGAAAACATCCGAGAACCAAGTATGTGTGGCAAGTCCCGAGGCCAGGCCGTCCATGAAGGAGAGTACTGCGCAAGGCATCACGGTCAGTAAACATGGCCACCCGAGACCCGGCTACGTGTGCCCCACGTCCAGCTGCAGGCCTGCGTGCTCGCCGCTGTCCCACAGGCCCTTCCTGACATGGGGACACAGACACTCCAACTGACCTTCATAACCCGAGTGAATCTTCTCAGCCAGCGTGAGACAGCAGGGTTCCGATTCCGGCCGGGCAGAGCTGTGCACATGAATCAAATAGGGAATAATCCGGAACGGGTAGTAATGCTTCTCTTGCTCTCTGTTTTCACCTCCGCTGCAAAGAACAGAAATGGTTCATGGCCGAAATGACGCACTCAATCGGCTCAATGGGAACATGGCTGGAAAGATATTTCATTGGTGATTTCTAAAAGAGACACAGCCCAATCAAAATCACTTAAACGTACTTATTTTAGAGAGAAGGGAAAGGTTAGCTTAAATTTTCAATACCCAGGGCAACCCCAGCCCGCCGTTAAGGAAGAGGGAGAGGTTTCAAGGAGCAGAGGCGGGGCCCGCTGGGTGTGTCCAGACGGAAGGAGACGCCCCACGAGGCCTTTCCTGGCCCGCCCCGGGCTGGCTCCTCCGCTGGGGCCCTGGAGCCCTGGGCTCAGCACCCTCCCTGCGCTGGCGGCCTGATACCTGCCTCTGGCCTGGATTTCTCCCCTGAACGCCACGTGCACACACCAACGCCCAATGGGCACCGCGACACCTTATCGTGAGGGGAGCACCGGCATGAGTGTGTAACAGTAGTGAGCACGGCGGCAAATTCAGTAGAAAAAATCACTACTAAATCCTATGAGAAATTAACTACTATTGTAATTGTGGTCTATTTTCCTGTAGTTTAGTTATCTCTGGACCTTCCGAGTCTTTGTCGTAAACATACTGTCTTGCTTTTTTCAAGTTATTCAAAATTTCAAAAGTTAATTTTAAATGCGACCAAACAACAAAAAGCAAACAAATGAACGGGCCCCAACAACGGCCACGTGAAAGTGCCCTAGGTTACGAGTGTCTCTCTGATCTTTTTCCTGGCACATTATCTGCTTTTCTCATGAGGATGTTTCTTCCCCTCAATCAAATTATAAACTCCTTGTGGTAAGAACCAAGTCTTGTCCTTTGTATCCACAACAGACCTGGCGAACACAAGAGGGTCGAAGTAAGCGCTGAATAAAACCAAAGCCCGGTCCACCATGCGGCCTCCACGGGCCCCTGCACTTACCGGATCCTGCAGAAAAAGGACTTCACTGGAGCACAGTCATACTGCGAAGCTGCTGGGGACAATGGGAAACTGTCACTCACATCCCTGGAGACACCGCAGAGCAGCACTTCCTCAAACAATGGCACACAGTCACCACACAAACGAGACAGTGGTTTTTAAGAGAGAGATACTCTGATTAAAATAGGCCTCCCCCCACCCTTACTTTGAGATCTGGTCGCGTCCAGGGTTTTCTGTTCTAACGGGAGCCTCCAGGTAGGACGGTGAGGGCACTGGACTTAGTCTCCCCCTAACTACTTCCAACAGACCATCTGGAACTACCCAGACTCACTCCTAAGAAACGTCCATGCAATAATCCTTTGACACAGTTATTCTGGTGGTAACATTATATTCCACAGTGAGAGTCTAGATTCCACTGTCTCAAAAATTGAGAATTTGACTCCTTAGAACTTTTAGGTATATGATGTACAAATTTCTTTCACTGTTTCCTTTCCTGGTACAAACTCCCCTAAGTCGTGTCCCTCGGTGAAATGACAGTGTCATGACTCTCACCATGTGCTGGGAACTGACGTCCAGAAGTTGTTACCTACTGACGAACGCCATTAACCACACTGCTCATTAATTTTATTGATTTGTGAGGTGGTAATTCAGAAATGTTCACCTTTGTCTACTCTAGGATGGATTATAGGCTGAACCTTTTTCTAAGTGTTTGCTGACTGTATTTCCTGGGCTTAGAGTTCCCTGGATATATCATCTGGGTAAATATCTTGTTCACTGGAGCAAAAAGTCTTCAGTGATGGGAACCAAGGAAATGTTTAAAACCAAGAAGACATTAAAAATATATACTGAAGGAACATAAACAACCAAAATTCTAAAGAACCAAAACATGGAATCTGGTCCAGGTCTTTGCACTTCTAAGGGAAGGGTCACAGTAAGAATCAGAAAATGGGCTTCTGAAGGATCAAGGAAAATGTACATGAGTAAAAAACCAAAAAACTCCAGTTTAAAAGTCAAGGGACCAATGATCAAACTATCAAAATTCACGAAACTATGAAGGTTAGAGTCCCAGAATTCTGAAAGCAGAAAATAGTTTCCACAGCATGTCTGTGGGAAATAAGTGAAAGAACAACTCAATCAAGTAAGCTTAAGGAACTAATTGCGCAAAGATACACTCCAGTTTGCACGTAGGAACTGGAGGAATTAATGTAGGATGAGGACGTTTCACAAACATCCTTCATTTTTTGAGATGGTTTTATGAACAGGAACCCACCTCGGCGCCACTTCCAAATGCCGTTAGGTACAGTCCTGTTGGAGAGTAACTGTCACAGGCAGCCCTGCTGCTGAAGGGGTGAAGGGGCAGTGGCTATGAACAGGGGCTATGGGTCCCCCCCAAGGTGAAATTGGGCTCTGCGGTGTGACCATGGGTGAGTCACTCAGCTCTGTGCCTGAGGACTATGGTGGCTGAGACAGGACAGGGCTCCTGGCTTCAGGGAGCATCGCTTCCTGCAGGCTGCTCTGTGCACAGAGGGGCACTGAAGCAGGCCATCCCCTGGAGACCCAGGGCTCCTCCCATGCACACACACACAGCTGTGGCCTGGACTCCCTGTGGCTGCTGGGCCCACTGCTCTCTGAGCTGCGCTGCAGGCCAAGACTGCTCCTCCCATGGGGGTCAGCCCTGAACTGGGGGTGGGGGCTCCTCTCCCTAAGTCCTGGGCCTGGCTAATCCTACTGGACATTTGCTTCTTGGCTGACTTTGACCAACAGTCACCGTCTCTGTCAACTGGGGATGACGAAAGTATCCATGCCTCACAAGGTTTCTGTAAGATAAAACCCACTGACACATTAAGAAGAGTCTCTGTTCAATGGGGAATAGCAGTCAGGATGCTCCTTATGCTGTAAGATGCTCCCAGTCTCCAAAGAGCTTTCCAACCATTCGCTTTCTTGACCTTTACAGCAATTGTGTATTAGTACGCTGGTCAGAAACTATTATTTTTTACTGAGAAGCTAAATGGCCCCCAAGGTTTGTGAAGGGACAGAACTCAATTAAAATCTCAGATTTGCAGCCCTGGCCGAGTGGCTCAGTTGGCTGGAGCATTGGCCCCCGTAAACCGAAAGGCTGAGAGTTTGATTCCCAATCGGGGCGCATGCTTGGGTTGAGGGTTTGATACCCAGCCGGGGAGCCTACAAGAGGCAGCCAGTCGATGTTTCTCTCTCTCCCTCTTCTCATTCTAAAAGCAATGAAAAAATGACCTTGGGTGAGGATAAAAAAAATTAAAACCCAGATCTTCAGATTCCTAGCTTAATATTCTTTGCACGTAGAAGACAGTGCAACTCTATGTAGGCAAACTTCCTTACACTATTTGTACCTTACAGCAGGCACCTAATTCAACTGTCTCCATTCGGAGTCTCAAAACACAGAGCCAACCCCATGACCTCAAACACAGATGTGGCCGTTCTAACTTCCACACCTCAGCGGCAACATGCGACTGCTCGTTTTTTTAAGTGCATTCCAAAGAAACAACAGTCAGCTCCTTCTGAGGTCTGGACCACAACTGAAGTTGACACATGCTCTAATGCAGGGCCAAAGCCGACGACAGCTGAGGTTACAGCTTCCTGTGCCCTTGTTATGTTCTCGGAGCTCAAAAGAAGGGAGAGAAAGGAGGGGAACAGGGCCCAGCCCCCGAGTTTGAAAGCGCAGGGAGAGTGGGGTTTTGAGGATTATAAGGTAGAGTGCAAGGTGACAAGCAAACTAAATGCGCATCAGATCTTAATGAAGTAAATGTTTAGATTTAAAAGACAACAATTTCAGGTCAGATCATGCTTTCCAAGGAGGGGGCGTAGATCAGAATAAGTAATTAGCAAAGAGAAAAAGGCTGGAAGGGTGAGACAGCGACTCTACAGGCAAAGTGGAAGGAGAACACTGGGTGAGGGGAGTGACCCCGCCAACTCTGTCACGTCTGCTCCGCTCCCACTCTACCTCGGCATCTGGAACAGCTCCTGGCTCACAGTGATCGTGGGGTAAATGTTTATGGAGTGACTAAGTGACTGACAAATGCGGAGAAACAAACATGGATGCTGAAAGGCTGAATGTAGGTGTTCAGGAAAGGGGAAGAGGAGAGGAATCGATGTTTCTGAGTGATGACGGCAACAGGAGAGGGGCAGCCAGAGGAAGCAGGGGACAGGTCTGCGTTCTGAAGCTCCTGTACGACGTGCATAAAAGACGGGACAACGATCCGCAACTCGGAAAAGAAGCAAGACTACACTCTTCACTGGACCAAGCCCTGGATTAAAAAATAAGAATGGATATACAACTTCAGATTCGCAAGATAAGAAAGTTCTGGAGATCCGTTGCACAGCAACGTGAATGTGCTTAGCACCACTGAGCTACACACTTAAAAATGGTTAAGATAATCAATTTTGTTAATGAGGTTTTTTTTACAACAGTAAAAAATTACTGTATTTTGCTGTGTATAACATGCACCTTTCACCCAATTTTTGAGAGGAAAATAAGGATGTGCATTATATGTGGGTATAATGATTACATACCATGGGTATAAGTACAATAATCCCATGTACAATGCGCAGAAAAACATGGATGTGCATTATACAGAGCAAAATATAGTAATTAACATTTTTTAAAAATTAGAGAAAAGGGTTAGAATCAAAGAGAAGATGATCTCTACTAAGTTCTTAAGAGACATTTTACGAAGAACATGAACTAATAAAGAGCGACATAAAAAAGAAATGATGACTTGTTTAAAGATCATGCAGACTGTCACAAAGAAAATGGAGTAAACATGCCCAGGTCAGGAAAAGAAGCAGTTCAGAAGGAAAAGTAATGAGATTTGTGAACTTTTACGGACAAGAAAAAGTGGAAAAGAAAGCTGACCATCAGGTGTTTATCTCCAAAGCCAAGCTAAGATATAACGAAGTCATATAAGAGAAAAAACATTTAATTTTATTAACTTAAAAGAAACAGAGTCTGCATAGCAACTCACCTGCTTACTACACAGTATGCCAGCACTCAAACTATATTTACAATATGTAATCTATGAATCTAACTTGACTTCACAAAAGCAAATTTATTGAATCTTTGTTTTTAGAAGCATTTAAAATGTTTTCGCCAATTCTACTTTTTGGGAAAAAAAAGAAGAAAAGAAGCCCCAGTCTGCCTATTCCAAAAAATGCACACATTTCTGTGCTATTTCTAGAAGGATAAAACTGATCTTCACAAGGCAAGGCAGACAGCTGAACGTTGGTCGGCCCATTACCTGTTTGGGTCCCGTTGTCCCAGAAGGGAAGCTGAGTGTGTGCAGTGTGTGTGTAGAACATCCGCACGTCTTCAGGAGCAAGCAGTTCAACAAAATGAGAGGAATCCAGGAAATCTTTCTTACAATTCAGGATCGAAGTTGCTTGCTCGGAAATGTGCACTAACCTTCCAGACAGAAATGAAAAAACTGCCACAAAGGTATCCTATGAAAAACATTCAAAACAAATGCAAATATTGAGATACCAGCAATATCTGCTGAAAGGTACAAATGTCTTCTAGATTTCTACTGTGATCAATAGCTTAGCACGCACGCACACACCTGGCATAGGCAACACCGTAAAACCTGCGCGGCGCCTTTCGATGGCTCCATTTCTAGGTCAAAAAACCATAGCAGCTCATTTCACATTGACTAATAAGCGCATAGACCATCTTTTCCTTTTTTTTTTTTAAGGAGAGGCAGAGAAACATCAACATGTGGTTGCCTCTCGCACGCCCCCTACTGCGGACCTGGCCTGCAACCCAGGTGTGTGCTCTGACCGGGAATGGAACTGGCGACCATCTGGTTCTCAGGCCGGCACTCAATCCACTGAGTCACACTGGCCAGGACTAATACACAGACTTCTGAATCCTTCTCCTTTGCAAACTGTGCTTTAGACCTGGAGGAACTGCCTTCTCTTCACCAAAGCATATCCTAGGCTTGAAGACCACGCTCAAGAGTCACCTTGAAGATGTTGTCTTTAACCAACATCATTATATAAGCATTATTTCCTGAGCCCTGGCTAGTGTGGCTCAGTTGGTTGGACCATTGTCCCATAACCGAAAGGTTGCGGGTTCAATGCCTGGTCCAGGCATGTATAATCTCTGGTTCAGGCACCTATAGGGAGGAACAATCGATGCTTCTCTCTCACTGATGTTTCTCTCTCTCCCTTCCTCTCTCTCTAAAAGTAACGACAAAATGTCCTTTGGTGAGGATGAGAAAAAAAAGAATTATTTCTTGAATTTGTTCTATCAGTCATAAATATAACTTAGTTATTATAATCAACCTCTGTGTCTACCTGTGAGCATTGGCCGATGTTTTCCTCTCTAGCTTTACTCCCAGACCATCAAGGGGATATGTTTTTTACACTTTTTTGCCCTCAAATCTCAATAGCACCTACTACCCTACTATGAACACACTGGTTAGCAATGTAAGCACTGTTCTAATATTAGGGAGATAGCTCATGTACCCAATATTATAAAATCTTTAAGTTACAATTATGTTGAGAGCTAAACATAAAGTTATCTCCATCATTTCAACAAAACATGATGTGAAATTACTGAAAACATGAAGAGATTCAAAAAAGAAATACTAAATGTCTCTTCCAAAAGTTTGAAAAAAGGACAGCATCTCAACTCACCTGTTCTACCAAACCCAGTTGTTACAACTTGAAGTAGGAGGTATGGGAACTGAGAATGATATAAATAGAAATTAACAATTGGGAGATTAGGATAAGATGCAGGAATCACTCTGCAGGGCTCTCTCTGCTGTTAGTTTGAGAGAACGCAGGGATGCTTGGGAGACTGTGGAACCTCAGAACCAGAGCAAAGCCCTGCCTGCCACCTGCAGCCCTGTCCCCTGACCAGGGCAGGGGACACTGCACCATGCCTCTCTAGCAATTCTCTTGTTTACCTCACCCTGTGGCTACTGACACTCTCCATTACTGTTTTTAAAAACCTGCAGACGGACAGGTTTTTACCAGATGAGGCTGTTAGAAACATCACCCAGGTTCACGTGGCAAAATCTGTGAGTTCTTACTGTGTTTTTAGAAGTGTGCTCTGAAGCAATGGTGGCCAGCTCCTCAAGACTGTACATGGTCACATCTGCTTGAGGTGCTCCTTTTTGACTGAGAATCTGGAAAAACTCACTGTTTGCTAAGAAACACAGGAAAATAAACAGGGAGTCCAGTGAAAACAGTATCTTTAGGAAATCATTTTTACGACTAGTTAAGCTGGCTGCTTCTTCATGTGAGGACATGGCTCAGAGTCATCCTCGGAACCAGATCACTTTCTCCCTTCACCTCAAGTACTGATAGTTGTGCAAACTCAAGACTCTGAATTTTTCGGAATCCCGCATGTTCGAGATCACGAGGAACAGAACATTTCAGGTACCAGATAGGGGACCGGAAGCCCAATGGTGGCAGCATCACTCCAGCACTCGGGACCTACGTGTGACACTTGAGGCCACAGAAGTCTGAGCTCGAGACTGTGTACCTGGTGAAATCCCCCGAGAAGCAAAGTCAGAGCTAAAAAGGAAAAAGTGTTTACAACTGTTCATTTTTTAACTGGCTAAGTTCCTGACACACCAGAAGTGCATTTTAAAAGCACGTGTATGGCGGGGAAAGGTAAAATGTTTTCGGTCAAATGAATTTCCTCCCTAACATCTATAAGAGCCAAGGCTCCTTTTAAAAGTGAGTCTTCCAAAAGTGCTTATACTGAACTCTCCTCTCCTGCCACAGCTCAGCAACATACTGCAACGCCACCAATTCTGCCCAGATCAGGTCCTCCTGGTGCCCCTGGTGTGAGAAAACCCCGCTGACCATGCATCTGGCCTGGCTGACGTTTCTGAGCAGTGGCGGCCTTGCAGGGCTGTGTTCTCTCCCCCTCCCGTTTACCTTGGACGCTCTGCACACAGCGAAGGGCATAGTTGAGGGCATCGACAGTGCTTGGTTTATTGTGTCTCTCTGATGGGAAGTGTTTTTTCATTTCCTGGACAACCATTACCAGCTCTTCAGAAACTCTGTTTCGATCTTGCTGTTCACTGTGAGATAAAAATAAATTCACACTTTCCATTACTATAGGCCACGGACTTTTATTGAACGGGGTATTATGTGCCAAGCAACTTTCTAAGTGCTTAACATGTATCAGCTCTTTTAGTTCACAAGTTTATCTCTTTGTTACAGGCTAGGGAATCCCAGCCAAAGAGACGGGTCACCATCAAACATTTTCCACTCTCATTCCCACTTTAGCCTCAACTCAGCTAAACTCATTAACTACTTTTTATCTACTCTTTGGGAATTTTCTTCAGTTTCCCAAAGCATTTCATTCGAAGTTCCCTGAGTTTCCCCCTAAACTTCCTGCTAGACTTACTTAAAAACACACAAAAGAAAGCCTTAAACCCTCCTTTCCCTTTTAGTACTCGGGCCAAGAACAACAAACAAATCCGGCTATAAAGTATCACCTGTTGCTGCTCTCCAGGTATTTGCTCTTAACTTGGTATTTCTGGCTCCACATCTCATCAGCTTCTTTCCCCAGGGCCCCCGTGCTGCCGGCCTGTGGTCCCTTAAGTTCATTAGGTTCAACCCCGGGGGAGTCCGATTTACCGCTGGACATTTTTAGATCTTCACAAGGGTCCATGCTTTGTGTGCCAGTCCTAATCTGTCGCCTGCTTCTTTCTTACTTTGCAACCGGCGACAGCCATTTACTCCTCATTTTGATCCATGCCATTGCATGAGAGGTAATAGTCAACAGAAACCGGCAATTACTGATCTCTGGTCATCTGGAGGCACTTTTCTCTCTAGTGTTTCCATACAATTTTGGAGGTCTTCACTCACGGGAGGTCCAGCCTAGGGGGTGGGGTGGGGTGAGGCAAAGGTAACAAATGTCAAGTGGACAATCTGAATTTGGTGCAAGAATCTAGGCTGTGGCTCGCCAGCTGGGCAGCCCCAGGAACGACCCTCAGCCCCGGCGGCCACAAAACCTGACGGGCTCACCAGCTTGCCCGCCCGCAGCTCTGCACAGTTGCAGTGCACCCAGAAATGGGACCCGGCGCAGGGGGCAACTTTAAGCACAAAGTTCCGAGGACCCCAGGTTCCCGACCCGGAGCTCCACGACCGCGGTCCCAGAACTCACGGCAGCCTCTGGTTAACCTGCGGCCGGCGAGCCCCGAAGCCTCCCTGCCGGACCCGAGCACTCACCCTCCGTCGCCGCCGCCTCCGCTGCCGCCGTCGCCGCCCTTCGGCCCCTCACACAGTCTCTCGCCCTGCCCCGCGGGGCCCCGGAGTCTCGAGGCCCGCCGCGTGCTGGGCGGCCACTGGCGCCGCGCCCCCCGCGCGCCACGTGACTGGGCTCCGCCCCCTAACCGCACGATTGGCCACCGCCTCCGGCACTGAGCGGCCCCTATTGGTCCGTGGGCGGGGCCCGGGCTGGGGCGCCCGGGTTACATAATCGAAGGCGAGTGGGCGGGGGCGAAGGTCCCACAGCTCGTTACATAATGCGCAGAGGGCGGAAGGCTGGCCAATCCCCACAGGCTGGCTCGTAAGCAGGAGGTGGAGGCGCCGTGGCAGAGGCTCGAGCCCCGGCTGCGCAAGTGGAGTGCCCGGCCCTCTTCACGGCGCCGGGGGCGGGAGGGGGCGGTGGGTCGGCTGGGGCCTCTGGAACCTGCGCGTCCGTGATAGGGCGCTCCCGCGGTCAGTCACGGGGTGGGGGCGGGACCCTAGTTGGGGGGGGGTAGGCGGGACCGCCGGGGTCTTCCTGTGAGCGGCGCGGGGCGGGCCGAGAGGAGCGGGCGGTCCCGGAGTGGGGAAAGCGGGGCTGGGGGTGCTCCCTGGGGCGGTGAGGAAGGCGCTGGACTTCGGGACGCCTTTCTCTGTGTCTCCAACCTTTGAGGTTTCAACCCTAGTTTCAGCCTTTCTTTCCCTCGCTCTCCGTCCCGCCGGCTCTCCGTGAGGGGCTTGGAGGAGCCGGGCGGCAGAGCAGCCCTGGAAAAACCAAACCCCGTTTTTAAAGACGGAATTCTGGCGGTGGAGCGCAAACACGCCCCTGGTCTAACGACTGGAGGAGGACAATGTATGTAAAAGGGAGGACAACCCGCCCCTGGTTCAGACGAGGCGGGCGCGGAGAAGTTCCTTTCGGGAACAGTCGGGGCTCCTTGTAGATTGTGCCCCGACTGCTCCGAAGCGGAAGGCGCGGCGCGGGCCCCGCGCTCTCCAGTGCCCGTGCGTCCGAAACCCCCGTCTGTTGGCTGGATGCAGGGAACCGCGTGCGAAGGGAGGGGTGCCGCCTGCTGCTGCCCTGTATGGGCTAAACCCCTTCTTTTCCCAGAGGGTGGCCGGTCTCGCTCGCCTCCGGAGCGCCTTCGTCAGGCTGCGTTCATTCGACTAGTGTTTAGAGTGCGTATCCGGGGAGGGTGATGGTGGTCCCTGGGGACGTGGGGACAAAAGTCCCTGCCACTCAGGGAGTCTCCATTCTTTTGGCATACGACGTATGGACAACTTCATGAAATGAGTTCAGAAGGCTCCCTGAGAAGGTGAAACGGAAACCTGAGTGAGAAGGGGGTGGGGCTCCAAGCAGGTGTGTCGTCCAGGCGCAGGCAGTGTGCTTTGCCTGGAGAACGGTGAGAGGGTCGGGAAGTCAGGAAGGGCCAGATTGGGGCGGGGGGGGGGGGCTTTATCTCTATGGAAACTGGAGTTCTCTCTTAATGGTGGTGGGAAGAGGAGGGTTTTAAGCAAGATAGGGATTTGTATGGGTCAGACTGCTGCACAGGAAACAGTTCAAAGTTAAGAGACTGTTGATTACAAGGAGATACATTTGGGGCGCAGAACTGCCAAAGGGTTGAATGTACGCTGTGGGGGAACAATCGGGTGACTCCCTGGCCTGGTGTAAGCCGAGCTGCAGGTGATGGAACACACACTGAGATGAGCAAGGCTGGGGAGGTCTGAGTTGATGGAGGGCCGGCCAGGAGCTTGGTCTTCAAGTCGCGTTTGAGATGCACGCCGCACTTCCGTGGGCCCGGTGGGCTGCTGGTTTCCCAGCCATTCTCTGGGGTGCACACTGTCAAAGACAGAACAGCAGAGGCAGGGGCGTGCTCAGTTCTGCCTGGGGCGTGGTGAGTTTGAGGCCTATGTCTCGCAAGCCAGTAGACTGAATGGAGGTACCATGCGAAAGACAAGCTGGCTGAGGAATCAGGCCCAAGGACCCCTGGTATCTAAGGGAGGGGCGGAGCAGTGAAGCTCACATGTAGATTTTCCTTCCCAGTCTTGAAAATGATACCAGAAGTTCACACCGACATTTCTGAAGAAAGGCCCTGTACAAAAGGCACAGTTCTGCACATTTTCCCAGAACACAGCAGTATGTCAGACAAGGCAAGCAGTGGCCACTTGTCCAGGGCAACGGGGAAAGTCCACCTCTCCTCTCCCAATAGCTTTATAGAAACTGACATTTTATTGTGAACAGAAGCAAAAGTCTACTTCCACCCATACTGTACAGTTCCCTAGGGTTGCAGAATAAGTAGTATTTTTGAGGGGAAGATAGGCGGAATCACGAGAGCCGTGTGTTTGAAGATGTGCCTAACCCACCAGTTAAAGTCCCCATGTCCCATGCAGGCAGCTGTTGGATCACATACAAAGCCAGCTCTGCACATCGCTTTTGAAAGACCATGTAGTTAAGAAATTCAAAAGCCAAATGCTGAAGACAGGTATTCCTAAGAAAGCCAGTTCCTCACTCATCTACATGAAAGCACTTTCCCAACGCCCTGGTCTGCTTGGCTTCTGTTGACTAGCTATGGGGACAGGCTGGGGGTAGGGAGTTAGAGTACTCAGGGAGGGGACTGGTGAGAAGGGATCAGAGTGGTGTTTAGGGTTTCTAAGGGACAGGTGGGGGAACAGCAAAACGTGCCATTTTTTAGGACTTGGGTGAGGCGCAGCTACTCCTCCACAAGCAACACAGGTGCCAGGGTAATGTTTATAAACACTTTATTCAGCTCATTACAGTGGGCAAGTTCCCAGCTAAATGCAGACACAAGCGAGGTACTCCTGGGTTAATGTGGGAGCTGGTGGGTTACATGGGACTGAGCATCAAGGCCAAGGAGAGAGCACCAGCGTTTCAGTGTCAGACCCCGCCACAGACCCCCAAGCCGAGATGGGGCTACTGCCTCGACATTGACAGCTGCTTTCCTCGCCCAGTAGGGCGTGTGTTCACCATTACACCATTTTAGTGCTGACAGGGGAACAGATACCCAAGTACTGGAACCCGTGTCCTGGTGTGCCTCAACCATTGTTGCTTTGTAAGTCACATACTAGCATGTGGAAAACAATTTTAGAATATTCCAGTACAACGGGCCAGAGTGGTAAACCTCTGTGTTTCTCCCTCAGTGCCTCCTTGCCTGTGTCATTCGTATCTAATTCCTGTCCTTAGGCCACACAGCCTGATGTCGAAAGTCTCCACAAAAGTCTCTTAGATGAAAATAACTGTTTGCAAAGCAGCATCTTGTACAACAGCCCAGTGCATCGAAGAAGGTCTCCGGTCAGCTATTTCTGTGAAAAGTCAGCCACCCCTGACTAATACTAATTGAAAGCATAATTTAGGAGACAGACTTAGGAAGTGGAATATGAATAAAAATAGAAACAAACTCCAAAAAGCTATAGTCTATGAGGACTGGGCCAAGTAATGACCAGTTCACAGCTGTCTTACTTGAAGGCTAGAAAATTGTTGCTCACATAATTCTTAGAAACATGCTGGAGTCCACAGCTGGTGTTTGTTTTGCAATCTGTCTCTAGGCATGAGATAGGCAGAGTCTAGTTCGAGCTGTCTCTAAACCCAGGGAAATGCTGACTAGGCAGGGGAGCTGTACCACATACAGTATTTCACAGGCAGAAAGGCCTGTCAGGATACAGAAGCTCCACAAATAACATTACAACTTTAATTCTCAAGGGGCACCTTGAGTTCCATCTGTCCCTTTTCAAATTTATCTGTCAGGTCAGGAACAGACTTAAGGGCATTTTACTGGGATTTAACTTTTTGGCAAAATAGAAACTTTGGTTGTAGCCATAGTCCTATAAAAATGTTTTAAAGAGGTTATTTCTGATTAAAATATTTTTAGCAAATGATACAAAACAATAATGAGAAAGTAAACATCTTTGTGTCTAATGTAAGAGTAAAAATTCTTTACCAACATCTTATTTTAAATACTGCACAAAAGTCAGCAGTGCTCATAAACAGTAGAAGGCGCTCACAGGGCAGCGGGAAGGTAGCGGAATAAGGCACAGCCTGTCATAGTCACAGGCTTGAGTCAGACAGTAGTGTTTTCTCTGGAAGGCACAAACTGAGAATATGATTACCCAAAGGTTTAAAATGTGGTTCTAAAGATAAGGCCATATGACGAGGATAGCTCACTTAGCAAAAATTCCCCTGGCTGGAATTAATGGCAATTAATCAGACAATGTTACTTGTAAGTTACAACACTCTGGAGTTTACGAAGTCATCAGCCCATATGTAAATTTGTAAAGGCACTGTGCAAAATGTGGGCTGGACTGAGTGTACTTCTAGTTTGCAGTTATTTTTTTTAAAAGGCACGTTTTCTATAAATCAAACTTTACATTAACAGAAAATAAACATTTTAGATATTACAGTACATAAGCCTGATGATAAAGAAAGTTCTAAGTCAAAAATCCTGCAGAGGTTTCTGGAACGGAAGGCTGGAGCTTCACTGGTTCTTCACGGAGAAACGCTCAACACTAATAAGCAGGGAAATGCAAAAAATCAAGGAAAACAGCAGTTTAGTCTTTCAGAGCAAATCCAGAATGAACACTGAACACTAATCTATATGTGAACACAGATGCGATTGGCTTGTCTCGATTTTGTGGAGTGCTAGACGGGGCGATCCAAAGACAGGGTTGGAGAAGACGCCGTCCCGGGCTGAGATTGTCAGTGGGTTGTCCAATGCTGCACATGGCCCCATTAGTACTCACAGCGATGACGGGGCGTGTATTTATTTATTTATGTAACTATCGTCGTCATCACATGCCAGGCACCATCCTAAGCACTTTTGATGTATTCACCAGCTTTGTCCTCATACCAAACATATGACATAGGTCCTCTTATTACCCCATTTTAAAATGAGGAAACTAGAGTGCAGAGTTATGAACCTATTTCCCAAAGCCACACAGCCAGACGGCAGTGGGGCCAGGGTGGGACACAGGTGGCTGTGCATTCAGTCACTAGACTGCACAGTCTCTCACAAAGGGAAGAGCTGATGAAAATATAATCAGAGAGAAAACTGACAGGTCAGTGGAAGTGAGTGAGTTTTCTCTAATTTCAAAGCATTAATGTTTACATCAAAAACCTTAGGCTTTAATCGTACAATCATATTTAAAATATCAACTGAAGAAAAAGATCTTTGTACACCCACGTAGCTTCAGTGGGTTCAGAGCAGGAGCACTCACCGATGATGATGATGATGACGATGACCACGATGCTGATGCCTATGGCCCACATCTGAAACGAAACACACGTCCGAGTCACATGTCAGAAAGAGATTAGCGAGCTTCCTGATGAGTAGCAGACGGTACCATCCTAGTCAATGAAGGAGAACTTCAGGGGTGCTGCAATCGGAAATAATCCATAGTTTTTAAAGCCTAACTATAATGTTCTCCATGAGGACCTGAAGCTTCCTTACATGCTTTTCACAAGCTGTTCAAATGATCTGTGGGCCCTAAGCAGGCATGTTTGTGTACACAAGGTCTTCACACTGTGGGGGGAGGGGGGGAGCTCCTAAACACATCCATGTTGTGTTGGAAAGTGTCACTTCTACACCAGGATGGGGCAGGACATACTGGCGACTGAGGGCAGCACATTTCTTTGGTAGTCGTATAATATCTGCTTTGGTCTAGGCTCCTGGGTGGCTGCTTCCTGCTCTTCTGGAGCAAACTGTGGCTTTTGAGAAGCTCCTCCCTCGGGTGCTGGAGCCACTGACACAACCACACACAACCTGACCTCCAATTCCACCCTCTCCTGTCAGTCTGTGTTCAGGGTTCCCCTGGGGCGGACAGTGGGAAGGGGCGTATGTCTGAGATTGATTTTGGACACTCCCGTGTGCTCTGTAAGGTCCACCACAGCACGCGGAGATTCCCCAGTTGTGAGGAGAGAGCAAGGGCATACGGTCAGCGATCTGGACTTGGCGTCAATCCAAATTTCTATGTGTGGGGGTCCAGCTCGCCTGCAGGGCTGATGCAAATCCAACATTTAAGGGCTCTGTCGCCCCTTGGGGGTGTGGGGGAGATTCACTGTAAAGACAGGTCGAGGAGGGTTACCTTGCAGTTCTTCCACCAGTATTTTCTCTTCAACTTGGCAGCACTTGTTTCGAACTGGGAAGCTCCTGCCTGCAGTGCATCTGCGCGGTCGTCTAGCTCCGAGAGCTTCTGGTCTCTCTCCAGCACCTTGTCCACGTTGACTCTCATGATGTCCACCACCTGAACGAAGATGGTCACATCGAGTTTCACATGAAGAAATGGGGCAACTGAAGGTCAGCACTTTATTATTTAAGTCTAACTTTCATTAAAAAGGGGGCTGGGCCTCACCATTTCATCAAATAAGCTCTCAGTAAACTAGGACTAGAAGGGAACCTCCTTAACATGATAAAGGGCATTTATTTAAAAAAAACAAAAACCCACAACTAACATCCATGCTCCATGGTCAAAGACAGAAAGCTGAGATCGGGGAACAAAACAAGGATGCCCACTGTCATGCTGCTGTCCCATAGTGTACTGGACATTCTGGCCCGAGCAATTGGGCAGGAAAAAGAAAGAAAAGGTGTCCAAATTAGAAAAAGTAAAATGATCCATATTTGCAGACATTCCATATGTATAAAATCCCAAAGAATCCACAATATAAACTTAATAGGCTTAATAAACAAATTCAGCAAAGTTTCAGGGTACAAGATCAGCATCCATAAATACAGTGTTTCCATTTACTGAAATCAAACTGAAATTAATAAAATAATTCCATGTACAATAGAATCCCAGGGATAAATTGAACCAAGGAGGCAAAAACTTGGACATGGAAAACTACAAAGCAGCACTGACAATGGAATAGAAATGAGTGTCCAGAAATGAACCCAAACATCTACGGCCAACTGATTTTCCACAGGTGCCAAGATCAGTCAGTGGGAAAGAAGTTTCTTCAGCAAATGCTGCCGATACAACAGGAGAGCCATACAAAACAATGAGGTAGGATCAGCACCTCACCCCATATACGAACATGGATTCTAATGGGTCAATGACCTAAGTGTAAGAGCTAAAATGATACATTTCTTAGAAGAGTAACCCTTATTACTTTGGATTTGGCCATGGATTTGAAATCAAAAGTAAAAGCAACAAAAAAGTAGACAAATGAGACTTTATAAAAATTAAAACCTTTTGTGTATCAAAGGGCATTATCGAGGATGTGAAAACACAATGCACAGAATGGAATATTTGCAAATCATATATCTGAAAAGGAGTTAATATCCAGAATATTTAAAGAACTCCTTTTTATGACACTTTTTTTTCCTGTTTGAAGACCTTTGTGGAAGGCAATAGGAACCTCAGCTTCAGGCAGTGGCTTACTGGACACAATGTAGAAGTGACCCTGCTCACCCAAAGAATTTACAGACTCAAATTTATTGGGAAAGCTGCAAGCAGTGGAAGGAGGTAAAGAAATGGTGGATGGGGTGGGAACTAACCAGCGAGAAGGTGGCCGCACATCACTGGCAGCACTGGGTCACCAGACCAGGGTCACAGGACACGGAGCTTCCCTGCAAAGTCTAAACTATCTGCCATCAGTGGGCAGCCTCCATTTCCACACTGATTGACTTTGGAATTACATTCAAGAACGAGCCAAATCCAGTGAACTGATACCATGTCAACGCCCCCTGGTGGCTTTAGTTTCAGAATGTTCTGGTTCTCAGTAAACAGACTGGCCTGGTTCAATGGGTATGTGTTTTCTTTGCCTGCTCCAGAATGATCACAAGTGGGTAGCTAGTACCATAAGGTATTTGTGGTCATAAGAAATAAAAGAACTCAGTATTAATTCTCAGAATATGACTATTTTCTAATATCTCAATTAAATTTGATTATTAAAAACTGCATGATTATACCTAATTTGTTTTTATTAAAATTTTATCATGTTTGCATATTTTATAGGTTATTATTAGCTAAAATCCAGAATGATTATATAAAAAAACTCTTACTACTCAACAACAAAAGAGAAACTACCCAATTAAAAACTGCGCAGTGGCCCTGGCCGGGTGGTGCGGTTGGCTGGAGCATCATCCCAGTACACTAGTAAAGGTCGTGGGTTCGATTCCCCTCAGGGTGTGTACAGGAGGCAACCAATCAGTGTTTTTCTCTCCCCCCCTTCCTCTCTCTCTAAACATCAATGAACATATCCTCAGGTAAGGATTTTTTTTAAAAGTGCAATAGACTTAAATAGACATTTCTACAAAGAGTGTATAAAGATGGCCAATAAGCACAGGAAAGGGTATTCAACTTCATTGGTCATTAAAGAAATGCAAGTTAAAACAATAATGAGATGCTATTTTATACTTACTAGGATGGCTATAACCAAAAAATAAAAATAAAAAAGGAAAATAACAAGTGTTGGTGAGGATGTGGAGAAACAGGAACCTGTGGGCACTGCCACTGTGAATGTAAAACGGTGTGGCCATTGTGGGGACATATGCCAGTTCCTCAAAACGTTAGGTAAGTGCTACTCCTAACTACATACCCAAGAGAAATCAAAACATGTATACGCAGAAACTTGTGCGCAAATGTTTACAGCAGCATTACTGGTAAAGCTAAAAGGTGAAACAACTGAAAAGTCATCTAATGGACAAACAAGGTGTACACAAGCCCTGGAATATCACTTGGCCCTAAAAAGGAAGGAGCACTGATATCTGGTACAACTTGGACAGACACTGAAAATATTCTACCAAGTGAAAGAAGGCAGACACAGAAGGCCGCATGATCCCTTTCTTATGGTACATCTAGAATAAGAAAATCCATAGAAACAGAGAGCCGATGAGAAGTCAGCAGGGAATGGAAGGCGGAAGGAACGGGAGTAAGTACTAGACACATACGGTGTGTTCTGCGCTGCAGAGACAACTGTGAAACCAGACAGAGCTGATGGTTGCCCAACACTGTGCATACGCCCACGTGCCACTGGACGGTTCAGGTGAAAACGGCTCAGGTGCAACAGTGGAAAATTCACATTATATTATGTAATTTCAGCTCAATTAAAAAAAACACACAAACAAAAAAAACCCAACTCCTTAAAATTCCCTTTGACTAAGAAAAAGGACTCAATTTGATTTTGTAAGTAAACAAAAATCTCATGCAGGATGGAATTAGAATGGGTTTTTTAGCATGAAAATATAAAACTTTCAGACATTCATAAATAGCCATCACACCAA
Organism: Sturnira hondurensis; assembly: GCF_014824575.4. Lineage (NCBI taxonomy): Eukaryota > Metazoa > Chordata > Mammalia > Chiroptera > Phyllostomidae > Sturnira > Sturnira hondurensis. The sequence goes on from NW_028086562.1 coordinate 817,111, forward strand.
AGTATTGCCATGTTTAACCATCCACTATTAAACACAGCTTAACATCATTTTTATTTTTTAATTAAATTTATTGGGGTGACTTGGTTAATAAGATTATACAGGCTTCAGGTGTACATCTCTGACACATGATCTGTATATTGCATCGTGTTTCCGCCACCCCAAATCAGATCATCTTCTGTCACCAAACAGTGAGTTGGCCAAAAAGTTCATTTAGTTTTTCCATGCAGTGGCTCTAGTGGTGCTTAGCTGTCTTCAACTTCATTTGAAACAATTTGGTTAGAATGCACTGTGACAGCTGTCACAGCAGCATGCATTAAAAAAAAAAATCAAAATTGGTGAATTTTTGTGTAGCCATTTGAATAGTGAAGATGGAAAAAATATGCAACATTTTTGGCATATTATGCTTTATTATTTCAAGAAAGGTAAAAACACAACTGAAATACAAGATTTGTGCAGTGTTTGGAAAAGGTGCTGTGACTGATAAAATGTGTCAAAAGTGGTTTGTGAAGTTTCTTGGTCCTATTGACATTTTGGCCAAGCAATTCTCCGCTGTGGGGCCGTCTGATGCACTGGAAGACGTTCAGCAGCACCCCTGGCCTCCATCCACTAGAAGCCAATAGCAGGAGATAGCCGACACACTCAAAATACCGAAATCAACAAAGTTATTGGTGAAAATGAAAAAATGCGCCTTTATTCTATAGAAAAAAATGGACTTTTTGGCTAACTAAATATTTGGCCCCCAGTTTAACCGAAGTTTAATGCTGTTTTTTAAGGCAGCTCAAGGCAGAAAGACTAAGACCACCTTGCTGGCAGTGATGGCTTTTAGGAATGTGGAAATGCTAGTTTGAATTTCTCAGCCATTGTGAGTCTGCATATGTAGGGCAGAACAAAGACGCTGTGAGTGTCCTCAAACTTAAGAACTACAGATACAGATCCGCTGGGCTACAGCAGTTTGCCGGCACCCGCCCTCCCTGTGTCAGCGGGCAACAGCGGGGTGCATTCTACAGAGGCTCGCTCGGCAGAAAGGCCAGGCTACCGGCAGGGCATGGGATGAAGAGTCTGGTCAGAGCACTGGTCTTGGCTTGAACAGTCGACAGACCTAATTCTGAAAACTCTATTCCCCTATTTTATAAAGTGGCTCTCTCTTTTCCAAAAAAATGGGGTTTTTTACAGTGGCAAAATGTACATTATAAAGTAGTTTTTGAAGGAATGTTCTCAGGGAGGGGTATCTGTGCTTCAGGTGTGTGATGTGGTCACAGAAGAATACACATGAAATCAGGAGAACCTGTCTTCTGCTGAGATGACGGCTTCCAGAATAGTGGGGGCCAAAATTTTGTTACTTTCTGATACAGTCAAAATTTACTTCACGTCCACACTTTTATGACACTTTTTCTAAACAACTATTTCCACAGTGTTCTCCTGCTGATTTAAAATTAATCTTTTCAACATTTCAGAACAATACCTCATCCACTTGATTCTGAGTCTGCTGAAGTCTCCGATTACTGCCAGAGGCGGCGCTTGAACTGCTGGGCGCACCTGCCGACCTGAAAGGCAGAACCATTAGTAACTCATCACTGCAAGGACACTGTGGTAAGTGCGAAGATGTTGGGTGTTCCAGAAGTAAAGCAGAAAAAGAAACCCTTCCTGTAGCAATGAACCACGGGTCTTAATGACATTGCTTCTAATTCCTCTGTAACTCCCAAGATTCACCCACATGTTAAAAGTGATCAGGGTCTAAAGTAAAGGTGTAATAGGATCTACTCTATATCACTGATGAACCTGATCCTAAGATAGATAGACTCTACTTGCCAATTTTGGGTCATTTTAAAATAGCCACATATTTACTTAAATGCACTCAGTACTCTTCTGATCTTTTCACTGCAGCAAGAACTGTTTTCATAGTTATGAACAGTTACAGAATGCCCCTGTTCCACTGTGGGAGAATACAGTCATTTACAGAAGCAAAGAGCAACTCTCCCTCTCTTAAAAGGTTACTCATCTTTACATTTTTTTATTTTTAGAGACAGGGGAAGAAAGGGAGGGAGAGAAACATCAATGTGCGGTTGCCTCTTGCATGTCCACTGCTGGGGACCTGGCCTGAAACCCAGGCATGTGCCCTGACTGGGAACCAAACCAGTGACCCTTTGGTTTGAAGGTTGGCCCTCAGTCCACTGAGCTACACCAGCGAGGGCAAGATTACTCATCTTAAAAAACCTCATCAAATGCTTTATTTCTCCCCAGGCAGATCCTCCTTGACTACTCTGGGTTTGAAATCCTTAGTGTTTCCATTACTTTGTTGGCAATGCTTTGATTATTTATATATATGTATGTGCATATGTTCTCACCTTCCCTAAGAGATCACAGGCTCCTGTGTCTTAGAGGTCTTCCCGATGTCAAGCCAGCACCTAGCATGTGTCTTGCATACAACAGCCCCTGACTCACTGACTCAACAGGCAGCATTCTACCATGTGCCAATGACCATCTCGGCCCTCCAGTCTGATGGGTATTCGTGTGCTGGGGCGTTTTCTCATTTAGTCCTCATAACTGTTTGGGGGGAACACTGCTGTATGCCCATTTATAGACGACCACAGGTGAGTAAAGTGAGGTTAGAAGTCACCGCAGCTGGCGGTTGTGTTTAGACCCGCCGCCGCGTCATCCACGGATCTAGATCTCACCGCTGTGACCGGCTGGCCCGGTGACCTCGGTACTAACACCCCAGCGCGGTGTTCCCAAGAAGACACCGGGGCAAAGGACGCATTCCTTTCTCCTCTATGGGTGTGCCACGAACAGACCGCAGAGGGAACAGAGGGTTCTCTGATTCTTGACAGCGTTTTCTGAACCCTACCACAGGGAAGTCCCCGTGTGCAAGGGCTCCTCTGACCCACAGCCCCCTCCACTCGGTCCGACCGTGGGTGCCTCGAGGCAGCGCCGAGATTCTTTCCCTTGCAACTTCCGGAGCCCGGCCCAGCCTAGCCAGCACCAGGAAGAGCGCCCCCAGACCGCCCTAACTCTCGGGGACCCTGGGAGTGGGGACGGGGAGGAGTGACGGCAAAGGGGCGGGGACGGAGACCTGACCGCGGCGGGGAGGGGCCGCTTCTCTCCGGAAAGGCCCCAGCCGCCCAGCCTCGGCTCCTTCCGGGTCCGCCCGGCGGCCGCGAGCCCTCCAGGGGAGTCCGCAGGGCCGCGGGGTCGCTCCCCCTGCCTGTAGCCCCCCACTCCCGGGGCCACCGCCCACCCGCAGGCCTCGGGAGCTCCGCGCAGGCCCGTGCGGCCTCGGCCCGCGTCAGAGCGGCGGCCAGCGGGAACCGGGCCTGGCGGGGCTCCCAGTAGCCCACCGCCCGCCCCCTGGGCCCGAGGCCGCCCAGCTTAGCCTCGCGTCACTCACATTTTGGCGACCTCGGTGGTGGGCGAGTGTCGGCGAAGCGGCGGAACGAATCCCGAGGCCGGGGATCTGGTTGGGGCGGTGGCGGTGGCGCGGGACCGATGACATCACGGGGCGGGGCCAGGGGTGGGCGGGGCACGGAGGGCGTGAGGAGGTGGGCGGGGCCATGTGCTAGCGCAGGGGCGGCTGAGCTCCTGGGGCGGGGGCGGGGGCGGGGGCGGGGCGGGGCGGGGCGGGGGCGGGGCTGCGCTCCATCTTTCCGCAGCCTGCAAAGGGACTGCAGGTGAACGAGGATGGCCGTTTCTCTGGCGGCGACAATGCTGGAGACAGACAGCCTGTGTGTTTCTGCGCAATTCCCCACAGGAACCTAGTGGTCCCGCAGACACCGCGTTTTCCCAAGCAACCTGTTGAAATAGGGGAAGTCCATTGGGTGTACTCGTCACAGATAGTTGATTGGATTAGCTTCACTCTCTTTGTATTCGTGACAAATACTTGTCATTGTACAGTTATAATCTACTCGAGCCTTGCCCTGAGGCACTAGTTTCTCCACTGCTGTGTTCCTGGGCCCCGCAGAGAGTAGGTCCTCGACTTTCCATAGCGTGGAGGTGGAGGCAGGGGCGTCCCTTTGCACTGTCTTCCAGTTGTAACCGAAAGTATTCCTGCCAACAGACAACTCCTGCGTTAAAAAAACGAAGCACTAATGGGTCGACCGGCAGATTAGATGAGAAATGGGAATAAACGCGAACCTCTCTTTTCCACCTCTTCATGGAATAATTTGGAAAGGGAACCATTAGTGTAGAGCGAACGGCAAGGGAGGGTCACAGAGGAGATGGGATTTGAGTCGGTAAGTAACCAAAAGGAGGACGCTCCAGGCGAGGGTTGAACAAACGTCATGAAGGAAGATACCAGTGGAAACAGGCTAGCTTGCGCACCACCAGAGGGCGCAGGCGGGGGCACAGGTGAAGTAAAGCTGGACTGAAGGGTGAGGACAAAGCTGAAAATGTCATTTACTTGCGGCTGGCTGTAGGAACCACTGCGGCCCCGTGGAGGTGGGAGATCACGCAGACTGTCTGGCACTGCCATTGTGACAGGGTGGATGGAAGAGGGACCACCAGGGCACTGAGGCTCTGCTGTAAGAGGGAATGAAACGATGACAACGTCCTTAGAAAGGGAGACTGACAGTAGTCAGCTGGCAGGTGCCTTTTAACAAACTTCGGGGGGTTTTCACGGAAGGGGTGACTTTACACTGGTGTCTAGCTTTCAGACAACTGCCCGGAGACGAATGATTGACAGGCTATGTGGTGCCGGGAGCTGAAAAGCAGGAGTTCCAGGGACAGTGGCTGTACTAAGGAATTTTCTCCTTCGCAGACATGCCCCAGACCGTCCAACAGTCAGTATCGAAACATCGGTTCTGATACAAGGACACATTTGCGATGATTTCATATGGTTTGAAACATGCCCATCACCTTGTAGTATCAGGTCGAGTTAAAGCAACACACACACATAATATGGGGAAATTTTCTTCATTTTTAATTTACAGCAGAAAGAATATAAAGCATTCAGAAAACATTTTCCATATTTTAAGGGCAATTCAAAACATTTTGCATGGTTTCCAGCAGCTGAGTTCTTCAACAGATCCATTGATTCAACGATGCTTTACATGCACAATTACAAAAATAAAACTTACAAAAAAGAAGACATCTAGACTAGTTTTACATGCAAGTCTCAGGGACCCCCCATTGGGCGCCAACTACTGTGTGGAACTGCCAGAAGCGACCGTGCAGCCAGAGAGGGGTTCGAGTTAGTGTCTTTGTTTCGTTCACACAGTACAGCTGATTTCAAATGGGTAACAAGAATAGCAATTAAATCTTCAGGAGACAGAATAAGATTAGCTATTAATTTTATAATGAAATCCTACTCCTGGCACTTGGGAATTCAGATTATCCAAGAAAGCTGCGCTTATCTATCATCTTATATTCAAAATTAAGATTCACAACCGAGAAAAAGCGGTCAGAAATGCTTCGTTTCAGTGGAAGTGTGTTTGTACCTCACCTAGGATTCACAGTTGTACTGCTACTTCCTGTCCCTCCACGAGAACCCTCCTAATTCTATGTAAGTCTATATCTTCCGGAATTTTCTAACTTACTCAGCTAACAATGGAGCATGTGAAACATTTAAAAAAATAAAATAAATGTGAGGGTTAATGCAAACCCACTGAGGTCATTACTCTTGTCAAAAGATCAGTTAGTTGTTTGTACCGTAATAAATGGAATGAACATCTCTAACTTCAGTGTTAATGTAGGATATTCTGAGAGAGCTGGCTTTCACATTCTATTCCCACTGATGGATGCAATTGTGTTGGAAAGTTACTCAGTGTCCTCCTATAGGTCAAATTGTGGAAAACAATAGGTGTCCAGGGGGGACTGCAACAGCTGTAACACAACCCGCACATTGAAAATAACGAAGTCGAGTCAGCTCGGTTTACAAATGTACAGATGGCTCCTCATTGGGGGGCTGTCCGTGTTGTCGAAGCTGATCCCAAGCAGTGAGACGTATACTGTACAGTAATTTGAGGTTGGCAGTGAAAGGAAGGAATTAGAAAACAAGTACAATTATAGAAAAGGCACCAAGAGCACTGACCCCAGTTTTTACCATGATCTTTTTGTTTCTACCTTCCTTCTAGAGACACCAGTTTAAAAGCTTATTTGTGAATATTTTCAGGCTTCACAACAAGCCTGGAGTTTAAACTTACAGTTGGCAGCCAGAACCAAGAAAAAAAAAAAACTAACTTTTCAGCTTTACAGCAACTGGTCCTGAAACTTAACCCAGGGGCTTTAAACTGGCATCAGCAAATGCGAGCGTGATTCCCTCAATTTAACATTAGTAGTTTGATTTTTAAAAGCATCAGATTTCTTTGGCTCCTCATTATGTGAAATAGTAATACACCATGGCATCCTACAAGACCAGTTTGCATCTTCTTCACTTTTAGCTATTTTTGTGCAATTTTTATTACATATTCTGATTTCCAACAGGAGATATGAAAACGTGAGACATTTTTATGCCTTTCATACTATTTCTTTTGTCAGGTTTTGATCATTCTAAGTGTTCTTTGTTGGAGCGAGTGGATGGTGTTAAGCTGTATACTGATTCATCTTATGATTATCTGTTTAGCAAAAGTAACTTAATTTTCTTAAGCAATATTAGCATTCACATTACTTGGCACCATTGGCAAAAAAATTTTAAATAAAATAAAATAAACTCCTGGTAGCCAAAATTAAATGTAAACATATCCTTTTTTTTTAAGTAATGTTACTCTGCCTTTTTTCCCTAAGTCTAAATACAGTAGCTCTTTTTTTTAAAAATTTTTTTGCAGTTTAGTCATGCTTTAGCAAAATGTTCTTCTAAAGAACATTTAAAATAAAGTACTCTTATAGTGAAATAAAGTTTTTTGTTTCATTTTACAGACCATAGCCACTAATGCTTTGCTTTTGTTCGTTTCTTTTTTCTTGATTTCATGCACATATCTCTTTTGTTTTACTATATACAATATATACAAACAATACATCCACATTTTTCTTGCTCATTCAGACAAAACTATACAAATAATTTCATCTTGCCATGTTATTGACTTTTGTGAATAAAATATTTAGCAATTAATATAATCCCTTTCAAATATTTCTCACTTTCCATTTCTACCTTCTATATACACACGCTGCTCCGTTTGGATGAGATATAGCCAAAAATATGGAATTTACTGGCCAGAACGCAGCACCACACTGGTCTTTTAGGTGGCAAATGTCCAGGCAAGGTTTATGATTCCTTAGAATGACTAGAGTCTCCAAGGTTACTTAAAAAAGCTACGTGCTTTACCAATTCTCTAAATAATTCTCATTGCACATGAAAGTAAGGCAAAAAAATTAAAGTGCTGAACATGAGAAAAGGGACACGATGATTACTCGCAGGTTCTGGGGAGGCGGTGGGGACCAGGACATAAACTCTCACTCCAGGAGCTCTCCTTCTCCCCACACATCGCCCGCCCGCTGGCCACTCACCCGCCCCTCTGCGACTTTCCACAAGACGGTAAAACCTGCAGATTTTAAAAGTTGCATTAAGTGTGCTGTAGAGATTTAAACAAACAAAATAAATTAAACACAGTGAAGGAAATGAGAACACACAGACCCAATAAAGATCGGTACGATCAAAGCCCTCCACTGACAACGAGTCCCCAACATTCAGCTTCTCGGACATGACTGGCAGGTGTGGGAACAGCGTCCTCTTGTTGCTAGTGCATCCCCACCTTTTCTTAGCTATATTTTTGGTATAAATATTTGTACAGCTCCACACGATGTTTGAATACAGCCCTATGTGAGAAGGAAAACAGCTTCTTCCAAAGAAGAGGAAGCCTCTTTCGATTCCTCGTGGTGTCTTGTTTTCCCCGTGATCCAACAGAAGATTGAGTTCCAAGGTGTCTTGCTGATCAAATTAAAAGTTGTCCATGAAAGTGCAAATGCAATGACCAAAACATTCCTGTTAAAATCCTGCAGCTGATCTCCCCGAAACTGCAGAGGGATCGTGTGTGTGTGTGTGTGTGTGTGTGTTGTTGTTGTTGTTGTTGCATGTCTCTGCTAAAAACAGAAATGAAAACAGTCTGAGAAGCAATGTCACATTGCTAAGGGATGCTGCTGTATGTCTTCAAGTTCCTTGGCCTTTTTCAATTCTTTCACTCTGGAAGAGAAACAAAACAAAAAACGCCATGTGACGACTACATAGTGGAACTGGGACCAGATCCATGGAAGGACAATGCCACTCCCTCCAAAGTAAAAAGAAAAAGAAAGAAAGGAAAGAAAGAAAGAAAAAGACAATGACCACTTGAGGACTGAGGGCAAAAGAAATTCCTGTTTAACGGGGAAATTCTCTGAAGAGGAAGACATGGCCCTTCCTGAAACCTGATTCCATACCATCACATGCTCTGAACACAAACCGAAACCTACTGCACTGAATCGAGAGTGACAGCAACACACTCGTCTCAGAAAATGGTAACGGTTCAATAGCTGTCTTTTTAGCCTGCTGGATCACCCTCGGCACCCTATAATCCACGTGATGTGAGTTAGGGAAACTGCACACCAGTTTACGTAGCTTCTGATTCACCTAGGAAACGAACTGCTGCTGTGCTCACAGACTGGCGATTGATGTCTTAACCCTGGTCTTAGGCCTGCAAACCTCTCCGGCTCCATTCTCGTACTTTTCGTATTGCTGGCTCTCCTCCTGTTCCACGTTGCAGTGTTAAACTCCCCCCAGTGCTGCCAGAGGGGCAGCGACAGGGTGTGACGCCTATGAGGGGCTTACAGTCATCAAACATGGTGTAGTAACCAAGTTAAATGAAACTGCTTAATAGTCATGGAAAGTCTATAGCAGCAAATCATCCAATGATTACTTCTGGGCTTTATTTTTTAAATTAAAACTTTGCCTTGGTGTTTTAATATGGCCCCCTGATGTAGATGGGGTACAAGGAAGGGGCTGTAGCTATAAAGAGAGTTCTCTTTACTGACAAAGAACTCAGACTTTGCCTTAATCTCGGCATGATCAAATGTAAGTGTGGCTCTGGGGTCCAACTTCTGAAGTCCGAGTGCACAATGCCCAGCACCCATCACAGACGGTTTGCAGCACTGCCTGCCACGTGGTAGCATTTGTCTCCCAGCCGTGGGTGTGGAGGGTGACTGCAGCCAAAGAGCAGTGGCAGTTTCTCAGGACACGTTGCTCTACTTCAACAGCATGACCAGAAGTCCGGCTTCTTTTTCTAACATGGGCCTAAACAGAGGCAACTCCCAAATACAGTCCCAGTTCTCCAAGAGTAGGGCCTTGACTGTTCCCTGCAGTTACGCCAGTGCATCTAAATTTTATTTAAAACATGCTAGTTTACTTTCTTGATCACATGGAGCGGGAAGAAACCATTCAGAGGAGCCAGGAATGAGTCACTGCGACGTCACACAGGCTGGGACTCAAGGGAATGGCGGGGACACTGCAACAGCAGCTCACGAAGACCGTCACCCTCAACACCTCCACCCAGAACCGTCTCTCGGTGTCCTGCCAAGGTGGTCAGTCTCTTCAAAGAGAAGATGCTCTCATTCAGGAAAAAAGCTTCATCGTTTTATAATCAGTAAGATCACAAAGAATTACAATGCTTGAAAACTTGCTTGTCTGTCTGGTGTATTTTCCAAACTGGGCAAGCTCAGCGTGATCCAACAGTCTTCAGAACGGTTGCAACCTCCTTTTGTCACAGGCACATTCAGAACACATTGCTGTGTGCACACCTGGACCTAGGGAGTACTGAGTTATAAACTTTATCATTGAATGTACCATTGATTACTACATTTTCGGTTAATTTGGCTATTACCGTACAGAGTTGTGCATCATTATAGGTCCCTAATTTTGGATCTGCAGACTTGACAAATAAATGGCTTTTTAAAAACTGAATTTTAGAGAGAGAGAGGAAGGGAGAGAGAGGGGAAAGAGAGGGGGAGAGAGGGAGAGAGACATCGATCTGTTGTTCCACTTATTTTATGCATTCATTGGTTGATCCTTGTATGTGCCGTGACCGGGGATTGAACCCGCAACCTTGGCGTATCAACGACGCTCTAACCAGCTGAGCTACCCGGCCAGGGCTAAATGGCTTTTTAAAAATTGAAACATGCTGTATTCTGTGTTCAATTTTTAAACATGCAATATCTAAACTAGCAGCTCCTGGGCTGGAGAAATGCAAGGCATGCAGTGATGCCATGTGTCCTCGGGCATGCAATGTGTCTGCTCCGCGCAGACCTGGCTGCGGACTTGGGGCAGGTGTGCATGCTGCTGCCAAGACTCCGTCTCAGCTCCGCTCTAGTACCCGGCTCAGTCACAAGGAGGCGGCAGCGACTCCATCACTGCCGAGGCTTTTGGCCTGGGAACTCTTAACCCAGAATCTGATCCCGCACACACAAAGACAGCCGTTCACGGTTTTTCTACAGTGAAACAGGAATGCTTTAGAAATATTAAGTTCATCCCTGAGATGAAATAAAAGGAGAGGAAAGTATAACCGGAAATGTTTTATACCGTTTCATACTGAAGAATCTGCCATCAGCTGGTCATGATGGGTATCACCGAAACATTTTCCTTTTAGTTAAAATGGTCACACTTGTTTTTGTGGTTTCTTTCTGAACTAATTAAAAAGTCAACCAAGTTTTCCTAGGGTTTGTGAGTTACCATGTAAATACTCTGCTACAAAATGGGGCAGCTGCACAGCACCGAGTTCAGAGACGTGCGCGCCCGTGCCCAGAGGGCTGCGACTGTCCACGTGGGCAAAACGAGATGCTGGCATTTTCAGATAGATCTTCAGGTCTAAATTTAACTCCTGAGCCAAAGTGGGGAATTTGCCCTGGCATTATGGCGGAGCTCGAAATGACTGAAACGGCACACTTTTTTTTTTTTTTTACACCAGAAAATCACTGAAGGAAGGCTTGGGGAGGGGAGGAAGAGACCACTTGCGTTCCAACAGCCTACAGGTCTTTAGCGTTTGCTCCCTTCTCCAGCCCTCACGACACGGCCGTGGTGTGGGACGTGCAGGTGCAGAGCCTGGCACTGGCGGGCAGCGCAGCCTGCCCCCGTCGTGTGGCCAGTAAATGGCAGCGCTTGGACTTGAAGCCCCTGCTGCCTCTGATATCTCACTATAACACAAGTTTTTTCAAGTTCTTATATTTTTTCCCCAAAAGACTTGATGGATATCATGAATTTGGAAAATGTCCGTGGCCTGAGGGAAGTATGCTGTTGAGACGGACAATTACACTTTCTCAGCTCTGAGATGTCACCATTTATAACCCCTTGTTGATTTTATAACAATGTTTTAGAGAAAAAAAATGCAAGCCCATAAAATGTACTTCTCTATTTTCAACACAGATTTGAGATGCGAAAACAGTGGGTCTGAGAATGGAGGAAATGAAGGATTTTAAGCCTCATTCTCCAATTTGCAACGTGTAGACCAGGGTGATGATGACTTGCCTCCGAGAGTTCAGATGAAACCGAGAGCCTTTTACAATCGGCCCTCACTGGGGTCACAGGTGGAGTTAACGGGCCGTGAGGGCAGAGGATTAGGGCAAGACAGGACGCCTGGTTTTCTGTTTCATTGGGTTTTAAATCAAATGTCAGTCTAATAAAAAAAAATGTTTGAATGTTACATTGCCTCCAAAAAAACCCAGACAACAATAATTTCTATTACTGAGGTAGTTTAAAACAACATCTGAACCTAGAATTTTTGTTAACAAATTCTAAGAAACAGATTTTTCAAATCAGAGTGTTTCTGATAGTTAAAGAACTTTGTTGTTGCTTTGTCTTGGTCAAGACATGAATCACCTCTAAAGCACATAGGTTACCTACAAATGTATCTACCACAATAAGGACACACAACAGACGGCGAACAGTTATCGCCTCTCGGGATTCTCCTCGCTTATCTGTGTTTCCAGAATGAGCTATAATGAGTGCGTGCTCCATCTGTGATAATGGTTATTTGTGCTTGTCATTCTTTGAGGAAACAAGTTTATAAGTTGTTTTCTAGCTACCTCTTACCACTACTATGTCTAACAAATGTTGTATTCACATGACATAAAAAAAAGTTGAAAAAGTCAGTGGAGGGAAAAAACTTTTATAAACTAAAACCAAAGTCAACCAATTGAACTGGTTTCACTAATATTATCTGTATCGTCAGCACACGTTTTCAGTATGTGAGGTCGGTAAATATAGACCTGAGTTTCTGAAACTAGAATTATACTTGAAAATCCAGTACGTATGGCCACTATTTCTGTAGACCTTCGAACAGATGTTCAATAAACTTTCATTGGGTTAGGCCACACAAACTTAGCTTAGGGTTACTGAGTTTTGGTTGTCAAGGAATTATAACAGTTAAATTCATGCAGTGCTAAGAAGAAGCTGAACTTGACCATGTCCAGGTAAAACCACATCCTATTAAAATTACACTTACTCCTGACTTTCATCACACAGAAGACAGCAAAATGGTCTTCCCGAGTTGTAGAGACGGTCAACACGGGAAGGAAACTGGGGCTGCTGCGGGCACAAGGCTGTGAGGACTACGGGCGGCTGCGAGGACCGAGTTTCTGAACCTCTGATCGGTGATTTGGAAAACAGCACTCACACTGGCAACTTGGAATTCAGGGAATTAGGGCAGTGAGACCTTGACCTGTGACCATTCAACTATCAAAATTAAAGACAGTCCCGGGATTTCCCCAAGCATTCTAGGCTGAAGATACCTTTTTGGGATATTGTTGCAGTCTCAACCAAAAAAAGAAAAAGAAAAGGAAAAAGAAAAGTTGCATCATAATGTTCTGAAGTGATGTATAAGCAACAGCACTGAAAGCCAGCAAAAGCCCACGGGGTTTATTTCCATCAGACGTCCGGTGATAACTCATGAATCAATGAAGTAGGCCTGCTTCAGAAACTTGTAGCGAACAATGGCTCATGGGTAAAGCGTAGGCAAAGCTGCTTCATTACATCTACTCAGTAAGGCTCAGCCAGAGAAATGTGTCATGGGTCAGTGGATTTCAGCAGGTAGATTCTTGCGATGCTGGACGTCAAAAAGATACAGGGCAGCCGGATGAGGCTTTCGGGTTAGTTACCTGTTGCTCTGAGAGTTGCAATAGCTTGTGGGGGATTTAGGAAAAGAGAGATCTTGCCACTTTCCAGAAATCTCATTTGGATTGCAAAACAAAAAAGACAGAGAGGCCCAATAAGAATGACACAGAGCATGTTGTCTGCAATTTAACACACACCACTGTGTTCCAAAAATGTTCATTTCCTAAAAGAGGCAAGTGAGACAAAATTACTGGAGGTTTCAGTTACATCCGTGTCGACACACCCCACATTCAATCTCTTGCTCCTCCCTGAATATATTGGGCCACTCAGAAACTGTACCTCTTGTCAAACGGGGTTAAAGAGCTGAGATGTCACAACTGCCGACCTAGAACGCTGCTTACTGTTCACAGTTAAACAGTATGCTTTCAAGGTGTTGCTGGAGATCTGTCCCCTGGGCGAAAGCATCAATAACAAAGCAGACTTATAGCCGAGCTTGGCGATGGCCCACCGGAGACATTTCCTGGGGCCACGTGCAGTGCTCGGCACTGAAATCACTACTTACCAAGATAAGTGGCGGCAGCTGGCAAAGCTAAAGGTTTGGAAACCAGTGGTCAGATAGAGAGAAAATCTTTGGTTTCAAAATTTGTGCCCCAAAAGTGTTACCTTTTCTCCAATTCGAGTTCTCTAATTCCACTAGGATGGCCTCAGCCACCTTTACCGAACATGGGTAACCAAGCCAGCAGTGTACAAGAAACGGGGGGTCAAGAGCCGAACCCCCACTGTCTGCAGTGATGCCTGCTGTGGCGGTTGCGGTCATAGTGTTTTCACAGAAGTGCCGCCTCACGGGGGGAGAAAGGGCTTCGTCTGCGGTTGCTCTTCAGCAAGTGGTCTCTCTGAAGTATGGGGACGCTTCCTAATCCCCTGCCCCACACATACGAAAACGTCCCGAGGAGAGAAGGGGAAGCCATCTCCGACCAAAAAAAGAGGCACTGTCTTTTCTGTGCCTGTGCTCCTACCTGGAGGGCAGGCCGCTACGTAACCCCACGATTTTCCACCTCCTTTGTGTGTGTGGCCTCTGGTTGTCCGCTCTGAAGCGGGATGACACTGGGTCACACACACTGAAAACCCAACTGCAAAGGCGCGTTCTCAGCAGGTGTACTTGGGACGTTTCTTCAGCCTTAGAAGCCCTCAGTCATTTGCCTCGAGTAGTATAACACCACAATTAACTACTGAAGTAATTAATACTTTTGACTCTAATCTCCGTGTATAGTAAGCTTCTCTTACAGGGACAGCCACTGTGTCCAGGGCACCCCCTCCACAGGGCGGTATCAAGGACGGAAGATCCATGGTCAGGTGCTGAGTAAACTAAGGGCCGGGCTGCCAGAAAAAGGCAGCAGGACTCGGCGAAGAGGATTTGCTGCTTTTCCTTGGCCTTCCCCCAGTGACAATGAAAAGCGGGAAGTATTCTCTGACTGTGATGCAGCTGGAACCCTCCGACTGTGTCTTACCCCCACACCCGCCATGGCCCACCGTTCAAGGCAGCCTTTTGTTCCATTACCCTAGGGGCTGGGGGGAGGGTGTTTTACAGACTCTGTGCTGTAGAATTTAATTCTTCCAGGTTTTGAATATTTCTTTTGATGCGTAAACCTTACACGTCTTAAATGGTTTACCAATTAACAAAGCACATTATCTTCTTTGACATAAACTCCAGGAATATCAGTTCTCCTCAGAGAATGCTCTGCCTCCAAGAGCAATTTCAGCTTGGGGCCTACTGGAGGCGGGGGGACTGGTGACAAGGAGGGACAGAGAGCTCACTGGTGGTCAGACAGAGCCAAAGGCAGGCTATTCCTCAGTTCACAGTCAGATCAACATGGCCACTCGGGAAGGACCCGCGGCGTCTGGGCTCTCGCTCTCATGCCCCCTGCAAACTGGGAGGCACACGTAAGCCATGAAATTCTGACCGTCTGGTGGGGAGGGGGCGGGCATTTAGGGGCCAAGGACAGGATGCAACAGGCACTTAAAAAAACTAAGGTTGGGACTCTGGCATCAAAAAGCACCTTTTGAAAATGTGGTCTTAAAAATGATCCTTAACATACCAGAAACTAACAAGCCTCCAAAGTGCATAAGCAACCGCTTCTGCTAAAATGCTGGTTCTTTGCAGCAGACCAGTACGAACTGATACAACATGCAAGATAGTACAACTTTCAGTTCAAGTGAACAGTAGGGCATGCATCTGTTTTCTTCAAGTTTTTTTGACTGGACAGAAGTGGCATCTATGTACGCAGAGGATGAGAGGGAAGAGAGAGGAAGAGAGAGAGAAGGGGGGTGTTTGTCCCCCACTTCTCCTCTATTTCAAACACAGCCATCTCTGGGCCGGCCCCCCCCACGAGACATGAACTCTTTCAAGTGCCTAATTCTACACAGGATGCACTAGGCAAATGTTCAAATGAGTGAAGCTGCTCTAGTTTTTTAAACACGTCTCCTTTGATGACTAACCAATGTTTTAAATAGGCGACACTTTAAATCTTTTATAAAAGTAAGGTCTTGATTTAGGAAGAACTTAAAAAACCCAGTTCTCCTATTACCATCAGTTGGCAAATGGTAGCCTGTGGCCAAGTCCAGCCCCGTGCGTATTGCGCAATCACGTCTTGGAGGAGTGGCCACGCCCCCTGATTAGGAGCGGTCTGTGGCTGCTTGGGGCTGCAAGGGCAGAGCGGAGTAGCTGCCACAGAGACCATGGCCTTTTGAGGAAAAGCCTGCTGACCTTGGCTTAATGTGGAATGATGAGCATGAGCATCAACATACAAGTACTTGGGCGGGAACTACTGCTCCGGAAACATGTTTTGAAGCGTGCTGTCTTCCCGGGCATCCTTCGGACGGCTGTGTGAAGTGTCAGTGTGAGGCTGGGAAGGGGGACGTGGGCTTGGCTGAGCTGACAGAGCGAACTCAGGACAATGTGGAAGACAACAGTTGACAAGTTCATCTAGATTCAAGCCTGTATTTGGTGACTTCTATTCCTGGCTTTTAAGTCGGTTTTCTGGCACTAAATCCTCTATCGTCACTTAGGACGTGTTCCAGCCCCACCGGGCAGACACCCTCACGCCTCGTGTTCATGGACAGATAAGCCTCGTGTTCTCAAATCTACTGAGCACCTATCTGCCCATTGTCCTTTCCTTAAAATACCAGTTATTGGCCCACCCATTCTGAACGGCAACATAGCACGTACGGATTTAAGACACTTCACACCTTGTCTTTATTCAGCTTTGCCTTTAGATGCTGGACGTCACGCTTAGTCATTGTGTTACGACAACCGTCCCGGGCAGACTCTGAAAGGGCAGCTGCGTGCTGACTTACCTCAGAGCACCAGGCAGGGAGAGGTTTATGAACGAAACTATTGGGACAGGGCAATGGAGAAATGGTCATTCTGATCAAGAAACAGAGTAGTTTTAAAAAAGAGAAAAAGCCAGTATCGCCCAGTGAGCCTTCTTGACTTGGAAATTTGGACTCAGCAGGTGAGAAAATTTCGTGCGGCAACTGCTTCCTGTTTTCCTACGGTGCAGCCTTGCTGAGGCCCCTTCTCTACACCGGGGCTGCCCCTCCACGGCCTCAGCATGCCCGGCGGCCTGGTCGCAAGGCCCTCCCTTCACTTACTCATGCATCTGTCCGTCTGTTGCTCGTGACTGGTTTCCGCTCGTATGCAGTGGCAGTGTTAGTAGTTAGGGTTAGTTTTGCTTGTATCTCGTTTCATTCACAATGGATGTGAAACTCACTGGCAAACCTGGCTGCAGCCCCATGCAAGCAAGCAAAAAGCAAAATACTGAAATGGAAGAGAGAAACTGGCTAGCAGGCAGCTACACTCACCCTTTTGTACAGCCTATGGTCCACCAGGGGGCTTCAGACAGTAAAACAACACCAAAGAGCTATTAGCATGTGAGGGTCACAAAAGAGATCTTATCAATAGCTTTATTTCAACACAGAGGGGAGTCTAAAGCGGTCCTTCTGTGGAGAGAACGGCGAGCGGGGTCGGGTGTGTGACAGGAGCACGAGGGAACCGCACTGATGTATTTCTGAGTCTGAACACGTGGGGGCGTGTGCGTGACAGCAGGTCCTTGAGATGGGACACCCTTACCAGTCCCTGAAGCCTCGGCCCGCCGACCTTTCTAAGGGGGGTCAGGGGAGATTGTCCATTTAAAGCGTCTGAGGGACAAGCCGCACCGCAGCCTCTCTTACAACACTCAGTGACCCAGAACGGAAACACGCCCACGGGGGAACAGGAGCTCAACCTCCCGGGACAGGCCTGCAGGGTCCCTTCAAGTTCCTCCACTGAACACACAGGAGTGGGAAGTGACCGCTGATGGCAGGCAGTCGGGACCCGAAGCCCAAGGAGACCTGCCTGCACTCGCTCCTGAAATCTGACCTAGAGAGCGGCAAGTCACTGAAGGAGCCAACAGTCTCGAACCCCGAACAGCGAACAGAAGTTCCGCATCCACATCCGACCTTCTCTCCGTAACAAACTTTCTTGCTGGCCGAGGAGGCTGCTCCTAGTTAAGATGTGAGTGTAGAAGGTGGAAGCTTCCTGCACTCCTTCTCCCCGAGTTTCCGAAAAGACAGGTCTGAGCACCTGAGGGAGGCGGCCCTCTGTAACCCACCCAATGGAAATCCAGGGCCGGCTTTGGCCAAAAAGGAAAAAAAGAAAAGGAAATGCTCGTAACCACCAAGACTGCATTTCCCATCCATGTTTTCTAAGCCTGAGGATGAGACTAGTTCAAAGAGGAAAATTTAATGTGTGAACCTCTTGGTTTGTTCAAAAAGACCTAAAGAAGAGAAAGGGAAAGGCGATTTTCTGGAAAATGAAGCCTGCGGGGAAGGTGTGCGTGCAGCCTCAGCGCGCTGGGAGGGCCTCCTGCTTTCACTTCGTGGGGAGAAGAGAAGGGTGTGCCCCTGCGAGGGCCCAGGGCCCAGGAGCAGCCTTGCTATCGTTCCAAAGGAGAGGAAATGGCCTGCTCCGTGCGGAGGCTCTGACGCTCAGTCAGAGGCCTGCCCGCCCAGCAGGGACTGGCACTGGCGAGGCGGGGACCTCACTTCATTGGGGCGAAGCCACGACTCACACTGCGATCAGCCTTTCCCTACAGGCCTTGTGGCTGCAACAGAGCACCATACCGGCACCACACTGGTGAGCGAATCCCCTGGAGACCAAAGGGGCTGCAGGGGCACAGCTGAGCGATGTTACCTTTCTTCACAGCCTCTGGCTGACGGCACTGACTATACCCGAAAAGTGCCCTTTCTGAAGCTTCACTGCTGCTAACGTGTGGCTCTGGCCTGGTCCCTTCCACCCGCACAGAGAAGAACTCCTTCGTCAATTCAAGTGAAAACACAAGGGGCCAGCCGGCCCCTCGGGCGCCAGAGTCAGCAAGCAGATCATTTTGCAGTAAGAACAACAAAAGTAAAGTGACGCCTTGGAGGGGTCAACGTGGACCTGAACACTGGGGCTTTGGCGACAGCTGGCCAGGTGAAACAAGACATTAAGGAGCCTGCGTGGAAGCTGGCCTCTGTGAATGGCACAGCTCCCAATGCACAGAACACCAGACCACGGGGACAGTGGTCTAGACACGGCCCTGCCACCCCTCTTCCTGACACCGGACTGCATTCGCCTAAAAACAGACACTTCACCAGCCTCCCCCATCTAAGTAGAGGACCTACTCTGCCCGAGAAAGCTCCGACTCGAGGAAACAGAGCGACTCCCCTAGCTCCGCTCCACGGGAAGGTGCCGGGTCGCTGCGATGCGGAGCTGGGGAGCCCACTCACTCCTCAAGGAAAAGCTGCCTCTGCTCTGCCTGCGGGGCCTTTCTCGAAGAGCTCCTCAGCCTCCCCGCAGGCCTCGCTGTCCTCGCTAATTCCAGAGCCTGTGAGCTGCGGCACATCCAGCAGAGGGCAGCAGCTGCTTGGACGCCGAGCACAGCAGGACAGGGGGAAGGAATGCGTGTCTCTAAGAGGCCGGTCCTTGAGAAGAGGAACAGTTCATTTGCTGTTTGGACCACACAACAACTTGGTGCGGGGGTGGGAGGGGGGCTTTAGAGTGAAGAGCAGACTGCAATGGGGGCATAGAAACAACAGGGTAAAGAGAAACGTGGAATGACAAACTTGTCCGACTCTGCTGTCCTCACCCCTGGCAAGGGTCTCCACTGTGAACAGGTCTGAACGGCAACCAGAGTTCCAATGGCAGCAACCTCATCCCTAGTTAAGGAGTGTTAACGCCCTGATCCTTCGCGGGGTGGGGGTTGGGGGGCGCTTAGCCTCACACAGAAGCTAATGCACGGTTCAGAACACGGGGTGGTTTCCTTAGCTGTGATGCCTACAACGTATGCAGAGGAGGGTCCACGTACCTGTGACGACAGCGTCGTAGAAACCGCATTATTTTTCGAGCAGCTTGATCCTGCTTTTTGGTTAGCAAACTGCTCCTGAAAAAAAAAAGGGCCAGACTATTAATTACTGTCATAAGAAGGGTGCCGTGAAGTTTAATATGCAGAAGTTAGCGAGTTGGCGGGGTATAGGACTTTCCATTGACCAGCATGTGCAGCCCAGCCAACAGTGGGGTGCCTGCTGCTTCCGGGGCGAGTCCGGGCGCCACCACGAGAAGGCGGAGTGGAGGAGCACGGCCCCCACTCGAAGGGAGGCTGTGTAGATACAGGAAGTCGGAGGTCCCGGAACTGCTCTTCCTCCACTTGCGACACGCTTGCTCTGTTGAGAAAGGTGTTTTGGCATCATGCGGGCTTTCTTAGGTTGAAAGGTGACCTGGCTGACTTTGATACTCTTTGGGCTACTATTTTTTCTCAGCTGCTTTTCTCAGTGTGTGTGTTTTATTGCACAAAACGTTTTTGTCGCACAAATGGGATAGGTTAGCTGCACTCGCCCAAGGCCTTCCGTGGAGTACCGCTACAGTTCGGACGGGGTAGAGACTTGGGTCCTGCCAAATTCTGATATGGGTTGAAATTGGGCGAGGACATCAAAACAACTGGGTGGGAGGTAAAGAGAGAATGAGCTAAATAGAGGAAAGCAGATGAGTGACACCGGCGTGCCGCAGGAGGCCACAGCATTCGCGGTGGTCTGGAAGGAAAGTGCTTCAGAGGCCGCCAGGCCCTGACGTCTGCACCGGGTGGCCTTCCCAACAAGCCCGGGCTCTGTCCATGCAGGAAGCCACTCACCCACCTGAGCTTCTGCTGGACGATGACCGCCGTCCGGCGAGCCTGCCGCCGCTTGCCGCACTTCCGGTAACTGCGGTAGTACTTCTGTATGAGCACAGCGGCGCGCCGGCTCTGCTGGAACTTCTTCTGTTCATAGTAACTTCGGAATTTGCTCTGGATGAGTATGGCGGCCTGGGTCATCTTTTTATAAAGTGCATACTGCAGGGACGACAAGAGGATGCACGAGAGTAACACAGGAGCCACCCAGGCAGGTCCTGCGAGCTTCTGGGGAGGGCCTGGGAGAAGGGGCTTCCCCTTTACTCCCCGCAGTCCCGGCTTAGGCTTACTCACCAATGAGGTCAACTAGGAATCTTTTCACCGGCCTTTCCAAAATGCAAAATATCACTTTAATGGTCACCTTTAGACTATGTATTGCTTTTAACGTGCTTCCCCTCCCCCTCAAAACATCAAAATATATTGTCCTTCTTTAAAAAAAACTTTTAAAAAAGATTTTATTAATTTTTAAAGAGAAAGGGAGGAAAAGAGGGAGAGAAACATTGATGTGAGAGAGAGATACACATCGAGTGGTTGCCTCTCACACACCCCCAACTGGGGACCTGGCTTGCAACCCAGGCATGTGCCCTGACCAGGAATTGAACCAGTGACCTTTCGGTTTGCAGGTCAGCACTGAATTCACTGAGCGATAGCAGCCAGGGTGAAAAAAAGTTTTCAATATTAATCCACTTAGACACTTAGGAATCTTAAAAACATTTAGAGAA
Organism: Sturnira hondurensis; assembly: GCF_014824575.4. Taxonomy (NCBI): domain Eukaryota; kingdom Metazoa; phylum Chordata; class Mammalia; order Chiroptera; family Phyllostomidae; genus Sturnira; species Sturnira hondurensis. The sequence continues at coordinate 838,068 of NW_028086562.1, forward strand.
AGTAAAATTTTAAATGTTTACGATGAATATTTGTTCTCCAATTGTGAAACCTTTTCCATTAGCCCCTGTTATGCCTCCTGATCCCCACCACACACAAGTCTGCACAGCAGTCAGCACCCGACTCCTGTCGTCCCATGAACAGATTCCGAGTTACAAAGTCCCACTTACAAGGCTTATCATGAAACGCTGACACCTTTAAGCCATTTAACCTGCAAAAGGTTCCCACTCATAGGACCCACACAGTGGGGCAGGAGGGAGGCACAGAACCAGGACGCCGCGGCAGGCCCAGGGCAGCTCAGGGGCCAGGACCGCAGCCCTCGGCCGGCCTTCGGCGGGCTCTCAAAGTGAGGGATGAAGGCCTGGGAGAATGAGTCTCTTCCACTTCAGTCTCTGGGGGCTAGAAAGACAGCTCTCCCCACATTTAAAAAATGCTTTGAGTTGCTTGTGAAACAGAATGTGACTCGGGGGACAAGGAAGCACTCTGCTTACCAGAGGGCAACTTACCATCAGAGGGAGAGACTTTGCTGGGGACACCCTGCAACTACGCCTGCCTCTGCACGTATGAGGTGGAATGAGGGAAGGAAAGTGACAGCTCCGAGCGTGCGGCCCCAGGGCCCTTTGGCCAGAGCCACTCGGTCTTATCCGACCTGCTTTACACTAATGTTCGCCTGTCCCGGAGTCTTTTAAGAGGAGGACGCTGTATCCTGCAGAGTTGCCGTGGTTTGCGACAACTCTCATTCGGAACCGGGGGCCCCGCAGGGAACCACACTGGGCAAAAGGCCCGCTTACTGAGTGGCTCCCTGGGCTCAGGGGGCGTGGTTTGGATGGATTCTTTAGATTGACATTGGCCAAGAAAGCGTCCAAGTATAGTTCCTGGAAAATGCGCTCCAACTGAATAACTACGTGGTCCCCAGAGGAGAGATCCCTGCACTGGGGTGGCCTGGCCAGGGGGTGTGCCTGCCACCCTGACGGCCCTCTTGGAGCTGGTGATGGTAGGGAGTTTGTGACTCGGGTGAGATGGGCTGTGGGAGGGCTGGGAGGATCATTACCTTCAAGGCTATCCATGTCAGCTTGGGGGAGAAACAGAAAATACAAGGTTAACGTTAGATTGCTCGGTAGAATGACCTTAAAAAACCAGAACTGATAAAACTCCCACCACCACCAAAAAAAAAAAAAAAAAAAGAGGCAACCTGGCTGTATGAATGCACTCCACCTTCCAAAGTCTTTGTCTTATATCGATATTTTTAAAAAAAAAATGCCTTCCATCTTATTGGCTGTAGACAACACTTATTTGGTGGGAGATTTAAAAAAAAAAGCAAACTCATATTTTGGGATGAATACCTGGTATAATCACAGACTTGAAACTCCGATTCTGGGTATCGCTTGTGCTAACGTGAAGCCCACCCCCTAAAGGGAAGCCGGTGTGCGGAGCCGCGCCCGGCCTCCTCGGAGCTGCAGGAGCTGCGGTGTCAGCGTTTACACAATAAACCTTCGCGTTCTGGGATCATGAACTTGACTGGCTCAAAGCTGATGGCGTCCCCCAACCCCCACCCCACCCGTGATGAGGGCGTAATCCTCGAGAAACTTGCGACGATGGCAACCCCTATCGGAAATCAAAACCCTAGATCACAACAAGAGAACATAACCCCACATTTCTACACGGCTTTTACACATCTTGGCATTTAGCAATCCTTAAGTGCGAACTTAAAACCTAACGCCTAACAAAGGGTTCCCAAACCTACTGACGGGACTGGGCTTTATCTCATGAGCCATTCAAAACTCAATTAGGCAAGTTTTTATATTTTCTAACCACCTAGAAAGACCTACTATTTTCTTACTTTCTCTGAGCCTCGGCTTCTTTGTTGAAAAAATGGAAATAAAACTGTTTACTTTTAGTAATGGTCAGGAGTGGGTGAGACGCTGGGCCTAGGAGACCTGATGCCCTCCAGGGGCTCCGTGAAGGTCGGCCCCTTTCCCTGGGAGGGTGGTTATGGGGCCCCACAGGCTGTTCTGGACACAGTCATGGCCCGAAAGAGCACTTGGACATTCTTCTCACACCCCTAACCAAGCAACGCAAAAGCGCTTTAAGATTTTCAGAGATTTTTGTAATTCCTCATTATAACATGGATAAGAAGCTAAAATGGAACGTGTCTAAAGGTGAGGTAACTGCCTTGATCCAAGGCGGAGACAGCGGCCAGTTCTGCCTCCCCCGTCGCTGCAGTGGCTCCCGCAGCAATCCCGCTACCGTGCAGCTCGCAGTCCAGCTGGGGCGCGCAGACCCTCACCGACCAGTGTCAGAGGCCAAAAACCAGAACAGGACTCATTTTGTGGCATCGGTTTAGCTGCAGGTGGCTTTTTCCCTGCCCCTGTCCCCACCCCTGGAATGTCTTCCTCTTGTTTTGACAAGGCCACTCAAAGGCCGCCTTTGAGTGGGCCATGGACGCCCTGCGCCGGGCCAGCCCTGCACTCCCACCCTCTGGGGCCTGTGCGGTTGGCACGGCGCTCCTCTTGCCGAGACCCCAAACTTGGCTCACCTGTTTGTATTTCCTGTAGCAACGCTGAATGACAGCGGCAGCCACCTCCTGCTGTTCTCTCAAGGGTCGGCCCTAAAGGGTTAAGTCAGGAGAAAAAATCCACGATTTAGTGTATGAAACGTCAACTTGCCTACGAGTTAAAGAGAATTATCATTCATTTAATTAGCTTCCTCAGTGCTGAGACCCCAGGTTTACCAAAACACAGTGATAACTCCAAGTATACATGTAAAAAATTGAACGTACAGAATAAATCTCCAACTGCTGTTGCTTGTAACGGGAACCGTGACACTTGGATGTTTGGTGACCTGACCAAGGAAACCCATTTACAAGGCACGTAACTGAGTAGGTGCGGCTGGTCCAGAACCTGCCGGATCTCCTCTGCCCGCTAGGACACAGCAGCCCTCTACTCTCGCGCCTGCGAGTAATGCCTTTCACACCTCGCGGGGCGGTGGGTCCTGGACATCGGCGGGAGGCTGTGGACCCTCTGCCACCGAATATGCACGTACAGGTGCTTCGCCCTAAGCTGGGCTGCCTGCGGTCAGTTCCCAGGCCTCCAGTCAGAGCCCCTGCTTTAGGCCACAGATGCCTCGTGGTGGAGGCAGTGACTGGCTTTATAGGAACACAGTAATAGGTGTCCGTTTTCATGACCCAAAGTAAGTTATGATGACAACCACCACGACCTAGTGGGCTTCATTTCACTAGTGCGTCTCAAAATTATCAATAACTTCACGTGGCACAATTAATAATTTGCATAAGAATTCCACAAACTCAGAGGGACAAAAGAAATGGTCTATGCGTTAGCGGGAATGTTTCTGACTTCCACCGACCTCTGCAGCCCCCAGAACGTCAGAGCGCCAGGCCCGAGCCCAATTCACCTTGTACTTGCGGAAGGCTGTCTGGACAAGCCGGGCAGCTTCGTAGAGTTCCCGCTGCTCGTGATCAGACAGAGTGAGCTGAGCAAACTCGCTCTCCACCTTCTCGCTGGTGGACGCACTCAGGAACTCCGACCAGTCTGCTGCGGAGGGAAGGCTGGGTCTCTCGAAAGCTATTTCGCTGCCTGGAGAGCCTCCGGGGCTCAGGCTGGTACTGGAAGAGGGGGTCAGAGGCTCGCTGTACGCCCTTCTGAAACCGGAGGAGACACAAGAGACTGGTGATCAATGGCGTGACGCAAGCCCACACTGGTTCGAGACAAGGACATTCCTGGAGCCTCAGTGGGACATTGGGAATGTGCCTTCACTCAGCTGCTAAACGCACCCTGACTCGAACTGTCCCCGGTAAGTTCAAACCGAACACCTGGCACGAGTCCAGCACTACGCGACACACGAAACCCACCAAGTGACTGCCACACCCCTGTGGAGCCTCTAGGAATGTGGGGGAGGCAGGATGACATCGGCCATCCCATTCTCTGCTGTGGGGAGGGGTGGGCGTGAGCAGGGGCTCCAAACAGAGTGTGTCCCAGCACTGCCTCCTGGCCTGGATGGGCCCTCCCGCTACTTGGCGTCCCCACACCCTCTCTGTCTGCCAGGTACGCCCAGGACCTTCTCCTGGGGAGCGCCTCACCTGAGCTGCACGGCACTTGGCAGGTGGTCGACATCTGCCAGGTAACTGGCCAGCCAGCTCATCGTGCTGCTGATGGTGGTGGTCTCCGTCCTTTCCAAAGTCGGGGACTCCATGGGCACAAAGTTCTCCTGCTTGATTCGGTCAGGGGTGGCCTCGATGATGTGTTCTGCCAGGGTCATCATGTTCACCTGGAGCCCAGAGCCACAGAACACTCAGGTCAGAACGGGGCGGAGCCTTGGGCGTTCTCCAGGCGGGCCACCTACCTGACCCTGGGCGGAGAGAACTAAGGGATGGGGCTGCACCTCCGGCCGATTCACTCCAGTGTCATCGTGAGGCTCACACCACTCGTCCAAGTGGACTGAGACCTAGTCACATGTCCAAGTCAGAGTGTGGATAAAACCTTTAATCGAGTCTCAGAGCAGTGCTGGCTGATGCCCACCCTCCCCTCTCAGCAAGGGTCAACCACTTAGTGACAATGTGACACAAGGTGACTGGGCAGGTCTCCAGCAAGTTGTCACATGCACTTGGTGACAGCAGCAGTTACCTAACCAACGTCCACCCCCACTTCTTTGGAGAACCCCAGTTCTGCAGAGAGCAGAGATGACAAACCCCAGGAGACAGCCCAGCAATGATGAGCCAGTAATGCTAATGCCCTTCTCAATGTCCCCCCTTCCCGTGCACCGAGGGAGGCGACGTGACCCACTCTGGGCAACGAGACTCCACAGAAAAACAAATGACTTTTAAAAATTAAACCACTGTAGTTAGGTTACTGATACTTGCACCCCAAATACACCCCTATCGGAGACCTTAGGAACCCCCAAGACTACTCTGGAGAGAGACATCTATCAGAGTCAGGTGCGGCTGGCTTTAACAATTTCCTTGCATGTCTCTCAAAAATGGGAAGTGAAACACAGCAGCTGGAGTGTTTAAGTGAAACTGAGAATGTTCTGAGAGGAACTACACGGAGGTGACAACAGGCTCATCTTACAACACACATGAACCTCAGAAAAATTATACTAAGTGAAAAATGCCAGACTCAGAAGACCACATATTTTATGATTCCATTTACACAACATTTCTAGAAAATGTGAAACTCTGGGGAGAGAAATCAGATCAGGGGTTGTCTAGGGCTGGGATGGAGTGGAGACCAGTGCCTAAGGGCACTGGGGACTTTGGGGGTGACAGCAACATTCTCAACAGGGCTCTGGCGATGGCACAGAGCTGTGCTGTTGGCTAAACACATCACATAGGACACAGAAAGAGGATGGATGTTATGGTGACTTGTATCTCAGTAGAGCTGTTAAAACACTTATTGTGGCCATTTTTCTAAATTTTCCACACAGAGCCAGAATTACTTTTGTAATAGGAATAAAAATGAAGACATTCAGGGAAAAATTTCGAAGCTCCTCTTTCTTGATTTGTAACTCAGAGAGGAAAAAGTAGGCCCTGCCTTGATTTTTATCGCCAGAGACGCGTCCAGACATTTTATTAAAAGCGAAGTGGACTTTCTGGAGACTCCCTGTAGTCACACCCAAACCGTCCACTGCGTAAACTCGCACCCGTGTGAGAACACCTCACTGCCGTAGGCGCGGCACTCCAGGCCAAGCAGCTGCCTTTTTACTGTGAGGGCAGCAAAAGGGAAATGAAGTTTAAACAACTTCAAACCAAGTCTAAACACTCGGGTCTAAAAAAAGATCATGCCGTTCATTTCTCTGTCTTGGACTGTGGTCAGAGAAGATAGAGAGGGCCTCCGATGCGCAGCCTGGGGTTTATTTAGATTCTCTGTCTTTGTACAGGAGCAACATCCACAGATGTGTCTTGAACATCTCAAAGGAACAATCATGTAGATATTCGCCATGCGCATTCATCACCTACATCTGCATACTGGACCTCACCTACTAAGTACCTGGTAAGTGCAGTGAGTCAAGTCTTCCGATCGTGTGGCTGGATGTTCCCCGCCCTCCTCGCACCTGCCCTGTCACACCAACGCTGAGACGGCCGCGTGTCAGGCTCACATGCCTTGGGTGGTGGCTCCACACTCTCTGTGTTTACTAGTTTTTGCTTTAATGTTTAGAAGCTGTGTTGTTCACGACTGTCCTCTCTTCTTGGTAAATTACACACACACACTATTTCTCTTGAATTGTACTTTTTGTCTTTTTATACATGTCTGTTGTATCTTTTCTCATCACTTCATTTCCTTGTTTCATTTCATTTTAGTTGTGTCTTCTACAAGCAGCATATAATGTCTTTTTATCCTGAGAATCTTTTAATAGAATCACCAGTTACCATGGTGTTTAAAGATATTCCTACATTAACATATTTTCTGTGTATTATTTCCATTGTTGCTGTTCCCTTTCCATTCCTGAGATCTTCCCAAGTGAAGCAAATGCTCTTCCCCCGTCAGGACGCCCAAGGTCCGTAGCCGGTGTCCACGCCCCCGTGGACCTGGCTGTCTGATGAGCCGTCGCAGCCCCCACACCCCTCACTGACATCGCAAGGGCAGCAGACACCTGCCAGCTCCTGACCGCACGGGCTGCTTTACTGCATTTTTACCTTCTTCACTTCCCTCACCTCCTAGTTTTGTGAAAATAAATGAGAATTTTAGCTCTCAGTGATTTTTAGACATGATTCCCCCTCTAGGCAAAGAGCCCCTCGTAATGATGGCCTCACACGCAAACCGCACGGTCGATCGCCCCGCAGACGGGTCAGTTTTGCTGGTGGGGCTGCTCGCTCCTCGGTGAATGCTGGCTTGCCGTTTCCGGAATTGTTTCATTATTACTAATTGTTATTTTTCCACTGGCTAAAGTGCTTCTTTAGACTGCTGCTTTATCCAGAGACAAAGGACTTAATTTAGGAAAATATTAGGCTCTCAAGGCTCAGGTAAAACCTAAAGTGGATTTTTAAAGGTTATTTTCTCTCCCCTACATCCACTCTGTTTCAGCGAAGGCCAGCAGCTATAAAATAAAATTAGAAATTCAGTTCCTGGGTCACCCCAGCTCCATTTCAAGTGCTCGGCAGCCTCCCTGTTGGACAGTGAGATAAGACACCTCCATCACTGCAGAAAGTTCTAGAAGCTCAACTCAATTCCCCTCTTTGGAGCTACTGATTTTCATAGTCTGGTGATTTATTATTACATATTTAGAAATATTATTCCAGATGGCGTAATAGTGGTAAATGGTATGAGCGCCACCAGGAACTGGCAAATTATGGCACTAATCCACCTACTGCCACCTAATGTATAAATAAAGTTTTATTGGTATACATCCATACTTATTGGTTTAACATTGCTGAAGGCTGCTATTGTGTTATGAAGGCAGATTGAATAGTCACGCAGTCTGTATGGCCCACAAAGCCTAAAATATTTACTATTTGGGCCTTCATAGACAAAAATTGCCAACCCTTGTCTAAAATAGGATTTCATCTCCCTGGAAGGCCCCCCCACAGCAGCAGGGGTAGGCAGATCCGAAGTGGAGCCCCGCCCACCCACCCACCCACCCACAGGGAATGGGAGGGTGCTGGCCAGGGCCAGGTGCTCACCGTGCTCACCAGGTGGCGGGCAGGACGCCATGCTCACACAGGGGCTGCTCAGTGACGGCCCTCTGCCAATGAGCACTGGCCAGGCGTGAGGCCACCGGGCCCCTCACACGCCGTTTCTACAGGCGTGGGGGCCCTACTGAATTTCTCGTGGGAGCTTTTCCCCCTCGCATTTGTTTTGGGTTACATCGATGGGAAATCGGAGAGGGAAAAAGTCAAACACGCGTCCTCAGGTTGCTCACGCGGCTCCCCCTCCGTTAGTCCACCTTCGTGAACGGACTGTGTCTGCTGCACAGCCTAACCTCAAGTTCACTTCGGGATACACTCTCTTAACCTGTAACAAATTTAGTGCCCTAAAAGGACTCTGGATTTTCCAGGTCTATTACGAGGTGAGCTGACTACTAGCTACAGGGATATGTCACTGCATGTCCTAAGAACCTCACACCACACATGCCCTTTAGGTGAGATGGTGGCTGTGCCAATCACACCACTGAGATCGTTGAAATTCCCCCCACAGCCTCCTGTTCTAGCTATGACCAGGCCGCACCTCTGTTATAACTAATATATGAAACAGTGAACTCCGCCACCCTGGGCGGGAGGGAGGAGGGCCATGGGGAGCTCTGGGGGCTGGTGCTCTGCTGAGACCTGGGGTGCCTGGGCCCAGGCCCTGCCCACAGTGCTGACTCACGCAGTGAGCACGTGGCCCAAGGGGAGCGGTGACTCTCACCTCATGCACCAAATCGGACTGCTAACCCTTCGCTGGTGAGGACACCACACGACCTTTGGGAGTGGACCGCAGAGATGGCGGGAGTGAGGCCCCACGCAGCCTCAGCCGGCTTACCTTGTGTGCGCTCACCTGTATGTCATCCATGGGCTGGGAGCAGTCCTCGCTCTCCGCACTGTCCCGGTAGGGACCCATCTCTGCAGTCACCTCCCTGTGAGCCATCATCAGGACACTCACGGGCTCCCGTGGACGCACCTGTGCAGGTGCTGCCTCCTTTCCTACACTGGTCCCCTTCGGCTCTCCAGTCACCTGCACTGTAGACACACCAACGTAAAGACCTTTGGGGCGCCACTTCACTACGGGCTGAGGTCCAGCGGCTTGGAGTCCTGCAGCGCCTGGAGTGGGAGGGGAGAGTTCCCGGCTGCGGTCCCTCACTCCTTCACTGGGGCTGATTGTCTCGGGGGCAGACTGCTTAGAACTAGGGCTCTGCTTCCTGCTATTTGGCTGTTCCAGACTCAGTGCAGTGGACAGCAGCTTCTCCTGCCTCGCCTGGAAGTACTCGGGGTTCAATTTATGCTTTTTGGGAGCTGGATAATCTTTGTGGCTCTCACTGCTGTAGTAATTAGAGGGTTCAGACCGAGGTCTTCTCAGCTCTGCAAAGTACAGTAGAAAGGACAGTCAGGACAGGTGGCAGAAGTAGGAACCCTAAAGAATCAACACGTTCTCTAAGCCTGAGAGGCACAAAGTGCGAAGCCGGAACTCAAGAACCCTAACATTTAAATATTCCCCAGAAGTATACACTGTATTCAGATAATCCTCCTCCATAATCTGCATTTCTTTCTTGCATGGACACAGATTTTTTTTTTGCTACTTTCTGCATTGGGGGGCAGGTGGCAGGGGAGGAGCACTAGGCCTTCTTACCAGTAAAAGGCAAATCAGAAACACAAAAACCCCAAGCCCGTAACATCTGTGAGCACCCTATGGACTTTTCTGAGGGTCTCTGTGTGACAGCAACTGGGGAACCTGTCAAGTCTGAAATGTAATAATTTTGAAGTTTTACCTGGATTGGTACTTGCAATAACGGTGACTCCTTTGGGTATTTCTGGAGAGGTGATGGCTTCGCTGTGCCACTGGGTCATCCAGCTGTCTGTGCCGGGCTCTTCGTTTGGAGGACAGTGGACTCGGGGGGGCTGTCCAAGCTGAGCCTGCTCGTCTCTCTGCAGGTGCTCCAGACACTCGGCTAACTTCACGTGACCCCTGGACCTGGCAATTCCCAAAGGCAGCCTTCCGAGAGAGTCGGGGATGGAGATGGCCCGACGGTCCCACTTGTATAGCACGACCGCAGCTTCCAGGTGCCCTAGGGCACACGCCCACATCTAAAACACAACAAGACGGAGCCGCTTTCTTACTACGAGTTTAAGACACATCTTCCTTTGTCAGAGCTGCCAGTGGAAGACACAGACTCCTTGCCGGTGATCTCAATGGGGCCCGAGACATGAACGTTACAAGGAGCTGTGACGAAGGTCCCATGGCAGCGAGGCATGGCCAGGAAAGCCGGCAGGCATCGCTACGCCAGCCTGGGAAACGGTTCGGGGCCAATGAACACACGCCTTACCAGAGGGGTGCAGGAGAAGTGATCCACGTTCAGGGGGTCGACCTCCAGCTCCAAATCGATGCTGTCCGCGTGCTTCGTGCTGGAAGGGAGAGCGCCAGCGATCACTGCCCGGGCCCCCGCGTGGGCACGAGATTCCAGACGTGCCACATACCCCCCCCCCAGTGAGACCGCACTGAGCATCTAGAACCCCTGTTGTGAGGAAACAGGCTCCAAATCTCACAGGACGATGTGGACTCTCCATGTTGCTGGGAGCCCGGGGGAACCACACTGTGGTAGCATCTCACTCAGCACTCCTTGGGCGGTTCACAAAATGCCCTTGGAAACTGTCAGAGAAAGCCCTTTGCTCCCATGCTGGAACGTGCCCAAGTGGCTGGACTTCTGTCCACTGATGATTTGCTCGGGGGAAGCCGTACACTGATGAGTGAGCGTGCACACCCTCCCTGTGTGCCCTGGCCTTACCGCCACTTGATGAGGGTCTGGATCAGGGTGGCGTAACCCTGGGCTGCCGCCAGGTGCAGGAGGGTCATTCCGCGGAAAGTCTTTGAGTGGATCAGGTGCTTGGACTTTGCCCAGCAGGCCCGGCTCATCATCTTCTCACACACAACCACCACCCGGCTCTCGAAGCAGCTCCCCAGCGTCCCGGGGCCGGACGTGCACTGCAACGGAAAAGCCCACGTGAGGGTCGGCGCCCGAGGGCCCTCGCCCGGTTGGCATTCCGGTGTAGGGAGGACAAAGGCTTTGTGATTAGCGGCTCGGGAGACGCGACACGGAAAACGAAGGGACACTGTGCAACAGAAGAGAATGCACTAGGTCAGCTCTGCGGCTGGTGCCTGCAGCCCTGGGGCAAGGGTTTCCCACGACTCCGGAACACGTGAGTCTACCTTTTACTGCTGATGCCCGGTAATGAACTTCACGCCCGTCCCTCTTGGGGAAAGTGTGCACGGGGGAAAAATGACTGTAGCCCGGGCCTCCCTGTTGAAGTGAACGTTGCCAGCAGTGACCTGCTGTGACAGAGCACAGCTGGGCCACTTCCCTAGCGCCTCCCCCTCAGACACCTGGGCCCCTGACTCCCCCGCTCCTTCTGCAGGACATTCACGTCACTTAGAGGGGGATTTCACCCCCGTAAGAGACACCCAAAAGTATCCAGTGAGACATCTGGGACAATACTGATGGACCTTGAGGGCATCCTGCTAAGTGACAGGAGGAAGAGAAAGATAAATACTGTGATGTCACTTCTCTGAGAAATCTAAAGAACAAAACCAAAAAACAAACAGACGAAAGCCCCCAAGCTCATCATCGACACAGAGACTGGTGGCTGGCAGAGGTGGGGCTGCAGGGCGAGCAAAACGCTGAGGGGGTCAGAGGCGCAAACTCCCCGCTACAAAATAAACGCGCCCTGGGGACATGCTGTGTGGTGTGGTGGCCGCAGTCAACCCCGGAGAGCGTGTCTGAGGGTTGCTGAGAGTAGATCGTCTAAGTCCTCGCCGGGAGGAGAACACGTGCCACCGTGTGCGCCGCCGCCGGGCTGACGAGACGGCGGCGGCCCCTCAGACTGCCCCGGACCCTGAGTCGTACGTCCCCCGGGAACCTAACGCCGCGTGAAATGTCCACCACATCTACGTCTTAAAATACAACACTAACTCGGTCCTTCACACAAAACGAAAAGGACACTGGGGGAAGCATTAGATAAGATCATAAAACATAAGTGTTTTTTAGTAGTAACAGAGGAACACAGGAAAGACAAATCCACTCATTTTGACAAGATGGTTTTCTTTCTGTGGTTCAGTTTTAAGGGAAGAAAAAGAAAATTGAAGTCAGTAACTGCGATGGCTGATCTGAGTCTCCGTGGGAGCAGTTTTACGTGTAACTCTCCTCCTGAAGAAATGGCGTTTCTAACAGCATTCTCCCTGTAATAAACCCCGTAAGTCCAACTGCCACAGAAATATTGTTGCTCCTCCTCCTTTCGTATTTTTAAACCTGGAAAGAAATGCCTGCAAAAATAAAACAGTAGATGATGAACACACCGCTGCCTCCCCCAGAGATGCCAGGACACCTGGGAAAGCACAGCTGGGCGACCCCACCTGCAGCGGAAGGACTGGGATCGAGGGTCCCCGCTGAGCCGCTCGCCAGACGTGCCCGCGAGCACACGGGAGCCCCAGGGGGTGAAGGAAGAAGGGTTTGTTCTGTCTGCATTAACCAGAAGCAGCCACGCCTCCGCCACGTGAGCTGGACACAGAAATCCACTGAAGCCAACTCACACCGACGAGAGCGTGTTCCGCAGGAGCTCACGTGGGATCAGGCCATGACTGGCCAGCCGCGGAACGGGCGAACGGCAAAATGACGTTCTGTTCCATTCCCCTTATGCCACCTTGGTTGGTTACAGGAAAATGACTTCATGGGAATCGCGTATTTTAGTCATGAGCTACATTTAAGGACGACTTGTTCTTTTGCAAACTCAGTAGTCTCAGGTGAACGAGGGACCTATCCTAGATGCAGAGACACGTTACTGTGCGTCTGCTCTTTCCTTCTCCTCTGATGTCTGAAGGCGGTGAGAAGTAAGAAGAAGAAAAAGGAGTTAGTTTTTTAGGTGTGGTGTACTATGCTTTGTTTTCACCTATTCTTAAAACTGTTACTAACACCTGATATTCACGAGGATCACAAAACTCTAAGTGTTCAATTAAAAGTGTAGTTATCCGAGGAAAATCATCAACCGCCTTCAAGAGACGGAGGGGAAGTTACGTGGGTTTAGGCAATAACTCGGTAGCAGAGGGAAGGAACTGTTGGTCCCTTCGCATTTATTCTCGGGTCCCCTGAAGAACACTTTCTTCCTAGAAGACTTCCCTAAAATGAAGCTTCAAAAGGAAATTTATATAAAGCCTTCAAGACTAACAGGACTCTAACACAACCCTTGGTGATTTCTTGGTAAGTAGCGACAGGATACATTGTTCCTGGAATTTATAAAAAGGCATGTGTGAAAGATGAAAGAAGGTACAGCGTCATTTTGCACTGAAAAACCACAGAAACAGGTTTTCTGGGCCCTTTTCGCACCGATCTCCCCGAGTTTATAAAAGGTTTACAAATGACTGAATTCCATCACATTTTACATTTACGGTTAAGATGATGAAAGAACAGAAAAGACAAAGTCAGTTATCACCGACTGATAACATCCCACAAAACCAAGGGTGACTGTCGGTGCAGACGGGTACCTGGGCCTGACTTGCTCCGTTCCCGCTGCCAGCGCCCCCTCCGCTGCCGCCGCCCCCGCCGCCCTGGGTGTGCTGCTGGGACCCCGTCATCTCCGCCATCCTCCGCTCCATCTGCTCCAGGCGCTCCAGGATGGACATCCTGAACTGGTTATCTGGGGGGAGAGAGGGAGAGGGGCCGTCAGCACGTGGCCTGCTCCGGCCTGCAGGCCCGAGACCACCACCCACTCAACCGGCCCACGGGCCTGTCCAGGCCGGCTTTCTCCAGCATGGCGGCGAGGCGGTCACCTCGCACGAGACCTTGGCATCTACCACTGCCCCACGTGCTCAGCTGCCCGAATACAGACGTCCCTTTTTGTCAAAGTCCTGGTTTCAGGGTCCTGGCACCCCATTTCTGTCAAGTGCCCTGGTGAACCTTTACAGAGACTGGGCGCCGACAGCAACCAAACAGAGTGGTTGGGACCGAAGTGGTGTCAGGGGTTGGGAAGCAGCCACCGTGTCTCCGAGGCAGGACGGGTTTCTCGCAAACACTGGGAAACGGCTTTATTTCCTGACCCTGCCTCCGGCTTTTACAATTTGTCTTAGGAGTTGTGTCATTCGGTGCTGGAGACCCTTAGGTGTGACTCAGTCTTGTCATGACAAACACAACCGGGCACTTCCCCGCAGGCAGGAAAATCGCCGGGTGCTGCTCTTGGAGCCAGTCTGCAGCTCAGAGTCGCCTGCAAGGCTGCAAGCTGCTGGGATCGGAGCGTCTCTCCCCGCATTCGTGAGCGCGCACACACATGTGGACACACTCGTGCGTATAATAAAGGAGGGTTACATGGGTATGTGAACAAGAAATCATTAGTGCCTATGTTCACTCAACAGGTTTTCAGGAGTGCTGTGACAGGTACCAAATAGAGACCCGGACAGAGGAGGCGCAAGGAGGTTACCAACACAAGCAGGAATGGGTGGAGGGGGCACTGGGTTTGGCCGAATGACAAGGGGCCACACCTGCCAGGAGCTGGGGCGAGGTGACTACAAATGCCAAGACCCGAGGCCGGACATCTGAGAAGCAGGAGACGGGACAATGAAGGCGGCCACGTGGACAAGGGCCAGAGAGCACACAGCTGAGGGCCGTGGCTCAGCCACGTGACCGCCGTGCGACTTCACACAAAACGTGGTGCCTCAGTTTCCTCGGCTCTCAGACGTGGGTGGTCTCCCAGGGGGTGGTTGGGAGGATGAACTGAACTAACCCATGTCCGTGCTGAGAACACGCTAAGTTCCAGGGGAGTGTGGCGGCTGTCATCTTCAGGCGGATGAAGTAAGCGTCCTTGGAAACTGATGGGAGGACAGCTGTGACAACGTATTTCTCCCCCAAACTGCTAACGGCAATATATTTTCAAAATACGGCCATCTGAATCACAGAGAGGATTAACCCAGAAAAGAAGTATTTTATCAGTGTTCTCTGCCACCCTGACCCTAGCCAGCAGGGCTCACTGATTCTACTCGAGACGAAGCCAGAGACGGACGGAACGCTTCCCCGTGCCAGGCACCACCCTAGCCCCTCCGCAAACATCACCTCGTCCCCTCGTCCCAACAGCCCATGCAAGGTCCGTGCTGTTGTCATCCTTGGCTTGCGGGGAGGAAACTGAGGCCGAGGACTGAGCTAGCCTAACTGGCTCGGGGACCTGGAGCCACACCGCTATATGGCCACACCAGGAAGGACGGTTGTAGGAAGAGAACAGGCACAAGAATTAGACCGTCTTAGCCCAAAGAAGAGAACACTTTTCCATCAGCAAAAAGGCAGTATACATGCCTGTTTGCCCAGAAAACTTTCAATACCGAAGGTCGAATGGATCGCACTTTGCTCAACCACGAAAGCGAGAGGAGGAAGCCTACTTTCCAAGCGCTGTGGTGTGTTCTTACAAACTGTCTCCGGGAACAACGCTGGAAGGAAAACTCTTCCTCTTGGGAGGTGAAAGACAAAGTCTTTGTTCCAACTCCACACATGCAGACAGACGTGACAAACACTAGCGACCCTGCTGCCTCGTGTCACCATGGGACGCAACCCTGGGCGGTGCGCAGGGGAGGGACTGTACACAGCCGGAGTCATGCTGTCACTAGTGGCAAACAAAATGACTTGGGAGGTGGTACCAGAATTCTTGCTCCGTTCCCTTTCAAGAATGGGAAATTGGCAGGATGCGCAACACCTGCATTTGGAGCTGGCTGAAGACTAAGAATTTTACCTGTCGGTTAGAGTTGGATTCCAAGTAGCATGGCAGTCACCCTCTGTGGCACTTTTCATGACTGTCCCCCCTTATTAACCTGCTTGTGCCAGCCAGACAGCCAGCCCTGTCTGACCCTGCGCCCAGACACTCCTGCATCCCACTGACAGGGCTGAGCCCTGGTGGCTGTCTGGTTATTTCCTCAGCAAGCCCACAACTCTTGCATCCATTATGTGAGCGTCCAGAATCCCTCTCACTTGGTTCAGAGCACGGTCTGCAGTTGTTTGGAATCGGAGGCCAATATTAACGTTTCACGTCACGCGAAGGGGCAGAAGGGCGCAGAGAAGGCCGCCCAGCTGTCAGCCCCAAGCCAGCTCTGCAGGCGCGCCGGCCCGGCCACCGCTCCCCGTCCTAGGGAGGTGGCTTTGCTCGGGCTGGCAGTGCTGCAGTGCGCTGGCGTGTCATCCTGCCCATCCCCCTGCACAGACAGATTCCCTGACATCACGGGGCCAGGCCCTGCCCGTGGCATCTCCGCCCACAGCATCCAACAGTCACCACGACTCTGTGTCGCCACAGCCTGTTACTGGCTTTTGTTCCTGGGCTGCATGCTCGGCGCCAGAGGCCACCCCCCCCCCGCCCCCCGCTAACTACGCCCTGAGCTCTCTGACGTTAGTAAGCTGCTCTGAGAAGCACTTCATGAAGATACTAAAAGCAATTATTTGCCTCTTAACAAAATTATATCACAAATTACGGCATCTCTGAGCCTCTCAAGTCCCGAGGGGGAAGGGAATGATAAGTAATGTGAGAAATACTCCCCAACGGAAACGGAGGAGCTGGCACCCCTGCTGCAGGTCTGCCGGACCCTGCTGACCGGGAACCGGAGGCTTCGGCCGGCACAGCCAGCCCCGTCTCTAAGGCTTGCTCAGGAAAACGACGGGTGTCGCCTCTCCATCACTGCCATGTCAAACGCGCCAGCCTTGTGCCTGTTTCAGTTTTCCAGCTTTGTTATCACCATTAACACAGTAGCATAAAACCTTGGCAAATTCAGAGCTATCACCTGAGCACTATATTGTGTGTGTGAATAACGAGATAAAGGGAATACGATTTCTCAGGAGACATTTTTTTCTGATTACGTTACAGCAAAGAGAGTACATTTGAAGATTTACTCACTCACAGATTTCTGTGAGCGCCTCCTGCCTACTGGGCTCGGGGGTGGGAGCTGCCTTGGGCAGGAGCGAGGCCTCCCTGCCCTTGTTTTCGAGACAGCAAATAACTTCTGGGGCCCGAAGGAGCCAGGATTGTTTGATTCACATGTTGGGGGAGCGCGAGAAAGCAAATAATGATCCATGGGGCAGATTCGTTTGGCCCACTTCTCACCCATGATGATTCAAACCAAGACCCCTGTGACTGAGCTTTGAGGGGCTCCAAGCCCTGCGTCCCAGGCCAGGCCAGGCAATGCATGAAGCAACCGAGCCACCCCAGGTGGGAACAGACGGCCAGGGGTACACATTTCCACGAGCAGGTGGGGGCGCCCAGGGCCCAGCCTGCGCACGCACCCCCACGCAGCGGCCTCCTCTGGCTGCAGCTGCTGCGGTAGCTCCTGGCTCTCTGTTGCTGCCCTGAAGTGGCGGCTGCGCCCACCTCTCTGAAAGAACTCGTGACTGTTCGCACAGAAAGGCTCTCCCACCACCATCCCCAGGGAAGTCACGCTGGAAGTCCCGGCTCTACGGATGGGACGAGACAGGCTCCGAGTGCAGCTCCACTGCGGCGTCCCAGCTCCGGGCGTGCCTCTGCAGCCCAGCACCTGCGTGCTCAGCCCCTGGCTGGCCTGGCTGCAGGCCCTGCCGCCCTTCCCCATGGTTCTCTGACTCTGGTGGGTGGACCGAGTCACCCAAGGGCTTTCTAACAGACTGGTGGGCCCTGTCCCCGAAGGTTCTTGTTTTTAGTAGGTCTGGGGAAGGCCCAGAGGTTGCATTTCTCGCAAATTCTCCAGTGATGCTTGAGGCTTCTGGTCTGGGGCTACATTTCAAGAACTATGGCCCCAAGACCCCAGGCTCCTTCCCACCCAGGTAGAGAAGGGTTGGAGAGACACCTGTTGGGGCAGAAGCAGAGGTTCACCCACACGGACCCAGGAGACATCACCTTGTGAAACCGCGCCCGGCCCCTCCACACTGGCTCAGCTTGGTCCACAGCAGAGCTGGCACGCTCTCGAGTGTGCTAGGGGCAGGAAACCATTCGCAGTCTCCCACCTGTGCAGCTCCCAGCACCTTCTCCACCCTCCCACCAAATCCCACCTCTTCGGTGCCTCTTGTCTCAGCTGACTACATGGGAGCTCTTGCAGGCACCTGTCTCCGCCTCTGGCTTTTCTCTAAAGCTTTTTTAAGTACACGGTGTCAGGGGATGAGGGTTTCCCACAGTCACACAGCGGCTCCTTCCCAGGGCCTTCTGGGTGCCTGCGTCCACGCACCCTGCCCCAGACAGAAGGTCAGCGGTGCTGACGGGCCTGCAGCAGGGTCTGGCTCTGGAGCCGCCCATCCTACCTGTACCCGTTTCAGCAGAAGCAGCCTTTGTAGACCAGGCAGCTTCGTGGGAGTGGGAAGGGCGCCAGAGGGGAATGAAGAGCTGCAGGTTTAATCCTGTCACCACGTGACTTTGGAAAAGTAATGGTCACCTCGCGCCTCAATCTTCCCATCTGTACCACGGGGTTAGTACTATCTCTTACTGTAGTTTTGAGGATGAAATAAACTAACGTGTGAAATCTTGCTAGTGGTAAGTCTCTCTTAAGTCTGAGCTATTACATACCTATGGGGGCAACTAAGAAAATAAGTTTAAAAACTTTTAAATGGCTTTAGATTTATAGATGAGTTGCAGAAGGCAGAGCTCCCATATACCCTTCACCCAGTTTCCCCTCATATTAACATCTTACATAACCATGGTGCATTTGTCAAAACCCAGAAACTAACCTTGACATATCACTACTGTTAACTAAATTACAGGCTGAACTGGAATCAGAATTAATGTAGGCGCTCTGCTCCAGGATCCAACCGGACACCAGGTTGTACTTCACTGTTACATTTCTGTCTGCCCTGGGACAGGGTCTCATTGGTCCCTTCTTTTTCACGACGTTAGGAGTTTTGAGGAATGCTGGTCGGGCGCTCTGTGGCTGCCCCTGAATTTAAGTGAGCCTGATGTCTCCCAGTGACTAGATCGGAGCCCCCAGTCTTTAGGAAGAACAGTGTGGAGGTGAAATGCGCTGCTCAGCACATGCCACCAGGGGGTCGGGGATGACGCGCTGCTGCCGACCTCGATCTTCTGAAGAAGGTGGTGTCTGCTGGGCTGCTCAGTACAGCCACTGCTTTCCTCTTCGTCACTCCAAAAGCAAGTTAGTGACTAAGTCCAGCCCATACTCAAGGGGAAGGGAGTCAATCTCCCCTTCACGGGGGTTGGTATCCACAGAGATTATCTGGAGTTCTCCTATAGGGAAGATGTGTCATTTACTTATATCAGCATGAACTCAACGTATACTTATTTTACACCTTGGGTCAAAATCCAGTACTAAGTCATCTTCTTGCTCCAAGTCTTCGGCTTTGGTTACTGGGCGCTCTTCCAGGCTGGCTCCTTCTCTCGAGTCTTTCCTTACTGTCTTGACATTACAAGATGCTCCAGGTTCATCCCAGCCCTCCGATCAGCAATTTCTCTAAGGAGCCCTGGTTCCTTTTATTGGAGAATGGCATTTAGAAACCAAGATCCAGGTGCTGGATGTGCTCATTGCTGTCAGGGTGTCACTGCTTCTAGGCTCCCGCAGCGGACAGAGCAAGAAGGGATATGTAAGTGCAGCAGCCTGTGTGCACACACGTCTGCGATTACCTGTGTCTGCACACGCATTAAAATGAACACGAGTCTAACAGAGCACTGTGGTGCTCAGCCTAGCCTTCTAGGGGGCATGTACACAAACCCCAGCACAACTGACTATTACAAAGAGCAAGATGAAAAAACATTTCCAGCCAATCACTGGCCCAGAACACAATGAATGGTTAGTGGGGGGCTCATACCCCCTTTTCTTTGGCTGCAGTCATGGCCATCTTTTCATTTCTCTTTGATAGGATTCCTTTCCCTCAAAGTGACTCATTTTAAACATCCTAAATTAATGGTCACCTAAAAATTTAAAATCCCTAAGTAACCCCAGAGTTTTAGAGAGAGAAAATTTCATGAAGTCAGACACCCACAGAATGTTCTCAGTTTAGGAAGTTTGGGGTTTGCTGCTGGAAAAGCGGAGAACCCCCAGTACTCGGGCATCCGATGTAAGACAGCGCCTCCACCAGGAAACCAAGCACTGGCCAGACTCCTCAGGCTCTCAGCTGCACCACCGTTCCTCTGGGTTATGAACAACTCACTTCAAATCTCGGAACCTAGTTCATTCTCAGGGCCCTACTGAGCACGGCAACAGGAGGCAGTTTCTGACGTTCTATCAGATAATCTAGCTCAAAAATACGTAGATCTCTCCCCTCGGACCTACAAAATAAAATTTTAAACTCTTTGGTGTGGCATGGGATGCTCTCTCCAACAGTCTTCAGCTCCTTTTGGGGGGAGCGTTTCTTATCACTCACCGTCTCCCAGGCTCACCTGGAACTGACAAGCCTTGGGCGACGCCAGCCCTTCCCTGCGTCCACCTGGCAGATCTCCTGTTCTTCTGAGTGTGGCTCAGACTCATCTCCGTCTTACGATTTACAGCTGCTACTGAGCATCTGCAGCAGGCCAGGCATTCTGCATGTGTCATTCCTACTCCTCAAAATAAATCCAAAAGGAGAAATTTCCTCTTCTTTTCACAGGTAAGGAAACTGAGGCTCAGAATATGTGCTACCTGCCCCAGGTCACGCCGCTTGTGAGGACAGGGCAGGGATCTGAACGCAGATGGACCCCAGACGCACGCTCTCTCCAGTCCTTGGCAAACGCACACATCCTCCCCATTTCCCTGCACGTATTGTCTCCACAGAGTGCGCTTCCCGAGAGCAGGGCCTCCGTCCGGCGTCCCTGGCACCAGCTCTGGAGCAGGTGCTCCGTGAATGGAAAGAAATACTATTTTCTGGGTAAAGCTTCTCCTGGAAGCCCACTTACCAATGAGGTCGTCTGACCTCTGGGGCAAGGGCTCTGAGTGACCACTGCTCTGCACAGTGGCCTCCAGGAGGAGGACACCAATTAGTGGTTTTATTGCTTGTCCCAGTGGGGAGAGAGCCGTCAGAACCACCAAAACCCACTGGAGTGGACTGGAAAGCGCGTGAGAAGCTGTATCAGTTTACCTGGCTGGCTGCCACTTCCCTGGGGCTCAGGTAAGGGAATTATGTGACCACTGTGTTCGGGGCGAGATTGGCAGCCTGGAGGAGGCTTGCCGGACTCCCTCACGGACGCAGCTGTGCCATCACAGAAATGCCGCCTCGCCCTGCCCGAGGGGCTGCACATCACTCCCACGGGCCCCTGCCTCCTCGATGCCCCCACTTCTCCCCGAAATGAACCAGTATTCGGAACGCAGACGGCTGGCAGCGCACCTTAATGAGTGCCTATAATTAGCCACAAGAGTGCTCACGCAGTAGTCAGGTTAGGCCATTGCAGAAACGTGGCATTTGTATTGCATTATACGAGACACATTTTCCAGAGCAGTCTCGGAAAGTGTGCGTGGGCCGGAACACGGGTGAGTGAACAGAAAGTGTCCACGAGAGAACCCGTGAGGACGGTTGCTTGAGCTGAGCTGCCTTGGGCCTTGCAGCCAGAGCAGAAGGAAAACTTTTGCCTTGGCAGGTAAATGAATGAAGGAGCAATCACCAAATACCATCTGCTATTTTAAAACGCGTTATTTGTGGCTCAAGTGCACATGTGCCCTCCTGTTGCTATTTGGACCGGGAGCGAGAGGCCATCTCCCGTTCCATTTACAGCCCTTGGCCGCGCCGGCAGGAAGGGCTGATGAGACACAAGGAGGCATGACTGGAACTATTTCTGTAGAGAACTGTAATTGCTGCTTAGGAAGTCTCCTAAATTTTTTAGGAAGCTCGGAAAGATGGGGAAAATGAAGTCACTTAATTCCTTCCCAGAATAAACAGGGCCACCGGAGCGCATTAAGCCACTCCTGCCGGGCAAGCCATTTAAGATGTCCAAGTGCAGAGGAGAGGGTAAGGGCCGGCCGGAGATAAGGCACAAGCTGTACCACTCTGATTTTCCAAAGCAACGGCTAAATTTAGACTCAGGAAAGACGGCCACACTCCACTTCTTCAAAACTCCCGGCTCTGTGCCCCAAAACACAAGAAATGGAGCCAGCCGTTCTCCTTAGACTTCCTTCACCTGCAGTGCTTTTGGGTTCGTATTGCTTCTCCTTGGTCTGTGTTTTGCTCTGCTTGCAAATGCTGAGCCTCAGACACGTGTCGGGAAAAATCGGGGTGCCGCCACGATGACTCACGAGGCCAGGAGAGCAAAAGTCACAGCGCTGCAATCGACGACTACGGCTCATCTGAGGTCTCTCAGTACTGGGCTTGGAGGACCATGAGAGTAACAACCCACACGTGTTCAGGACTTGAGCTGCGGTCCCACTCTTGCTCCGCCCGCAAGCCTAATCTGCACGGACACGGAGGCTGACACGAGGAGCTCAGCAGTAGCAGAGCATGGCACCAGGCAGAGACGAGCCCCCCAAGTGACGCCAGGGCCAAGCACATGGTCAGTGAAGCAGCCACCCTGACCGGCATGCACAGCCGTGAACCTGCAGCCAGGGAGTGAGAGTGTGAAGGTGAAGGACGCCAGGGCCCTGACATTGTCTGCAAAAGAGCAGCTCTCCCAAATGCAGCCAGTTGGGAGGACCCTGCCGTTGGGAGGACTCTTTCCACACATGGTGAGGACGAGGGGCGGTATCGGCACGGATGGAGGCACTCCGAAGGAGGAATGGTGACACAGACGAGACTCGGGAGAGTAGAGCTCGTCCTTGAGAGAGCACCGGGATGGGTGAGGTCCTCATAAGTGCAGGAATGAGGCTCGGGATGCAGGATGATCTGACCGGGACATGCACACGTGGCAATGGAGTGACATCCAAGTGCACAGAGAAAAAAGGAAAAATACATCCATGAGCCGCCAGCAGGTTGGTCTGTGGGGCCGAACTGTGACCAAAAACCAAACCGCTTGACATCTGTCAGGAAGAACCACGGGGAACCAGGGCCAGACAGACTCGCTCTGCAAATGTCCCCCGAGCACCCCTGCTCAGCACGGAGACCATGGCTCTGGGATGCCACTGTGACCAAGACAGCTCAAGGTGCGACCACCACCAAATTCGATATGAGCCTTTATTTCAAGCACCTCCATCTAACACAAAGGTCAAGGGATACCCCGAGTTCCTTCTGTCCCCACTACATTCCCAGGGCCTAGCACAATGCCTGGCACATAGTAGGCCCTCTGCAAATATTTACTGAATAAGTGACTTCATTGCATCTGCTCAGAACAGACCATGTGAATTTCAAGAAGGCCAAGGGATAGGATGTTGGGCAGAACGAAGTTTTGCCTCCTTAGTCATTCCCATGAGGTGCTCTCCTCGGCCAAGCTGTGGAAAGCACAGCCGTGGCCTCTCCCACGGCCACCCCTCAGCTGATCCTAGGGAAGGTGCCTAGGGCCGGGCCCCAGAAGTCAGAGAAAACGTCTCATCGAAGCTGGTGCACAATTCCCTCACTTGGCAGTTTTCACCTTAGAAGTGTTCTCTGTCAAGGTTAGGGCAGAGGTAATGACAAAGCTCAAGAGAAAAGAAAACTGCTGGGAAGATGTGTTACGTGGTACCTGGGAAAAGATGTAAGAGAGAGAGAGGAAAACACTGGCCGCTTCTAGCTAACCCTCCTAAGTTATACCGGATGTTATCTGAGTTCCTGGGGGTTTTCAACATCTGACCGAAGAACCCACACGGGTTCAGGACGTGAGCTGCATCCCACTCTTGCTCCGCCCGCCGCCCGGAGGCCGCGCTTGGCAGCGCTGTGTGGTCAGAGCTGATGGTGGCAATGCTACCTGCACAGGCTTCCCGGCTCTCTTGCGGACTCGAGAGAGAGTGGAAGTCCAAGATGTTTCAGAAATACGTATTTTTTTTTAAATGCTAGATTCTACACAGAGAGCCTTCAGTTCCAGAACTCAACATTTATTAGCTACAATAATATTTGTTCACAATGCTGTAAGCTTTTGTAAAACGCTGGAATAAATAAAGGTGAAGTGCTTTCCAAGTTCAGAGGCTGAAATGCAGTATTTTAAAAGAAATAGGTGTATTACTTTAAAATACTGGCCACTTTATAATGTAGGTCTTAATACAGAAAATGATTTAAGAATACTATTTTACAATTTAGCACAGGCCTCTCTGACAAGCGATAGAGAATAAACTTTTTTTAAAAAGCCAAATTATACCACTTGAAACATTTTGTTCAGGAATAAAATACTTCTCCAAAGGAACCACCAGAGTTTTATTAGAAAGTTTTCAGCCATGTCACTCCTTCTTGGTGGTGTCGGGCTCCCAGGCCACCCAGGGACGTGAGGCTGCTCGATGCCTGCAGCCTGCCCCGCCCGCATGTGGCGTCAGGGAGCTGGGCTCGCACTCACGTCCCCCAGTAGCACTTGGCGCCCAGACCAGAGCAGTCTTCACGCTTCTGCGAATTCCAGATCAGTGAGGCCTGAATGGATGTATATTTGAGGCCAGTATTCAAACATCCCCTGGATTAGGGGCAAAGCAAAACACACAACAGTGTTTTCCACTAAACAGGGATACCCCCCGATTTCAGCCTGTCCTGCTGGCCTCAGGGAAGTCCCCAAACTGGGCTTCTCTAATTACCCCACTCAGAGTGTGGGTGGCCTAAAGGTTCTGGGAGCATTTGACAATGGAACAGAAGATCAATAACCAAGTCGAAGGGCAGTGGGCACTCTCCCTGGGAGCCACACGCCGCTAATCCCTAACCTATCCCAGGGGCCCCTCTCCTCCCCTCGTCCCCGCCAGCCCGAGTTCCTGGCCCTG
This sequence comes from Sturnira hondurensis, assembly GCF_014824575.4. NCBI lineage: Eukaryota > Metazoa > Chordata > Mammalia > Chiroptera > Phyllostomidae > Sturnira > Sturnira hondurensis. The sequence goes on from NW_028086562.1 coordinate 862,455, forward strand.
ACCCCTTCCCTCTCTGCCTCATTTCTCCCTCCCTGGATCCAGGTCCGTCTGTCTGAGGTGACTGACGAAAGAGGTGTCTGATTAACAAGAGATTAGGCAGGAGCAAGATTTTTCGATAAGACTACCATAAAGGTCAGGCAAAGGTGCCATCCAGAAGAGACAGGCTCAACTCTCCAGAACGGTTAACCGGGAGTCCCAGATCTGGCTGGATCAGCAGGCAAAGCAAAGGGGAAGCAATCAGTTTCAGGGTCAAGGTCAACTGCTTTGGATAGCGTGGATTTTCTTGGTATTAAGACCTGAAATCCTAATAAGAAAGAGACTGTCACTCTGACTGGGGCGGCTCCATGGGTTGGGTGTCATCCCGCAAACCAAAAGGTCGCTGGTTCCATTCCCAGTTGAGGCACAGGCCTGGGTTGGAGGCCAGGCCTCCAGGTTTGGGGGCACACAAGAGGCAACCAATTGATGTTTCTCTTTCTCCCCTTTCCACTCTCTCTAAAAATAGATAAATAAAATCTTCTAAAGAAGAAAGACATCATGACGTCAGTGTCTTTGTAACGAAGGCAATCCTGGGTTTCGAATGACGACGTCCGATGCCATTTGACTGTTAAAGGCCCAAGGCAGCACCTCATGAGGGTAACTTAACAGAGGCGGGGGTGGCCTTCACAACTCCTTCACAGTTCAGTGTGAGCTAAGGGTAAATTGAAGCATTTATAGGCAATAAATACTGTTATTTACGGCTTACTCTTTCTTGAACAATATTTTATGATCCTGATTTTTAAATCTAAAAATTGGCTAGTCGAGTGTTTTACATTTCTTGAAGGAAAAGCCTTCTACGCTTTATTGGGGTTTCAGCTGTTTATCATTAAGTAATTCCAACTGCAAGTCAGGGGCCCTTAACTTCCAAGCGTCTCTTTACTGCAGGGACTAGCACGTTTTCGTCTTTCCCTGCTTGGGAACAGAGGTATCTAGGGGTTTAGCAACAAGCAGTGTCCTGCATAGGTCATTTCTTCCCATGATTTCTCACAGAAAAAGCGTGGCGGCTGCCAGTAAACACAACGGTCAGGGACGAGCCGGCCCTGTTTACAGCCTGGTCCCTTCAGTGCCTCTGAGCGACCCTGGGCGACTGTCTGCTGAGGGCCGTCCCTGTGCTGACACAGGACAGACACGTGGGAGAAGTTTCACAGGGACCCAACATGGACTTCCCCAGTGAGGAAAGGACCCCTAACAGGGACTCTTACCCTTCATGCTGTGGCCCCTTCCCCAGACAGTACGCACATATACGACGAGTCCCATTCAATTTCCAGGGACTCCCAGACCCAGGGAGACCCATGGGTTCCAGCCTCAGGACCATCTTGTGGGGATGGCCTGTTGAAACATCCCCAAGCTGCAGACAGGAAATGCTCCCCAAGAGATGTTTGTAGTTAGCGGACCACACAAACCAAACGTTGGGTCAGAGATGCTTTGAAAATAACAGGTTAAATGAAACTAAACACATTTACATCTTCAGCGTACTTTTCTGAACCTTAATACGTATGCCTGTGCTTCCTAAACCTGCCTGAACACTTCGAATGTGGGAGAGTTTCTTACACGCCTTCCCTGTGACCAGAGCTCCCACACAGGAGTTTCAGAACTAAGACTAGTCCTGAAGAGCCCCTGGTGCAGACGGTCTCCGAAGTTAGGGAACTCCCTCCTGGTCCACACTCTTCTTCGTGGTGGGCTGGGCACTGCTCCAGCTTACCAGAGACCCCCAAAAGTGACGTGGGCTAAGGGGAGTGTCCCCCTGGGACCTGTACAGGAGACTGTTTGACCCTGCGTCTCTGCCCACCGTCTCCTCTCTTCCTTCCCAGTCTCTCCCCCCCGGCCCTGCTCACTTCGGACCGCCGCAGACACGCACAAGCACCCCTTAAACCAATTTTCTCCTTCCCTTTCAATTGCTCTAATGCTCCAGAAGGATTCTTCTCACTCTCTTACCTTTGTTCCATTTGAGAATAAAAATAAGGTTGTAACTATCATTGATAATAAGGATGCTAGGGTTATTAAGAAACTTATTCTCTCAGGGTTTAGCCTTATAAAAAGGTAGAGAGTTAGACTTTGAAATTTCAGAGAATCATGCAGAGTTCTAGCTATGAATTAAGAATCTTCCCCAAGAAGTTTCCATTTACTGGTTATTTTGCATATACACGTATTTCTATTCAAGCAACATCATTTAATATGCAAATGTGAAGCTCCTTGTTTCTTTTGTTTCGTTAACAGGAGTGTCTGCTATATATTTATATACCACGTAGATTATGCGTTGCACATAAAGTTTTATGGTATACAGGTGATATGTATATAAACACACATTATTTTAATTATTTCCCCCTGCAAAGCATAGATTGCTTCCTAGGGGTTTGGAAAGGGTTCTGGTCTCTGGGAGCCTGGGTCCTGCCTATCATTTGCTGTGCTGTTTATCTGGGACAAGTGACTTAGAAGCTTTTAGAATTTCATCAGTTTTAGGCTGAGTACTTCCTACTTTTCACATTAGAGGAAACATTTTTCATATACACACAAAAATGCCAGGGGCATTGATTCTGGCTAGAGCAGAATGAACGGTTTCTTTTGCTAGAAAAGACAAATGGCTATTTAAGTACATTCTCTGCTGATTAATCCGAACCACAGAGTGTAACGTGAAGGACACGGACCACAGTTCTAGAGACCGGCCCCAGGAACTGGCAGCACCACCAAAAGGCTTGCTGGAAGGGGACGGAGGTTCTGGTGTCACTGCACCGAGGTGGGACCACAGGGGGGAAACCGCGGAGTCCCGGTAGTGTGTGCCCCTGCGGTTTGAGAGTGAATGGCGGCCTCTTCAGGAATGGGACCATCACGGTGAAGAGTACAGCATGCCGGTCCCTGTACAGTCCGCCCGCCTAGCGTCCTCTCCCCTTCCCTGGGCCCTTGTGTCTCCCAGGGGAGCCACCCCCACCCTGGGCTCAGGTCAGGTGGCGCTGACCTCTGTCTCTGGCGCCAGGCCTCGCTAATGACAGCAGCGCCTTCTCTCATTCAAGTGGCTGGACGCAGGAGCCCCACCAGGACAGGGAGGACAGAACAGTTCCTGGAACTACCGGGAAAGAAGAGCCGTTTTCCCAGAGGTACCTGCCAAAGTTGTCCCGGCCGTCCTGCTGGCATTCTGGGAAATCCTGCCCGAGGACACGAACAACATGGAGGCGAGCCGGGGGAGGGGACGAGAGGCTCCTGCTGCCATCCTTTAAGTGTCCAGAACCAGCGGTACCTGAAGACGGCTCCGCGACAAGACTCCATCGGGGGCCGTGGACGCCCTTGTTCACAGAGGTCAGGTTCAGTTCTGACACAGCTAAATGAGGGGTCTAGGGTAAACCTATCAGTTGACATGTGGATCCTTTAGCTAAATAAAAATTGGGAAAGTCCTACTTCCGCTTACAAACTAAAAAATATTCAGTGTCATTAAATATGCCTTAGCAGTAGTACACAAATATCACCCGATTTCTCTATAAATCATGGGGTAAGTCGTGGCGGAAGTAAGCCCTCACGCTTATCTGAGCCATTTTGATCACCCACAGAAACAGAAACACAGGGAAAGGTGCCCCGGGCTCCCGCCTGGCGGGAGACCATCTGCCGCTGGATCGCACAAGTAGGGAGGCACCCTAACTCATTCGGCCTTGGGTTACTGCCACGGCGACTCTCATGACAGCCACGTCCCCCAGTGGGGACTCAGGACAGAGCCCGGATGTGCAGAGAGGACTCAGGAACTCGCTGGCCCATGGGCCATCGGCGGACTCTGACCGGGGCCACAGGAAGCCATAGGCCTCACACACATGAGGATCTGAGACAGAAACTTCCCAAATTGACACCCTCACTTGCTCAATGACCTGTGATTTTAGAAAACTGCCGACAGGGACCACTAAATTGATCTCCTCAACCACTACGGGTCGGTCCAGGAGACACAGCAGGTGCTGCAGGGCAGAGATGCAAGGCATTGACCTGAGATGTCTCATTTGGTTCGTGGCAGAGCTGACACGAAAGACCAGTGCTCACCCTACTGTGTTGCATCGAAGCAGACAGCTGCTGTCTACACACATTCCCAGACAGCAAGCTTCCGCCAACCCTGAGATAGCCGGAAAGATGATTCAGGTGTCGGGCCAGCTATCTGCTTCACACTGGTACAGGCCAAGACTTCAGGGCCACTTCAGTGAAAACCCAAGTCCACCGAGGACCTTGGACTGACCTGAAAGGGACAGCTGGTGGACCTGAAACGGACAGCCTGAATCCCCAACAGGCAACACTGGACTGAAGAACCCATTATGTTCTCACTCCATCCAGGGAGTAACACCGAGCATATGATCTTTTTGTCCAATCACATCATTGAGGAAACCCCGCCTCCCAGATTTCATCATGCTGGGGCGGTAGGGGTGCCCTCCAGAGAGGGGTAAATCTAAGGGGGGGGGCTCCCGGTGAGGGAAAAGGCTGCACTGATGAGGTGAGATTTGAGGCAGAATTCAGAAGGGAGCGTGGGGCAGGGGAGAGCAGGCCAGCCACAGCGCGACAGAGGCTCCCTGCCTCCTGCTAAGTAGTCGCTGCCAGGCAGGGGAAGGCCAGCAAATTGAGTAGGGTCAGATTTGGAGGGCGGTGCAAGTCAGGGGAAAGTGAAAAAAGAGAGAGACTAACTGCTTAATTTGAGAATTTGCTAAATGTTAACCTGTTTGGAGAAACACATTTCCATTAATGGCCATCTCTTTCCGCATTACAAAAATGTTATGTAAGTTTAGCATCAGCAGCTTAACTCCTATAAACATTTACCCTCCGTATTTTACCTTCCTCAAATTAATATTTAATCATTAATTACAATTTGCTTAACAACCGACACGCAGTAGGTGCTTAATGTATGTTGATTTCTCTATACATCTTATGTCTAAAGTGGCGATGTGCTTTCGAGCTTACAGGACAACACAGAATTACCCAACTTACAGGTACTGTGATGTACTTTTGAAACTAAAAATTTCAGTTAGAACTTGAGAGGCACTTCACTAAAATGCAGCATCCAGCAAGGTTACCCTGGCATTGTCTTACCCCCCCCACCCTGCTCCCCCCCAAAGTAGCACTGTGGTGGCAATGGACCCGGCCCTACAGGCTCAGGGGTGGAGAGCACATGTCTCCTGCCAGGAAGTAAAGGCATCTCCCCACCTGCCTGCCGTGCGTGCGCCCAGACCGAGGCATGTCAGGGAGGAGCAAAGAACTCTGGGCCATCTGACTTCAGGGCCATCCACTGGGGAGGGAAGAAGCCCAGCACTGTGGGTCCTCAGGGTCGTGAACTCGAGTATCTTTGTGGTGAGGTGACGGCACCCATGTGCGTCACTGCAGGCTCCTGAGCATTGCCTAAATGGTCAATGTGACTAACTGCTAACGTGTAGCTTTTAATGTGATTCAGTGCCTCTCACCTCCACGTCGCCCATCACCACTTAAAATTAATTGCTGGTTGTCAGAATGTACCTGGAAGATAGAAAAATGCACTGTCTGCAAGGTGTCAGAAAGACAAACCCCTGCATGGCTGCTTTTACCATAGCAACAAGCCTGGAGAGCAGCGCGCGGCCCGCCGCTAGAACGCGTGGGAGATTTTACGGAACGAACGTTGTTTCTGAATTAATTAGTCCCGCCCCCTCCCCCTGCCCCGTTTCACTCTCCTGGACCCTCACTTTCCTCTTGCCTAATCCTTGATTTCATCTCGTTTGATCTCGCCTCATTATGCAATGTGTATTTCTGTGAGCTCCCTTAAATCACTTTTTGAAAAAAAGTTGAGGTGTACACAAATCAACTTGTATCATGTGTGGGCGCCAAAAGCTTCTGGGCGAAGGAACACGTAAGTGAAATGAGCTCCCAGATACCGGGCTCACGGACTGCAGCGGGCACTGCAGCTGGTGTCTGACAGCGGAGGCTCGGAACCACTCAGAGTCTCCTTTTGAAAAGATCAATGGAATACAAATATTGAGTCCCTCTAAGGCAGAGGGAGCCGAGCCCTTAAAGATGAGAGGACACGGCAGGCACCTGGGAAAGGGGCGGGGCAGAGCACAGAGGGAAAATAAAGAACTTCCAGTAACCACTGCATAGGCTGAAGAACTGTGCCACCTTCAACAGAAACAGCTTTTTTCCCCCAAACCTCTCTGAGTGATACCTGAAGTTGTGTCTTAAATACGCATGAGCACTTCTCCCTCAAGCATTTAAAACACGGCAGCCTACAAGCACAGCTCTGCAACTTCATGAGTTCAGGACAGCAGTGACCAAAACAGCAGAGAAACTCGGAACAGCCCCAAAGGCAACTGCACCCCCACGTGTGCACAGCAGGCCCTGCCCGAGGACAGGGGCCTTGAGCTGAGCACTCGGCCCTTGGCAGTCAACAAGGGCTTCCCATCTTTCACTCGGAAACTTTCCACGTCAACCGATCCTTAAACGTCCCCATCTTTCTCATGTGAGGTAGGAATTCTCGCCCCACTGGCTGTCTGTGTCCCCTGGAATGGTCGCCGTGGAAGCACTGCAGTGGAAGTACTGAGCCGTCTGTAACCACGTCGTGGAAGTCCTGGCCACCGTTACAGACGGAGAGGCCCAGAGGGTCCCGAACAGAAGCCTGAAGAAAATAATACGTGCCTGTGTGTGTTTATCACAAAAACAGAAGACCTGGTGAAAACCCTTAAATGATACAATACTGCTATCAACTGTGGCCCTAAATACTGCATGTCCACTTGGACTGTGTGGACTGTCATGAGTCAGGGCGACCGAACTGAGGTCCCTGGGAACACGCAGCGGTCGGTCCTCTTGTTTGTTTTCACTACCAAGCTAAAGTTCTTTGGAGATGTATGTCCTGTGAGGAAATGCTACGTTCTAGAACACTAAATATTATTGCCCCCAAATCAAGTATGAAGAGAAACATAAGCTTGTTTGCTATCATCTAATTCTGGTCTTAAAATAATAAATATTTGCCTATAAACACACACCATGCAAAGTGCTACTGCTTCCCAGGTCTTTATCAGGTTCCCAGGCAACAGTTTCTCCCTATGACACAGACTTTAAGGGGAAAGAGAAAAGAGCAGCTAGATGTTTACCACATATGACAAAGTTTGTTGGAGCACACATTTAAAGTTCTGGGTTTGGGCCTCGCTGGTGAGAAAACTGCACTGCGCTGAACCAACTCCCAGAGGCCTTTCTGTGAGCTTCTGCGAGGCCTCGCCCCTTAATGCTTCGAGCTTTACTAATCAGAGGCTCCAGGCCAACCGACAGAAATCAACCAAGCACAGTGCGCAAAATACAAAACAGTTTAAAACTGTCATCACTCCCTTGTGAAGCAGTTGCTTAAGATGATAGTTTGCAAGAGTACTACAGTTTCAGAAACGTATTTGCCTGCCTACTTCGTGGAGAAATTTGTTTTGAGCCTGCAGAAATCGGTGGAGATAGAAAAACACCCCAGCAGCTCTGACAGCCTCTGACGTTCTGCAAGACCCAGGAAACCAGATCCCGAGGTCCTATAAATGCAAGAGGGCCCACCTGCGCTTGGCTGGGGGAAGCGAGGGTCACCTGCCCCAGGTGTGCAGGTAAGCAAAGCTCTTAGAAGTTCTTCCAAACTCAGTCTCTGAACTCAACCAACTTTCCCCACCGACTTCTACGCACGGATTAATAAAGCGTTCATTCACTCCATTGGCCTGCTAGGGAAGGCAGCCTCCAACCACCGCGTCCTGCGGAGGCGCCGGGCCCAGCCGCTCTCTTCCCGCGGAGGGGGCACCTATCCCGGCCCTTCTCGCTTCTCCCCGCACCCCACCAATCCAGCACCTGTCCGGACCCTTTACGCCGCGCCCGCCGAGGGCGAGAGGGCACCTATCGCCCCCCCTCTTCTGACGAAGGGGCACCTGTCCCCATCTCTCTCCCCGTCCCTGCCCGCCCATCTTCCTGCGCCCTGCAGTGGGAGGGAGTGCTTCTTCCGAAAAGCCCGCGGAGCCGCGCCTCGAAGACAAAAAACCAGCCGGCCGCCCACTGCTCCCGGCGGCCGCCGCTCCGCGGCCACTCCCCGCACGCGCGCCCACCACAGTCACTCACCCCAACACTCCCATTGCCCCGCGCACACACGTGTGTTCTCACGCCCACTCCTGCCCTCGGAGAAACACGCGCGCGCTTAGCCTCGCTCCCTAAACCCGCGTGACCTCACACCCACTCCGCGCACAACCGCAGACACACGCCCCGTCAACACACGCCCGCCCACAGTCCCTCGCGCCACAAAACGCACTCAGTACCTCGCTCTCCACCAGTACGCGCGCTTAGGCTCCCGCTGCTCCGCGAACACGCGTGGCCGCACACTCGCTCCTCAAACTCGCGCGCTATCCGCCCGCGCCTCGCGCACTCATCCCAACGCCCCTCCGTCACGCACACCCTGTCAACACACACCGGCCCCCACGCGCACTCACGCGTCAAAACACACCCCTCCCCCGCGTAAACAGGCGCGCCCCTCACCTTCCGCACCCCCTCCTCCACACACGCGCCTGTCCTCGCATCCACTTCTCACACCCGCCTGCTCAACGTAAACATGCGCGCCACCCGCCGCGAGCACGCGTGCTCCCCACTCCCCGGCCCCGGCGCGCGCGCCCCCGGCCCCGCCCCCGCTCGCCCCGGCCGCCCCGCGCGCCCCCGCCGGCCGCCGCCCTCGACCACACGCCCAGGGCCGACTCTCCCCTCCGCCACACGCACACTCACTCGAACTCGGGGAGCACGGCCACCGCTCCGTCGCGCTGGCGCCGAGCCGCCCTGGTCGTCCTCCTCCTCCCGCGCAGCCCCGCCCAGCCCGGCCCCGACAGCCCAGCCCGGCGCGACCCACTGAGCTCCACACACCGCAGCTGGAACACTCGGGCTCCGGGTACCGCTGTCTCCCCGCCACAGCCCGAGTGCGCCGCCCGGGCCAATGGCGGGGCGCGGCGGTGAGCTCACCGGCCTCGGCCCCGCCCGTGGGCCAATCGGAGGGCGCGACGTCACCTGGAGCTGGGCAGAGGCAGGTGTGGGGCGCGGAGCCGCTCGGCGCGGGGACTGCGCCGGAACTGCGCCGGACCGCGCGGCGCCGCGCTGGACGGCGGCGGGCCGGGCCCGGAGGGTGCGGGCGGAGCGCGGCGGTGCGGCCCCAGGCCCCCTCGGGCAAGGTCCCAGCGGGCCACAGCCCCTCCCAACGGCGCCGCTGCGGTCCCGGCGCAGATTCCGGGAGGCCCCCTGTGGGGGCGGCCGCGCTCTGCTCGAGGGCAGGGGCCGTTCGGAGCTCGACGGCAGCACCCGGGCTGAAGGCCCCGTGAGGCCTCCTTGGGGCCCCGCGCCCGGTGGCGGGGGTGCACGGTATGCGCGTTCCGAGCCCGCGGGGCCGCACCGCGCCCCGCCCGAGGACTCCCGGCCCCGTGGCGCCGTCGGGTCTGCGTGAGAGGCTCGAGCCCCGGGGCCCCTGCGTACCCGGGCTTTGGCTTCCGGTGCGGCCCCGGCGCACCCTGCGGCGGCGGCGTCTGCAATGCAGCCGCGGGAGGAGCGGCACTGCGCTGCGCGGAGCCGCGAGCGGGGGAGCGAGGAAAGCTGGGCGGAAAGGAGGGGCGCGGGGCGCGGCCAGCCGGCCGACGGCGGAGGAACCGGGCAGCGCCCAGAAGAACGCGAAAACAGCGGGCGGGTCTCGGGTCCCGAATGCGAAGGGGCCCCGGGGCGTCGGACAGGGCGGGGCCGAGGATGCTGAGGCCGTGACGGAGAATAGCGGCTCCGCTGGGAGTTCAAGAGCGTCCTAGGCTCTGGTTCCAAAGCTCCTGAGCTGGAGTTCCAGGGCCTCCGCCCACTCCTCGGGTTTAATCCTGGTGTCTAAAAGTTCTGGCTTCGGCTTTCTCACTTGGATAGTTCTGCATAACAGCCTCCCACCTCTCATCTTCCCGCCCCAAGCCCTTAGTTACACCTCTCCTTTAAGGCTACCTCCCCGCAGCCTTCGCAGGCATCCCAAGTGGACACCACCACCCCTTGTGTTTTGCGGATAAAATTTATAGCCCCGATATTCAGTTCCCTCCACTCCCCACCCTGGCCGTGCACAGAGAGTGCTTGACCCACACAGACTTGTGATGAAGCCATCTTTTTTCCCTTCATATTATCAGTTATCTTTGAAATCGATTGTCTCCTTTCTGCCATCTGGGTTCAAAGAGTCTCCCATCAAAAGATGGGGCGGAGTCTCTTTTCATTCTTTTGACCCTAGCCAAACACCCACGAAAACAACCACAGAATTTTGCGCAGTCCTTTAGCCTGTGCAACCAAAAATTAATGTTAGAGGCCAAGCCAAGGACACCCCAGGCGAGGCTGGGTCCTGTCCTGTGCCACACTTCTGAGCCAGGAACGCGTGAGGTCTCACTGTTGGGGGCTGACCACCGATTTTAAACCTCAGAAAGTCCCTCACCAGCCCTGGTAAAGTCAACACCCGAAGAGACTCGCAGCCCTGCTCTGACAAGTCCTCCTCTTGCTGTCCCCATCTGCCTCTACCCACTCTCACGGCAAAGGACCTCTGCAGCCCCATCTCTGTTCATGCACCCCCTTTCCCCTTTCTCTGCCAGACGCACTCCTTTCCATTCATTAAGGCCTGGCTCCAAAGCACCTCGCCCCACACCGTGGCTTTTCCAGACGCTCCCAGCAGAACTGCCCTGGGAGGGCTGTTTCAAAAGTGCATTCACATTTCAGCACAGAGTAAGCAGCTCCTGTTTATCTCGGGGGCAGCGCTGTAGCCAACGACAAGGGCTCTGGACAAAGCCGCCTGGATTCAAAGTTAGATTCTCCCGGCCGCCAGCTGTGCCCCACTCACCGTGCCTTCCCGTCTGTGGGTGAGAATTAAACGAGTCAACACATACACGCAAGGTGCCTGGCACCTAAATTAGCTCTTGTTGCTATTAGAAGCCAGGGCATCTTGGGGAGGTGGGTAGTGACTGGAAAGGGGGGCTGCTGGTCTGACCATGTTCTGGTTTTGCCCTGGGCAATGGTTTCAGTTTGTGGCACCTCAGTGTAGTTTGGGATCTGATGTCACATACTTATGAATGGGGCAATCTTCCATAAGTATATGGATATAGATGTTAATAAAAGGTGTTTTTGAAAGTTAGTTCTTACTACCAAAAACCGAAACAGCTCTAACCTCCTCGAGAGCAGGAATGAAGCCTTAACTCATCCTGGTACCTTGCATACATAGTGCTGGGTGTGCTGCATGTACTCAGCTAGTGGTTGGTGAATTACTTTGAACGGATTGGGAGCGACAGAGACCCGCTGGGGAGGTGGGCTGAGGAGGAGCACCTGGATCCCAGGTAAAGCGGAGGAGTCCCTGCAGACTTTTGTATCTTGCAGGTGGGGAGGGTGTTGTTCTTGTGTTCGTTGAAAAAGGCAGGGGCTCCGCCCTGGGTTCAGACCTGGGCACCCCAGCTGCCTGACAGGGGGCCTCAGGGAACCCCTGACCTTTCTTCGCCTTTCCTCCAGCAGCCCCATGCCCGTGTGGCATATGAGAAAGGCAGAGTCATGGAAGCTCCAGCCCACTGGCTGTGCCCAGGTGGCAGAGGTGGGCTCAGCAGCTGGGCGGTCTCCTTTCAGGAAACCTGAGTGGCAGTTCTGTGGGAGAAACGTCTCCCTAGTGCTGCTTGGGTGGGGCCATTCTCCTTCTGGGAGACCTGACACTCTGATTTCCCACTGCGCCCCCCGTCTCAGGTGGAAGCGGCCAGAGTGAGTGCCCTCCTTGGGCCTGGGCCCGTGCACGGGGGGTTAGGCAGAGCTGGGTGGGGGGAGCCGGATGGTCCTGAAGCCGGCTCAGAGCTCTGGCAGTGCGCCAGGACCGAGCACCCACAGGCTGTCTTTCCTTGTGGGTGTTCACGTGCCTCGTTTCAGGATAGGAAATGACAGGGTAAGGCATCGTGTGCTTCAAGCAAATTATTACACTGGAATTTATGGGGCTTTGAGTGTACCTGGGCCATTTTTTTAAAATAGAGAAAAGGAAAAACTCTGCCCGGTCGTGAGTCCACTTGGAAGCACCCAGACCACGTGCGAGTGTCGCCCCTAAAGTGGGCACGGTGAGTCCTCACCACAGCCCTGCCCCCTGCCGAGGGCCTTGTGACGAGCCGAGGGGGTGGAGGGGGTGGGTGGGCAGGAAGAGCACCACAGCGCCCGCCTGCTGTCGTGCCAGACACCCACCTACACTGCTGCTCTCTCCCCTGTGAGTTGGGTATTGTACGGAAGAAGACATGAAGAATTCCAGGTTGCAAGCCTGTGCTCCTTCTGCCCTACCAGCATGGTTCTCCGAGCTCCCAAAACTCTTGGATCATTTAGGTGCCATTTGTTGAAGAAGGCAGTCTGGAAATTCCCAAGAACCAGTGACCTGCCCACCACATTCTTTTCCCCAGCCCCAGCAACCTTGAAAGCTTGTTTATGTACAGATGTAGCCTCTGCCAGGCCAGGTCCCAGAGTGACTGGGGTAAGCAGAGCCCTCCTGACCAACTGGCATTGAACTTGGAGCATGAATGGGAAGTCAACCACTGAGACTGAGTTGCGTGCCATAACCTTGCCGCTCCTCTCCCAGGAAACCAAATATGTTTCTGCATATGTCAACTTCTAATAAAAAATCAAATAGGACTCCTCTCAAATGAAATAACAATTTAAAAATAAGTGCAAGATGTTATTTTGCGTATCTTTAAGGCATGAAGAATTTTTTTAAAGATTGTATTTATTTATTTTTAGAGAGAGGGGAAGGCAGGGAGAAAGAGAGAGAGAGAAACATCAATGAGTGGTTGCCTCTCTCGCACACGCCCTCCTGGGGTCCTGGCCTGCAACCCAGGTGTGTGCCCTGACCGAGAATCCAACTGGCCACTTTTTGGCTCACAGACTGGCACTCAATCTACTGAACCACACCAGCCAGGGCAGATATTTTTTTAACTGTTTAAAAAAACTATGGGTAAGGGTGAGAAAGCAAGTCAGTGGAGAAAGAGGAGTGTTTTCAGCAAACAGTGCCAGGCCGGCCGGCTGTCCCCAAGCGAGAGAATGAAGCTGGACGTCCTGCTTCACACCGCACATACAAATCAACTCAGAACAGACCAGTGACATGAATGGGAGGGCCAACGCCAAAAGCTTCTTAGAAAACACAGAGGTGAATTTTCCTCTCCTTGGATTTGACCACTGTTTCTTAACTAAGACAGCAAACGCATAAGCAGCCAAGGAAAGACACAGATAAACTGGACTTCATCAAAATTAAAAACTTCTGCCCTGGCTGGTGTAGCTCAGTGGATTGAGCGTGGGCCTGTGAAGCAAAGGGTCACTGGTTCGATTCCCAGTCAGGGCACACGCCTGGGTTGCAGGCCGGGTTCCCAGTAGAGGACACATGAGAGGCAACCACACACTGATGTTTCTCTCCCACTCTTTCTCCTTCCCATGCCCTGTCTCTAAAAATAAGTAAATAAAATATTTTAAAAAATCAAAAACTTCTGTGCTCAAAAGGCACCACAAAAAAGTGAAAAATTCAACTCAGCGAAGGGGAGAACATATTTGCAAATCATATCTGATAAGGGACTGGTATCTAGGACATAAGAAGAATTTCACAGTTCAAACATGAAAAGACAAATAATCCAGTTCCAAGGAATGGACGAAGAGTCTGAACAGACACTTCTCCAAGCAAGATGTACAAACAGTCGATAAACACGGGAAAAGACGCCCGACATCATAGCCAATGGGGAAGGGCAAGCCCAAATCACAAGGAGACTGCCACTCCCATCCGCGAGGATGGTGGGAATCTCAAGAAGGTGGAGGGATCGGAACCCGTACACCCTGCTGGTGGGGATGTCGAGTGAGCCGCTGCTTCGGATGGCAGCCTGGCAGTTCCCCCAAAGGCTACTTAGTCATGGAGTTACCATGAGACCCCACAACCCCACTCCTAGGTGTATGCCTGAGAGAAATGAAAATGTACGTCCACACATATGGACATTTATTTGGCAATAAAATGGAAAGCACTGGTAAAGCCTATAACTCGGATGGACCTTGAAGACGTTCCACTGAGTGAAAGAAACCAGACAGAAAAGACCGAATGTTGTGTGATTCCATTTACGTGAAATGTCCAGAATAGGCGAATGTATAGAGATTGAAAGTAGATTAGTGCTGGAGTGGGGGAGAGGCCTGGGGGGGGGGACAGGGCATGGCTGTCAATGAGAATGTTTTGGGGGGGTGGGGGTAAAATGTTTTCAAACTAGACGGTGGTGATGAGTGCGCAATCCTGTGAGTGCACCCAAAACTCTGCACTGTACACTTTACATAGGCGAATTGCGTGGTTTGTTCTTTGTATTTCAATACAGTTCAAGTCAGTATATCTCAACACACACAAGAAGAGGAGGAAACGAATGAAGTATACAAGAACCAGTGGGTCAGCTTTGGAAAGAGCACTGAGCAGTAGCAGAAAGAGGACCAAGGTCAGGAGGCCTGGTGACCCCGGTTCACTGTGCCCGTGTCCAGCCCTGCGTGGGAGGCAGTGGCACGTGGAGCATCCGGGCAGACAGGCCTTGCTCAGTGAGGAGACAAGACAGGCCTGGGAGGGGGGGGTCACTGAGCCACGTGATGGTGACCCCCCCAGGGCAGAGGTCAGAAGAGGGGTCTTTTCTAATTGTGTGTCTGAAAGGTTGTGAGAAGCCAGGGGTGGTCCTCCTTGGCATATAAGACCTTGAACTTGGGGTTCCCCTGGGAGAACTCCCTGACTTGTTGGGGTTCCCCCTGCAACGGCAGGTTGGTTTGGGGTGAAGGAGAGCTTTGCAGAGGTCGTGAAACGCCTCCTGCTGAGCTGCAGGTGTCCCTGCCTCTGAGCTCCTGAGCCCGATTCCATCTGAGGGAGGAGCTGAGGGGGAGGGGTAGGGGAGGGGAAGGGGCCAGGCCTGGGGTCAGCGGCTGGGCTCCTGGCCCAGCCCCACGGGTGACTACCCGTGTGGCCAGCTCCCTTCTCTTCCTGTGCCTCAGTGTGCTGCTCTGCAGATGAAGTCTCAGGGGGTGCTGGTGTGGTCTGGGAGCACACCCAGCACGACCTGACACACAGCAAGCGCCCCTGTGCATGGCCGCAGGGACTGGGTTTGACGGGACCAGTCCCCTGAATATGGCTGCATACGTGGACCCCTGCAGCTGCAGCAGATGGACAGCCCAGCCCACACACAGCACCAAGAGAACAAGCACGTGCTTGCTGTTTTAAGCCGATGAGCCCTCGGGGCGGGGTGGGGGTGGGGTTTACGTAGGGGACGGTGGTGCCAGGCTGCGTGCGAGAAGCAAGATGCTTGCTGGTTGGTGTTATCCTGGGAGAAGGCTTTCGGCTCTCATCTGCCGAGAGGAAGGAAGCCATGCGTTTGCCACCAGCTGAGGACCTGGGGATCTCCCCAAGGGACATAACGCCGAGAACAATGCAAAGAAGCTGGGGGAAAACTCCCTCGACTCATTCTCCCCCCGGGGCTCACACAGGCCCACCACTCCCTCCCTGGCCCTGCACCGGACGCAGGCGAGGTGATAAAACATGCCAGTCTCTGCGTTGGAGAGGGTGCACGCAGAGACACACTCTGCTTGCAGGGGCCATACATAGTGTCAAAAGGTAGGCGACCCAGAACGCACCCAGGAAGTGGTGACTCGTGGTGACACACTGATGGCCCTGGGAACTTCATCCTCGCCCTGGCCTATATTGTCCGCGAAACTCCAGCGGAAGCCCCTGGTCTGGGGGTCTGAGTCACAGGCCCCCCGTGAAGTCTCGAAGGGCAGGTCTGGGGCTTTGGAAAAGCCCTCAGGACAGTGACGAGTCCCCTGCGGGCAGGACTTCTCCTGTTCCGGAGAAAAGCTCTGGGACTGGCCGGACCATGTCCTTCCAAAGCCCCTCCATCGGCGCCCTGGCCCCCAGCACCGCAGCACGTGTCTGGGGACGGGGCTTTGCAACGGGGCAGGTGAGTCCCTATGAGGCTGGGGAGGGAGCCCTAGTCCAATCTGACTGGAGTCCTTACAAGAAGAGGAGACTTGGACGCACACAGACCCTGGGGTAAGCGCGCGCGCACAAAAACCGCAGGAGGACGGCAAGAACGCTGGCTGGCTGCGAGCGGAGGAGGGCCTTCAGGAGGAACCGAACCTGCCGACGCCTTGATCTGGAGCTTCCGGCCTCCGGACCCATTTTGGCCTCCTGGTCTGTGGCGTTTTGTTATGGTCACCGAGCTGACTGAGACAAACGCCTTCTTCTAAGCATGGCTCCCCGCTTGCATGCATCCCTGCCTGCCGATTCAGGAGCCGCTAAGGTCCCAGGTCAAGGCCACTCCTGCCAGGTCAGGGCCCAACGCCTGCACCCTGATCCTTCCCAGGAAGCTCCAGCATTCGGGTATGAGGCAGAATCGGGGTTGCTGTCGGCCTCTGCCCGAGGCGGGAGCCCAGCGAGCCTGCGGAGACGCCGCTGAGTGCACTGCGCCCGGATGGAGTCACTGCGCCCGGGAGTGGGCGTGTTGGCCAGAAAATAGCCTCTAAAGGCCCCTGTGGAGACTGCCCTGCTCGGCTGCCCTGTGAAGTCGGTACCGTTTTTTTTAAATGTGGGAACCTGCTTAAAGGTAAATGAATGGATGTATCGTCTTGTAGGTGATGATAGTCAAATAACCCAGTAGTTACGCCGAAAACCACTCCGAAGTCACTGAACTGGCAGTCGATGCCACCGAAGGCAGAAGCTTGTGCACCAGTGACCAGAGCTGCTACGTGCCCCTTTCAGGGAAGCCACTAGCTGGGACCAAGGACTGATAATGACTGAGGTCACAGGGGAGGAGCCCTGGGGTCACGTCAAATGGTGTTCCAAGTTCCCGAAGAGAAAAAAGCAATCGCAAAGGAAGGCGTGATTGGAGGCACGGGCACCTGGGGAGGCCGAGCTGCCACACTCAGTTCAGGGCGAGTCTGAGACACCTGGGTGTGTTCAATGCCATCAAGCACCACAGAGAGTGGCCGGTGAGCACCATGGCTGTGCTACGCGCACACGCGGATGGCGCCCTAGCGGGTCTCTCTTTGATACCCTCATCACGTTCCACTGTGCGCCCTCACAGTGCAGCCAGGACCCCACACAGGACAGTAGCTCCCTGGCTTTGGGGCCAATGAAGCCGAGGGACCAAGAAACACCTCCCACTCCAAAGAGCAGTCCCCTGGGGGAAACGTGGCCCCACCACGTGATCCTCCCGGCTTTAGCTCACTTTCAAGTAACTTAGAATAATGCCGGGGCTTTCCACCGACTCCCCGGGGGGCACCCTTTCTTCCTGGGAGACAGCGCAATCAGGGAACCCGCAGGTTCAAACTTCCTGCTGCTTGGCAGCTCTCTGCACAGAGCTCCTTCTTTCCTGCACTTTTCAAGAGACAGGAGGAAAGGCTGGTCATAAACGCACCGGCCATTTCAGGTGTGTGGGCTTCCCGTGCGTCAGGCGCACCTCCTGGGTCTGCGGCCTTCTGGGCTCACTCCACAGCACCTCCATGCGGGCCCCACTCGGCGCCACACGCTGGACCTTCCTCCCACCAGCTCCAGCTGTTCCCATGTGGCCTGGGCCAGGCCTTCTTCATCAGGCTAATGAGAGGAGAGCGTGGATGCAGTTCTATGCCCCCAAGAGTCGCACTGAATTCCATGTTGGCATCGCTGAAGATGGCCGAGTGCGGTGTCCGCATCCTCCCTTTTTCTCAAGGGTGAATTATTGAGCAGAAATGCTCTGCGCCCAGGTCCTCACCCTCGCGCTGAGATCCCTGTGTGCACCTGGCTGGCCACCATTTGCAAGGTCAGCTCCATTGCCATGGGTGTTGGGGGGACAGGGCAGGAAGCAGGGGGAGGAGAAGCCAGAGGGAGCCAGGGTGCCACCTGCGGGGTGGAGGCAGGCGGTAGGCTCACCATGCTCCGGGGCACAGGTGAGTGATTTAACAAGGTGATTGAAGTCATACGTTAGAATAATAACCTTAGCTATCAAAGGTGCCTAGAATTCTCATTAGTTTCGCATTGAGATGGACTGATCTGTAATCCAGTTAATTTCACATCTCTGCCCACAAAAGCGTGAACTTTGCACAAGATTCTCTGCAGATGACAGAGTGTTCACTCAAACCGTTTTCCATCATAAAGTGTGTTTTCTGGCGTAAAAGCACTGGAGGACTACAGGGGATCAGTGTAGGGGAGACACTGAAAGTAGCAGCAACAACAAGACACGTCTCCTCTGTCCACAAGGACAGCAAAGCAAGTTGTCCTGCCGGGCAGAGGGGGCGGAGGGAGGTGGGGGCAGGGGGCGGGGCACCCTTCTGCGCAGTAAAGTGTTTAACCTTGCCCCGGAGAGGTCTTGCTCTTGTCCTCACCTTCTGGGGGGATGATGGCTAAGCCCCTGGAATGTCATGCTTGGTGAGAGTGACTTTCTTTGCCTGGGGTCCTTGGGTCACCTGATAGTCTAACCGTATGGTTTAAGGGAGGGGCTAGCCACCAGGGATCGCTTAGGGGGCGTGGCCACACTGGAAGGACCAACTACATGCCTATGGAACCCTATGAAGACCCTGGATACAGAGGCCCAAGGGAGCTTCCGGGTGGGCCGCACCCCAGAAGCATCGCCACACATCCGAGCTGGGGGCGGGGTCACACTGCCCACGACCCCTGCGGAGAAGAGGAAGGAAGCTGGGCTCTGTCTTAGGCCTCTCTCCCTCGGCCTGCTCCCATCTGTATCATTTCCGTGGAATAAATGGTATCTGTGAGTGTGACGGCTTCCGTGGCTTCTGTGGGTCATCTCCGTGAGTTACCACCTGCATGTGGATTGTGCTCCCTCTCACTTGGCAGCTGGCCAGCTCTCCCACATTCTCTCTGCAGCTGAGGGGCACGCCTCGGGGCGAACAGTCCAGTTTTCACCCAGAATCAGCCCATCAGGGGCATCCTCTCCCTGACGGGGGCGCAGTACGGCTCCACCGGTCCCTCCCATGTGCTCCCTAAGGCGCAGAACCGACCCTGCCGAGCACGCGCCACACCACGTGTGTGGTCTCGTCTGCCTTGTGTCCTGTACCTGAGCTCCCAGAGGCTGGGCGTGACACGTACCCCAGGTGACACGTTAAGCCCCAGGCCCAGCCAAGTGACCCTCAGGTGGCTGTGCTCAGCGGGTACCTGTGACCACTCGGCTGCCTTCTACCAGGCCTCCTTCTTCCACTATGGCCTAGGACCCCTTGGTGGGGTGAGGTGCCTACCTAAGAATGACAGCTGGAGGTCACATGTGCCAGAACAGATGGGTCTTGTGAGGCTTCAACGGGGCAGTTAATGTGGAGCACGTGGCGTGGGGCCTGGCTGCTTCCGCCCACGTCACTGTCACGCCCTTGTGCCCGGGTACAGTGGGACTCTGTGGGGGTGGGGATGGAAAAACAGGTGCCGTGGCCCAACTCTGCTACCCATTCCTCTCCCCCCCTCCTCCCTCATTCATTCTCCAGGCTAAGGAGAGAATAGGTCGGCTGATGAGGGAGTCCGAGGGTCAGAAGAGGCCCTCTCCCAAGCCCAGGACTGTGACATACCACGCAGTGACTTGCTGAGGACCTAGCTGGCACCTACAAGTCCCCCTCTTTTCTGAGGTCAGCGGGTGGGCAAATCCGAGCAGCTCAGGGAAGAGGTTTGCTTGCCCCTCCTATTCCACCTCTGGTGAGTTGAGGGCAGAATTCTCTGTTCTCAGCAGCTGGCCCCTTAGCAATGAAAACGGCCGGCCCGGGGCACGCTTAGTAAAGGTGTTTGGGGCCCAGCTCCTGCGTTCTTGTCTTGGGTCATTTGCCTGAAGCAGGGGCCGGCTGGTTCGGGACAGTCCCCCCAGCCCAGTTCTGACACCAGGAATGCCACAGCCTTTTAAAGCTGAGGTCAGGTAGCAGTGAAAACAGCAGTCACAAAGTCCACCTGTCCGTCCACCCGTCCACCGGTCTATCCCTCGAAGGAACACCTATTGAGCACTTACTGTGTTCCCGGACTCTTGGGACACCATGATAATTAAGACTAAAGTCCTTGGCCTCAGGACTCAGCTTATTCTCCCTTTTGTCAGTTTTAGCCACGCCCCTTGACCCCTGTCATCCAATGCTACCTCCACAAAGACGCGTCACATACTTCTTCCTGCCCATGTGTATCTCTGTGCTCGGGAGCCCACGTCCGTGCACTTGCTATTGACTTTTTGCGTGGGTGTTCCAAAGGTTCCCACATCTAACCCACCTACATGCCTACTGATGCCACCTCCTCACTGCCTCTTGACTGTCCCCTTCTCTTCAGAACCTCCAAGTTCAACATCATCTCCGGCCTGGAGCACCGAGCGGTCTACCCGCACCTGTTCCGCACGCCTTCCGCCCACTCTCCGAAGCAGCTGTGAGAACTTCTCCAGCTGCAAACCGGGCCGTGTCACCGCCTCTCAGCCCCCCAGTGCCTGCCCCCTCCTTGGGATAAAGCCTGGCCCACTAGAGTGCCCCCTGCCAGGCCGGCCTGCCCCTCCCCTCCCTCTCCACCCCCATGGCCTTCGTGGGCTCCCTCCCACCACAGGCTCGCTGTGCAAGCTGCTCCCCCTGCCTGGAAGATGCCAGCTGCTCCTCCCTCTCCAGGGAGTTAACCTGGCTCCTCCCAAAGGGTCACTTCCTGAAGACATGCTCCCCAAGCAGTGGCCCCTCCCCCGCGTGGGTACAAGCTCCCCAAATGCTTCTTCACACAGAGGCTTGGTGGTCAGGCCCGGTTTCCCCCACTGGATGAGCACGAGACCCTCGCCTGTTTTTATTCATTTGCTCTGATTCCAGCACTGAGCCCAGCGCCCAGCCCCCGGTGAGGTCTCCTTAGCGAACACAAGACTGTGAAGAGGAGGCCTGGTGAAGCTGGAGCTACAAAGCGGGTAGGGAAGCCACGTCAAAAGAAGGCATCCTGCCCTCGGGGGAGTGGGACGAGGTGGGACTTCGGCTCCACTGTGGCGGGGGTGGGACTCAGGGTGGAAATTTTTGGCGGGGAAGCTCTTCAACCCAGCCCAGGGAGAAGCCCCGAGGCCCCGAGGGAGCAGCGTGTGCTCAGAGGCGAGAAACGTGGTTCACTCAGGGAGGCCCGAGCACTGGAGTGGAACGGAGGGCAGAGCATCCCGCAGGGGCAGTGAGGGCTGACCACGCGGGGGGACAGGTGCGGCTGGCTGGCCGAGAAGGGGCTTGTGTCCCAGGCTGGGGAGTTAGGGTTTGTCCTGACCTTCCCAAGGAGCGGGTGGCCACTCCCCTCCCAGCAACCCTGGGTGTCCCTCTCTAACAGACCCCACCACACTGGGTCCCAGGTGCTGGTGTTCCTGCCCGTGTCTCCCGGTGGGCAGTGCCGAGCGCAGCGCCTGGCACACCCCGTGCCCTGTCAGTCCTTTCTGAGAGCTTTGTGCCCTGTAGCGTGGGTAGAAGCGCAAGCGTCAGGAGGGCCCAGCCCAGGTACACAATGACACAGACCCGAGGGAGGAAAATGGCAGAGGGACCCAGGAGGAGGAAGCACTGTGGGTTTCGCAGGGCCAGACTGCAAACTGGGGAGAGGGGCACGGGGAGAGGGGAAGGGGGGGCAGTGGACACTTCCGGCTCTGGGGCCAGACGCATGGCTGGAGCTGGGAGCAGAGGCTCGGAGGAAGGCTCTCGTTATGTGGGGGTCCAGAGCAGGCTCGTGGGGTCGGCCACCTGGGTGTGACACTCTGTGTGCCACCCACTGGCCGCTGTGTCCGAGTGTCCTCATCTGCAGAGTGGGGACCTCACAGGTTGCTGAGTCCACACAAATGCTCTCCCCTGTGTTGCAGACAAGTAGACGCAGCTTGGTGCCGCCTGAGAGACACAAGATGTCACCAGCTCTTCTAAACGTGGCTCTATCAGACAGGCAGAGCCCCCTGCTCCCATCCCAGCACAGCTCTGCTTGGGCAGGAGAGAGGACGCTCGCTTCCCCGTCTGCCGAAGCCAGCGCAGGGCCTCTGCCCCAGGGGCCTGGAGCGCAGGGTGGAGCCAGGTGTGCACAGGTATTCAGTTGGTCAGGACAGGTGAGCATGGGCAGCAGCCAGGGCTCTCGCTCGCCTCTCACCCGCCTGGTGTCCTGGCTCCCAGGGCGCCGGTGGTTCTGGGTGCACTGGAGATGGGCAAGGGGACCGGAGGGAGGAGGGCAGGCCCAGCCAGGAACGAGGAGGTCCTTCTGTCTGATTCAGAGAAGGTGGGGGGCAGGCGCCGCTCTTCCCGCTGTGCAGACCCGCTCCAGGGGGATGAGGAGGTTGGAGGATGAGACAGCGGAGTTTTCCTCAAGTTCTAAGTCTCAAGATTCTAAGTTTGTTTCTGGCGTGCTGAGTATTTCCACTCCGCCACTGACTTTTTACAATGTCTCCTGTGATTCTTATTAAATATGGCAGGTGACACACACCTGCCTGTCCCTTTCCTTCTCAGCCAAAGGACCTCGAGCGCACAAGTGGAAAGCCTCAGCAGCTTACTGCGGTGGAGAAGTCACCCATCTATCTGACCATTTGGTGGAGTGCCCTGTCCTCACAGGAGCGGGGCTGCAAGGTCGCTGGGCTGCTTGGAAGGGATGAGAGACGTGTGTATTTTTAGGAGCTTTTAGGAGAGGCCTTGCTCTTGGCCCCAGCCAGGGGGTGTTTTGCCTTCTCAGTCCTGCCAGGAGCTGGACTTGGGGAGCGAGGGGACCTCCGGGACCCTGGTTCTCCTGGCGGTTACACCAGCCCCTGCTCCGTTTCAGCCTCTCTTCCTTGCTGCTGATGGGCTGAATCTCAAAGTCTCAGGCTGTGGGTCCCCTCCACTACATCAACAGATCAGCATCTCTACTCTTTCCCAGGAAGGTGGAGTCTGGGAGCCAGCTCCCAGGAAAGGCTGAGCCAGCCAGCCAAACACTGGCCTGGCCAGGCAGGATCCCCATGCCTGGTGGTCCCTCTGGTTTTGCCAGGAGGCTTGCCTTCGAGACTCCTGTCTCCGGCATCGCAGCTCATCCTTGTCCAGGTGACCTGGTTGGACGATGGCAGCCCAACACAGCTGACCTTGGAGCATGTGTCATCGCTCCTCGAGGTCTGGCAGGCAGGGTCCCAGCTGTGTGCAGGGCTCCTGTCTTCCACGGCAACTGTCTTCTATGGCAACCAGGCAGAAGGCTGAGTGCTGTCTCCTGGGCATCTCACATCCACACCCCGTTTGGGGGTGAGTCACAGTTTGTTCCCACTTTGGGGCTTGTTCCTGGTCCCTGCTCTCCGATGGGGACAACGGAGCGTTTTATCCCTGGCACTCAGAACGAGGTGGGATGTCACCAAGTCTGGGGTCCAGGGAAACGTCTCCCTGGGGCCCACAGGCCTGTCAGAGGGCTGACGGAGCTGGCACCAGAGGTCAGGCAGGAACAGCAGGCCCCAAGTCCGTTCCTTGTGCTTATGAGGAGGCGAGAGGTGGTGGAGACACGGGATCTCCTGGGCCCGGTGAGTGTGCCAGGCTCTTGGCCCTTTCTGTCGGCCCAGCTGGGGGCCAGCCACTGCTCTGAGCTCCCAGACAGGCTGGGCACCCTCTTATCCGGCATTTCCAGCCACTTCTCTGGGGTCTTCAAACTCATGTTGCTCTCTCGGGCGGTAAGCCTTCCCACGTGCTGCTTCCTTCACAAGGCTGCACCCACCCTCCCAGCCCTGCATGTGGCTGCCACGCCCTTCTCCTCGCAGTCTCCCCGGGATCACAGCCTTCCCGTCTTCCTCCTGGCCCGCTGGCTGCTTCTCCTCAGCCTCTCTGCAAGCCCCTTTTCTGCTGACACCCCCCAAAGTCCTGGGAAACCATGGCACCATCGCATGCAGTCCTGTGACTTTAAAGTCCCGGTCCGGGCTGCGGACTCCCAGGTGTCACCGCCACCCTGGACCTCTCCGTGGCCTGCAGACCCCCAGTCCCCACTGCACCCCTGGCAACTCTAATGGGGCTGCCAACCCAACTCGACCAGAACTGGACTCTGGTTCCCTCCACCCAGACTGCGTTCTCTCACTCCTTCACCTCGGGAGACGGCCCACGAGCCCCAGCTGTCCACGCCTAGTGTCCCAACGTGGCCCATCCCTTCATCCTCATCCTCTGTGTTCCAGTCACCAGCAGGACCCTGGGCTGCACCTCCAAACGTCCCCACGCTGTCCCCGGGAGCTGCCATCAGCTCTCCCTGCATGATGCAGGAGCGTCCTGTGGTTTCACGGCCCGTGGAGACACAAGTCAGTCCCTACACAGCATCAGGGGCTCGATAATGGACACCCAAGTGTGTCGGACCCCTGTCCTCCGGACAAACTCCCAGCTCCAGGCCTTGGCCAGTGGGCCCACGTGGCTCCTCCTCCCTCGCTGAGCTTTCTCCCATCGGCCCCACCGCAGCGGCCTCCTCAGCCCCCTGAACACACCAGGCGCCTCTCCCTGGGACTGTGTTCTTGTCACCCCCTCTGCCCAGAGTGTTCTGCCCATGACCTACGCCTGGCCAGCTCCCGCCTGTCACGCCGTCTTCCCACAGAGGCCTCCTCTGGACCCCCAACCTAAGGCAGCGCCCTGGCACCCTCTACCAGGTCACCCATTTTCATGGCCCTGGTTATGTTCCTTTGTGGTTGGTTTGTTGCCATAACAGGAAAGGCCCCGGAGCCAAGTACGGCACCTGGCATAGTGGACGATGGAAGCACCCATGGCCCAGTGGACGGAGCCTGGTTAGGGGTGTGAACTGACTCGAGGCTGAATGAAGGTGGTCCAGAGGGGACGGAGAGAAATGGGAGAAGTAGGGTGATGGGTTGGGGGAGTGGGGGGAGGTCTCAGGGGTGATGCTGGTCTTCCAGGTGGGCGGGACTGTCCCCCGAGGTGGGGAATGTTGCAGGAGATGTGGGGTTTGGGTGGGGAGCAGAAGTGAGGCACAGGTCCCATACGGGATGGGTGGATTTGCCCAAGAGGAATCCGAGCAGAGATGGCCTGGGGCAGCCAGACGGGTGGCCCTGCATCGGGAAGAGGTGCAGGGGAGGAGGTAGCCCCCACCTTTACACACGGCAAGGAGAGCCCGGGTGGGGATAAGCCCTTCAGGAGGGTGAGCCCAGGAAGCAGAGTGGCCAGGGCACACTCCCCAGGGCCTGTTTGGTCCCCGGTCGGTGTGGGCACTGTCGGCACCTCGGCCGCAGCTGGCTGCCCCCTTCCCCCTGTGAGCCCTCCGACTCCACCCTCTCCTGTGTCCCTCTGACTCCCAGGACGCCTCCTTCTCAGTCCCCATCACTGACACCTCCTCCTAGAATGTTCTGTTAATGTCCGTGTAGCCAGTTCTCCCCTGGGCCCTTCCTTCTCCCCTTGCTTAGGGATGTGCCCTTGGAAACAGGGTCTTTGTAATTAATTCATGACAGATGTAACTAGTTAAGAGGGTCCCGGCTGGACTAGGTGTCCCCTTCCCAGTGACTGGGGCCCCTGGGAGAGAACATGGAGAGAAAGAAAAACCTGCAGAGGGAGGGTGTCACAGGGCAACAGAGGCAGGGACTGGGGTTACGCTGCTGTGAGCCAAGGAAGGCCAAAGGCTGCCAGCAGCTACCAGGAGCTAAAAGGGGCAAGAAGGATTGTCCCCCTGAGGCTTCAGAGGCAGTGTGGCCCTGCTGATACTTTGACTTTGGACTTCTAGCCTCCAGACTGTGAGAGACCAGGTCCTGGAGTGTGTAGTCATTTGCTATATAGTAGCCCTAGGGAACAAATGCAAAGGTTGAGGGTAAGTCGGTGGACGCTGACCACCTGAAGGTCTCGGCCTCCCTCCTTGCACCTCCAGATGAGCCACCTGGCCCCAGGCGGCTGGGAAGCCCATCCTGCAAGAGTGTGCCCGGCTCCGGGGCTCCCCCCACAGCGCTTACTCAGCTTTCTGTCCCCACAGGCAGGGTGAGGCCTCTGCAGATGCTGAACCTGCTCCTCGGGGCCGTCCCTCTGCAGGGCACCGCTGGTCACTGCTGCAAGGAGGTGTGAGGCAGCCCCAAGGTGACCTGCTCCTTGGGGAGCAGCTGCAAACAGACCCTGACCTGGCGTGGCCCCAGCTGCAAACAGCCTGAGACGGCTTCCCCGGGCCCTCTGCCTCTGGCTCAGGAGCGCTGAGGACAGACACCCCCAGTGTGCAATGACGGGGCCAGCAGACCACAGAGGGGCTGCTCACGAGGAGGCAGGGCCCAGCTGGCCGGGCTGTATCTCCGAGAGGAGGCGTGTCCTTCCACCTGGCTTCCAGTCCCAAGTATAAGACTGGGTCACATCAGCTTCTTCCCCTGCCACCATGTCTCTTAGGTCCCTGCTGGGCTAAGAAGCAGGCAGAGATCCCCCAGCTAAAGGGCCCTAGTGTGCCCGTGGCAGGTGAATGCTGAAAGGCAGGCTCCTGTGTCCCTGCTTCTCCCAAGCGGCCTCCGAAGTGCCCCGAGGCAGCCCCTAGGCCACGACTGAGGGTGCAGCCCAGCAGCTCTGCAGTCCAGACAGGGCACCGCTGCGTGGTCTCACCCTAAAACCTCTCATGAATCTTGTTCTCTCCTCCCCAACGCCAACTGTGCTTGTTTCAGCGGAACTGACATTTGAGACTATGTGCAACCAAATTACTTTTGTCTTTCCTCTACACCCTCTAGCCAAAGTTCGGAATTTGTTCCTGGGTTCTGTACTCTCTCCCACGGGGACAGGTGAGGACACAACAGACCCAGATAGGGTGACTGGGTGACTGGGCAAAGGGCGGGCAGGTGCGCAGGAGGGAGGGACCAGGCCGGGAGGGGCGGGCACAGGCAGAAGCCCTGGGGTGTGTGGCAGCCGGAAGGTCCTTTCCTGCTGCCCCCGGGGCTGCCCCCGTGGTCCCTAGGTCAGGATGGGGCCTCTGCTCCGGGGGCCCGCAGGCTGCAGGCATGAGGCCCGCAGGCCCGTGGCCACGTGCCAGGGGCAGGCAGCTGGAGGTGGAGGGAGGCAGAGCTGGGGACAGGCCCAGCTACGGGTCTTCTGTTACCAGGGGGGTGGGGCAGCCCAGAAGGCCAAGAGGGGAGGCCAAACCGTGTTTGCTTCCTTTTCTCCCCTTCCACAGATGGGAGCCAGTCTTGTCGGACATCCAACCTGGAGGCCGGCTGCCCCAGAGGTCAGCTTACCAGACAACCCCCTCCACCTGGGAGCTGGAGGGGCAGGCTGTTTTGGGGTGTCTGCCCTGAGGCTACGCAGAAAGCAGGCACCTGGATGATGAGGGGTGAGACCCTGATCTTGTTCTCCCCTCTGCCCGAGATGGCGAGGTCCCTCACAGACCCCGAGGGTCACCAGGCCTGCCCAGGTGGTCAGCTGGCTGAACCCAAGAAAGCTGTACCCACGCCTCACTCCAATCCCCTCTCCCGGTGGGAGGCTCGGCTGACTGAGAGGCAATCGTAAATAAAGTGTAAGCGGCTTAGTGGGGTCCTGCGGTGGGGGCAGTGGGTGGGGGCGGGGCCAGAGAACCCTGGGGTCCTCTGATCCAGGTCCTAGAGCGAATGTGATGGCTACACGAGGATGAGCAGGGCACACAGAAGTCCCACTCACCTTCCCTCCCAGGGACAGGGCCGCCCTGCCCCCTCAGCTCCAGGGCCGCAGGGTGGAGGGCCTGGGTTTTTTCTCTTTGCAGACACAGGCCAGGCTGTCTAAACAGACGGCACGTGTCCGCGCCCAGCACAGCCCTGGCGGTGTGTGTCCACAGGACCCGTCGCAGGCGGCAGTGACGCTTCCAGAGTTGTCCCCCACCCCCCTCTGGCCCCAGGGTGAACCCTGCTGCCTGACTGCCTCTGCCCTGGAAGGAAGGGGTCCCCACGGCATCCCCAAGTGCACGATGGCCTACCGCCCCAGACCACCCAGAGTCCTGGTGCAAGTGGCCTGGGAAAATCTGCTCTACATCTGGGCCATGGGGGCAGGAAGTGGTGAAAATGGCAGCTCCCTCTTCCTGTCCCCTTGGGCCTGGCTGATGCCTGCGCAGCTTTGAGGTCTCAGCAAAGGGTCACTTACTCTGGGAAGCCTTCCTGACCACTAAGATCCTTTTGTGGGTCCCCGGGCATATATCCATTCATCCCCACGTGCGTTCATGACACACAAATTCCACGCCTGGGATTCTGGAAGGCAGGGCCTGTGCCCCCTAGAGCTCCCACTGGAGGTGGGAGAAGGGACAAGTCCTGAGGGGGGTGGGGGGCAGGGAGGTGTTGCAGCCCCGGGGACCCAGAGGTCTGAGCTCCCAAGGGCGCCCAGAGTCGCCTGGAACCACAGGGGTAGCTGCAGAGGCTGTGGCAACACCCCCACTTCCCTCCACTCCCATTTCTACACTCTATCTCTGCCTGGATGGCTGTACCCAGCTGAGATTTGGGGGATGTGGCGCCCCTGCACTTAAGCCCTTCTGCAGGGAAGGTCTCCCCCCGAAATGGGCTGGCTACCAGACAAAGCTTACTGGCCTGCTGCAGCCGGCTCACAGTCTCTGCGCACCGCCCCCACCCCACCCCCACCCCCGCCTCGAGTCTGGCAAACAAAGCCATTTTAAAACATCAAATGAAGGCAGAATCTCTCTTCTCCAAACATTCCCCCACCCCCGGGATGGGAGTAGGGGGAGGGACGGCAAGGAATGCTCCTAGGATCTCGAGCCTGGCGGCTGAAGGAGGGAAACGACCACGCAGAGCTGGTGTCGGCTGTCACTGCCTCTCCCCAGGGCCGGGAAGGCCGGCCCTCCCCCACGCGGAGCCCTGCGGCAGTCCTGGCGGGCTCTGCGGCCGCGGGTCCGCGAAGGCCCTGCATTGCAGCTGCGTGGGGCGGGTGTGCGTGTGTACGTATGTATATGTGTGTACATGTGTGTGCCTGCGTGTGTGAGCGCGTGCCCGCGCGCGCGCGCACTACCTCCTAGCTGCTGCGTCCTGGTTGGCTCGGCACTGCAGTCCCTCGCCCCCGCCCCTTTCCAACCTCCCACCCCCCACTCCCTGCCGAGCGCACTTCTCCACCTTCCACTGGCTCCCACGCAGAATTTACCCAGCAACCCGGGAAGAAAGGGCTGAGGACAGGAGCTGCAGAGACCAGAGCGGGGACGGGAGGGGGAAAGGAAGGTTTCCGATAGGCCCGTTGCATCATCATCCCCTACACCAAGTTCACTGCCAGGCCTCAGGGCTGGCCAGAAGCCCGCAGACCCCCACCCTTAGGGCTGCCCCAGCGGTCCCCGTTGCCCGGCGCTGCGGTCCTGCCTGGCCCTTCCCACTGTTATTTATCAGCTGGTGAAAGGTTCAGAAACGATCCCTGGGTGGATAAGTCACATGTATCTTTTGTTCAGGGAAAAAAGGGGAGGGGGTTTTCATCTTCCCCCGCTGCAGGGTGTGGCTCCTGGTTCCTCTGCCCTGGCCCCCCTTCCCCTCCTACGCTTGAAAGGACACCTGGCCAAGTCCAAAGGGAAGGGCAGCACGAGGTCCTTCGGGGCCCCAGTCTGTCTCTCCCAGGGGTGTCTCCCCCAGAAGTGGCGCTGCCAAGTCCCCTCCCAACTCCTGCCATCTCTCCTGTGTATGCCGCAGGGGCCGGGGGTGCTTATTTCACCAGAGGCCTGCTGGAGGGTGGGCAGAGCTCCAAGTCCTCCCGAGTGGGTTTCTGGAGAGTGGGTGGGTGTGCTGCCACGAAGCAGGCACGGTGGCGTACCCTTCCTGCCCGCAGCCTCCTCCCCTGCCCGCAGCCTCCTGGTACAGCTGGCTCCAGGGGCTTCCAGGGGGCCGGCTGGCTCTCCGAGGGGCTCCATCTACCAGACAGGTCCTACACTGGCCCCAACACCCTACAGGTCACCCTAGTAAGGTGACCTGGTCACTCAGGGAGAGCCAGGGCTCTGCAGAGCTCCCGGCTCCGTTTCCTCTGCAAAACTGAAACCGGATTTCCTGAACGGGAGCCCCCGGTCGTCCTGCCCTTCTCCGTTACACCCTGCAGGCCACCCTCACGGCTCCCGCTGGCTCCAGCCTTAGCCAGTACAGCTGCCAAGGCCAGCCTGGTGCTCCCAGGCAGCCACGGCCAGGGTGCANGCAGCCTCCTGGTACAGCTGGCTCCAGGGGCTTCCAGGGGGCCGGCTGGCTCTCCGAGGGGCTCCATCTACCAGACAGGTCCTACACTGGCCCCAACACCCTACAGGTCACCCTAGTAAGGTGACCTGGTCACTCAGGGAGAGCCAGGGCTCTGCAGAGCTCCGGGCTCCGTTTCCTCTGCAAAACTGAAACCGGATTTCCTGAACAGGAGCCCCCGGTCGTCCTGCCCTTCTCCGTTACACCCTGCAGGCCACCCTCACGGCTCCCGCTGGCTCCAGCCTTAGCCAGTGCAGCTGCCAAGGCCAGCCTGGTGCTCCCAGGCAGCCACGGCCAGGGTGCAGATGCCTGTTGACCCGACGCCACCTCTCAGAATGGCTGAGAAGGTTCAGTGGCCCAGGCGGCTGCCAGGCACCCTGTCGCTGCTGCTGGGGCCTGGATTGGGACGAGGCCGAGGTTTGCACGCTGGGTGGCCTGCGGGGGGAGGGGGGGCGGGGGCTGGCCAGGGCGCATGCCCAAGCCTGGAGGGCCTCCAGCAACCAGCATCAAGGGGAGTCTGAGGTAAGAAGGCAAAGGGCTCTGTGGACAGGCGAGGGCGCTTAGAGACTGACCTCTGCAGAGGTCCGTGGTCAGCTTGGCCAAGCCCCCATGCCCCAGGCTGGCGTGGTCCGCAGAGAAGTACCAGGCACCTCTTCGAGCTTCCCTGATGGCGAAGTCATGTGCTGCCACCCCTCCCACTCCGTCCCAGCAGGGAGACTGGGCCCAGCACCCCAGGCCAAGCCCGGGGCTTCTTCCAGGCACGTCCAGGCCTGAAGGACAGCCTCTGACCTTCGCGTCCCCCGGCCGTCTTTGGCGGCTTTCCTGTGCAGAGTCCCTCGTGCCCGGGAGCCCTGTCCTCGGCCAGCAGGTCCGGTCTCCTCCCTTGGAGCCTACGGGGGCTCCCCGACCCTCCCCACTCCGCCATGATCATAGCCCTGGGCTCATTCCTGATGCTCTCCAGGGCAGAGACCAAAGTGAACCCAGCTTGGAGACAGCAGGCGATGGCTGTCTGAGGGCTTCCCTGAGAAGGTTTGGCTCGTTCTCGATAAGGGGCAGAAGCACTGAACACACAGCCTCTCGGTCCAGGCCTCAGAACGGGAGCGAGTCCTGGCCTGTGCCCTTGCCCAGCCACCCACATTGCAGTCATCTCTTAAGAAGCTTGGGGCTCAAAGGTGGCCTCCAGGAGCTTCTGGGGCACCTCGGAAACAGCCCTGGGGGCTGGCAAGCAGAGGACACTTGGACCGTGCTTCCCGGGGTCTGTCAAGAGAAGGGCCTCTCAGCAACCTGGGGGCTTACGGGCCACTCAGACCCCCTGCCAGGAGTGCCAGCTGCAGGCCCAACATCACATACTTTACTCCCTCCCAGGGAGACACCCAGGTGCGGGCACAGCCCCACCGTGTCCTCCCGTGGTGGACACTTGCACCTCTCCACCCTCTCTGGCCAGAAACGTGGAGACCTGGCTGCTTCCTCCTTCTCCATGCCTTGCCCTCCACTGCCCCTCCCCCCCGGAGTCCGGCGAGCTGACCCGTGCGCTGCTCTTACCGTCCAGGGACAGCCAGTCGTGCTGGGAGGAGGGGAGTGTGGGCAGGGCCCGAGCTTTGTACTCAAACACCACCGAGTTGGAGATGATCTGGTTGTTGAAGGCAACTTGTAGGGTCACGAGACCAGTGTCATGGGCTGCAAGCAAAATACGAAGAGGTCAGGCTGGGGCGGGCACCCTGCGGCCTGTGTGCCTTCCTTATGCCCCTCCCTGGGCTCTCTCATCCAGGGCCTGCTCATCCCTCCAGGCCCAGAAGGCCTTGCTTGTTCTTCCAGAGACCGTCTCTGGACCCCTGGCTCCACCAGGCGCCCTGATCACTCCATGCCCCGAATTGTTGTCGCTTTGCCCTTTGGCTCCCCGGTGAGGGTGGGAGCTGGGAGCTCAGGGCAGACTGGCTGAATGGATGAATGAAGAGTGAGGAGGGAATGAGTGAACGCCCCTGTCCCTGCCCCTTGTCCTCCTGCCCGGCCTGGGCAGGCAGGGCTCACTCCTTTGTGCTTATTCCTGTTTCACCTTGTCCTACGGGCTTGTCCTGGCTCACGGAGCACGGCCTCCCCTGGATTTTCAGCAGTTCTTCCGCCTCCCCCGTGCCGACAGCGGGAGCCTGGGCTGCACCTCTGGGCCCCGAGTGCTGTGCTGCGGGTGCCGGCACGAAGCGTGTGCCTCTTCTGGCTCCAGGACAGTAAGCGGCAGGAAGGTGGCCCGTGTGGGTCTCATGAGCTGCTCTGGCCCCCACAGAGGCTTAGTGAAGGCTGTTGTTTGAAGGAATGAGTGAGTGAGTGAGTGAGTGGACGTTCTCATTGCCAGCAAGAGGAAGGCCCGGCCCGGGCAGAGAGCCGCTTCACTCTGGGGCTGAGGCTGCTGCTGTGGCGGGTTCCCGTTGAAATCTTGGGGGCTGCGGCCATGGCAATGACCTGGAGGCCTGTGCTGGGCACGCAGGTGGGCTGCCCTGTCTGCAAGGCCTTGTCCGCTGGTAGGCACCGGGGCCATGTGCTCTCTGTCCTGCTTTTCTGGAACACCAGATACCAGTGCCCAGGGCCTCCCAGGCCAGATTTCCAGGGAGGCCCGACAGGGGGATCGGGTTACTGTTTAGACTGCGGGGCTTCAGAAGCTCCCAGACTGGAGGAAGCCGTCCACATCAGCTGCTCCCCAGGGCAGAGTAAAGCCCCACTTCCCTCTGAGGACGTCTCATGTACACCTCACTTCCCGTGGGGACACCAGCTCATTGACCTGTGGCCTGTGTCCATCCCAGGTGCACGTATTAGGCCACCATCCCCAGAGCAGGTCTCCAGGAAGTCACTGCCCAAGGATGACCGGTGGGTCTGTTCTCCTGTGTGTTCTGCCCTGGTGTGGCCCCTGGGCTCTGGGCCACGTGCTGGATTATCTGGCTCTATGGCGGGTGCGGCCCCCTAGGACCCCCCATGAAGCGTCTCTGGGCAGGGACCTCCAGCCAAGTCCAGAACCTCCGGAGCTCTGACAGCGTCTCCGGGCGGATTTCCAAGCTTGTGGTTACCTGCCTGCCCTGGAGAGGAGCCCGGTTTACCAACAGGAAGGAAGGGTGGTCAGCACACACGCCACCTGAGCCCGCTCAGCTCTGTCCCTTGCCTAGCAAGCCTGCTGCTTCTTGGCCAGCCCCCGGGCAGCTCAAGGCTTCTCCCTACCAGGTGTCCCAGCCGGAGGGCCTTCCTCAGCTGTTGCTCTTCTCCCGCCGTCTCCTGGCGCGGGCACACCCTGCAGTGATGCTAGGACGGTGGCAGATTCCGAGGCATGCCTTCCTTCCCCGGAGAGATGGATGGGGAGGACCTGCCGTGGACCCCTGGGTGCCAGCCCAGCAGCCTGGCTCACACAGGCCCACCCCACGGGTGGGACGCTCCCTGGGTGCTCTCTTTCCCTTTCCCTCCCCCTGATTCGGTCCATCAGCAAGTCCCAGGTCTCCATCTGCTTCCCTCCATCTCCACTGGTCCAAGCGGCCATCATTGCTGGCTCAGACCCCCCTGTCAGCCTCTGCTGAGGACAACTTCCACACCCCCGAGGCCTGTTCCTGCTGGCATGGTGTCCAGGGCCACAGCCCCACGCTCCCACATCAAGCCCGTGGGAGCGCACTGCCCACAGCAGCCCTTCTCCGCAAGTCAGGAAGGGTGGCCCTCTGCCGCCTCCTACGGTTTCCGGCTTCCGCTCTTTCCCCTGCAATCCTGCAATCCACTCTCCCACACACCCAGAGTCAGCTTTTACGGACAGAATGTACGTCAGGGGTGTCCAGCCTTACGGTGTCTCTGCACTGTACCGGAAGAAGAGTTGTCTTGGGCCACAGGTTAAATACACTGTGACACACAATCACAAAAAAAACCTCGTGACATTTTAAATTTATGATTTTGTGTTGGACTGCATTCACAGCCATCCTGGGCCGCAGGTGGCCTGTGGGCCGTGGGTTGGACACCCCTGATTTACACCAAGTCACTCCCTACTCAAGACCAACCAACCCAGTTCTTCTTTGTGACTCAGGAGGAGGGACACGCCTTGGTCCTTGCTATCTTCTCCACCTTCCCGCCTCTGTATTCCTCCCACTTGCTAAGAAGCCTCTTCCTGCCTCAGGGCCTTTGCACTTTGCCTGCTGCCTGGGTGCCTCCCCCCTTCCCACGCTGGCTCCACCCATCATTCGGGTGTCAGCCTGGGAGAGCCCTCCCCTCCTTGGTCTCCCCGAAGACTGCCCTCCTCCCGATACTTCACCGCGTGACCCGTGTCCTGATGGAGTTTTCTCCAGTTATCTCGGCCATTTGTGTGTCCTTGTTTGTTGCCTCCTGCAGCAGAATGTATGTTTGGGAAGAGCTGGGAATGGGTCTGTCTCGATCTCTTTATGCCCAAGGCCAATATCAGTGCCTGGTATGCTGTGGCCACTCAGTAACTGATTAATGAATTGCTACAAAACACTCCTCATTTTGAATTTCATCTTTTGCCTTTTGGTGACTTGCCAGCCATCCAGGGTGGGGCTGTCCAGAAGCCCCAAAGTGAAGTCTTCTTGTTGGTGGCTCCTGTCTTCTCTTCCTAGCCCGGCTACCTTTCCTAAGCCCTGAATCCTCCCTACCCGCCGCTTCCCCCTTCGCTCAGGATGGACTTGCCCGTTTCCCCCTGACCTTGGAGCGCTTGGAGTCTCCGAGACAGAGCCTACAGCCGTGTATCTTCTGTGGCTCAGAAGACCAGTGTTCTTGGTCAGGGCTGGACTTTCCTCCCACACTGTGCTCGGGCAGGTGTGCTAGGCTGGTGGGCAGTGGTCATCCGTGTTCCCCGTGCCCCTCCCCCACTCCCTCCAGGTGCCCCTCCTCCCAGGCTGTTCCCAGCCCCTGCGCTGGCCTGCTGGGGCTCAGAGGCCTCTGACCTCTTCTTTTCAGTGAGGCTGGTTGGGTTCCAACTTCAAGTGCTCCTTCTCCGGGCTTAGTTCTAGTGTCCTCACGCCCTTGGGAGACCAGAATGATCCCTTAGGCAGCCAGCATTGTCCTCTACAGTCAGGGTTAGGGGTAACCCCCGGTCTCATGCTTTGGTTCCTTCCAGGCACCTACCCAGTACCTGGCAAACTATTTGATGGATGAAGAAATGAATGGATGAAGAAATGAATGAGTGAGTGAGTGCGTCCAGAGCTGCCTTGCAGAAGGTCATGTTTCCCTTGGGGCTCAAAGTGAGACGTCCCAAGGGGATCCCGTGTCTGCCGTGAGCTGTAGGACAGAACAGGGCCCAGCAGCAGGGCCCAGGTCTCTGTCTGCCTTTGAGGTGGTGCCTTCTCCTCCCCTGGTGTCTGCTGGTCTGAGCTGCAGTCTGTTCAAAGAGCGCACGGGGCGGTGGCCGGGGCCGTCTGCCCGCCAGCTCTGGGGACTCGGACGCTCTGCCTGCGAGGACCTGAGCGGCCTGGGGACTCTCCCACTCCCCCTTGGGCGAGCCGGAGTGAGGGCCTCACCGTGGAGCACCTACAGGGACGGAGCCAGCAAGCCAGGTGCTCTGGGGACGGTTCCTCATCTTGCACTCTCAGCTGCCTGGCAGGTTTTTAAAGATGCAGAAACTGAGGCCCAGAGATGTCAGCCAGAGAACTTGTCACATGGATGGTAGCTGGCTGATCTGTGCTGTGCTGACCTGTGTGACTGACCTGGCCCCCAGGATTGGCTGGGTCCTGGCCTGGGACATCGTCCAGAGGGGCACACAGAGGCCAGTTATTTCTTTCTTTCTTTTTTTTTTTTTTTGGAGGGTCAGATAGCTTAGGACAGGCAAAGTCTGGGTCCTCCGCCAGGCAAGGGCCAGGTATAGGAAGTGGCATCTATTTATAGGCCAGGCGAGTCCTGTTCCAGCAGCAGGTGATAAGTGGACAGTTTAATAACACGCTGCCCTCTCCCCGTCTCCCGTCGGCAGGGCTGGGGGCACCTCGTTAGCCTCACACAGCCCCCAGAGCAATGGGCTGACCCAGCCCGCTGGCATGCGGGATGGCTGCGCTCCAGGCCAGGCAGGGCTGCCAGGAGCCAAGAGGGCTGAGCGGACCCAGTGGAGCCTGCCAGGCAGCTGGTGGGGGCAGGGCCAGCAGGGACACTGGCCGAGGCTCCCTGGGATGTTTGCAGTGGAGGAAGTGATGGGTTCAAGTGGAGGTTGAGCATGTGAGCCCAGCTAGGCGGCATTTGGCAGGGGAGATGGGGAGAGAAGAGGAAGCACCTTCCCCATGAGCTCTGGAGCCCAAGCTGGGGGGATGGGGAAGGCCCAGGAGGCAGGCAGCTGGGGTGGCCGGAGGCTCAGGAAGGTGCACCCCGGGTGCAAACTGGCACGTGGCACCTGCTGGATCTGCTGCTGCCCTGGGGACTCCCACCCCCTGTCTCCCCTGCCCACAGCTCTCCAGAGAGTGTTCTCTTTCTCCTTCCCAGGCCTTCTGACTTCAGGTACCATGGGGTGGAGCCTCTGCCCTCGTCTCCCCACCTCCCGGATCTGTCCCCAGTCATGGCCTGGGTACGCTGGACAGGCTATCCTTGAGCCAACAGGGTGTGGGAGGGGCCGGCCAAGGGGCGCCCCCAGCACTGCCTGGGGGAAAGAAAGCGCGAGTTCCAGCGAGTGACTCTGGCCCAGACACCACTCTCCTTCTCTGGTGCACCAGGCACTTGTTGAGCCCTGGGGAGACTTGGACTCTGCCTTCATGGGGCCGACAAGGCCCTGGGGAGGTGGTAATGGCAGAGGTCAAGGGCAAGTGGATAAGACAGGGACACCCAGCTAAGCAGATGAAGAAGCCCCGAGGGACAGCCCCTGAACCCAGAAGCAAATTCTCCGTCCACACCTTCTGGGCACGGGGTGGACGGGTCATCAAACCTCAATGGAGTCCGAGTGGACTATTCTCAGTCTGACATCCCCCTCCCCGGTCGCCCACCAGGCCTTCCCCATCCCTTTCTGAGTTGCTCTGGGCCCCAGCGGGCCTGACCCGGCGGACCCCACCTGTGGGCTCTCTTGTTCTTATGGCTCTTGGTTGGCCTGGGCTATGGGTGCAAGGGCAGGGGCGAGGTCTGCCTTGCTGCCCTGAGTGGCTTAGGACCCCGGTGCAGTGCCTGTTGGGCCCCTCTACCAGCTCCGGCAGCCTGTCGGGTCAGGGGAGGCAGGGAAGCTGGAGCTTCCTGGGGTGGCGGTGTGCTGGTTCCCTACCCAGCCCCTCACCACTCGGAACCCCGCCAACAGCATCCGTGCCCTGTCTGATACGGGGTCCATGAGCCAGAACAGATGGCATGATAATGGCCAATTTGGGACGCACTTCCTCATAGCTGAGGAGAGTGAGGCCTGGAGTGACGACGCAGCTCTCCTGGGGGTCCCCCCAGTCCCCTCAGGCCCCCGGGGAGAGGCGGCGCCTCACCTGGGCAGTAGCAACGCAGCACACCAGGCTGGATCAGGGACGCAGGCACTGAGATCTGGTCAAACAGGCAGCTGTAGTTATTGCTGGCTTCCTGCCACGGGCCTGTGATGAGAACCTTCACTCCTCCCTGGAGGGAACAGACAGCAGGGACCTGTGTCAGTCCCCCAGGGTGGGGGAGGAGGGGCAAGGGACGCAGGCCTCTGAGGGCAAGCCCTGACTGTTCCTGACTGCAGCAGGGAGAGGGGGAGCCCAGTCAGGCCTCCTCGCCTGGTCCCTTGGGGGTCCCAGGTGCTCCGTGCCTTCCTCACTGGCATCGGCACAGGGACTGGCAGCTCTGACCTCTGACCCTCTCCGGCTTAACCTTCAGTTGTACACAGAAGGAGCACAGGACTTTCCAAGTGTTTTCAGCTCCTGAAGCACCCCTGGAAGGAAGCAGGGGAGAGGCTGCTTGTGGATGGATGGAGGGACCTTCGAGTTGGGAAAAGACGCCTGAGCATCTCAGTGTCAAGGCCAAGACTGGGGCTCTGATGGGGCAGCGGGAAGGGACGCAGGATCCCCAGGGCCTGGTGGGAAGAGCCAAGGAGGGGACGGGGAAGGGGGGATGGATGAAGGCAACCAGAAAGACAGCAGAGCTAGAAAAGGGGGGATGCCTGGGGCCAGAGAGGGGCTTAGAGTGGGGGGCTGTGTGGGTCTGAGCCCCTGTGTCTCTGTGCTGAGCCTCACGGAGGGGAGGGTGGCCTGGGCTGGAAGAGGGGGTGGGGCCTTGGATGATCTTGCTCCAGGGGGAAAGGCCCGCCCCCAGGGGCCCAGAAGAGCCCAGGAGCAGGAGAGTACAGGGGGAGGCGGGTACTGCCTGCCCTCCAGCTCTGGCGGGAACCTGCGGGGCCATGCCTGGTCAGTCCTGCTTTCGGTGCTGTCCCTGCGCTGTGACTCACAGTGCCTCTTGCACTGTGCCATGTCCTGTGTGGGTGATGGGGGTAGGCACTCCTCCAGGATTCAGACTGTCACCAGAGGAGAAGTCTGTCCTGGGGGATGGAGAAGGGACAGAGGGCAGGGATGCTGGCCTCTCTGGCTCTCCTTGGGTGGGCCTACCACAAGCTTCGTCCACCCTTCCCCGTGAGGGGGACCGAGAGCTGCCCAGGGCAGGGCCAAAAGTGCCGCCTAGGGTCTGGGCTGGAGGAGACCCAGAGGCACGCCTACTGGGGTCCAGGTGGTAGAGGGAGCGTGGAGTGTGGGACCCAGCCCTCCTTCCCCCACTTCTCCAGCCCGCAAAGGCCAGAGCCCAGCTCTCCCACGGATGCCCCCAGGCTGGTGAGACACACTCTTCTGCTCAGCCACCTGCGCTCAGGTGACCTCTCCTTGGCACCGGCCCATCCCTGCCCTGGACCCCATGCCTCAACATGGGGCTTGTTCCTGAGGCTCCCACAGTGTTCCTAGAACCCAGACTGAGACCTGGCCCAGGGCTGGCCTTGGGCATGGGAAGCAGGGGTGGTGCTTTGAGGAACGAGATGGAAGAGGCACCTTGAGCCTGTGCAAGTGCAGGGGGGAGGGCTCCATGCTCCTCCCTGGAGGGGCTGTCCCAGGCCGGGAGGAGTTCCTCCCGTGCCCCTGCGCCCCTGCGTGGGGCTCCCTCCTTGTTTGGCTAGAGAACGAAGTTTGAAGGGCAGGGGAGGGAGCACAAGACCAGGAGCCAGAAGCAGGAGGCCTGTCCTTGTCCCTCCGTGGCCATGTGTTCTCAGGCAAGTGGCCCAGCCTCTGTGGGTGGCATTGATCTCCAGGGTACCCTCTGGCCTTGCTTCCTGGATTCTGACCTCAGGCTCCATGCGGAGCCCTGGTGCCCTGCCAGAGCGCCAGAGCTGAGGGCGGGTGCCGGGCCCGGGAGCCGGCAGAAGCTGACTCCGGGATGTCTGGGAGCACCAGAGGCCAGCCCAGGGCACCATCCTCCCCGGTTCCTGGGAAGTGGAGGAGCAGTGACTTGAAAAGGCCACAGACAGTTACCATGTGAGAAAAAAGGAAAAGGAAAATAACGCCAGCCAACAGCCACTGGCTGGAAGCCAGGGCTGCGGGGGGCGGGGGGGTGGACAAAGGAGCAGAAATTACCGGGGCCAGCAGGCCCTTCTCCATGGAAACCGCTGCAGGAGGGGCTCAGCATCCTCCAGTTCTGGGGGGTGTTTCCATGGCAATGCTGGCCGTGCTGCCCTGGACTGGTGTGACGCAGGCACCTGAAGGCTCTTAGCTGCAGCCTCCTCTGCGGGTGCCGCAGGAGTGGCAGTGGAGGGAGATGACGCAGAAGGCTCGGGGGAGGGGGGGAGGGCGCAGCAAATGCCATCTGAGGTCACCGTGTGCTGGGACTCCTGAGACAAAGGACCCAGATTTCCCAGGCACCTAGGGCCCAGGGCACTTACGCACGTGTGCATGCGGGTGACCAGCTGCTGCTGGGGGTGAGGAGGTGGGCAGCACACAGAGGTGGAAGCTGCCTGTGGGAGTGGGGGCCCCTCTGAGAAGAGATGGCAAGATGGCCCTGGCCTCGGCATTCCTGAGAAGTGGGAGCCTGGCACCATCGGATTGCAGAGTGGAGTGGGGATGCTGGGTGGCAGCTTAGGGTGCCCCGTGTTTACAGATGGAGGCATCCCAGGCCTGTGCATCTCAGCACAGAGCCCTCCATGGGGTGGGCAGAGCCTGGCTAGAACGGCTGGGACACAGTCAGCAAGCAGGCCCCTGGCTGGTGGCAAAGGGGAGCAGCAAGATGCGGGCAGGGGGCAGGGGGTGGTTGGAGGAATGGGTGGGAAGGGGAGAGGGGGGTCAGTGGGGCTGGGGGGGTGGGTAGGTAGGGCCCCTGGGACCTCTGCAGAGAGAGGTCTCACCATTCGGCCACGCTGGCCCCAAAGGGCCCAGCTGGGTAGTGTCTGTGCATTTTCCAAAATCAAACTGAATTTGAGCTGCTTTTGTTTTGGGGCAGCTGGAATCGCTGAGGGGCTCTGGCCAGGACTGGCATTCCTTTCCTGTTCCCTTGCCGCCCTCATGTGGCCAGTGGCTGAACTGACTTTCTCCAGGCCCGGCTTAGGCATCTGAAGGCCGGTATTCTCCAGGGAGCCTCCAGGTGGCTGAGCACACAATCTCCCAGGCCCTAGAACTCAGAGGGCCTGGGGGCCCCTCTCAGCCATTTACAAAGGAGTAAATGACGCCCAGAGAGCCAGGTCACTGCGTCACTACGATGGCACTCCAGCTCCTGGCTCAGACCTCATGCAGCCCGGCCCGGTCCTTTCCCTCTGAACTGCTTTCTTAAGCTCCATGGAGGTGGGAAAGGCAAGCTGCTGGGCTGAGCTAACCTTTCACCCTGGAAAAAGTGGGGGCTGCTAGGAGAGTGGGGGTCTCAGGGTGACCCTGAGACCAGCGGTGCTGTGGGAGTCAAACTGAGCCACGTGAGGAGGAAACCAGTTGGAAGCTTCGGGAGTCCTGGAGGGCAGCGGGAGAAGCAAGTGGAGGCAGACGGAAGAGACAGGTGCGCCCGAGCACCTCACTCAGCCCTCACGCACCCCAGCGAGGCAGAGACAGGACAGGCGGCTCCCTGCCCAAGGTCACTGGCTAGTAAATGTGGGGCCAGGCTTGGGATCCAGACCCCTCCCCACACAGGGTGGCTGCCTCTGGACATCGGAAGGCTTTATAAACACCCTGTCCACAGAGGTGGGCCACTGGCTGGGCTGGTGTGGCGTCTCTGAGCCGGGGGTGCAGGTACATGCGTCCTTGCTCCACCATAGAGGTGGGGCAGGGCAGGTGTGTGCTTCCTGGTCGAGACTGTGACACTGAGGCCCACAGTGACCTCTCCAAGGCCGAACATGGCCAACCAATGGGCACCCTCTTCCCACGGCCACGTGGGAGGCCATGGACAGGAGGAGCACAGGACGCTGCGGGCTGTGTGGCCAGGGAATGATGGCCAATCCTCCCTGATTACGTGCCGTGGGCCCGAGGCTTTGCTGAGCGCGCCTGGCAGCACACCTGGGGCAGGTACTGTTACAGCCCCATCTCCCAGGTGAGGAAACGGAGCCACAGAGGCGAAGTCACGGAGAGCCAGAATTCACACCGAGGACAGCCCCAGAGATGGGCCCGGAGTCCCTCACCAGAGCCCAGGGGAGGCTCCGGAGCAGGGACTGGCTCTGAGGGGCAGCCCACGACCCAGGGCACCCCCCACCCAGTCCCGAGCTGGGCATCCTCTCCGGCCAATGCCTGGGTCTGGATGGAGCCGGGCTTTGTCTGCGCAGCGCCCCTGCATGCCCGTGCCCAAAGCCCTCTGGCCAGGTCTGCACCGGTGCCTCGGTTAAGCTGACCCACGAGGTTCAGGGTCACCCCTCCCTTGTCTGGAGCTGCACCCCCTGCCCTGGCCTCTAGGGAACGTGGCAGTAGCACCAAGGGCGCCCCGAGGAGCCACCGAATGGGGAGACGGAACCAGTCTGGGCCCCGGGCCCCAGGCAGGTGGGCTGGGAGGGATCGAGCAGGAAATGCCCAGGCCACCGCCCCTTCCTGTGTCTCTCCAGTCGGAGAAAAAGCAAAGCTCCTTTCCTTAAACGCTGTGCCGCTGTGGCCCAGCCAGTCTCCCCGTAGTCCTGGGCTTTGGGGCGGTACTTCCCTCTGTCAGACCTGAGACAGCGGGTGGGGGCTGGGGTTTGGGGGCTGGTGGGAGGTGCTGGGTCATAACATGCTTTTGATTTTGTAGAAGCCAGATTTACCAAGAAAGTCCTACGGGGGACGATTCGGAAGCTCTGCCCTCCCTCTCACTGTGTTGGGAGTTTGTTCTGTTTCCTTTCGTTTTGTTTAGGGAAGCAAATCGAGAGCAGTGGCTTTGGGGGGTCTATGGTGGTGACTTCTGAATGCTTTTTTCAGCAGACCCAGTATCCTTCTCCCCACCCCCTACCCCCAAAGCAAAGCAAAACATAGGTGGCCTCTTAAAACATAAGTCAGGGGACAGCAGACTGTTCTGGCTGGAGCTGGCAGGCCACTTGGCCTCCAAGGAGACTCCCGCCTTTATAGCCGCTCTGTGACGAAGACTGAGAACCACTGTTGAGGTGGGTAGAGGTATTTCAAGTGACCTGGGGACAGATGGAGGGGACAACGTGGCCTGTGTGGTCTGGAGGGCCACATGCAAATGGGGTCCCCTCAGCTTCACGGCAGAGGGTGAGCAGGTGGGGCAGGTGGGGAGGCGAAGCTGCCGCTTACCTCCGGGTAGGACCACTCTGGGGAGTAGTCGGTCACCATGAACACCCGTCCGCTCTGCTGTAGCAGCCCCAGAGCGCCCTGGGCCGAGGAGGCCGAGACCACCTCAGCGACGTGCATGTAGGCCATGGTGCTGGCCCCGCCCTCGGAGCTGCTGAGCTGCAGGCTCCCCTGCTGGGGGCTGCAGCAGGGGATGCACATCTCCGCCGGGGCGAAGGGGGCGGCGCGGGCCCCGTCCTCCGACTGCGAGAGCACCGCGCTGTCCCCCGACACCAGCTGGTGCCCGTAGATGGTGCCGCTGCTGCCCTCCACGGAGATGAAGTCGTTGATCAGGTCGGAGAACTGGTTGCTGAAGGAGAGGTCGAAGTGGTCCAGGCTGAGCTCCATGTTGGAGGAATTGCCAAGGCCGGGCTGGGCCACGGGGTACAGTCCCTGCACCACGTTTCCGGGGAGGATGGGGACGCCGCCCGTGCTGCGGATCACCCCGGGGGTCTCGGGCTGCAGGTAATGCTCGGAGCTACAGGCCTGCAGCTCCCCAGACTTGAGCAGGCCCTCGCCCCCTTCGGCCGCCTGCGAGGTCTCCATGGTGACCTCCCCTTCTGCCGCGATGGCCTGGAAATTGGCCTGAAACTGCATGAGGTGGAGGGAGGAGGCAGACTCTATTCGCGTCTCCACGTGGCCGCTGCAGGAGCTGGTTTGTGACGAGGCCTCCGTCTTCACCGTGGGCATCACGAAGCTGCCCCCCGAGTCACTCAGGCTGCCGTGGGTGTTCTGCTCGATGGGGAGGGGCTTGCTGGCATCCTGCAGGAAAAAGCTCGGGGAGGGGGTCTGGTGGACGTGGGGGCTGTGGCCCGTCTGGCTGAAGCTGGACGCGTAGTCCTTGTTGGAGTCGATTGCACTGAAGTCCATCTGCTCCAGGGTGGTGCTGGGGCTCAGGCCGCCACCTGAGGGCAGCAAGCCGGAGCCCGCGGTCAGGGTGAGGGAGCTGGAGGCCGCGGCCGCCGCGGAGGAGGAGTACGCGTCTTTGGCCATCTGCTGCTCGAAGGAGGTGTCCTCGGTCTTGATCTCCTTGGTGAGGACGGTGGTGAAGCCAAAGCCCCTCTCCACGGGTGGCGAGTGCCGGACATTGGT
This sequence comes from Sturnira hondurensis, assembly GCF_014824575.4. NCBI lineage: Eukaryota > Metazoa > Chordata > Mammalia > Chiroptera > Phyllostomidae > Sturnira > Sturnira hondurensis. The sequence continues at coordinate 906,232 of NW_028086562.1, forward strand.
GCTGACCATCTCGGCTTTCAGGCCTCCACCCCCGTAGGTCTGGCCCTGCTTTGGGTTATTGAGGAAACAGTCGGGGTCAAAGTTCATGGTGGTTTCTGGAATCTTCCGGCCACCATCGAGGGTGGTGGAAAGGACCAGCTCTTCAGAGACGTTGCTGGGCAGCATGGACAGGCTTTCTGAGCTGCCCGTGGTGGGGAAGGCGAACTTGTGGCCATCGGAACTCATGGCCAGGACGAGGCCCTGAGAGGCATCGGGCGAGAGGAGGTGGTGGTTGGGGCCGGCGGTGGGGGACATGGTGTACACAGACTCGCTGGTGACCTCAGACATGAACACCGTGGCGCTCTGGGACAAGCTCCCCATCACCGAGGCCACCGCCATGCTGGACACGCCTGTGACCACAGGGCTGTCCACCATGTCGGGGTCGCTGTTGAGCCCGCTGCTGATGGACACGGGGGAGCTCTGGGTGGTGTCGGGGACCTCCACCTGGTTGGTGGACGAGACCTCAGTGCTGTTCTGGTGCAGCAGCACCGGCTTGGCCACCTTGCCGTTCCTCTTCTCGCGGCCGGCGCCCTTGCCGTGGCCGTGCTCGTGCTTGCCCTCCGACACGTCGTTGTGCTGCACCTCCGCGTGGCCGCCGTAGCCCCCGGCCCGCGGCTCCACCTTCGGCGAGATGATGCGGTGTTTGGCACTGTTGCACTTGTGATGGGCGCTGCTGCCTGCTCCTGCAGAGGTCAGAGGCACCACGCGCCCACGCACGCACGCACACGCATGCACGCACACACGCACACACACAGGCAGAGAGTCAGTGCTGGGCTGTGGCAGACCCCGTCTCTGAGCAGCTGGGACCTATGAAGCCCTGCCTGGGGGACTGGGCCCGCCACCAAGCCCCGGTGGGTGGCGAGTGGCCATCACTCAGGGTCTGGGGCCCTCTGACCCCGAGCCTTGGGGCTCTCATGTGCCCCGTGTCACCATCCTCCAGACCAGGCACCTTTGTCCTTGACTCACTTTTCAGGTAGTGACAGTAGTGTCCTAGTATGTGGCGAGCAGGAAAGGAGAGGCTGCAGAGAATGTCAGCCTCCAGGGAAAGCCCCCCCCCAACAGGTGTGCTCCCTGGGAGGGCTGGGGCTCCACTGGGGGCGGCGGCCGGGCCCCTCTCTGCTCCTGAAAGTTTCCATCCCTGCTCAGGCCAAGGAGCAGCACTTCAGGACGCCTCTCGGGTGGGGACCGTCACCATCTTGGGGCAGTGAGAGGGGCTGGAGCAGGGCGTGGAGAGCAAGGCACTCTCCCTGGATTAGCCCTTGGGCCCCCGGGGGCCAAAGGGTGGCCCAGACTTCGCTCCAGAGCCTGGGAGGTACTTGGGGCCACCACCTCTGCTCAGCTACCTGGACCTGCCCTCAGCTCTTTGCAGGACTGAAGTCTTTCCAAAATACAGCAAGGGCAGCACCTTACGCCCCCAGTTCAGAGTCAGAGAAGGAAAATGCCCCCGCGGGGAGTGTTTCTGAGCTGCACAGGTCAGTTCGCCCCTGCCACACTGCCCGATGGCTCCTCCCCCTTCCCTCTCCTGCCCTATCCTGGCTTTCGTTCCATCTGGTAAGGGCCACTTTGCTTTTGGTCAAGGGGTGAATTCTCCCCCGATCCCGTGACAGCCTCCTCACCAAGACTCCTCTATGCACAAAGATGTCATAGGGAAGTGAGGTGCCTCTGTAACGGAAATACCTAACGAGGCAGCCCAGGGAGCAGTGAACGCCTGTTTTAAGGAGCCAACACCACTATCAAAACAGGCAGAGGAGAGGGCAGACATTTCATGTCAAAGGGTTTGGCCTGAGTGGCCCCGAAAACTCGGGACCCAGCTCCCCAAAACTCCTGGCTGGGCCCGTGTCCGGGGCCCTGGGCTTCCTGCTGATGCAGCCCAAGGGCCCTGGAGGCCTGGAGGGCGCTGTAGTGGTCGGACAGGGGCCTGGAGCTCCACCCCTGGACACACCCCCCCAACTCTGCTGCCCCCACTTCTAGGAACTTGCTCTTTCCTGCCTGAAGGCGGGGCAGGACGAGGGTGAGGCTGTCCTGGGTCCATGCTGTTGCCTGATTCCTCGCAGACCTCCTCCCCTCACTGGACATCGTGACGACCCCCGAGTGGAAGAGCACCCTCGGCCCCGCCAGGCCCCCGCCCGCCGGGGGCCCCACTCACCCAGGCTGCCGGTACACAGGCAGTTGTGGGTCCGAGGCGGTGGCTTGGTCTGGTGGCTGTCCAGGATCTGCTGTACCAGCTGCTCCACCGAGAAGCCCGAGCTGCTGCTGCCATTGCTGCAGGTCCACTTGATGCCGTGGACTGGTGGGGACAGAGGCAGGGTGGTCAGGGGCCGGGAGGGGCGGGAGCATGGGCCCGGTACTCCGGGAGCGCAGTGGCTCGTCTCTGCTGGGAGGCTGGCTCTAGGGACCGGGAGGAGGGCAGAGGGAGCACCCGGCTGCCCCACCGGACCCCCGGGAGCTCCGTGCTCTTCCTCAGCAGATTCTGCCTCCCCCACTCCTTCCCCCATAATGCAGCCCTGGGGGCGGACTGGAGATTTGCTTTGGTTTTCCCCAAGTCCCAGTGCACCGGGGTGGCTCTCGGAGGGGCTGGAGTGGAAAAGAAAGGGACCCCCTGAAGCTGCATGTCACGGAGACCTAGAGAGGAGATGGAGGCTGGGGCCCCCCAAGGGGGCACGTTAGCCTCCTACTCTCACCGTACCTCTCAGCATTAAGGGGCTGCAGGGGACAGGACAGACAGGCCCCCGTGGCCTGGGCAGTGGGGGCCCACTAGCGACTGGCTGCCTGCATAGCTGCCCTTGGGTTTTGGCTCAACCCTCCTGACCCTGGACCTCTGCCACCCCTGGTATTGCAGTGGGGTCCCCCAATGGCTGAGGGCTGTCTCCCCACCTGCCTGGAAGGATGGGGCTGGAACCCTAAAAGAAACCAACTTCCTTCATGGAGTGTGGGGACTGAGTTTCATGCCCACTCTCTCCACTCTTTCTCAGCTGGAGCAGACCCAGACGAACCTGGGTGGCATGTCGGGTACCGGACAGCCCCCAGGCTCCAAGAGGGACCCAGGCTGCTGGGAAGGGGGAAGGGGGAGCAGACGTCTGGGAGGAGGAGCGGGGCCCAGCGTCTCGCCAGGGAGGCCAGTAGCTTTACCAACGTGAAAACAATTCCTCTCTTCTTTGGCCAAGCCTCTCTCACAGGCTCCAGAGTGAGGAGCCATCACAGTCACCTGCCCTCGTCTGCGAGGGACTCCAGGACACAGTGGCACAAGGAGATAGTCGACACAGCAGGTAGGAGCTGGGTCAAATTCACACCTGCACTCAAGTCCAGATTTTGCTCTTCACTTGCTGTGTGAATTTGAGCAAGTCTCTAAGGCTCTCTGAGCCTCGGTTTCCAGATCTGTATAATGGGAATACGATGCACCTGCCTGACATGGTGGCCAAGAGGCACCCTGACTCATCTCCCTGGTGCTTTGTCTGTACCCAACAAAGAGTTGCTGTGGTCAAAGGCGTTCACGGTGACGGTGGCGGCGGCGGCAATGGTAACGTGGAATGCGAACTGCTGGCCTTGCCCTGTGGCAGCGGATGCCACAGGAAAGGGGGTTCCTGCTGTGAAACCCACAGACAGCTCGGCCTTGGAGCACGGGTGGGGGCAGAGCCCCACGGTGCCCACCTCATGTTTCTGTTTCTCACCAGCACCTTCGTGTAGTTCTTCAGTGGTTTCACGAAGAAAACCACGCGTGAGGGTTGTGAGCTCCCGGGGACCCCTCGTGGGCACCGCTGCCCTCCTCTGCACACCTGCCCTAGGTGTTTGCTCGCAGTCCTTGCCCTCTGCTCCTGCCACAGGTTCCTGGGTCGCTGCCGCCAGCACTGTCACTAACTCTGGGGCCCATGGTCCTGGTCCTCACGGGTCTTGGATTCTGGTGGGTCATCCAGGGAATGGGGGCGGTGCTGGTGGCTTCTGTTCCCAGCTGGCTGAGCTGTCTGGATGGATTCTGGGTTTGAAGTCACGTGTGCCTGTTCAGAGCACCACCAGTGGGCACACACAGGGGTGGCGGTGGGTTTACAGCCCACCTTTCCTCAGACGCGCGGCCCCCGCCTCGGGATTCCTTGGGGAATTCGCCACCAGTCCCAGGAGGCCTGCGCTCCTGCTGGCTCAGGCCGCCTTGTCCTTGGCAGCTAGAGGCGAAGGCCCAGGCCAGGGGTTTGCAAACCTCATCACGGCTCCGTAATCCTTGTCTCAAATGAACCTTCGCCTGGAAATCCAGTATAGAAGACAGCCAATAGCAGAAGGGGCCTGGCTGAGGCAGGAGTGAGGGTCACGGTCCCCCCACCTGTCCCCATGTCCTGCGCCCCTTGGCGGAGGACCTTTTCTGGGTTCCTCATTTTATAGAGAGAAAAGAGAAGCTGGGTGGGGAGACAGAGTACAGGACCCCAGGACCTCCCTTCCTTACACAGGATAATGGTCCGTCCCAGCGTCTGGCCCCAGCCTGGAGAGCCTGATGCCCCCGGTCTGGGGTGATGCCCAGGTTTTAACAAAATTACTGGGGTGACATTAGTTAATAGGGCCATATAGGTTTAGGGTGTACATCTCTATGATACGTGGTCTGCATATTGCATCGTGCGCTCACCACCCAAAGTCAAATCATCCTCCGTCCCCATAGACGAGGACCCTTCTGTCTGCCACCTGCCTCTAAGCCCCTCCCTCTGGCCCACGAGTTCTGTGCTCTGTGCCCACAAGTTCCAGTTTCATACACCACATATGAGTGAGATCACATGACTCAGCTTTTTCTGGCTGGCTTGTTTCACTTGGCATAATATTCCCAAGTCCTTTCGTGTTGTCGTGAGTAGCAGTATGTTGTCGTTTCTGATGGCTGAGTGGGACTCCACAGCATACATGTTCCGTGTCGTCTTTGTCCAGTCCTCTACCGAAGGACACTTTGAGGGGCGCCTTGTCATGGCCACCCTGAGTAATGCTGCAGCGAACGCAGGGGTGTGTGTAGCTCCACAAATGCGTTTCCGGGTGTTTCGGGCGCTCGGGCTTCCCGAAAAGGCTCTCCAGGAGCTGCTCGCCTGCCGTCAGGGCGGTGGACAGGCAGCTCGCTCCTGAGCCTGCATCTTCGGGCTGCAGGTCTGGGAGTGGAACTGCCTCCCAGGCTCGTTGCCAGTCTGTCTACCTCTGGGCATCTTGGGCTTATCACAGAACCAGACCACAGGTTCTCAGGAAAACCCCCACCCAATCTGACCCTGGCCATTGTCTGATCTTAGCTGTCTGAAGAGATGCGTCCCACCTCTTTGGGTTTCGGCTGCATGGCCACACCTCACCCAAAGGTCTTGGGGGCAGGGGGGCTTGCTAATACCGAAGTGGAAGACACCTCTGTCATCCCTGCCCAGGGCCCCTGTGATCCCTGACACTGGGCTCAGACCAGGCCCCTTCTCCGGTCCCCGGGGGGTACGGCGACCGAATTCTCTCTGCTCTTCCTCTCCTCCTTCTGTTGTGAAGGTTATAAAACAAAAACCCGGTGAAGGGTGACAGATTGCCAGCAGAGGATTGCTGGATGCTTCATGCAAATTACCCACTGTCCTGGAACATCCGACATGCAGATTTGCCTCCCGCCCTCTCCGGTGGGAAGAAGCCCCCTCCTCGGAGGTGCTGAGTTGTTAGTACTGAATATCAAATACGATCAAGACGGCTTTTAAGATGTCACGCTCTGCTTCCTACCAAGTAATGAATCAGCGGGAAAGGAGATTTCCACGGGGGAAAAGAGTGCTTTGTAAAAGGAAGGTTAATAAATGCGCACGGCCCATCCCCTCTCTGGCCCTTTCCCCCTTCCTAAAAGCAGCAGAGGGGGAACTGCATTAGACATACGCTCAGTGAAAGGTAAGGTCATGACCTGGGGGTGGGGCACAGGAGGCCAGGGAGTTCCCAGAAAATAAGCTCCTGCTGGCTCCGGTCACGTGGGCTCTCTGCTCGCTGGATCTCGGCGCCGGGCCCCTCATTCCCACGGTCGGCCACCTCACCCAGGGACGTCTGGAGTGTTCCAGCCTGGCGGGGTGTCTGGGCTGCTCAGATGGTGGAAGGGGACCCGAGTGCCAGGAAGGCTGGGACAGGAAAGGTGCCAGAGAGGGCCATGCTGGTCACTGGAAGTGGGGTGCTGAGGGGTGCTCCCATGGCTCCCCCTGCAGTCCCACTGCTGCCCCAGGACACCTGTGCCCTGGGCCCCGCCCGGGCTGTGGCTGGGCCTGCAGCCGGCCCTGCCGGAGGACTGGTGCTTGGAGGTGAGGCTGGGTGGCTGTCACAGGGACCCATCAGCCCACGCCAGCGCTGACCTGGCCCGTACCCAACACTTACCCTAATTACCACCCATGGCTAGACAGCAGCCTCCCCCTAATATGAATAATCCAAGTGAAATCAACGGCAACAGCATGCGGCCCTGCTTTGGAGAGCATCTTCTGATGAACAATTTACCCAAGAGGCGACCGACTGCTGAGAGAGAGTAATTGAGATCTGGGGGAGCGGTGGGGGGAGGGGTGGCGTGAGCCCAGACGGGGCTGGGGACCGGCCAGGGACCACTTGGGTCTGGCTGCCCCACCCCCGCCCCGGGGGAGAGGTGGAGAGCCTCGGCCAGGTGCACGTGGCCTGAGCCCAGGTCAAGCTGCCCTGCTGCCCTGTGTGGACAGAACTGCATCCCCACAAAACCCTTAGGTCGAAGCCCCAACCCCGAGGTGACTATTTGGAGACAGGGCCTTTCAGGAGCTTCACGAGGTCAAATGAGGTCCTAAGAGCGGGTCCTAATCCAACAGGACCCCTGCGTGTCCTTGTCAGGAGAGGAAGGGATGCTGGCAATGTGCACTCACAGAGGGGTGGCCGTGCGAAGTGACAGGGAGAAGGCAGCCTTCCGAAAGCCAGGAAGAGCGGCCTTACTGGAAACCAATCCTGCTGCTGCCTTGACCTTGGATTTCCAGCCTCCAGACTGTGAGAAAATTAATTAATTTAAGCCACCCAGCCTGTGTCATTCTGACCCCCGGGCACAGCGAGATTTCATCTCTAATCTCTCAACAGTCCTTTGAAGAATTTTTGTCCCATTTATTAATTTGAGAACCAAGACTCAGAGTTGCGCATCTCGCCCACAGCAGAGAGGTGGGCGCAGGGAGGGGCTGCAGAGCCAGGCTCTCTCTGCCTCCCCGGGCCTCCCGTCCTGCACCCCTCTCGGGACTGGGAACGCCTGGATGGGTGACGGGTGCCGCCCCACCCAGCCGAGCTTGCTTCCGCTCACAGCGAGACTTCCCTCACTTCCTAGAGAAAGGGAGTCCGTTTTATGGGGGTGGAGGTGGGGTGTGAGGGCTGTGTAGGAAACCCAGAAACCTGACACTGGGCCCCGTGCTGTCCCCCGAGCCCAGCGCCCACCCTGCTGTCTCCTGCCCTCTCAGACTATGGAGGGTGCCAGTGTCTCAGAAGTAGGAGGGGGGTGGGGAGGGGCAAAAGCTCTCACGCCCCTGGCTTTTCCCGTGTGACCTTCCTCCCTGGGGCCAGGACACGGGGCAGCTGTGCAAAGAGTTTGGCCGCTGAGCTGGCCTGGCCACGAAGCCCAGGGCAGACGAAACCGGCCAGGCCCCTGGGGCGGGGCCGGAGGTGGGAGGGAGGACCTGCACCTGGCAGATAAGGAGCTGGGCAGAGGGACAGGGAGGCCTGTGCTGGGAGCAAGTCCTAGTGGCTGAACCTGTGCTGCTGGGGTCCTGGGAGGCCTGGCCACGTTCATCCCAGAGACGGCGGCCTTTAGGGGTGACCCAAAGCAAGACTCCTCCCAGAAAAGGTGGGATTTGCAGGGGGGCAGCCTTTGACTCTGAGATGGGGGCCCTTTGTCTCGATTTCCAGTCGTCGGGGATGGGCATGGGGCTGGGGAGGTGACCCAGTCAGAGATGGGGACCCAGGGGGAGCTTCTTCTTGGTTGTCAGCAGAAGCCATGGACGGTCTTTCCTGGCGAGGCCACCCCCAGCAGTGGTGGGACCTTACTGAGGAGCGGGGTGAGCCCCCGAGCTCATGCCAGAGCTGGCTGTGTGGGAAGAAGGGGCTGCTGGCCAGACCATGGTGGCCTTACATGAGTAAGATGTAAGGAACATCTTTGGTTTCTCTTGGCCTCCGTTTCCTCGTCTGCAAAATGGGTGCCTCTCCCTGGTTCACCTAACTACATGTCACTGTTCCCTAAGGGACTTGAATGACATACAGGCAAGTGTGTCCAACACCCAGGATTCTGGCTCGGTGGCATCCATGGGGGACCTGAGGCAGGGCAGGGTCCAGGGCCCCGAGGAGAGGCTTTTTCTGCTCCAAGATGTCAATCCTGCAGCGCTGGGAAAAGGAACTGGACAAGGAGCCAGGAAGGAGAGCTCTGCAAGGTCCCCACCCCATGGCGGCCCAGGGACTGGGAGAGCCAGCTGCCTGCCCCTCTTTGCTCTGTAGGGCAGTGACTTCTTGAAGGATGACAGGGCGTGTCAGCTGGAGCTTGGGTTGGTAATAGCACAGGTGGTACCCGCTGCAATCGATGTTTGTCCCTCTCTCCCCGGGAAGGGCTTTCTTGGCGCCATGTGGGCAAGTGACAATAACGTGTTGGTGGCAAAGATAATCCCACCCAACAGGGGCCTGTGGGTGCTCCTTCCTCCCGCCCCACCCGCCTGGGCCCCTCCAGCTCCCCGGCAATGTGCTCACCACTCAGTGAAGACCCACAGAGAGGGTGACCGTTTAGCTGGCTGTCCAGACAGGTCACCTTGGAGACAGACAGGGGTGCTTCGATCACGTGGCTGGACAATGGTACAAACTGGGACACTCCCAGACAGCCCGGGACATGTGATCACCCTATTTAGGGACCATGTGATGGAGACGGGCGGGGGTGCCATGTGCCTCTCGATGCATGAATGAACCCAATCGGATTCCTCCCAGTTGTTGACATTGGAAGGCTGTCTCCATGGCAACAAGGTCAGTGGGAAACGGCCGCAGTGCTGGTTTAATTTTCACTGTATTCTTGTTGACAGGAATAAAGGCCCTGCTTCTGGTTTCTTGGTTCAACTGGATAACATTTTCATTAGATTTAACTTCTCATATCCAGACACCCACATACTATTCAATTTCCCGTCTCGCCCTCAACTTGTATTCTCCCCCTGGTCCTGAGGACATTTTCAGAAATCTCATTTCAAGGAGTTCGGAGGCTGACTGGGGACAGGATGGCACGTGCGCTGGGGGACAAAGGTACTGTGTCCTGAACGAGCTTGCCGTTCCTGGGCCTGGATGTCTGGGGACCTGGGACACCAGGACCTCCCTTCCTGTCTTCCGGCGGGGGCACGGGCTGGCTCCTGTGGTCACAGCCAGGAGAGGGCAGAGGGCAGGGGACTTAACACAGCTGCTGCCCTCTTGCAGGCGGGACAGACCTGACCTTGGGGAGAGCACAGGAAGAGGGGCCCCCAGTCAGGAGCCATTACGGCTCTGATGTCAGGCCACGCAGGCCACGTGGGCACAGCGCTCCCCACGCTTCCACGCCTGGCTGCACAGATGGTCTCCCAGGGGCGCCTCGAGGTGACAAACCGGCTGGGCCCTGCGGCACCGGGCCTGCTGCCTGGACGAGACGTGGCATCAGGGGCCCTTCCAAGGCCCCCAGACTCTCCCGATTTGCCTAGTGTTGTTGTGACCGAGGCTGGGAATTCTTCATGGCGTAGGAAGAGCAGGGAACATGCTCGAAGGTCTCTGATTGTCTAGTGATGTCAGAGGTGCACTTTGGCCCCGAGAGGAGGAGCTTCGGCGGTTACCCCGCACCCAGGAGACACGTGGGCCCTGGAACCCTCCCCTCATTGGGGCTAATGCAGCCTCCCCTCCCAGGCCCTCGCCAGGGCCAGAGACAGCAGGAGCAACCCCTCTGGGCCCCCGGCCATGCGGACAGGGGACCAAGTAGGATTCAGATGGTGCCCATCTTGCTTCTTATGAGACCTTGGACTCAGAGGCCTCCTCCATGTGCCTGGAGGTGTCACCCGCAGGGAGGCAGGTGTCCCTGAACAATGTGGCCCAGAACCTTCGATTTTCAAAGAGAAGCTGAGAATCTGGAGATTTCAATGCTGGCAACGCATTCTTAGTTTAACAAAACCACCCCCCAGGACGAGCAGGGCTGTGTCAGCTCCCGGGACAGTCAGATATGGGATGTGGGTGGGGCTGCTGTGTCCCCAACACCAGCGCAGAGGCGCTCCCTGTCCCCGAGCTGGGCATTCCTTAACAGCAGGGCCGCGTGGCCCCCAGGCTGCCCTGAGTGGCAGGTAGCCAGGGAGCAACAAGAAATCAAAGGAGCGTTTCTCTTTTAGTTCTCCTACTTGGGGGCCAATTCCGCTAAACACAATTTAGCCAGAGGGAGAAAGGCTCATTTGCAAAACAAGCCTGGCTCCTCGCCGCTCAGCAGGAAGCAGAAACAAGCCCCTGGCCGAGACCAGCCTGCCTCTGCCGCCTGCCGCCTGCTCCCCTGTCCTCCTGGCCAGGCCTCTGGGAGGCACCCAGGAGGCACTGTGGCTGGAGTGGGGACTTAAGGGGACCCACCTGGCTTGATCCCTCAGCCAGCAGCTCCTAACTGAAGGGACATCCAACATGGGCTCCTGGGGACTGAGCTGCTATCCAGTTGCTGGGCCAACCACGGGACACAGATGTGCTTCCCTTCATGGCATTCCAGCGTTTGTGTCTCATGACCTCAAGTCAGTGTCTGGCAGGACCCCAGGATGTGTGCCCAGCCATACATCTGGCTTTCAACCCAAGGAAACTCCAGGGTAGCATGTCTTATCCCCGAGTCGACGGAAAGGCCCGCAGCACCCTGGAACGCCCAGAAAGAAGCGCCCCGTGCTTTGTGCCTGTTCGAGGTCAGCACTGCCCCCGGTGTCTGCCTCCCTTTCAGGGCTCTGAGGGCCCACTGTAACCCGTGGGGTCAGGATGTCTCGGAGGGCAGCAGCCTGCCTTTTCAATAACCTGCCTGGGTGTTTGTGATGTGGAACGCGGCTCCTTGCCCAGCCACCACCTCTGCCTAGGCTGGGTGGGCCTGGGGGATGAGGGGAACCTCCGCTGCTCTGGCTGCCCTGAGTCTCAGGGGTGGGGGGCCTGGGCCTGCCCCAGCTCATTCCTGTCCCCTGACCCCTCACTCCTAACCTGAGTCTCACTTCAGAGGTGGGGACACTGGAAAATGCATCCAAGCGAACACATCTGGCCAGAAAGAAACCCTCCAACCATTTCTAACAGCAGTCTCTCCTTCCCCAGACTGACCTCCTTTCCTCCCCCACTTTCACCTCCCAGCTCATGTGCCCCTGCCTGCAGCTCTGTGGGGGCAGCGCCTCTGGGACTTGCTTTGTTAACTGCCCCTCTGCCGCCCAGACTCTGGCCGAGCCCTGGGAGCACACCCTCCTTGTCTGGGGCATACGCCAGCCCCTCCACCTTGTGCCAGCCAGGTGAAGTCTGAGGCAGAGAGGAAGGGAGGTGCACATGCCTCTTCCCAGGGCCCCTTTCTGCTTCTTCCAGCCCCACCTGAAGGCCCCTGCCTCAGAATCACAGACACTAGGTCGCCAGCCGGGGCGGGGAGTCCCCCTCTTCCGGAGCGTTAGCATCTCTGAACCGCTCTGCTGCCACAGGCCGCCAGGTGGCGCTAACCGACCAGGAACCGGGTTTGGTGCAGGGTCAGGAAAGGCAAGCCTTTGTTGATTTTACTTCTTGATATTTCTATAATCACCAGGATTACAATCTAAGCAAAAAAGCAAAACAAGTAAACACTTCCCCTCTTACTGGATCTTTGGTCTTTGGAAAATTATGAGAAAACAACAGACGCACGGACTAGACCGCCCAAGGCCTGGGCATTGCAACAGCGAGGGCCCGGGACCAGTGGAGGAGGGGCAGGGGACATTGCAGAGGGAGGCCCCGTTGACCTAACTTGCCGGGCGGGGAGCGGCTGGGAGAGGCGGGTGCCTGCTACTCGGCCTGCTTCCCTCCAGTTTCTGCCACATCAGCCCCTTCTCAGCGACGTGTCGTTCTGTCTCCCGCTGCGCTGGCCTTTACTGGTCCCTAATGGCTTGTTGCTCAGAGGCGAGGAATGTGCTCTTCCTGAGAGCCCAGGGTGAGAGGCAGGCTTCAGGGCCAGAGGACCAAAGGTGACCGGGGCAGCCGAGGGTGGCTAGGAGCTGGGAGAGCACGCTCTAACTCACACTGAACATGGGCTCCACGCCCCTTCACGTGACCTCTACCCACCCCCACTCACTTGGCCTCCATCCTCACACAGCATGGTGCCGTCCATGTGACTTTTATCAATTTATATTTAACATAGCTCCCTCCCTCACACTCAGCATAGCCTTTATCACCTTTTCAACCTGGCTTTTGACCCCTCAAATGCAACATAAGCTCCACCCTCTCACACTCAGCTAGGTATCCTCAACACGGCCTCTGCACCCTTATACTCAGCAGGGCCATCTGCCTCCTCACCTTCAACATGACCTTCATCCTCTCACCCTTGACCTCCATCATTGCATATCATCTGCCCTTGAAACCACAGGCGTGACACGCTCCATCTCCTCAGTGCAATGCCACGTGTCTGCTTTTGCTTCTGTTTCCTCCGTCACGCTGCCGCACACAAGCCTTCCTGGGATCACCCACCTCTCCACCCCCCGCCCGTCTCTGAGTGTCCAGGCCAGGGGAAAGTCTGCCCCCCCAGGACACCTGGCTGACTGTTCCCGTGCTCGGTTTCCTGGATTTCTAGGTCCTTGAAGGCAGAACCATCTACGTTGCCCTCAATGTCATCTTTCTGGACCCATCCGCGGATGCGGCCTCTTTAGTTTGTCTTTCTGGGGGCCGGGCCTGGGCTTCCTCCCTCCTGGCAACTTCTCCAGGGCCAACGCAGGGCTGGGCTCAGAGCGGTCACTCTAGAAGCTTGTTCAGGCCCAGTGTTATGGGTGCAGGAGCCCCTGCAGGACTGTCCAGGGGCCTTAGGGTGCCCATCCTTGGCCCAGAGCTTGGCACGGCTCAACCACAAGAAAGAGGGCCGGCTTTCTGCCTCTGGAGGACTTCCCTGACCACGTGCAGCTGGGCGGTCGCAGCCCCAACACTTGCGTGCTTTGTCATTGGACAGCCACAGGGCCATAGGGCGGGGCCACCTTTCCTGAAGGAGGACGACGAGGCTCAGAGAAGTCGGGGGACTTGTTCAGGGCCACCCCACTGCTGTCGCACTCCAGCCCCAGAAGGCCTTTGGCACATCTTCCCCTTGTCCTCGCTGCTGCTCGATCCTATTCATTCGCTTTCAGGGGGACAGGTCAGGCACTGGCTCTGGTCCAGACGGCACCTGCCTCTCCACCCGAGTGCCCTGGCCTTTGCTCCCAGGAACCGAGGTGAGGCGGCTAAGTGAGTGTGGGGGATGAGGGCAATCATGTTATGAACGTGTGAGTGCGTGTATCAGTGTGAAACTGGGCACGTGTGTACATGGGGAAACATGTGTGGGTGCAGATCCTGGGGCTACACAGGCTCCCCAGCCAGCCCTTCTGCTCGGTCCATACAGTGCTACTGAGGACACCACCATGGAGGTCAGGGGACCTTGGGGAAAGAGCTGCAGGACCCCCAGGGAGGCCACTGTTGTAGAGCCAAGCCCAGAGGAGACTGGTGGGGCTGCCTGAGGATCTCTGGGGCCATGAAAGCTGTGGGAAGACCCGGGTTTTGCCCAGTAATGCAGGGCCATCAGGCCAGCCAGGGTGAAGCCCCCATCCCTCAGTCTGGACAGCAATAGCTCACTGACAGCTGGCTTGGATGTGGCTGGCCTGGCTGTGCCCTCCCGAGCTGCCAGGGGCTGGTGCAGGGGAGAAAACCGTGGGTACCCAGAGGAGCAGGTCCACTCCAAGGGGAGGGGTCCCACCTGGCTTCCTGCTGGCTTAAACAGACCTGGGGGGGAAGGTCCTGGCACAGTGGCCCAGAACCACTGTGGTTCTGGGCAGCCAGAGGCCAATGAGCGAGTCTCCCACAGGCCTGGCAGGACACAGGCACGGAGACTGTCTCATACTTGGCCCTACTCCAAGATCACCTGGGAGGAGAGGACCCCACCTGCCCGACCCCTGTCCCCCGCTACGGCAGTCTGCTGGGCCCAAAGCTGGTGCTTGCTCAGCGCAGCTGCGTTGGAACAGGCCCCAGAATTTCCAGGATGAGACACGCTGAGCTGCGGATCACGTTTGCTCCAATTCTGTAAACTCCAACCCGCAGACGGGAACTGAGTCAATCATCCTCAGGCCTGAGCTGAGATGAGCAGCTCTCGGCTGAGGTCCTACAGGGGCACCCGGCTGCGCTCAGGTCCCCTAGGCCCTGAATGGCTCACACACGGAACCCTGCTCCCCAAAGCACGTTAAGGTGGCAGTGTTTAGCAAAGGCTACACCTCCCAGACTCCCTTGCAACCAGGGTGACTATATGATCAAATTCTGGCCAATGACATAGGAAGAGAAGTGTGTGCAACATCTGGGCCCTGTCCTCAAAGGGAAAACAATTGCCCTCCACTTTCTCCTCTCAGCTGCCACAGGCTGGAATGCAGTTGTGATGGCACGAGCTGGAGTAGCCATCTTGGGCCATGTAGGAGAGGGCAACATCCCAGGAATGGTCCCTCCTTCCAGAGGGACCAGCTGGAAGGAGCCCGGAGGGTCTCTGACACTGGGGCTACCATGTCAACCTCGAACTGCTATGTGAAACAGAAATAACCTCCTATTTTATCTAAGCCACCAGTCTTTCGGTCCTTGTCACAGTAGTAGGACCCATATTCTAACTACCACTGAAGGGATTGCAAAAGACAGGAAGCATGCTGGAAACACAGGGGGAATTCCTATCAGACACCACAGTTAAAAAACAGATCTGGTGGAGGCATCCCTCAGATTTCAGGTCAAAGGCCAGCCCCCAAGGGGGCAAAGGACACAGCCGCAAGAGTCAAGGTGGGGTTCTCGAGCTCAGGGCTCAGTCTGGCTGCCTTGGCAACGTCTGGGAGGCCCCCTCCTCTTACAGCAGGTGAGGCAAAGGCTGCAGATCCGAGTTTCCCTTCACCACCGATAAGCACAGCATTTTGATTAAACCAATGACAACTCTGCTGCAGGGGCAGAGAAATTGGGAAACATCAGGAAATCAAACTGTGACGTCTTTGAAGGAATGTGATTTATGTGAAAACGTGATGAAGCTAATGTGTTTGGCTCCAGCACCGGGTGGCATGCCTGATTCTGGAACCAAACCTGACGCCTTCTTGGCTCCCAGCACCTCTGCTCTCCCCAAACACTGTTAGCTGTGCTCTGCACGCATCCCGAGCCTGGCCCGCGGTGCCAGAAGCTTTGGTCGGGGCCGCGCTTCCTGGGCTATTTCCAGGCTGGTGCGTCTGTGACCAGAGCCACGGGTACACTGTGTTCTGCGTGCACTGCTTGGCCTCCATCCCACACCCCGGAGAGCGCAGGGTCAACGAGGTTTATTTTGTTGTAGTTTTACAGTGTTCTGGGTGCACTGCAGACTTTTGGGCAGGCCTTTGTGTCCCTCCAGGAAAGCACCAGGGATCTGGTTTCCATCCCCTGGAGTTCGTGGAGCTCGCCCCTTGTCCACCGGGAGGTGACACAGCCTGAGCCCACAAGGACCTTGGGCCACCTGGTTCTAGGTTCCTGGTGGTGGCAGCCCTAGCAGCAGGGGCAAGCTGGCCGGGGCCTGTCATGGTCACTTGGCACAGGAGGGTGGCATGAGAAGGAATTGAGACAGCTGGGCTCCATCTTGGGGTCCAGCCCCTAGGCCAGCTGGGCCATTGACCTCCCTCCCCCTACGGACTCCTCTGTCTCTCCTAACTCCCATCCCCAACCTTGGGATCAGGGGAGGGTCCCCCAATCTGAGCACCAAGGAACTCCCGAGATCAGCTGGTTACTGCAGGTACTGCCTGGCCTTAGTGTGGACGCTCATTCCTTCCAGGGAGGGATTTCTCCTGCCACTCCCTGTATATGATGCCCACTGGCCTCTCCTCTGCAGCCCCATTTCCAAGGGTGGCGTGGGTTCCAAGGGACCTGCTATGACGACAGGTCTTTGTCCTGAGCCTGAGGTCCGTGTTCCAGAACCCCCGGCCCTGCGTCCAGCACTGGACAACCCATGCTCTCCGCGGATCTGGCAGATCCATGTCTGTTCTTCCTGAGCCCAGGTGTCCTGGGGGCAAACGAGGCCCCTAAGACCCCCTAGTGGCCATGGGGAGCCCTGGCCCACGGAAACAAGGCACCAGCCGAGGCCCACTTTCTGGGCGCCCTCGGTTTGGCCTGCGGTGATCAGTGCCCGACAGACGCTGCGGAAAGCCTCGCTTTGCCGACAAGAGGAGATCTGGCTCCAGGATCATCACCCATGTGCCACGCAGGCCGGGAGCCGAGGCCTCGTGTCCAGGAGCAGACGGGCCGAGCGCAGAAGGCAGCCAGCTCTGGCCAGCAGCCCCTCCTACGTCCCCCCAGGCCTTTCCCTCCCCGGACGGCCACCACCCGCCTTCCCATCTGCCGCCCAGGAGACCGCAGCCCCCCCCTCCGGGCTCTGCTCCTCCCCCACGTTGCTCTGTGTTCCTGGACCTCACTTTTCTATCCCGTGATGTGGCCTGATGCTCTGTGCCCTGCCCGTCCCACAGGGCACTTGGGAGGATCAAGGGCAAGTCGGGTGGGAGGGACCCCCTCCAGGCTAGTTCCTGTGCCGTGTGAATGGAAGGGGGCTCCCACACCGGGCCCCTTCCTGCCCCTGTGCCGGCGGCCGGGCCTACTCACACATGGGCTTCAGCTGCCCGACGAGCTCCTCCTTCGTCCACTTCGCCCACTCCTTCTTGTCGGTGTTGATGGAGCAGAGGATGGGGCCGCAGGGCTTGCCGCAGTCCTCGATGGCTGGGACGTTGAGATAGTGCACCAGGACGATGTCGGGGTTCTGGGGGCAGAGCACGGAGACTGGCAGCGTGAGGAGGCACGGAGTCCCACCAGGGTCCCCCCCAGCAGGCACAGGCAGGCTGAACGGCCCCTCCCCAGGTTCTCTCGACCCCGGCACCACTGGCGTGTGGAGCCAGAATGTGTTCTGTGGGGGGGCTGTCCTGTGCTCAGCAGCATCCCTCGTGTGTCTACCTGCGGTGGACCCCAGTGTGCCGTGGTGACCACAAAATGGCTCCAGACATTGCCCAGTGTCCCCACTTGAGGGCCACTGCTCTGTACGTGGTCTGCTCCGTGTGCGACGTAGGACCACACGTGGCGTCAAACACGTCTCTAGTCCCTCTGCCCGTGCATGCGGCCCCATCAGCACGTCGTCCCCTCCACCATCCCCCAGATGGCAACTGTCACTCACAGCCTCTGGGGACTCCTCCCCAAAACCTCCCTTCCAAAAACTGTCTGCAGGGAGACATGGAAGGCACAGTTTGTCCCCAAACGGTTCTCCTGAAATAGGTCAGCCCACTCCCATCAGATTCCACTCAAAACATCCTCTGTCCCCTTTCATCCACCACCAGCTCTCACAGCGACACGCCAGGGGGCATCTGTGGGGGTGGCGGCTTCAGTGCAAAGAGCTCAGGGCTCCCTTGGGCTTCTTGTGGCCCCCAGGAGGCAAGGCCAGTTTTGGTCACATCAGGCCCGACACGTTGGCCAAACAGCAGCCCCTCCCCCTTTGTAACACCCAGGAACGCCCCCGCCCCAAGCAGAAGGCATTCCGTGAACAGCAGGGGAGCTGAAGACGACAAAGCAGGGTGCCTCGGGGAGCTGCCGAAAGAGCCATGTGGAAGGACGCTTCCTGCACTCTTTCCCCAGGTGAGCGGCCTCTTGCTTTTTCCGTGTGACCCCTGGCCATGGGGCCTCGGTGGGCACGAGGACCCCAGGCACGGAGGAGGCTGGGTCCGCAATCACCTTTTTGCATGCGGTCAGAGCAAGTGTAATAAATGAATATGGGGATCAATCAATGCGTTAATAAATAGGCTTGAGATGACACATGACCAGTGCAAGAAAGTCGCCTGGTGTAATTTTAAAAGATTTTCAATAAGGTTGAAACACAGGGTTTTTTTTCTTGCCAACGCTCAGTTAACCAGGAAATTAAATCAACACGACCTGGAACCTTCTCCTTAATGGCGGCGGTAATCACCCTCCTTAATAACGACGATAATCCCCAACCCTGGGTGCGTGCTGTGCTCTTTCAAAAGCCCTCCCCGCAGTCGTCCCCTTTGGGTGCCTGCGCTGGCCGCGGAGCATGCCGGGCTGGGCCGGACTGGGTGCCCTCTGTCCACCACGAGGAGACTGAGCCCAGAGAAGTTGCGGCCTGTCCAAAGCTGTGTCTGGCAAGGGACAGAGCCTGGGCCGGGAGCCAGTGTTCTGACTCCAAGTTCAGGTCTTCCCAAGACACCTCGTGGCCCCTTCTTGCCTGGTCTCAGTGCTTTCCTACCTCCAGTTCACTGCATCCTTGCCACAGGCCCAAGAGGGGGGTGAGCTGGAGACCTGCTCTGCTCAGCACAGGGGCAAGGTGGCCCAGGGGACCTTCACGGTTTCTATCTCCACCACAGAGTCCCCGCCCTGTGGTCTCCCTGCAGCCCAGCACACTGCCTCCCTGAGGCTGCGTCTCAGGCGGGGCTCCTTCTGCAGCTTGTGCCCAGACAGGATCAGCACTGGCTGCTGAGCAAGACAGAGGAAGGATCAAAGGGCTGCAGGGCCAGCCGGCCTCCCAAGGCTTCCTCTGATCCCGGCCTCTGGAGCAGGAGCTGGGCCCTGCAGGAGGGCGCAGGATATGGGCTGCCTGGGAGGTGAAAGACCTGCAGCTCCTGCCTCCCAGCCCCACTGAGCGCCTGGCAAAGGCCGTGGGAGACCCAGGCCGCAAGCAGGGCGGCAGGCCGGGGCCCGGGGAGCCAAGGGCTGCCTTCACCATGCCCGGAAATCCCCGAACCAGGAATCCCTGCATAGAGCAGCCCGAACTCTCCTAGTTTGGAAAGCTCTGTCCCTTCCTTCACTGCCCAGCTCCATTTCTGCATGACCAGCCTCCATCTATTCTTTGAGGACAAGCATGAGGCCTGCCTCCTCCTCCAGGAAGCATTCCTTGATATCACATCCTCTGTATCTCTACCATAGCAGGATGGAGATTGGGTTGGCATCTTAACAGTCCGTACATCTCCTCTATCCCCTCAAACAGGGGCGATGCCCTGGAGCTACCAGTGTGTGGCAATGACCACTGCTCAGTTCACATCAGTAGAACTGAATCAGACTGACTTTGGACCTCCTGTCCTTACCCTCCCCAGACCCGTGTGCAACCGACAGCTGGCCTTGTTTTCTGGGTCTGTGAAGGGCAGGCAGCCTTTCTGAACACGGCGTTCCTAGGAGGCTAAGAGGCAAGGCTGGTTCTTAATCATTTCCGGGACTATGGCATCCTAGAATTCGATGAAGCTGCTGATCCTCCATTCCCACCCCTACCCCAAAATGCCCAAAGCTCAGAAATACCACACGTTAGGGGTTCACAGGCCCCCTGGTTCTGGATCCTCTACTGATGCTCTTGCATCGGGGACCAGGCCCCTCCCTGGAGCCCCGACTCCGGACCCGTGCTTCTCAGTGGCTTTGGCAGGACTGGGAGGAAGTCCTCACTCCTGCAGGTTCAGGAGGCTCCGTCTGGGGTCAGGAAACACAGAAGCAGGCAGCTTCACAGTTTCTATCTCAACCACAGATTCCATCCCAGGGCCTGGAGTTCCTGCTGCTGAAAGTCCTCAGGTGCATTTTAAGTACCGACTTCCTGACTTGGGGCTGGTTTTAAGACACAGAGTGATTGAGGTATTTTTGGAAATTTAGGACACGCGTTGCTTCTTGGCAACATAATCTCATTCATTAGTTGTACATTTTATCGGGCATTTTTGGCAGGAAAATGTATCAACCGTAGGGACCCAGTGTGTCAGTTTCCCAGACGGCTCACGTCAGATCTCACGGAGCCCTGCCCTGGGGGTCGGCAGGGCAGGCTGGAGGAAGGCTCTGGTGGCACCCAGCTCAGGGGACACGGCCAGCAGACCCTCCAGGACTCTGGGGTCCTGGTTCTGGATGACCGTGGAGCCGGCCTGCCTCGTCTTCCCTGGGCCGCTCAAAGGCTGCCCTGGAGTTCGCCGCCCAGCACAGGTCTTGTGGGCAGGCTGGACAAGGGAGCTCGTCCACAGGCTCCTCCCTGTGCTGCGGAATTTACACGAAGATGCTGGGGGTCACCCCACCCAAAGAGAGCGTGACCTTTGAAGACGACCCCTCAGAAGTCCCAGAGGCCTGGGGGAAGGAGCCCAGTGGGGTGGTCTGGGGCTGTGGAAAGGACAGCTGAGGATAAATAAGTCTCAGAGAAGTTCTAGAACCTTCTGGAAAGAGCCATGGACAAGGAAGTCCCATCCCTTCTTTTGTGCTTCAATCTCCTCATCTGTAAAGCCCCTGCCCTTCCCAGGAGCTGCTTTAAGCAGCCACGCTGGGGCTTTTGAGAGACAGAGGTTCTGTGTGGACAGACAGAAGCTCTGATTGTCCAACCTCCACCTGGTGCCAAACCCCAAACCAAACCAAACCAAACCCTGGTTGGTTTCCTGAACAAGCGCACTTCAGCTTCTGGCCAGCAGTCCACCCAGTGGAAACATACATGTTCTCTGTAGGCAGCCCTGTCCGTCCTGATTTCCTCTAACTGCGTGCAGACCCCTCCCTCTATGAACAAGCTGAGGACCCTCACGTCCTCAAGGCTGGATCTCTGTCCCCCCCAAGATGGCTGCCCACAGGCCAGGCCACCGACCTCGCCCACTTGAATGGGTGTTCAATAATCTGTTCCCAGTCCGAAAGTGTGGTGGGAGGTGTTCCAGTTTGCAGGAGGTGCCTGGGTCCTGCACGTCCGAGTGCCAGGCCCCACCCACCCCAGGTCTGCAGAACAGGCCCTGGGGCTGGGTGAAGGTGCCGCTGTGTGCTTTCCACCAGAAACCCAAGTGACCCAGAGCAAGAGTCTAGGGGACTCACGTCCTCCTTGTGGCCACTGCCAGGGGTGGGCTCTGGGCCGTGGAGGCTGGGGGGTACCACAGCCCGGTCCCCACCTCTGCCGGGGAGGATGAGGCCCAGGGGCGGGGGCACCCCTTTCTGTGGAGTAAGCAGGAAGTAACTGCGAGAAGTGGTTAAAAATGCAAAAAGCTGTTGTTTTTGATAAAGAAAAATGCAGCTGCAACATCTGTTTGACTCTTGTTTGCAGCTTCATCAACGCTAAGTGGTCAATAAATCAGAGTGGCATGGTGTTCCGTTTCTTCTGGGGCTCCGTCATTAATCTCGTGCCAGTTCTCATGAAAAATGGAGGAGAGGCTGTGCGATAGTGAGAATGTATACATTACCCAGAAAGTCATAATAGCATGTAATAGTGCCACACACCCCCCCAGTTGCCGCCGGGGCCCGGGGGCAGGCCTGCACACCCCGCCGGCCCGGGAGGAGGGAGGCTCCGGAGCGTAAATCAGCACCGTTTGCACCGCAAGCCCGTCTATTACTGCAATCTGTCCCATTAGCGCTGAGCCCCTCAGGCCCGATCTTCAGAGGCAGAGCCTTCCCCAACCCTGGGTGCTTCACAAACAGGGAGGCGCCCGTAAAATGGGAGTGCAAGGCTGGTAGAAAGGAGGGCAGGCTGTGTCAGGGAACGAGTGAGGAAGGGCGCCAGGTGGCGCAGGGCTGTGGGCGTCACTGCATCGCGAGGTGCAGAACAACGCCTGGCCGGGGTCCTCGCGGCCCTGGGTGGCTGGCCCAGCACCTCTCCTCTGCTCTGGGTAAAGGCATGAGGTGGTTGGTGTCCCCCCTGGTAGAGAGGCCTGTTGTACAGCCCTGGCAGGCTCAGTTCTGTGCCCCCTGTCCCCTGCTGATGGCTGCCAGCAGGCAGGGCGATGGTTAAGCAGGCCTAGGCAAATGGAAATGCAAGAACTGTTCCCCCCCCACCCCAAGGGCCAGGGTGGGTGGCCTGGCTGCTCAGTTCTCTGGGGATCTGCCACCTCCCTCCTGTTCTCTTCCCTGGCACAGACGCGAAAGGGAACCTGGCAGGCTCGTGAGCACAGACTGCCACGCGCATGGCCATCTCCGGTGTGTACTGGGTGATCCTTGGGAGCAGGGCGGTGCCTGCACCCCCAGCATACACCTCTGAGCGGGTGCCTCTCTGTGCAAAGATGACTTTCTGGGTGTTGGCTGTGTCCCGGACCCCCCCACCTTGAAGCCCCACCTGCGCCTCCCAGTTCAATCCCTTGAAGACCCAGCACCTGGGGGCTTGTCACATGTTCCAGGGACACAGAGTCTCACCACTCAGGACTCCAGGGTCCAAACCAGCCCGGAGCCCCTAGCTGCCTGCCTCTCCAGCCTCCTCCCTGCAGGGCCCCTGGGGCGCCTAGATGGTGGATGAGTGCTGTGTGCCCTGGGCAGCCATAACCCAGCTCGAGTCTGTGCTGGATCGAAAACAGGTCCAGGGAGCTGGGCGGGACCCGAGGGAGCAGGGAGCTGGTGGGAGTGGGGATGGGCCAGAATCCTGACCCCGCCTGGTCTGTGAGCACCTCGGGGCATCGTCCAGACAGCACAGTCCCATCTCCACAGCAAGGGGCTGCAGGGCACCCTCCTTGGTCAGGGAGGGGTGTGGAGGGGGCGGGTGGGACAACTAGGAGCTGAGCACCTGGCGATGGGGGCAAACCCAGGTCCCCAAAGTTGAGGGTGGTTAAAGAAGCAAAAAAATTAGAAACCAAAAGGGGGACCTGGTGCCCCAGTGGTAGGCAGAGCTAGCTGCCAGCCGTGTGTGCCCTGCAAGCCAGGCCTGGTTGCACAGTCTGAGGTGGTGGGGGACACAGGCAACCCCCCTACGGCCTTCCCAGGGCTCAGCAGGGTGGGACCCTCAGGATGACACCCGCGAGCTGCGTGGAAGGCCCCCCTGGGGCCTTCTCTCCTGCTGAATGGGGGGCGGAGGCGGCTACCCGGGGAAGCCCCGTGGCCCCTTCAGCCACCGCCCTCATTAAGCCCACGGGCACCAGAGGGAGTCTGGGCCGAAGCCCTTCCCTGCCTCGAAGGGAGGCTGGGAGACTTAATTAGTTGACGCGGCTAAAGTGGTCTGAAGATGAGAAACCCTGGGTAATTGCTGAGTGTTGCCGCCGCCGCCGCTGCTGTTATTACACAATTACAGAATTTTCCAGTCACGGGAACGTAGTTAAACAATTTCCACCTGGTGCAGGGGTCTGGGAGCCATGCGGATTTCAGGGCTGGCCGGCTCTGCCCTCTTCTGCCCACGGGCGATGTAGGAAGGACACAAAGCCTGCCTCACACAGCTGCGGCACACGGGGTGCGGGGCCATGGGGGGTGGTTGCCAGCCCTTCTGAGCAGCGAAGATGCTGAGCTTGAGGGTGGCCGTCGGCCCAGACGTCCCAGACGCCCCTGAGGAGGCCCTCCCCACGGCCACAGGACACCAGGGACAGTGGTTCACCGTGCGGCCACACCTGTGGGGCAGGGACTCCTGGGCATGCTCTGGATGGACACATGGAAGCCACGAGGTTCCCATAGGCTCAGGGCCAGGCCCCGCCTTACTGACAATTGTTATAAGTGATCCGGGGAAGAAACGCCCAATGAAGTCTCCATGTTTGCAGATGACACTAAACTTCTATGGGCAATGAAGTGTCGGGTAGTTTGTGACCGGTCACGAGAGGGGCTCGTGAGGTCGTATGAATGGGTGGAGAGGGACAATGGACTTCAGCGTGGGTGAAGTGCAAGGCAGTGTGCAAACTGATCCCACAAGTGGGTCTGAGGGCCAGCCAGCAAGCCCAGGATGAGCCCTGTCCAAAGCCACCAGGGGGACTAGAAGGGACGTATCCTGGAGAGCTGGATTCGCCTGAGCGATGAAGGCTCCTTATTACAAGCCGATCTCTGGAACAGGGAGTTCAGGGCCTGGGCTGGGCGGGCCCAGGAGGGGCAGGTGACCACGGGAAAATGGGGAAAAGAATTTTTTTGGCCAGAAAGACATGGCTGAGAGGAAATGTGACTCGAGTCTTTCAGGTCAGAAACGGGGAGAAAAGGTGAACACGCTTTTTCTCCAGATCCTTGGACGCTGACTATGAGGGTCCCCTTGGAGCACAGGAGGCAAGTTCAGCACACACTCTGCACAGATGAGGTGCCTCATCCGTGAGGAGCTGTGGCCTGAGAAGTAGAAATAGATCTTAAAAAAAGGGTGGCGTTAGTTCCCAGATGGCTGGTCCCCAAGGAGTTGTGGAAAGAGAGCAGGATGTTTGGGGTCTTCTCTTTCTGGGACCCGGATCCAGGAAGCACTGTGATGCGTGGCGCCCCTGCCAGGGCATGGCCCAGAGCTGGAAGCGTCAGCTGGGCGTGCAGAGTCTGCCCCTGGTTTCCTGTTCGCCAGGCCCTCACCAGGCACACAGACGGGCCTGAGTTTGGAGGAGCCTGTGGGTCTGTCTCCTGCTCCCACCTTGGGCTCCTTTCTTATTTATTCAGAGTCGCTGCAGGCATTGCTCTGGCCAGCCCTGAGACACAGAACTCCAGGGAAGGGGCTCTGCAGGGATGGAGAGGTGGCGGGGAGGGGCCGGTGGCACGGAAGTTGGGTGAGCTGGTCTCAGAAGGTGGCGGTCCCCACCTCTCCTCAGCCCACCTCTCCCCTCCAAGGAGCCAAATACACAGGTCACACAGCCCGCTCAGCTGTGTCCTGCTCAGCTTGGACACAGGACCCTTTCCTCACCAGCCTCAAAGGGGCCCTGCCAGAGGCGCAGACGTGGCCATGTCATCCTGGGAGGCTGGAAGCCAGGCTCGCTGCTCCCCCTCCCACTCCCTGGCTCTTGGAACACATGTGCCTCGGCGTTGCTCCTGGGGCTGCTGTGCCCACGCAGAAATGTGCCCTATTAGGCCGTGAGTCAGCCTCATCAGGCGACAGTGGCACCAGAGTCACACGGGCATCTCCAGAGGGACCCGGGTGCTCTGGAGCCTTCCCTGTCCATCTGCTCTTCGGATCCGGAGGAAGCTGGGCACACGCCAGCATCCCCATGGGCCACGTGAGTCCCCATCCGACTGAGAGGTGCCACGTGATCTGCTCACGCCCACGTGGCTGCTGGCAGGCAGAGCTGGGCACGGTCCTGGCACCTTTGGTGTTCTCGTGATAACAGCATCCAGATGCTCTTCAGTGAACAGAGCGCCTCTCCTGGACCCAGGCCGGCCAACCGGAGTGCCGCATTCTCTGGGCCGTGGTGACCGCCGTGTGTTCCTCCAACCAGGGGCAATCGGAGCTAAACCCTGGACTTGGCTAGAGGCCCCGGGAAGCAGGGATGCCTCTTCCTGCTCGACTTGAGTCTGGGATAATGAAGGCTAGTGATCTTGGAAGCCATCTCTCACCAGCACGTGGAGTCCAAGGAGGAAACCAACACGGAAAAGTCAGGACCCAGGGGGTAAGGCGCTAAGCCTCCGCGCCGTCGAGCTCCTGGTGCAGTCTCGCCCGAAGCCGGGCCGCCTCGAGACCTTTTCGTTAACGTGAACCGTCCAGCTACCCCTGGTCCTCGAGCTGGGTATTCTGTTGCATCAACCAAGAGCCCTTGCTCATCAACAAATCGTGTGGATTCCCTTTGCTACACCAGTCCTCACCCCACCTGACAATTCGGACTGTCCTCTGGTTACTATGACAACAACAGTCACCATGATTGCCACTCATTCGGCACCGGTATGTCCTGGGTGCTTCACAGGACTTAGCTCGTTTAACCCTCACGGCGTGAGGTGAGTGGTCACCTCCACGTTGCACATAAGGAACATGAAGAGGACAGAATGAAGTAGCCCGGCAAGGCCCCGCCCTTGAACCTGGGTCTGTCTGGTGCTACAGGCGGCGGTGAGGCAGAGCTGGAGTCCGGGGGCTGCTGCGTCCTTGGCCAGCACACCTCTGCCTCTGCTTTCTCAGCTGTGACACGGGCAGAAGAACAGTCCCCACCGCACGAGGTCGCTGTGGACACTCGGCCAGAGAGGCCTCTGTGCCTGTTGGGGTGGCACCTGACTCCTCGGACCGAGCCTCCCTTAGAGCTTACACAATGCACGTGGAGGGGAGCCAGGTGGATCCAGGCACTGCTAGGTTGGGGGTGCGGTTCTTTAAGACAGGAGCCCGTCCCGGCTGCGCTGAGCAATGCTTTGCAGACATCGGGGCTGCACTGTCGTCCCCGAAGGAAACTCAGACCCTTGGAGGGTTTGCATGAGCTAAACAGTAGTCAGTCATGCTGACAGGGTCTCTGGGACACTCCTCGGCTGTCTTCCAAGTGCTGGAAGACAACAACCCCCCCCCAAAATACCCTGTGACATGCATGTCCATGGATGCAAAGAGCTGTCTACCTTATCCTGCCACAGTATCTGAATGTGTGACTCTCCAGAGCCACTGGGGCCATTTCCAGCTGGAGGACATAGATGTGAGGTGACCTGCAGGTCCTTGAGGAGCCCGGGTCTTTCGTACCCGTCTCTAGTAACCACTGCTCACCCCTCACCCGCACGCTTTGTATGCTGCCATTTGTGCGTGGAAGCCCCCCAGGGACCCCTCAGATCACGGGCCTCCCCACCTCTTACGATTATTCCTCTCGGAGCAGAGGGTGATGGGTGGGAAGAAACTTAGGGGTCGTCCAGGACAACTTACCCATGCCCTCCCACTTCTGGTCAGGAAAACTGAGCCGAGAGTGACTATGACTCATGTGGTGTCCCCCACTGGACAAAGAGAGGGTGAGGATGGGGAGCCGCCCCCACCGCGGGCACCGGAACCACCATGCAGCAAAGGGTTGCCTGTCCCTTGCTTCGCAGGGAGAATGTGCAGAGAGGCAGAGCTGGACGCTGTCCACCCAACATGGCATCGCAGGGAGGCTGGCTTCCCGGCCCAGGTCCTCCTTCTAACCTTGGCCGTGAATAGGCTGTGAGGTCCTCGGGGGGTGGAAAGGGGCCCTGCTCCCAGCCCCCAGAGCCTGTGCTTTCTGTTCTGTGTTGTCCTGGTGACGGCGGTGGCCGGGAAGCTGCTCTGAGCAGGGAGGCCTGGGGGGCTGGGACCGGGCCACCTTCCCTCTACTCTGAGGGGGCATCAGGGGAGCCCCTCCCCTAAATCCTGTTAGAGACATAAGCCCCAAAGCTGTCCCCTGATAAACGGGCGCCGGCGGGGCTGCAGAGGAAGGTCTGTGCCAGCCCGTCAAGTGTCCGTGGGAGTTTTACGCCGTGGTGCCTGGTGAGATTCCAGCGACTGTTTGAGAGGGAGTCGTGATGCAGTCGGGCTGTATGTTTCCCTAATGTGCCCCCCAGCCCCTCTTTAATGCCTCGGCGGGACAGGGTACAGTGCTGTCACAGAAGTGATTGTAGCACTCGACAATTTGTATCTTCAAGGAGGGACTGGGGTTAACAAAGCCACTGCAGGGCCAGGTTTGGATTAGAAATTATGTTTTTTCTTTCTGTTACTCTCTTTTTTAAGACCCCCTTTATCTTCCTCCTTTCTCCAGTGGCTCCGGGAGCTCACTGATAACTTGGAAGCCTCGTGGGGGAATAACGAACCTGCTGTCCCAATGATGCAGGCCAATGAGGGGCTGCCTCCTCGGCAGAGCTGCTGGAGCAGGCCCGCCCCTTCCCCAGAGCCTGTGCCACCTTGGACTTGTCCCCAGCCCAGCGGGTCTAGGCATCCTGAACACCAACACCACACTCGGGGACCACTGACTGGAGACAGCAGCTGGGCTGTCAGGTGCCAGCCCCTTGCAGCTGGCAGAGGAGGACGAGCTCGCCAACCTTGACACTTCCTTACAATGTCCCTCTCTCCTGGCAGATGCCAAAGGCACCAGTGGGGAGGGGGCTGTGGCCCACGGGGACCCTGAACTCTCCAGATGGTGTGATGGGGAGACCTGGGCCTCTTCCAGCTTCCTCTGGGCATCTCAAAGCATGGCGCTTAGAGAGTAAGACCCACACCCGACAGTGGGCAGAGCTGAGCTGCAGAGCTGGGAGAGGTTGTGGGAAGGCAGCCGTGGCTCCCGGGCACGCAGGTCTGAGGTGCCGTGACCGACAGAGGAGAGGAAGGAGGGTAGAGTTGTGGAAAGGGGTGAGGCTTTTCTCTCTGTCCCCGCGGCCACTGCCCTGGTCTGGTCCTCACTGCCTGACCCATGCAGCCCGGCACTGGCTTTCTGACCGGTCTTCCTGCACTGAAACCAGCATTGTCCTTCTGACTCCCAAGTTGAAGCCCTGGTGGTGCTGTCTGCTGCTGCCCTTCCCTGGCTCCTCGTGCCCCCGAGTGTGGTCCATTCCTGAGAGCGAAGCCCCCATAACTGGCCAGACCCACCTCCCACGTGGCTCCCCTATCCCCTTCTTGCACCCTCGGCTTAGTCTTGGGGACTGCTCAGCCCGCTCTGCCCACCCGCTCTGCCCACTCTGGCCCCGAGGCGGCAGTGCCCGTGCTCACCTCGGCAAGCCCCCTTCCACCTACCTGCCAAGGCCCAGCTCCCGTGCCACGTGGCCCTCGAAGCCTCCCCTCTTCCTCCTAACCAAAAGCAACTGCATTCTCTTTGAACCCCCAAAGCAGCCCTCTGTCCCTCTTGCTCCTTTGCCCAGCCTGCCTCCCTCCCCTGATCTTCCCAGGCGTGTGTCCCTCCTCTGGACCCCAAGATGCCTGAGAACAAAGTCCTCATCAGAAGGAAATCCACCCCCCAGCAGGCAGCCAACCAGTACCGGCCGAGCACGTCTGCCCTTGGGGCAGTGTCAGCCGGTGGGTGGCTCCGGACTCAGGGCCCAGCCAGCACCCTCCCCCTTCGTTCGCCAAGGCCCTTTCTGGGAATTTCTGCGTCCGAGCCAACGTGACGCTTCCTTTTAACCTGATGTCACCTCTGTTTTCACCTGTGGGGACAGAGGCATATCGGAGTAATTGGTTCTAACCTCTCACACGCAGCCCCCCTCCCCACCTCGGCCCTTGGGATTCCACACAGAACCACGGTGCCTTTCCCTCTACGCTCAGAGGGGGGGTCCCAGGAACCTCAAAGCACAGCGCCGGGTAGCCACTGTCGATCGCTAAAACATGCTGTCTGTATGTGTGCACGTGTGTGCTCGCACACACGCACACATATGTGGGCACACACATGCGCACACACACACCCCTCACATGCATGTGCACACACATGCGCACACCTCCTTCAGTCGCAGGCCCACAGCTTCCTCCCCTGTTTGCTCTGGTCTCACCGAGGCTCCTGGGAAGCAGACAGGCGCCAGCCCAGGGTGACGGGGACACCCATGTTCGCAAAGAAAGCATTGGCCCAGTATGAAGAAGTCAGAACTGCACCGTTCGAAATCTGCGTTTAAATTTTGTTCAAAATGTTCTGTTTTGTGTCAGGCATAGAGCCCATTTAGAAACCTGCTTGCTGGCACTCGGGAGCCATTGACGCCGCGGGGCTGTTACGAGAGGGCTGCCCCCAGGGACGGCCGTGCGTCCCGGGGGTTGTGGGTCAGGAGGACGCTGGGGGGACAGAGGGCGAAGGTAACAGGCGAGCACTGAAGAAGCGCCTCCTCTGACTGAGGGTCAGGCCTGCACTGGAGCGGGGTGCCTCCCCTCGCAGTCTCTGCGCTTCCCTCGCTGCCCGGGAGAAAGGGGCCGGTGTGCGGGGCCCAGGCAGACAAGCCTTTCTCACCCTGAACTTGAGCCAAGGGGTCCCAGCTCACCCACTCCGCAAGCTAGGTGCCCTTGGGCAGGATTCTCAGCCTTTCAGAGGAAGTTACCTGCCGCACCGAGTGGAGATAGCTACAGCTCTCCCTTCATGGGGCATTAACTCATTCATTCATTCATTCATTCAGCAGATCCATGATGGTCCAGATCTGTCAAGAGCCACGATGTGCCGGGGCTAGTCTACGTTCAGAGTCCATGAGATTTGCTCTCAAAAAAGCATGGAAAAGCAAAGCTAGAAGTACTTGAAGAAAGAAGAAGGTGACTTTGGGTCGTGCTGGGTGCTAAGAGCATGACTGGGTGCTGGGTGCTGGTGGGGTGCTGGTGAGAAATTCAGCCAGCGAGCTCAGGGAAGGCCTCAGAGAAAGTGGCCTGGCCTTGGCCTGAGCCTGAAATGATAGGAATCCACCACAGGCAGACCTGGGGAACCAGGGGTCCAAGGGAGTGCGGAGAAAGGGCCTAGGGCAGCTGCCGGCCGCTGGGGAACATTCGGAAAGAAGGCTGAAAAGAAGAAACAGTTTCAGCCTGAACGAGCCATGCTGTGGTTGCCAAGGGTCACCTTGCATGAGGGTGTCTGTGCGTCTGTCTGCCTGCCCGGCCTCCAGCCTGGTGTCTGGCCTTATGTGTATCGAATAAGCAGAACTGTCTAGGAACACAGTAATGCTGAGCATAAGCATCGCCCTGGAGTGGAAGGGAAACATCCACATTCTATGATTAAGCCACTGCAGGCAAGGCAGAGTGTGGGAAAAAGCACACGATTCTACCTGTTCGTAGGAAAGTCAANGGGCAGACCTGGGGAACCAGGGGTCCAGGGGAGTGCGGAGAAAGGGCCTAGGGCAGCTGCCAGCCGCTGGGGAACATTCGGAAAGAAGGCTGAAAAGAAGAAACAGTTTCAGCCTGAACGAGCCATGCTGTGGTTGCCAAGGGTCACCTTGCATGAGGGTGTCTGTGCGTCTGTCTGCCTGGCCGGCCTCCAGCCTGGTGTCTGGCCTTATGTGTATCGAGTAAGCAGAACTGTCTAGGAACACAGTAATGCTGAGCATAAGCGTCGCCCTGGAGTGGAAGGGAAACATCCACATTCTATGATTAAGTCACTGCAGGCAAGGCAGAGCGTGGGAAAAAGCACACGATTCTACCTGTTCGTAGGAACGTCAACAGAGTTTAACTCGTTTAAAGCTTTCTGGGGAAGAAAGAAACGTTTTGATGGCTATCGTTCAATGAAGGCATAAAAGATGAGTTACAATGAAGTCAACTGTTTTCAGTAACTTTGGAATTAAAATTAGATAGAAGGAACACACCAACCTGTTATCTCGCCTGCAGCCAGATGATGGAGCAAACATGGACTTGGACTTGGACCCTGGCTCAACCCCCATCTGGGCCACTTTAAACGCTGTGTGACCTTGGGAAATTGACTTAACCTCTCTCAGCCTCCTACCCCTCACCTGTAAACTGGGAGCTTCACACATACCCAATGGGGTCAGCATGAGGATCACTCGAGAAAATGACAGCGCACACCCAGCACCGTCCCCACGGAGCCGTGCCACACAGTCACTGGTTCATGAGCTCACAAACCAGCCACCGTGGCCCCCGCTGCCCCCATACCTCTAGGGTCATGAACCAAAATAGCAAAGTCTGTTTCCTGTGCCTTTGGGGGAGAATAACTCCCCATTTGATGCTTGTTTCTGTAAAACCAGAGGTTTGGCAGTGACTCCGTGCCACACGAAGTCACCCCAGAGAAGACACCTTGCTTTGTCCCTAGCACGTTCTCTCTGGAGGCACAGAGGTGAGGTGGTGCCTGGAATCTTACAACCGACCACGACCACGTGAAAATGAAAGGGACGTCAGACGCCAGCGACTGCTTGTGCTGCTGGGCACGCTGCCCTGCCCTTCCAGGAAACTTCCGGAAGGGCCGGTGCAGCACCCGGCACCCTGCCCCTCCCCCCTTGTTATTTAAGCACACTCCCGATAATGCTGTCACTGCAGGGTAGAGGCACCTGACAGGGAATTGATCTTTTAGTCTCTTATTAACTTTGAGGGGAGCATTGCTACTGAGCAGCCTGCCAGGGCAGGGTGGATCGGGGACCCCAGCACTTCCAGAGTTGGAGACTGGCACCCGAGCTTGATGCCCGGCTTCCCCTGCCACCTTCTCAGGCTGGCACCTGGCTGAGCAAATGTCTCGGGAGCAGAGAGAAAATTCTGGCCATGGAGACTGCAGCTGCCCGTGAAAATTCTGCTGACGCTCCCAGGGGACAGTGACAAGATACTTCAGCTGTGGTGTCTTGCTGTGAACTGGGAGGGCTGGGCTCTTTGGTCCCTGCCCTTGTGGTCTTCCCTGAGTCCTCCCGGCTCTCTCTGGGTGGCCTGTGGCCGCCTCTCCCTGCCCCACCCCCTCCTTTTCCTGCTCAGCCCCTGCCCAGCTCCCTCCCTTCCCCTTCAAGGCTCTGCCGCCTCCGGTGGAGTGTGCCTCTTTCCCCTCCAGGGGGCGCTGCTCTCCCCATCAGGAGCTGGAGCTCTCAGACTCGGTGACCTCCCCGAAGGGCGCTCTCTCCTTGCTCCACCTTCTCTGGCCCTATTCACCTCACACCTGCCCTGGAACCTTCTCTTCTGACCTCCCCACACTTCCATCTCTCTTCCCAGCACTTCCTCTCGAGGGAGCCTTTGGCTTGGTCTGATTGGTCAGGTTCAATTTCTCAAGCAAAGCCTTTGAATCTCTCTGACCCTCCTCTTGAATTGTCTTTGTTCCCTAGCTAAGAATCCGCTGATCTTAGGCCCCCCGCTGAGGTCCCCCGCCCGCCCCCCCAACTCAGTCCCAGCCCTTGCCTCCCACCCGCTCTACCCTGCCCTTCTCCTGCCTCCTTCCACCCACGTTCACGGAGCACCTGCTGTGCGAGGGCCAGGCTGGGCTCAGGGCTGAGCGAACAGGACTCTGCTCCCCAAAGGGTGTAGTTTCCTAGGGAGACACTCGTGTGGAACAGGGAAGGGTAAAGTGTATTATTATTATTATTATTATTATTACTAATATTATCTTTCCAGCAACAAGAGACATTTCTGTGGGGGAAGGGGAAGGAGGGGCGAGGGCTGGTTCTGTGTCCTCCAACTCCTGTCCCCTCTAGTTGGGAAGCTGCCCTCTTCTCTCCTCT
The DNA here is from genome assembly GCF_014824575.4 of Sturnira hondurensis. NCBI lineage: Eukaryota > Metazoa > Chordata > Mammalia > Chiroptera > Phyllostomidae > Sturnira > Sturnira hondurensis. The sequence goes on from NW_028086562.1 coordinate 939,043, forward strand.
CCCAGGGAGCAAAGCACCATGGGAATATCCCGGATGCAGGCCAGGCCTAAATTCAGTTTCTCAACCTCACAACTGCAGACATTTGGGGCTGCATAATTCTTCTTTTTTTTTAAAGAAGGCTCAATAGTTAATCTTTTTACTGTTCTATATTCAAAAGAGTCAACCCTTCCCAAACAGTTGAGGAAGGCCCCACCCCTCTCAAATCCATGCAACTACCTGAATCATCCGTGAGGAGTGGGTTTTGGCTCCCAATGGCACGGAATACACAGCTACCACCGCTTGTGACCATTTCTATTTGTCACCACGTGTCCCCTGCTACTGTCTACCAAGGCCATCTTTAATGATCACATCTCAGCAAATATTTAGGAGACTTCGTTTTCCCCTCAAAATCTTAGAAGGCAAGTAAAACTCATGTTGTGCTAGTCATTACATGATCTGATAGGTTGTCAAAAAAAAATAGGCCCTTCCCGCTCCGGGGACGTCCCGACTGCGGGTCCTGGCTCTCCCTGTGAGTTCAGATGTGCTGATGAACAGGAACGAGTAAGTTTTAAGAGAAAAAAACCGTGGGTCCTTCTGCTATTAAAAACCACACCATGGTTTTAAAACGTGAGTCATTTTGGCTGAACATGGAGTATTTATTCCAACAGATTTGAAACTGCTTCTCGGAGCGTGGGTGTCCATGAACTCCATGGTAACCGCGGGGAAGCGGTTTTCTTCAATCTGATCTTTTCTCGTTTTTTCCCCCTTTTCACTCAAACTGGCCTCATCCTGCACCCTGGCTCACCCACCTCCCTCACCCTTGCATGTTCACGCCCTTAATCAGTAAGCCCTCAGGACAACGAGGTCCTGGTCAGCATCGAACAATCTTGGGAAAAAAGCCTCAGGCCAAGTGACCGCAGAGGAAGGTGATGAACGCCTAGGCCTCAGTTGTATTTCAGCTCTGGGCCCAGGAAAGCTGAAACATCTCGCAGACGAAATCCTCGTGGAGCTGGACAGAACAACGCCATGGCTGACACCAGAAGAAGGGACAGTGACTTACCCCTCCCCCAGCACCAGTCAATGGCGATGACGCCCCTAACCCCCTTAGTCACCATGATGAGTGGTTTTCCCCTCCACAACGCCTCCCCTCAAAGCCATCGGGCAGCCAGGTTTGAGGGCAATAGCTCACCTGTGCCCCTGGGCACTTCCTCAAATAATAAACCCTTTTTTACTGCAAGTGGACCCTCTTGGTTAGTAACACTACCAGTTGGTCCAAAGTTCCCTGTCTTGCCCTCTATCCCACACGTCAAGCTTCCAGGGAGAGGAAGCAGGGGGTCTGCATGTGTCCACCAATCACTGGCCATCGAGAAATACCATGGCTGGGGGTGGGAACTGTTACCCCCAAAGTTTAGAGGGTAAAGATCCCATCTGGGCCCAGAGAAAAGCAAATGCGACTGAGGGCCTGCCAACCACCTTCCAGGCTTCACACCCCCGATGAGTTCCCGGTGCCCCGCCATGGGGAAGTGATCACGTGCACTGCGGCTAGTTCTCCGTTCCGGACTGAGCAGTGTACTGTGGAGTATTCAGAAGCATCCCTGGTTTGAATGGTGACAACCGAAAGTATCTCCGGACATGGCCAAATGTTCCCTAGGGAGCAAAAGCAGTCCTGCCGGAGACCCACGGGGCTCCACGGTGACCCCAGGTCTCACGGACTCTCCGGGTACCACGTTGTTCAACTTCCAACACTGCGAAAGGGATGAGGGGAGAGTCAGACTGTCCTCGGAGGAACCTTCAAGGTGCTGGGTTTAGCTGTGGTCTGACCTGGGGTGCGCTTTATCGTTACTTCTCATTTCTTACTCCTATACTCTTTTGTGTTTGACCTTTAATAAGAGTGTTTCATGATTTTAGAATGGAGACTGCTGGGCCACATACACCCCATTTCTTGCCCATTCGAAACCCTTCCTCCCCACAGAGCCATAAGCCCTGGGTTGGGGGACTAAGAGCGAGCATGGGGGTGGGCCCGACTGGCCAGGCTCTCCCATGCCCTCAGTGGGGGTTACTCAGGAATGGGTGCATGACCCCGTGTTGGCTAAGGAGGCAGGAGATGCGTGTGGGATTCCTGGGGAGCGCTTCTCACTGGCAGGCGCAGGGGGCCGCTCACCACTCCTTCCCCGCGACACAGCTGGGTGCAGACCGAGCCGCTGCCGCCACTGTGCTCTCCGCAGGCCCATGAAGCCACCGTGAGAGGTGGCCGAGTGAAGACTCGGACAGAACCAGGTCCCAGGAGACACGCTGAGCCCCTGAGCATTGTCCCCAGTCTGCTCTCCCTGGGACCTTCCTTGTTGCGGTGTCACAGACTGAGCCGCCCCTTGGTGGCCACCTTGCAGCCACCGCCTGCCTTGGTTTGAGATGTCCATTTCCTAACCAAACTAGAATAAACCCCTTACTTCTCTTCCTGATGTCTAAGACGGGATCAGGTGGAGAGAAAAAGGAAAAAACCTTCCTGGGAGGACTGGGTGGCTCCGCACTGAAATCCAAGTCACACAAGAGCTTTCCAAACGGCATGTGCACTTGGCCTGAGCGAACCTAACTCAGTCCCGAAGGGATTTTAATGACCTTGTCTCTTAATGGGGGAGGACACTGGTTCTGTGGGAGGCAAACACCCTAAGCCCCACGGTGGCCCTGTAAATGACAATGCTCAACTTGAGCTGACAAGGAGAGGAGGTGCGTCTTCCTGTTTGATGGCATCCCCCGACAGGTGGCCTTTTACTGTGGCCGTAAAAAGGGTGGTAAATTAGCAAGGCGCTGTAAAATATCATCGGAACCGACTGGGGCCAAGCAGAGAGGCTGCGTTTCCAGCCAAAGCCTAGAAAAGGAGGGAGGCGTAAACTGCAGACGTCAGTCCTCGGGGCTGGGCCCCTGCCAGCGAGAACGCGGGATGCCACTTCAGAAGGGGCAGAGTGGCAAGTGTGCAACCACACACCGAGCAAGGGGACAGGGGCCACAGCCCTGGAGGAGAGGGCTGCCCCTCCCAGGAAATGGTCCCCTCTGGTAAGCGTCTGTTCCGGTGGGGTTTTGGCTCCAGAGCCAATTTGGGCTGAAGGGCCATCTTTCCATCAGTGACTCAGTGACACCTTCTTGGGTCACTGTGTGTTACTGAGTGACGGCTCCTGGGCGTGTGGAGATGGGACGCGCCCTGCCCGCAAGGCCCACGCGGGGCAGACAGAGGAGGCGCTGATTGCACAGTCTGACGTGCTCAAGGCCTGCGGAGCAGACAATGTGGGAAAAAAGTGACAACAGCCGGGTGGAGCAATGCCCGACTACTAGGGCAGCAGAGTCGAGTCCAGCTGCTCAGTCCAGGACTGCCACCCTGTGTGGGGGGCACGTCTGAGTTCTCGCCCCATCAGTGCGAACAAGAGCTTATCTGTGCCAGGCCCTGGGCTGCAGGCTTTCAGCACCTTCTTGTGTGGAATCTTCCTAGGAACCTTATCAGTCACTATTGTTACAATCAGCCCCACTTTGGGGCAGAGGGAACGGGCTCAGAGACACCAGGACAGCTGTTTCTGGTCACAGTTTCACGTTGGAGGTGCTGGCACTGGAAGCCAGAGCGATCTCAATGTGCCCTGATCACCTGGCTCTCCGACGAGGGCCGTGGGCATGGCTGAGACTCTTGACTCTGCAGCTGTTTGATTTGGACCCGAGAGCAAATTTCTCTGGGGGACGTGAGTCCTGGTCCTCTGGAAACAGTGCCTTACACCTTGAGCGTGAGTGTGTGTGTGTATGTGTGTGCCGACGAAGTTCTTCAGTGTGAACCTGACTGGTGGGACAGCCACCTGCTCCGTGGCCTTTCCTGGGAGTTGGAGTGTCTGATTAGCAGGGAAAGATGTCACTCCAAGAAGGGAATACTGGTCAGCCTCGAGGCCTTATTTGCTTCGCTGATGTGTTGGCCCAAGAATGGGGGAGAGAAGACTCAGGTGCTTCTGGAAATTCCCCCAAGCTCCTGCGGTCTTCCCATCCTTCCCCGAGTGCCAGGAAGGGCTGCCCTGAGCCACTTCAGTCAGAGTTATGTCTGCACTTTCAAAAGCCTGCAGAGGGGATGATGCGCCCTGGAGTTTTCTCCCGCCTCCCCTGACTCTGCAGCTGCACTGCTGAGTCCTGTTGCTTCTTCCTCCATTGGAAAGGGGAGGGGCCTGGCAGCCGCACCCTCCTGAGGGTGGAAGACAGATTGAGACCCTCCTCCACCAAGAACAGGCCTTTCATGACCCATGTCCCTCAGTCTCCTGGATTCCAGGTCACAGCTCAGCTCCCGCTGCCCCTTGGCTGGAGACAGAGGTCAAGGCCGTGGAAGAAGTCCAGAGCCCAGCCCAGAGCCCAGCCCAGGGAGGCCCCAGCTTCAGACTTGGCTCCCCCTCTTGGCTCCTGGCAGCCACCCTCCACCCTGGGCACTCCACCCACCACGTCCCAGAAGGGCGTCTTCACTGCAGGTGACAGCTGTGAGACGGCGAGACTCCTGCTGGAGACAGCTTTGTGACAAACCGCCTTCTTTACAGAGCCCCGGTATTTGCACAAACACGAGTCCTTCGCATAACTTGCCCCATTTGTCTCCCTGCTGTCACCAGGTATCTCTCTCTGTTTTATTACTTTATTTCCTAGTTCCTCCGGCTTCTGCTCTCACCTCTCTCTCTCCTCGTTTCCACGGCAGCGGTCACTCCCAGGCCCCATCTTCTCTCCCCTTCCTGTTTCCCTGCCTGCTGCTGCCCCACCCCCACCATCTCAGGGACTGGGCCTCCCCCAGCCCCTCCCTTCCTCCAGGATCCTAGGGAGCATCAGGAACTTGTCACAGAAGGACCGCTCTCCCAGAAGCTCCCGGATGACAGCTGGGGCCTGCCTTGCCTTTTCAGCACTCTGGACAGCGACCCAGGCAGCGGCCACTTCCACAGGACGAAGAGTCTCGCTGTCCTGTGGCTGGCACCTGCAGTGAAGGCGCCCCTCTAAGACGTGGTGGGTGGAGCACCCAGGGTGGAGCGTGCCCACGGCTGCTTCTTCTGTTTTACGAATAGCCCTTCCCCGAGGGGAGGGTGGCTGCGGCCTGGGCTACCGCCTCTGGGGCCTTAATAAGGCCTCTCTGCCTCCTCTCTCTCCACTTCTTCTATCAAGTAACCCCCCAGTGATGTCTAACTTCCCACCATCTCCTCCAGACAGGCTCAGGAACAGAGAGGTGCGGGGAAGAGGAGCCATTTGGATTTCAAAGTCCTGCTGACTTCTGAGGGCTCTCGCGGTTGACAGGGACAGGGCGCCCCGCTTGAAGTATCCCTGCGAATTCTGCCCGTGCAGCTGCGCCCCTAATGTGCTGCTGTTTTGGTTTCTCTCGGCGATGGTAGCCCTTGTGTTTTAATACCATTCAGAGGCACAGGAAAGCTGGAAAATTATAGCAGGGACTCCTGGGCTCGGTTCTTCATCGTCCAAGCTAAATTTGGCTGAATTGAGGGAAAGCACCCTTTTAAAGGGGTGGCAAATGGGAATGATGATATCTGTCACGAGTGGAACACTGGGTGTGTGCACGGCCCTCTCGAATTCGCGGGCTCATTAGGTTTCCATAGGGCTCCTGCTCGGACAGGCTCCACAGACGGCCACGGTCGGTGCAGGGCAGGAGCGGCCAACCCCAGGAAGCCAGCCTGGCCACCAAGGCAGAGGGCGTGTGACTGGCTCAAGGTCAGGCTGTGGTGGCCGAGGCGGGCAGGGCTGGGCAAGGCCAGAAAGTGGCAACACCGCCCCCTTGGAGCAGGCTGCCTCCTGCTCTTTGCCTCCCACACTCCAGAAGCGACCTTTCACCTCTTCCCCCGTCCAACACAGCTTCTCCAAACTGAGGCGCCATGTGAGCCCCTCCCAGGGACGTCTGCCTTTTTAGGAGAACTACAACCCAGAGGAAAAGGGGCAAATCTCTGAAATTAGCAACAGTCGCCAACAACTAAGTGTTTACTTCATGCCAAGAAATGTGCTGTGAATGAGTGAATGGACAAGGGAGGAAGAGGGCCTGACCCTGCAGGGGTGCAGAGGGGTCTCTGCGGCAGGAAGGTGGTGGCGGTCAGGCAATGTAACCCCTGCCCTGGTCCTGAAGGGAAGGCTCCCCCCCAGCACAGCCGTGTGTCCTGACGGCCGAGGCGAAGCGGATGCAGCTGGGCCCAGGGCTTCCTGCGTCCAAGGTGAGTGAGGCGGCTGAGAGACTCAGGGGCGGCACCGCGGCCGTCAGGTCAATCTGAGCGCATGTTTGTGGTCTAGCTGGGGCCGGGCGGGCTGACGGTGGATGGTTTCTGGCACTGTCCGGGGTGGTGTCATTTATGGGTTCTTGAAATTTGTTACTGTTGGTAACAGTGAGCAGCCGTAAACATCTCCAAGGGAGGAATGTTAATAACATGAGAGGCATTTTCTAAATGGCGGCTTTGGGAGCCTTCCTCATGTCCGTGCCCATGGGCGGCTGTCGTGGCTGCCGTGGATCCGGGAGTGATTCTGGGAAGGTCGAGCAGTGGCTCCATTGTCATCACGTACAAAATATTTCAATTTCCCAGAATAGAGTTCAATTTCCCAGAGTTGATTCTGGCGTCAGTGAATCTTCATCTGTTATCCTTTCTACGTTTCCCTGTTTGTCTCTGGGGTCTGGTGTGAGCAGGAGAAGACGGGTGGGAACAGATGGCTCAGGCGGCCACGGGACGCACCGCGTCAGGGCTGTGAACGGGGAGGATGCCAGGGGGTGTGGGCTGAGCCCCCAAGGCCCTCTGGAGGGGCTCAGGGGCCAGAGAGGAGCCCCCCCCCCACAGGCATGACCCCAACTCATCCATTCCAGTCACGCTGTTCCCGGATGCGGCCTGAACCGGCCTTGGCTTTTGTTTACATAGTCACTTCTCCTGCTGAAGTCCCCTCTCTGCCCGCCCACCCCGGGAGTCCCGCCTGTCCCGCCACCGACGCCTCCGACAGAGCCTGAGAGCTGGGTGTGATTCATCTGGCCCTCGATCACATGCTCTCAGTGCGGAGCTCCCCTCCCTGCCTGGCAATGGAGCTTCAATCTTGTTCTATTTAACTCGCCCCCAATTTGTCACCACCTCCTCGAGGGCAAAGGACCGTGTCACATGCGTTTGCACAGGACTGGGAAGGAACGGCTGCTGCTTCTGGCCAAACCTCGCTCTGGCTTTGTGGCCCCCCGGGGACCACCCCCGGCTGGGCTGGGCCCGCCTGCGGACTTCGGGCCAGGTCGCTAATCTGCAGGCCATGGGTCTGGTCGGGTACGTGCTGATGCCATGGTGGGGGACGGACGTGAAGATGTCTAAGTAGGTCCCTGTCCTCAGGACACACACACCCGCAGCAGGAGGCCAGGCGAGTGTACGCGGACGGATTAACAAAGAACACAGGCCCTTGCTGCGGAGACAAGCAGCCCAAGGGTGGGGATCCCCAAGAGGGGGCACCCCCAGAGGAAGGGGTGCCGACTGTGGTGCTTTGCTTCCACAGGTCCCAGAATCACTTCCATCGCCTTCTACACCCCTGAGCCTTTTGTCTGAGATGGCCCCTCAACCTGCAAAGGGCAGCGGTGCCCACAGCGGTGCCCTGGCGGCAGCTCCAGCCCTCCCCGTGCAGCTTTCCTGAATCCAGACCCTCCCGAAATGTCAGCGTGGCTGTGTGAGGCAGGCAGCGCTCCACTGGCCCGCAGGGAGCTCCGGGTGGGAGGGGCCGGCACTGCTGCAGGCCCAGGCCGGGCCTGGCAGGGCACAGGGCAGTGAGACCCTCAGAGCGGCCCTCACACGGCAGGCTGAGGGGGAACTGGAGGCAGCAGCAGCCCTCCCCTCCACCCAGGCTCAGGCGTGCAGCAGGCAAAAGGCACCCGACAGGCTGGGGACAGGAACGAACCTTCTGCTCCACGCAGCATGTCACACCCTCATTAGCGACTTGGGCCTGGCTGAAGTCTGGCTGCCCCAGGCCACCCGTCACATTCCAATGTCAGGCGCAGCGGGCCTCCTGCTCTCTCACATGCACCCTGGTCAGGCTCAGGCCCCTGGGCTCGGGAACCTTCCCCTCCCCTGGGGACCTGGGTCAGCACTGCAACCGGGGTTACATATGTGGTGTCCTGCACACAGGCCATTTAGGGAGAAAGTGAAAGCTGTTGGCTTCCCCAGTGGGACCGCACCCTTCTCCAGGGGTGAGGCAGAGGCTAGGTCTGGTCTGCAGGGGGTCTGTGGTTCTAGGTGCCTCCCCTCTGTGGGGTCAGGGCTGTGTATAAGACCCCTGTCCCCCTGTAGGCTCTGTGGGAGGGGCGCACCCATCCCTTTGAACAGCAGAAAACAGATCGGGCGGGGCGTCAGGGGTCTCCCATCTGGTCTCCTGCTGGACTCCACAGGGGAGACAAAGGCCGAGTGGGAGCTCCTGGCTGCTCGTACCACATCCGTCTCATTCACGGTGAGTCCCCAGGGGTCAGGACACATCTGCATCTCCTTTCATCTGATCTGTATTTGCTGAGTATTAACTCTGTGCCCGGCTCATGTACACATGATTGGGGCCTGCGGGAGTGATCACGGAAGACCCCCGCCTGGCGGAGGGACAGGCACGGGACAGGCCAGGGAGCGAGGGGGACCTGGAGAAGCCATGTTCTCCCTGGGGCACTGACTCCAAGGTCCCTCTGCGCTGACGGAGCTGCGTGGGCGTTTGAGATGTCCTCGTGCTTGGTCTGCTGCTGCTCTGCGTGTGACTGTGGGCATGTGTGTGTGAGCGTGCGTGTGCATGAGGTGCCTGCCTGTGTGTGAGTGTGCACGCAGGATCCCTTGCTGGGTCGTGCTTTTGTTAAGGAACGTTATCCAGAACCCGCTTGCCAGGCCGAGGCCGCACGGCTCCTTCCTGAAACTCACTCCTGGGAGGAATGAGCAGAGAACTGCTCCTGACTTGGGCTGAGAAGGAGGCCCGGGTCCACCTAGCACAGCCCTCTCTTTGCAGGTGAGATGGGAAGGCCGGGAGAGGTGAGGTAACAGAAGCGAATGAGCCAGGAACTGTACCCCTGGGAGCTCATCTGCGTCCCCTGCTGCCCTGTGGGGAAGCCAGCCCCAGGTGGCTTCACAGACAGGAAAGAGGAGCTTGGAAAAGCCAAGTGACCTGCTCAAGGTCACATGGACTGTGGGTGGTGGAGCTCCCGTGGGGTCTTGGGGCTTGAGCTCTGTCCTTCTCAGCAATGTCACCGGGTCACCGTGACAGTGGCTGGATGCCAGTCCCCCTTCCAGTACTGGGCTCTCCTCCCTGTTTGCACCGTAGCCTGGCTGGTAGCCAGCTCCCCCCTACAGGGCTGGGTCTGGGGGCGAGGAGTCCTGAGGGAACCCCAGGTCCTGAGCATCCCTGAGGGGGTGGGAGGCCAGGGCGCCCTTCCCGCCGCCTCCCTCTAGCTCCAGTGCCAAGGGGCTTTGATTTGCTGTTAACACCCCAAGTTGAGCAGAGCCTCATGAATCATTCATGAAGGTGCTCCAACAAGATCATTATTTTGAGTGCTGAGTGTCAGGAAAACAGTGTCTGACGGGTAAACACGATGTCTGATGACAGAACAGCCGATGGGGTGACCCGGCAGCAGGGCGCCTGCCACGCTGCTGGGAATTTTTAAACATTAAAAAAAATTCAACCCAGGATCAGGAAGAGCCATGGACTCATGACAAACCCTCTACGGGGGCGCTGGGGGGAAGGGTTAGGCGTGGGCGTGGACGCCCTCCCATAGGATGACTCAGCCCCATGGCCCGGCCGCCCCATGAGTCTCCTGAGCAACACAAAAAGCTTCCTGGTCAGACGGCTCCTGCCCTTGCCTTCGCTTGGAATCCCCCAGCAGACTGTCCTCTGGCAAAGCCCTGGAGGCCTCCAGCTCCCCGCCATCCACCTTGGACCTGGCCAAGGGCCTGGGCAGTTCCTGGAGACCCCTGCTCACCCAGCGGGACCTGGGGCTGCTGAGGGCTCGGGGTCCCTCCCAGGCGGCTGGCTGTGTCGAAGCCACTTTCTAGCAAATGACAGGTTGTCAATAGCCTCACCACCTGCATTATTTAAGCAGAACAAGGTGAACCTTGGCCGCACCCTTGAGCTCCGATCAAACTCATGGCTGGAGTGGAAGCCACAAGCAATTAGATTTTCTAAAGAGAAAGAGATGTTGAGGGGGACGACAGGGGTCGAACGTGGTCCTGCTGGGAGGGCGTGGCTCCTTTCCTGCCTCCTGGGGACAGGCCCTCCTGCCGTCCAGCCGGGAGCCCCAGCTTCTGTCGCAGGCCTTCTCCTGACCCTTCGGCCGGCTCTGACAAGGGGAGGGACGGCCAAAGACAGGCCCTGCCCCAGGAAGGCAGCCTGGCTCGGAGAATGCCCCAGGAGCCAGGCCCGGGCAGGCAGCTCTGCCTGGCTCTCTCCACCCCATCCCTTCAAAAGCTTTTCCCGCAGCCCCTTCTCACCTCCCCTCTGCCTCCCACACTCCCCCCCTCTGCCATGGCCGGGACTGCCTGGCTGCCTCACGCTTTCTGTTCTCTCTGCCCATCACTGTCCAGCAGGCATGCTGAGGGGACACCAGGCGCAGCATCTGGGGCGCTGCTGGCACGAGAGGAGAGGGACAGGCACACCAGGGCTTCAGCCAGGATGGAGTGCCCGCCCCGCCCCAGGGCAGCGGCGGCAGAGGCCAAGGGCAGGGCCCCTGAAGAGCCAAGGCCTGACCCGGTGGAGGACACAGCTCGAGAGGACTCACGTGGCTCAGAGATGCCAAGGGCCTCCTGCCAGCACAGGGACACCTCATACTGCAGCCAACACGCTCCTGTTCTTGAATACTTCCAGGGACAGGGGGCTTGCTCCCTCGTGCACCATCTATTCCACTAAAAGCAATGCCAGGCTTCACAAAGTTCTATCTCAACCTGAGGCCGAATCTGCTACCCTAGAAATCTGCCATGATTCTTCTCTTCTGGGTTCACGGAGAATGGGACTGTGCTCTTCAGGAAGTATTGGTCCTTTAAATATTGGAAGATAGATTTACATCACCCATCCATCCATCCATCCATCCATTGATCCATCCATTGATCCATCCATCCATCCATCCATCCATCTACCCATCCATCGATCCATCCACACATCTATTCATCCATCCATCCACCCACTTATCCACCCACCCACCTGTCCATCCCTCCTTCTTTCCGCTGAGCATGTGTTGAGAGCCTGTTAAATGCTGATGCCACCGTGCACACTGAAAGATGCAGCCTCTGCTCAAGGCACTTCCCCTCCTGGTGCCGAGGCGGACGGAAGCGGAATCGCACTATAGCCTGGGCATCAGACTAGAGGACTGAAAACGACATCTAAGGGTTCTGCAGCAGAATGCTCCCGATTCTCCCCCGATCATCCTGAAAACCCCTCCTCATCCGATCAGCCCGCCCTGGACGGCTCCCAGGCGGGGCGCTGCTCTTCAGGGGTTCAGTGCCTAGGGTCACGGGGGGCACTGTCTGGTTGGGACAGGGTCCCCTCCCACTGGTGTGTGCAGGCCAGGCCCGAGGCTGGGGTGGGGTTCTTGAGCTCAGAGAGGCTGGCAGGATACTCCCTGGGGTGTGAGGGGTAGGAGCCATCTACCCACATTCCCCCCCGCCACCCCCCGGGAGAGGAGAGCGTTAACGTGAAACACTCTCCTCCAAACCCCTCCGTAGAGCACGTCTGGTTGTTTTTCGACGCACCAAAGAACATTCAAAGGAGTCCCAGGCCGGCTCAGTCGGGAAGTTCTTTTGGCTACTTAAGATCCCACCCTCGGACTGTAAGGCATCCTGGTGGTAATTGTTCAAGAAAATCGAATGGAAGCAGATACAGCCAGTTTCTGGCTGTTTATCAGCCGTAGACGGAGGCCACTTTCATCACACTGCGCTCCGAGAAAACACAAAGAGCAGGAGAACTGACCTGAGTCTCTACGGGGGAGAGGTGTGCGTTGCTGGCATCCGCGTCCCATTCTAAAGGGACAATTTCCTGGCCAGTGTCCTGGCCTGGGTGGCAGCTGCCGGGTCTCAGGCCCTTCCCCACACTCCTCTGTGGAGGCGGTGGTGGTCTTTGACCTCTGGTGTTAGTTTGGCTGCTTCCTGCGAGGGCCCCACAGAGGCCCCTGCCAGCGAAGCCTGCCAGGGGGGGATTGTTGCTCCACGACCAGGGCTGGGGGCCTGTCCTGTGCTCCACTGAAACCTGGCCACTGTCTTCCCTGACCAACGGGGCACCCTCCTGAGCAGAGGCTCAGGGCTGGGCCTGGGTGCCACGACTCAGAGGGCAGTGGGCTCTGGTGTGGGGTCTGCCCTTGGCTGAAGCCCTCCCACTCGCCCCCCGCAGGTCAAGGTGAGAGAGGGAAGACCTGGCAGGGTTGGGCCGTGTGCCTAAGGGGCCATGGTAGATGATGGCCAAGAACACCGGGCTCCTCTTCCCTGGGACGGCTAATGTAATGGGTCGAGTTGGCTCAGCTGCAGCATCCAGGTATTTGGTGAAGTACCAGCCTCGACATCGTGGTGAAGGGACGTTTCAGATGAGATGAACGTTTACGTCAGTGGGCTTGGGGTCGGGGAGGGTGAGCCCCATCCAGTCGGCTGGGAGGCCTTACAAGACAGAGGTTGAGGTGCCCCCAGGAAGAGTACAGAAAGGACTGAGTCAGGAAGGGACGCTGCCTCCAGGCCCGAGATGGCAACATTAGGACGCGCCTGTGTCTGCAGCCTGCCTGGTTGCTTACAGGACGTGGATTCCCAGGCCCATACACGTGCGGGCCAGCTCCTTACCCAGCTGGCGATCTCTCTTTGTAGACACACAGGAAGCTACAGCTGCAGGCACAGATGCAGATCTGGGTACGGAAATGGATGTGGATACAGACAGACACACACCTCCTACTGGTTCCGTTTTTCTACAGGACCCTGACGCAGGTCGTCCCCACCCAGGTAACCCATGCTCTGCTCCACGGACCCCATCAGACCCTCAGAGGCTGCCCAGCCCAGGTCCGGCAATCTCCCCCTTCCCTGGCTGGTCCTGGACCAGGGCCGGCCATCAGTCAACCAGTGAGTAAAACGAGAAAGCCAAGGTGCTTCCTGCTGAGGGTTGAGCACTCATCCTGTGCCAGACTCCTCTCTGGACTGTCTCCCATGCCAGCTCATCCCCTCACACCCGCCCCAGGGGGCACATACTGTCATCGCTCCCATCAGAAGCACAGAGCAGACAAGCTCAGAGAGGTCAGCATCTTGCTCAAGGTCAAGTGCAGCTGGGAGCTGGTGGAACCAAATTTGAATCCCGCTTCACTGGAGGCCCTTGCCTGTGCCCTGGGTTCTAGTACTGGTATTCTTCTGGGAAAGCCTGGGTGTCATGAGCAAGCAGGCCATTATCTTGGGGGTAACGAAGAGGGAGGAGATGCCAGCAGAGATGAATGCCCAGGACTGAAAGGGGATCCAAGGTGGAGAAACACACATGGGGGACCTGGCCCCACCCCCTGTCCTTGGGGCCAGGAGTTCCACTCCGGTGGGGAGTCACAGAGGAGTACTGTTGCCTTGCGGCGGCGGCTCTGTCCTGCAGATAGAGACGTGGCGGGGGCAGGCAGGGGGAAATGAAATCAAAGAGCCGTGTCAACTTGAATGATTCTCCAGCCGCTGGCTGCCCCTCGCTGCTCTGAGAAAGGCAATAAAGCCAGGAGAACCTATAAAACCGGGTGGTGTGGAGCTTGACGGGTCTGGCTGTCCTCGGCAGCTGACAGCTGATTCAACCACGGAGGAAAGCGAAAGCAGGAGTCAGCTGTCCCAGGGAGGGGGTGACCCTGAGGACCCTGATCCCTATGGCTTGAGGAAGGGACTCTTGGTGGCATGTGTGGTGCAGGCTACATGTGGCCCCANCAGATAGAGACGTGGCGGGGGCAGGCAGGGGGAAATGAAATCAAAGAGCCGTGTCAACTTGAATGATTCTCCAGCCGCTGGCTGCCCCTCGCTGCTCTGAGAAAGGCAATAAAGCCAGGAGAACCTATAAAACCGGGTGGTGTGGGGCTTGACGGGTCTGGCTGTCCTCGGCAGCTGACGGCTGATTCAACCACGGAGGAAAGCGAAAGCAGGAGTCAGCTGTCCCAGGGAGGGGGTGACCCTGAGGACCCTGACCCCTATGGCTTGAGGAAGGGACTCTTGGTGGCATGTGTGGTGCAGGCTACATGTGGCCCCAGGGGGAGGGTGGGCCACCGAGCCGAGCCATAATTGGACAAGAGTCCTAGAGTCCTTGTGGATGTGGAGTGGGACAACGTGGGAGTGAGCAGGTGCAGGGGACTTGAGGAGATGCTGGGTGGACCCTGGGTCATGGACCCCAGCGTTCTGCCAGGGTTTGCTCCGAGTCAAACTGCGTCTCCTGAGAGAGGACCCTGCTTTCCAGGATCGAGCCAGCCCTGGCGTGGAAGCGCCCTCTGCAAACCTCCGCCATTTCCGCCCAGGCTCTAGCTGCACAGCTTGGTTGACACAGGGCAGGCCAGCCCCTCTGTGCTGCCCCAGGCCCCATCTCTGACTGCAGTGGGTGGACCGACAGGCAACCAGCCTCTGCCAGTACAGTGAGCCCGCCTGCCTCTCGCCCAGGTGGCTCCTGGTGCCGTCAGCCCCACCTGCATCAGCTGCTCAGCTCTGCTCCTCCACCCCCACCTGTAGGCCCTCAGGCCTCGTCACTTATTGTGGTGGCCTCTCATGGACTTGAGCTCCTTTCTAAGGATAGAGGGAGGAGACAGGGCCTGGCCAGCTTGCTGCTGTTGGGGTGCAAACCCCAGAAAGCCAGTGGGGGGGGCCAGCACTCAAGGGTGGCCAGGCCTTTGCACTGTCCTGTCTTTTTCCTTGAAAAGGACACCTTTTGGGGCAGACACCTTGCCTCCCTGGATGGCTGCCTGGAGGCTGGTCCAGGGCCAGGGAGGGGTGTCTGCGAGAAAAAGGCTCGGCATGCAGGGGTCAGGGCCTGGAGTCTGTGGGCCTCTATCTCCTCAGCTGTTCAATGTCATTGAACTGACACCCCCCTGCGGAATCTTTGGATCTGAAACCACACTTTATGGAGTGTCAGAATCACCCTGGGAGCACCCCAAGCGTCTGCTCTGGTGACCCCCAAGTTAGCCAGGGGAAGCTGCATGCTTTCACAGGCACTGGGGTGCTGGGGAGCTGGGGCCTCTCTGAGAACCCCTGCTGCAGCACTCCTGTGGTGAATCGCAACCCGGCCCCCACCCTGACCCTGACCCAGGGAGGTGCCAGGCATCCGGGTTCCCCGGGCCAGGGGGGAGCTCCTAGCGGGATTACGAGCGTGGTCTTTCAGATACAACAGATCAGGCCCCCCCCAGCCCCCTGGACTCTGTCACCTCGGACACGCATCCTTCGCTTCCCCTCTTCACAATGAGGCTAAGCCTGTTTAGCTTTTTGTTAGTCTGGGCCCCAGTCCCCCCCCCCCCCCCAGGAGGGCAGTTATACCCCTGGTTTCCCTCCTGGGACTGCCATGAAGATTAAATGGCTGAGCAGTGTCTCCTGTTTGAGCCGTGCCTGCCTGTACAGGGTGTCCCTGGAAATTTCCGGGCTCCGGGGTGTGGAGCGGGAACCAGCCTCCGCCTCCAGCAGAACCTCGGGGGGGGGGAAGCGGCTTCCCACCTTCTTTGTTTAAAGCCGAGCCAAGTTACGGCGCTAAGTTTACACACTGATTTAGCTACAGACGGGAGAATTTAAATAGCTTTCCGAAAGGTATTTTTAAAAACTGCCTGTCAGTGCTCTATTAAAAGGTTCTCTGCCTTGCCGGGTGTCTCTGCAGCTACCAAAAACACTATGGAAATTAATACTGAAACGCAGTCTATGTTGGCCCGACAAGGGTTTGCCAACTTGCTTCAAAGAATCTAAAAACGGATCCGTCTGAACTGAAACACAGGTGCTCATTTTGCTCAGTGCCGGGAGCCTCTCGGACACGGACACGCGTCCTCGTTCAGAAGTCGGCCCTGGCCCCCCTGGCCTCCTTCCTGAAAAAGCTCCCCTTCTTGGTGTATGGGCCCCACACCAGTCCGTTCGCTCTTGCCCCTCCTCTCACGACGTCTACTGTTGGGTGTCTCTGGGCTCAGTCTTTAGCCCCGTCTTTTCTCCCTGGTGATCGATCCCCCAACAGCCGGAGTCTGCACTCTCCAGTCCCCGACGCAGGTCCCGACTTCCCCACCCAGCTGCCTACAGCGCCCCCTGCCGGCCTGCAGACCAGACAGGAGCCCCTGAAGCCCATGTGTTGAAGCCCTAGCCTCCCTGTGTGACAGGACGTGGAGGAGAGGCTTTCCGGTGGGGGTCAGGGTTAGATGAGGTCATTGGGATGGGGACCCAGGATGGGGCTAGTGTCCTTGGAAGTCAGGGAAGACAGACCAGAGCCCCTCTGGCCACCACGATAGGACAACAAGAAGGTGGCTGTCTGGGGGCCAGGAAGCAGGCCCTCAGCAGGAACTGCACCTGCCGGCTCCTTGAACTTGGGCCTGCAGCCTCTGGGACTGTGAGACATGTGTGTGTGGTGTCGGTGCCCCCGTCCGTGGAACTGTGACAGCAGCCTGTGTGACCGAGATGACATGTCCACAGGGACGCCACAGGCACCTTGATCGCAACGTGGCCAGAGCAGCACCCGGAGTCCAGCCCTGAGTCCATCGGCGCCCGGATTCCTCGCTTCACCTGAGCCTCACGGGCAAACTGTTGCCGAACGGTGCCAAGCTCACCTCGGGACGACCTGGACCGCCTCCTCCCGCTCCCTCTCACGGCGTCTGCCCGGGCTCGGCCGTCCCCTCTCCTGGACCTGCAGGGCCTCCGGCGTGTCTGCCTGCACCCGCGCCCCTCCTTACAAACGCCTGTTCTGCCCTCACCAGCCAGAGGGGCTTTTAAATAAAGCGCATCAACCAGCTCCTGTCACCGCCCTGCTAAAACCGTCCCCAAACTGTCCATCAGATCCTGTCACCGCCCTGCTAAAACCGTCCTAAAGGTGCGCCCACACGTCAGGTGAAACCCGCACCCTTGTCCTTCCTCCGAGACCCAGGAGGTCACCCCGGCAGCCGGCTGCCCTGCCTCCTGTCCTGCACCCCCGCTTGCTTCCCCCCCCTCCCAGTTTTGGTGCCTTGCACTGGCGGGTCCCTCTGCCTGGAGTGTTCTGTGTCCTTCCGTCACTTCCTGACCCCAGATGGGTGAGACCACAGGCCTGACGCACTTCTCACGTGTTCCTGTTCATCTGCTTGTCTTCTCTGCTTCTTCCCATAGGACCCCGCTTGTGAGAGCAGGACCCCGGGCCCTAAGTCCCTGGATCTGGGATGGTGTCCCGTCAGTGTGCTTCAATAAACACAGCTGGATGAAGGACGAACCAGGGCAAGGGTCCGATGTCCCCTGCATGTCACCTGTGTGCTGGACGCCCCCCACTTCTCACCTAGTAGCAGGACCCGGGCCTCCACTGAGGGTCTCTGAGGCACAGGACTCAATGGCATCACTCCGTTGGCAGGGTGGACGCCAGAGTGCGGGTCTGGAGGCAAGCCCGGCGCCCACCGCTCGGGCGCTGGGACAGACGCCCTAAACTCTGTGTCGCCCTTCTCCAGGGCACGGCAGCCCCAACCGGACAGGCTCACTGAGGCTCAAAGGTGACACACTGTGTGAGGTTCACGGTGCTCGACCCTGCCCAAATGCCGCCCCAGTGACTGCGGCTATGTTCTTACTGTTGGTGTGGACGAGACAGCGAGGTGTCTGGGGCCAGGGAGAACTCTCGGAGAATCCTCGCTGTCCAAGGAGAGGGCCCCGGAGACCCAGCTGCCGCAGGGAGGGCACTCGGGGGCCCCCGGTAAAGGGCACAGACAGGCGTGCTTCTGACCTGATCCAAAGCCCCGGGCGGCAGCCCACTGGCGGGCAGCTTGTAGGACAGCAGGGACACTCCGGGGCCATGTTCCCCAGGGGTGCTGGCCTCTCCAGTGGGGCACTAACTGTGACTCAGGCCTCAGAGCTGTCACCATGCGAATGTTTGTTTCTCAGGTTCCACTAGGAAAGACCTGGGCATACGCTGGGGAGGGGGGCAGGGGGCAGTGCAGGTCCACGGGCAAGAGAGAGGTAAAACGAAGGCGGAGACACAGGAGGGGGGCCAAGGGGCGACCTGCCGAAACAGTGAGGAACTGACTAGCAGCTTTCATTGTTTCTGGAAACTCTGAGGCCTTGAAGTGATATGAAAGGCCACCTTCCATGTTTTACAATCACGGTCTTCGATGAACCCCAGGCCCGACTGTCCAGGAACTTGTTCAAGTTCCCTCTGTGCAGGCCCCCCATGGACAGTGCTCTCAAGACCCTTGACTCACCGATAAATTACAGTGGTCTGAGATCGTTAGCTGCCAAGTGAACTGTTTTCATTGATCTGAACTTCATTCCGACCCAAGGACTCCGTTTCTGCCCAAGTGCTCTTTCCGGAAGGGCCACCGTAACGGGATCTTTGTGGACTCCTGCCCCCACCGCGCTGGTCCTGCTGCTCAGAGGCCATGGAGGGGAGAGTCAATGGTGAGGGGCGGGCTGTCCCCAGACCCATCCAGAAATACTTCAGTTTGGGGGGTGGGGTCCCAGCCCTGGTTACTCCATCTCAGGGGAGAGGCACAGCTCACAGCGCCAACCACGCTCACATGCGTTATACCGATTACCGGGCCCTCCACGTGTGGGCTCACTCACCCTCTGCACGTACAGTGTGTGTGGTGATAACAAGGGCACGTGCAAAAGTGAAAACATATAGAGAGCTCAGAGGGTCTGTGTCCAGAACTGTAAAAACCCGGCCATTTCTGGTCTCCTTCCTGACTCTGCCAGAGCCTGACACCCCACGCCCGGTCGTGCCCGGGGTGTGCAAAGGTGCTGGCCACTTTGAAAACAGGACTTAAGTGACCGGGGCCATGCTTCGGGCCTCCTCCGGGTCCTTCAGAATTAGCCCTGACTGGTCAGCAGGGAGGAGAAGGGAGGCAGGGTAGCTGTCAGCTGCCACCCGCCCCAAGTATGGTTGTGAGAGGGCCCCTGCACTGCAGCCCTCGACAGCCACCTCCAAGTTGTGAGTGTCAACAGGGCCAGATTGTCCCGAAGCACAGTCCTGTGCACAGAGACCCCAGCTCAGGAAGCCGCTGCAGGGTCCCTGGACTGCTCTGCCCTCAGTTCTCTAGGACCAGACTGGCCTGGTTATATTGGGGGGGCACGGGGGGTCCCAGCATCCATGCAAGCTCCCTCAGCCTATGCCCCAGGCCCTGCCGTCCCTTTGGAATCTGCTGCTTTTTCTGCCTGGAATATTCTTTCCTCTTAACCCATTGCTCCCATGTAAGAAGCTCAAGATGTACCCACCAGGCACCCTCAGGGAGCAGCAGGCTGGATGGCCCCTGCCATGGGTGAGCCCTCCAGGGCAGTGGCTGAGGCCGCTGTTCCAGAGATCCCTTGCTCCCACGCCAGGATGCGGGAGCCCAGGGATGGTCCGCACGGGCCAATTGGGACCTCGGGGTGCAGGGTGGGGACCTCCAGGACAAGGGTCAGTTGCTGTTTCCAGAGCCTGCTCTCTGCAGACCCACCTGTGAGCACCCACCAGGGGCTCCACGCGCAGTGAATCCCGCCCACCTGTGCACAGCCTGCCAAGCGCACACGAGGGGCCAGGCTGCAACCACACAGCCAGGAGGGTGGCTGGGTGTCACTGTCACAGCAGTTCCTCTTGCTGCCTTGATGGAGGCTACGGAAGGGGGCGGTTAAATCTACAAGAACCACTCACATCTCAGCAAACGCCCCTCTTACTATCCCTGGAATAAAAGGAGAGACAAAGGGTTGGGGGTCTGTCCCAGGCCTTGCCTGCCTCCCAATGTCAACACCACAAGAACAGAGGGACGCGGGGGGGGGGGGCCCTGCCCGGTGGGGTGGAGGGGACTGAGCCCCTGTTGGGGCACCCTCTCCCTTTCATGCCCCAGGGCGTGGCCAGGTCTCCACCTCCGCAGGCACAAGGCAGAAATAAGGCAGGGGGACAGTGTTACGAGGGAGAGGCGGGAGGACCCAATGCCCCTCACCCTGTGGCCCTCAGGACAGAGGCACAAGGAGGTGGGAGCAAGATGTCTTCCGAGCAACGCCCCTCCCTCGGCCAACCCCGATCTCAGGGAGGAAACAAATGTTAATGGAAAACACTTAAAATGGAAAGGGAGTCTATTTCTCCTTAACTGTCTCTGGCGGCACAAAATTCGAGAAGCGATTGAAGGTAAATTGCTTGGTTTTCAATTTTAGGCTGCACTTACCCAAGCACGATCCATCTTCCCCGATAGTGGCAGAAAGCGATAAGCACCTCGCTTGGAGTTGCCCCGGTGCCCAGTAACATGGGGAGGATCGTATCCCATTTCATTATGGGGAGACAGAGTGCGCCTTAAGCAAGTTCACCGGTGTGATAAATTTGCCCCATCTCTTCCTGGTGGGTGACCCTCCTGCCTGGAGGCCGTCGGCCCTGCCCTGAGGCGGCCCTCAGCGGCCAGGCTCGAATCTCCCTGGGCCCGCTGCGTGGGGGTTCAAAGTCCAAATCCTGGGAATCTGCCAGGCCTGGGCCCAAACCCCACCCCCAGCCCTTGCTCTGCCACGTGACCCTGGGCACGCCAGCCTCAAACTGTCTTCCATTGTGCAACACAGGTGGTGAAGGCAGCAGAGAGGGCGGCATGAGGCAACCACGGAGAACCAGGAGCGCAGCGTAGCTCCCCGACACTACAGGAGTCAAGAGAAAAGACTTCACCCCGCCTAGGGCCCTGGGCCACACCTGTCCAGCCCTCAGCCCAAGCCTCTGAGCAGACAGCCCCTGCCCCCAAGTCCAGCAGGACCACGCTGGCTGTGGGTTTTGGAGGCAGCCGAACTGGGCGTGGGGGTGCCAGTCCAGTCCCTCCTGCTTGGCCTCCCGACCGTAAGTTGAGTCGGGGCCTGCCCCAGGCCTGGGCTTCCTCTTGGATGAGAGGACCAGCTGGCTCAGCTCCTCCCCAGCACAGCTGCCACACTCTGTAAATGTGTGCATGCATGCACACATGCATGAATGAATGAATGCATGAATGAATGAATGAATGCTGAGTGAATGAACGCTGGAGACAGACACGAATGGGGGGCCGAGGGTGTGCTTCCCCAAGAGCCGCAGCTTCCCTGGGTTGAGGGAGGGAGGCCTGCGAATGTGCTGGTGCCTTTTATGTTCCCCGGTAGCACTTTCCTTCCAGGAAAAAAAAAAACATTTAAAATCTGAACCTGACTTTGCAGTTCTGGCTCCCTCTGGGGGCTTCTGTGCCCCCACCTTCCGCTGGGGTGGGGGTGCCTCCAGGCCACAGCTGGCCCGGGAAGGGACACTGCCAGTGGCGCAGGGGATGGGAGAGGCACCCGCAGCAGCGAGCGGGCGTGGGGAGCCCAGGTGTCTGGGAGCCGCCTGCCACTTCATCTCCGGGCCCTTAATGTGCAGATAAATGGAGGTAAAAGGAGCTTTTCCCCCTCAACCGTGTGAACACAGAGCGGCAGCCAAGTAAGTAACATTAGGCCTGACATGGGGAAGCTGTGAGGTATTACTCACCCTGATAAGTTTAATGAATAATTTAGAAACATATCATCAAAATGGGAAAAAAGGGAAGAACCTCTTAAATAACTCTGAAAGATATTCAGCTCTGAAATCACGGGCGGTTAGAGGCGAGGGTGTGTACCACACTCCCATGCCTGCGCTTGGAGTAATCGGATTTAGATGGATCCTGGGACAGACTGCTTTAGGGGGGGCGGCGAGCGACCCTTCCTGGAGGGGGCGCAGGGGGCACCCTCCTGACCAGGGCCTGCTTGGGCCTCTGCTAGACAGCAGGGGCGCCTGTAGGAGGCAGGAGGATGGGGACAGGTTCAGCCTCGCACCTGCGGGCTCTACGCCCCGAGGACAGGGGTGGGCGGTGGGCCCACTGTGGCTCCTCTGCCCTGCTCCTTCCCCGGGGGCCTCTTCCCTCCCACCCGGAACCTGGGCGTAGCTGGGGGCCATGGACAGGCTGAGTGGCCTGGGAACAGGAACAATTCCTGGCGTGTATGCTCCTCTGCTCCTGGGAGCTGCTGCTGGGTGTGTGGGGGTCTTCAGGGAGCTAGGTGTGTGCAGGTAGTATATAAAATGGGATATAAGGGGGAGACTTCAGGGACACCCCAGGCCCCAGCCCTGAAATATCTGGGCTACCGGGGTTAACAAGAGCTTCTTGGGTGATGCAACCCCCTCCCCAACAACAGGATAGGGAGCCCCTTCCAGGTTGCTGTTGTATTTATCCACCCACCAGGCTGCCAGGCATCAGAACACTGGTCCCTGGCTCGGCCCCTCAGAACCCGTGTGCCCTCTGTGGTGTTTCCTCGGGGACAGACCACTGAGTGCCTGCTGCCTGGGGCACACAGCCCGCAGCTGCAGGGCCAAGACTGCGCACACACGACACCCCTCCTATGACACTCCTACTCCTGATGGTGTGAGGATGGAATGGGGACCCCCGCTCAGGATACAGTGCCAGGAGGGGCAGCTTCTCTCCTTTTCAGGTGCTTCTGTCTGACGAGCCCAGGGCAGCGTGCTGACCAGAGGGGCAGTCTTCAGGGCCAACGGGGGGGGGGGGGGGTGGGGAGGCTGGCTGGGGCTAGGGCTCCCAGTCCCTGCAGCTGCAGACCTGCCTGGGGCTTTATGTAACACTCTGCTGTTCGGGACAGGCTCTGATGCTGCTAGTGTCTGGACGCTCCCGGGTGGTTTTAATGAGGCTCCCGGGTGCAGAAGTCCAGTCTGGAGGCCGTGCAGTGCCCTGGGGCCCCTGAGATGGACTAGGCTTCGGCTCAGGCTCCTTTTCTGATAGAGGGGAGGACTCGAGTATTCGAACCAAGGGCATGCCCCTGGTTCCTGGAGTTCTGTCTTCAGAGCAAGTCCACAGCCACCATCTGCTTGGCTTTGACAAGCTGCTGACACCACGGCCTGGCTCTGAGGTGCAGCCACAGGAAGGAGCTGCTGTGGGCTGGGGCCCAGGTGTCCCAGGGATGGACTCAGAAGGTGCCTGGTCAGAAGAGGGCCCTGCTGGAAATGGGGTCCTCTTCTCTCCTGCGGACACCTCTGTCTCCAATTCCACCCCTTCTCCCCAGTCCCTGATGCCTCCCTGGACCCGCTCTGACACCCCATCTCTGCAAATATCTTGAGGCTTGCTGGTGTGAACCGCATGCCAGCACCTCTGAGGAGCCCTGCCTGGCGTGCGGGAGACCCAGAGACCCAAGGCTCAGCCCGGCCACCAAACAGCCCGAGCCCAGCTGGGGAGCTAGACATGTTGTCATCAGCAGGCCCGGCACAGGCCGGGGTAAGGAGCAGCTGAGCAGAGAGGCGGCAGGTGGGTTTGGGGGGTGGGCTGACTGGAGCAAAGGCCTGCAGGCAGGCAGCTTGTGGGGGATTCCGGATCTAGGTGTCGTGCCTGCCAGCTTGTCTGCGGGTCAGTAGAGGGAGCTGCTTCCCTTTCCTGCCCAGTGTGAGCCCTGCCCCAGCATGCATGAACCGGGGCCCCTGGTTCTGGCAGTCCCCACTTTGCCCCTTGAGGCCATCTGCTCACACCCCCTTGCAGCCCATTCTCCACCCTACAGCGAGCATGATCCCATGTTCTCACCCCCCACCCCCCGCACCCTCCTCACGTACACAAACCTCCACGTCCTTACAAGGGCTCCAGGCTGGGCCCCCCGCCCCTGGTCACCTCTGCAGACTCGTTCCCCACTTCTCTGCCCACCAGAGGAGCACTGGTCTGCTGGCTGTTCCTCAGACACTCCAAGCTCACTTCCCCCACTCCCAGGACCTTTGCACATGCTCTTCTCTCTGCTGGGATTGCTTTCCCCGGATGTAGTGCGACCGATTTCCCCCTTCACTAAGGTCTCTGCTCAGATGTCACCTTCACGGAGGCCCCTTCCCAGCCACTCGGTCTAAAACCCTGTGTGACTGCTTCCCTACTCCCCCTTGCTTTCCCTACAGCATTTCTCACTCCCTGAAATCACGGTGCAGGCCTGCGATCCAACTCCAAA
This sequence comes from Sturnira hondurensis, assembly GCF_014824575.4. Lineage (NCBI taxonomy): Eukaryota > Metazoa > Chordata > Mammalia > Chiroptera > Phyllostomidae > Sturnira > Sturnira hondurensis. Next base: position 963,042 of record NW_028086562.1, read on the forward strand.
ATCCATGAAGCTCTGCAAACCAACACCGCGGTCGTAACTCACTTGGTGAGAAAACAGGATCTGAACTGACGTGGGGCTATTTATAGCCTCGGCCCATCCCTCTTGGGGTGCATATTCATACATTTTGCTGCAGAAATATTAATGCGTTTGATTATGGAGTGCTACTCCATGCCCCGCTGGGGACATTCCGTAATATGTGGTCTCTGTCCTGGAGCACGTTTCTGCAGTGCAAAGCCCGAACACCCAAACCAGGCTCCCAAACCTAGGCATTATTGGCATGGTGGGCTGGATCATTCTTTGCGGGAGGAGACTGTCCTGCGTGCCGTGGGATGTTCAACGGCATCCCTGGTCTCTTAGAAGCTTTCCCCAGTTGTGACGACCAAAAATTTCTCTGTATGTTTCCAAAATGCCCCCAACTGAGGACCACAGGCTGACACACATCTGGCCTAGGAGTTTCAAAGGAAGGAGGGTTTGCGGGCTTCTTACATGGAAGCATATTTGCATACTTATCTGGAACCCACTGGGGACAGAGCTGTATCTGTTCTGTTCTCTGCTGTATCCCCAGCACAGAGTTGGCACTCGATGAATAATTGTTGTGCAAGGAAATGAAGGACTCTGGTCCCTCCAGCAGGCACCTGGGGTCCTCGCCCCACGCGTTCACCAAAATGACTCTCAAGTCCCTCCCAACAGCCTGCAGTGACACCGCGCTGTCCATCCTGGCTCCTCCCCAGTGAGCAAACAGTACCCCCGCTGGGCAGAAGAAGCTGCCCAGCTCCGTCACCTGACCCCACTGCCACTAGGAAGTCTGGACATTGCTGACCTCAGACTGCTGATCCCTGGAGTAGGGACAAGGACTCTTGCCCACTTCTTGAGAGGGCCTTATAAAAGGCTCGACGATCACTTCCCATACAGAGTTAAGCTTCCCTTACTCTTCTTGTGAGCATGGGACAGGCCTGGGTGCACAGAAGGTCCTTGCAGACCAGGGCGGACTTGTGAAGGGTGACTCTCAGAGGGAGGGAGGGTCAGGGATGAGGGTCCTTGGTGAGCAGACTACATGAGGTAGGAAAGGTCACCTGGGTTACAGTCGCATCTCTGTCTAGTGGTAGTTCCAGCTCTGCTTGCTCACTCCTTGTTATGGGGATCTCATCCCCTCTGGGGGCAGCGGAGTACACCAGTGAATGGCTCTCACAGCTAAGACCTTCCTTTCACTGAGCTGAAATCCAGTAGCTCTACCTGCTGGTCCACCTGCTTTCCAGAGCTGAGCACTAGACTGACGCCCCCACACAGGGCAATGCTTCTCGCATTCTGGGGCTCCTGTCTCACACCCACACGGGCACCCCAGGAGAGTCCCAGTTTTAGTCTCTGCATTTTACTCACTCTCCCAGGGAGGCCACCTTTCATCCTAGTGTCCATCATTCCCACATTTTCCTCTGTAATGTGGAGCTGAGCTCCCTGCTCCCCAGTGCAGTGGGCAGGTCAGGAAGGAGAGCCACTTAGGAGACAAGACTTCCTGCTGAAGACAGAGCCCAGCCCCTCTCCACCAAGGGCACGCCCTGTCTTCAGCCTCACTTTTGTGTTCCTTCTTAGCCAACTTCCACTGGAAGGTTCTGGAGAGTGTGCACTCAAGGCCTGGGTGGAGGTCTTTTATACCCTGGGGGCCGACAAGAAGACGATGCTGAGCATAGAGGGACGGGCACGGGTGGCTCTGCCTGGGATACCACCGTGGATCCCATGGCAGAAGCTGCAGTTGTTCCCGGTGACCATTTCCTCCTTCTTCCTCAGTGCCCAAACTCCTGGGCACATAGCCACCTGTACTAAAATCACATTTCCCAGCCTTCTTTGTAGCTAGGTTTGACCATGTGACTAACCTCTGACCAATGGCATGCAAATGGAAAGGGAGCAAGTTTCAGGAAGTGTTTTTAAAAGGACGGCCTGTGCCTCTCCTTCCTGGTGGTGGGGATGCAGACATGACGGCAGGAGTCAGAGCAGCCACATTGGACCATTGTGGGGGGCAGAGCAACAAGACAGAAGGAGCCTGGGTCCCTTGGAGACTGAGAAGCTATAGTGCCAGCTTCTTAGAGCCTCTGTTAGGATGGGTTTTCGGCCACTTGCAGCTGACCCAACCTGATGCATCCAGAGACCATCTGCATGGCCTTTCTCCTGGAGAGACTCACAGAAGGCTCCACTGTGGCCACATCCAAGGGTGCAGGGCAGGGGGCTGGTGAAGTTAGGGTGGTGAGGCCCTCAGGAGTCGGGGTGGGGAGGGAACTAAGAAATCAGGAGGTCACTGCATTATCAGAAGGACAGGAAGCTCCACGCAAGCCAACAGGATACAGCTCTTTCTTCCAGCCCCTTCTGCTGTGTGGCCCATGTGGGCTCCCGACTATGGGAGTGGCCACTGCCTGGGAAAAGTCTCTGCTTCCCCGGACACGGGCTCCTAGAGCAGGCATCCCAACTGCGGGGGCATCAGAGCCAGCTCCACCTCCTGCTCAGAGTTTCAGAAAGAGCAAATGCTCCTCTGTCCTCCAGGAAAAGGCATCTGCCCAGAGACTGTGGTCAGAGCTGAGACTCGTGGCACCTGTCTGCCGCCACCGAGGGAGAGGGGGCTTCCATTCACCCACCAGCCCTCCCGTCCAGCTGTGACACCCGGGACACTGAGGCACAGGCTAACGGAGCTGCTAGAGGCTATCAGGACAGAGTTGGAAACCAGGGCTAAGCTGTTTAAACTCCAGAAACAGTGCTCCTTTCATTCCAGAAAATTCTCAGAGCCAAGAGGGAGGTGGAGGCCCAAGGAGGGTGGGGGATGCTTCCAGGGCACACGGCTGGTGGGAGGCTTGTCCCTAAAGGCCTGTGGCAGTGCTTAGCCTGTCTGTCCCTGAGGTGCTGGCCCCAGGCCCTGGCTCTGGGGGGCCTCGCCTCCTGTTTCCTGGTGCCCAGCCTGGCCATTGTTTCTGTACATTCTCCAAATTAAAAACCCATTGCTGCCCTTTCCTAGGTAAAAAGAGTTAATTTTCAATTCGAGTGTGTGGGAGGGTGTCCCTGGGGAACAGAGTAATGAAGCCGCTAGTGCTAGTTGCAAAACAAATAGATAAATCAATGTTTCAATTTTCTCCATGTGAGAGAACGGCTGCGTTGCTTAGCAATTCAAAGAACATTACTGCGGAGCTCGGAGGCAGCCATAAACGCAAAGGAAGTCGCTGGGGTTTGAGCCGTGTTAGAATGACAACTGAACACACATTCCCAGGGCCGCGGCCAGCTGGAGCCAAGGGGGGAGGCTGTTTCCAGGAGAAATCCCTTTGTCATAGGGCCCAGCGGGGTGGGGGTGGCAGCCCCCCAACCCCAGAGCTGGCAGGAAGGGCAGGACCAAGCCCTGCTCCCACCTGTGGCACCAGCGACACCCGGCGGGGGAGGGCCCTCTGACCTTTCTGAGCTGCCAGGGCGCCTCCACCCTCCGTCCTACACCTGCAAACATACCACCTGCCTCCACAGGGCCCCCGGCCTCAGCTCCCACACTCCCATGGCTCCCAGCACCCCGGGCACCCAGGCATCGGGAAGGACAAGCTGCACGTGACAGGCACAGATTAGCATCTTGTTTTCTCAACAACCTTTCAAGGTAGCTTCTACCACTGTCCCCATTTTACAGATGAGGAGCCTGTGGCTCAGCAAGGCTATATGGCTTTCCCACAGTCACGTGCTCAGGACATGGCATTGCCCACTATACCTTCCCACTATGTATGGGGAGTGCGATGGGAGCAGGGTTGCGGGTGATTTTGGTTGGGGGAGGGATACGCAGACCAACCCTCCTAAGGGAAAAGTCAAATCACAAATTCACCTTCAACCAGTAGCTGGATGCAGGGAGGCAAAGCACCTGAGGGGTCAGGCCTCAGGCCAGGTGCTAGGGACCTTGGACCTGCAAGCCATGGCAGCCATTGGTGTTATTGAGAATGAGTGATATTATCACACCCTGACACAATAGTCCTAAATCCCATGTGAACCTGTGTCCTGCCAGCCCAGGCCCTGTGTCAGTGCATCTGTCCTTCCCAGGCCCCACATCAGTGCACCTGCCCCTCCAAGGCCCCACATCAGTGCACCTGCCCCTCCCAGGCCCTGTGTCAGTGCACTGTGCTGAAGGCCCTTTGGAGGCTGTGGGTCTGTGATGAGACATAAGAGACAAAGCCCAACTCCCTCGGCCTGGTATCCCTCTCTCTATCTCTTCCCTCCCTGCTCCTCCCCCTGAATCTCTGCTGTCCTCATTCCCATCTCTGGTCACACTGTTCCCTGCCCAATATCCCCCACCCAGGGCCTCCTGAGGACCACTGGGAGCTCACGATTCCCCAAGCTGGCCAGCCTCTATCACCCATGTGGGCAACTCCACCCTTGTTAGTGGCGGCTCCATGTGTGGCTGTTCCATCTGCCACTGGCCCACGGGAAAGGGGCCACACACCTCTGTGGTCTCCCGTGCAGAGACAGGGCATGCTGCCCACGTGACCCCATCATGACCCCCCCATGCCTGGTGCTCAGACCCCGTCCACCCCTTGCTGTCCCTGCCTCCCCCAGGCTCCCCACACCCACAGGGCTCCCTGTGGAGAAGGTCCCTCCCTTTCCTCCACTTGCCCCACTTGAAAGCTCCCAGGGTCCTGTCCAGGTGTCACCTCTGGTGGAACCTTCCCCATCCAATGGGCACAGAGAAACTTCTGCTGGGAACTTTGGCTGCTTCAGTTCACATGTCTCTCCTCTCTTATCCTGTGAGCCCCGGGAGGGCCAGGAAGCCTCAGCTCCCAGCCTTGCACCCGGCCTAGACATGGCCTGAGAGCCGACTGGGCATGGGTTGGGACCGAGAGCCACCACCTTTCACGGGAAACGCCATGACTTGGCTGTTGTGTCCCAGACCCCAAGAACCGCACCAACGTCAGTGACGAAGAAACCCCTGTTTTCCTAGATTTCTGTCCAGAAACTTGAGAAAATAGACTTTGGAGTAAAACCGACCAGAACCAAGTGCTGAGAGCTTGGGAAATGCCTGATGCTGTAACCCTTGCTCTCCCGTGCACAGCGGCAGGGTACGACTGCGTGGTACAACTGTGCCTCCGCAGGGCCGTCGGGAATGAGGTCAGGGGAGCGCATGCTGTGATGTCCCGGCCCCAGCGGTGCCACCATGACTGCTGGGGGGCATGAACCGGCATTCTTTCTGGAAGGTGTTCTGACTGCTCCAGGCCAGGAAAGGTGGAGCGGGCCGAGGGTGGGCAGAGCTGCCGGGACGCTCATCTGGGCGGAGAGGGAGCCGAGTAAACAGCCCTCCCTCTTGGGAAAAATGATCCTGCTGGTCCCGGAGTTAAAAATAGAGGAATATCGATCGGGGCTGCGCCTCGCACAAGTTATCAGAGTTTCATTGGCAAAGTGACTGGCGAGAGTCAGAAGCTCAGGTAATTTACTTTTCTACTCAGCTGGCCAGGGATTGTCCCCTGTGCCCCCTGGCTGTGCAGAACGAGGCCTGCATGCACCCTGACACCACTCACCAGGCCTCGAACCTGGGGAGGAGGGGCTGCCCTTCCTCTCCAATTTTGTTCCAACACTGTAACTGTCCCCCAGTCACTGACATCACCTGGAAGTGTCTGCTCTGAAGGCCTAGTTCGCATGTTTAGGGACCAGCTCACAGCCCCAGCCCGAAGCTCAGAGCTCCGCACATGGCACTGCATCCCCTTCTGTCACGCCTGTGTGGACAAGTTACTGTCTCCTGGGCAGGCACCAGCATGGGCCCCGGTGGTGGTCAGACCTGGCCTCCAGCCTGGTGAGCTCTCAGGCCTCCTGGATGGGCGCTCAGGTGGTGGGGCTCGGGGTGGGGCATAGCAGTGGCTCACGCAGTGAGGATGCTGGGACCTGCACGGTGCCCGTCCTGAGGGCCACACCTACCTTGTGGGTGCGAGTTCCCTCCCCAGCTGATTCTCTCGGCTTTCCTTTCCCTGAGGGCTCTCCCCCGACAGGAACGCAGACTCTGTCATTTGGCTGGTACCCCAGGTGAAGTGGTGCCTCTGCAAAGTTCATGTCTACCTGGAACCTCAGACCATGACCTGACTTGGAAGCAGGGTCTTTGCAGGAGGAATGGGTTGAGGAGAGGCCATACTGGGTTAGCTGAGTCCCAGATCCAGTGACTGGCATCCTCGAGAGAAGAGGGGAGGTGGTCTGGGGGAGGGTCCAGGGGGAGGCTCCATGGAGACGGACACGGCAAGGAGAGAGACGCAGCTCTGCGCCAGGAAAGCCGTGGTGGCCAGGAGCCCCCAGCAGCCGCACAGGCCTATGCGGAGTCTCTCTCACAGCTTTCAGAAAGAGCCAGCCCTGGCGACACCCTGATTTCAGACTTCTGGCTTCCTGAACTGAGAAACAATGTTTCTGCTTTAAGCCCCGGGTCTGTGGTCACCACTTCACTATGGCCACCAGGATCAAAGAGCCCTTCCTGGAAAGTCCACAGAGCCCAGGGCACAGGGTAGCTGTTGTCCCCAACCCTCCCTGCTCCCCCAGCAAAGGCCAGGCCTCAGGCCACGGCTGCTCAGATGGTTCACTTTCCAAAGCTGCAGCTTCCATGACCCTCGAATGGGAAGGTAACCACCATGATCCCACTCGAGGGAGGGCCGTGCACATCCCAGTGAAAGGGCAACGGTGACACAGGGGAGTGGGGCTCAGCACTCGGAGGATTAAGCGGGGTGCCTTGCAGAGAGATCGCTCCTGTTCAGTTCCCACCCCCCTGCAGGGCGCTAACCTGCCCTAGTTCCTGCGAGCGGCTCCACTGCGCTTGCCTGCCGCAAGGGTTTCAGGCCTGGTCCAGGGAGACCCCTTGGAACTACAATCAGGAATACGGCTTAACATGAAGACATCACTTCCCAGCAGAACACAGGGCAGGAGTGAGGCATGAGGAGCTCAGACACCAGCTGCCTTGTCCGCCAGGAGAGGGAGGGAGAGGTTCGGGGGAGGGAGGGAGGCATCTGTACACATAGCCAGAGCTCAGACTTGGTCTCTCGTCAGACCGAGCCCTTGGCCATGCCACGGTCTTTTATTTTTGCTTTTCCTTTCTCTTCTGTCTTTACCAAAATTCCTTGCCTTCTGAGATAGTGGAGTGGGGTAGAGAAGGTAGTGGATGGCTGCTGAGCACTTACAGGCCTGGATCTGCGAGGGAGTCCTTAGTTAAAAACCACCATCAGAACAGTTTCCAGGGCCCTGGCTGAGGACACATGCAGCCAGACTCCTGCTTCTGCTTGTGACTGCTGGCACCTGGGCCAGCCCTCAGCACATGCGCAGATTGGCAAGAGTCTGCCCCTGACTTCCTCCTCTCTGTTCTTCCTCTTCCTACCCTCCTGGTCCCTAAGCACCAAATTTTCCCAAACGTCTTCCAGTGGGCCCTAATTCATACTACAGTGTAAATGACTCCTGTGAACTATGGGAGCCCTGTCAAGGAGGGTTACATCTTATCAAGGATCAAAACCAGAAGCTGGGAAAAGACGCTCTTTGATATGAATTTCAGGATTGGGTCAGAGAAAGGAGGCAGAGTGAGGGGTGTCTGGTCCTGCAGGGAGCCTCAGAACCCACACAGGGCCCACTAGGGGGGCCCTGTTCTCCCTCCTGACTAAACATGGGGGCCCTAGGGCCTATAGAATCTCTAATTATTAAAGCAGCAGTCGTTTTTAATTGACAGCTTGCATTTTATAATAGAGAAATGGATACATGATTTTAGAAACTTTCCTATTGTTAGTTAAAAGGGTTGGGCAGGACAGTTAGCTGATGGTGGTGATGACGGTGATGGCGACGGTAATGGTGATGAGGGTGATTATCAACATTGATTGGTCACCTTATCATCTGTCAGCAATGTAAGAACTTTTCGAATATTAACTCACTTAATCCTTGCCACATCCCCATTAGGTAGGGGATGATGTGGAAGCAGACCCCGAGACCACACAGACCAGGGAGGCAGAGCTCGCCTGGATCCCCTCTTCGCCGCTGGGCAGGTGGTGGGCAGCCGGATGAATGCACAGCATCGCCATGGGAATTCCCTGAGCTGCTCATGAGAACATAGACGCCAGGGCCCCTGCCAGCTTCTTGGTGGCGGAGGCCTGGGGACATGCATTTTCATGAGCTCTTTAGGTGCCCCTGAGGCCACCACCCAGGAACCCACTGTGGTGCCAGCAGCCCCGAGCCGCTGTCTCCAGCCTTGAGGGAGCCACTGGCAGCCCGGGGTACAGGAAAAGCTCTATCCTTTTTTAAAAAGTGCTTTCAAGGGCAACACAGACAAGGCAAAGCAACCCCCAGAGACGGGCCCTCTGGGGCAGTGCCTTCGCCCCGGGCAGTCGCCCAGCCACTGTTCCTGGCCTCCTGATGCTGTAGCATGTGGTCTGGGAGCCAGGCTGGGGGAGGCAGGGTGCCGTCACCAGTCCCTCTTCCCCCACCAGGGGCCTCACCCTCAATGTCCCACAGTCTGTCTCTACCGTGCCTGGTTCTGTGTCTGCCTGCATCTGTCTGTGGGGAGTGAGGACAGAAGGAGGCCCCACCTTGCCCCAGGGATGCCCTGGGGGGCAGGGTGTAGGATCCAGGCAGCGCAGAGGTGCTCAGAGACATCCTGCCCAGACCTCGTCTCCCTGCCGGCACCCACAGCCTTTCTCCTCCTGCCCCTTCCGTCCCCTCCCACTCTCTCTCGGCCTGGGCCTTTCTCATCCCCACTCTTCGTCGTCTCGCTCCAACTCTCCCTCCCCTTCCCTTTTCTCCTCCTTTCTCTTCTCCTCCACTCTCCTCTCTCCCCTTTCCTCTCCCTCTGTCTTTTTTCACACCACTTTTCATTGTCACTCTCCTTCTTGCTGCCTTCATCTGCGGCTCCTTCTTCATCCTCTCCTCCCCCACCCTCTTTTCCTCTGTTCCCAGGCCTTCCAAGGTTCCAGGGCACCTCTGTCCGCCCCTGTCCCTGAGTTCCCTCCACATGAGATGTGAAGGGCAGAAGTCTGGAGAGCTTTCTGGGTGCGGGCCATGTGTGGGGATCACACACAGCACACATGCACACCACTCACATGTATGCGTACACACATGCACATGACATGCACACAAGCACACACATGGTCCATCCCATGCTGGTGCACGGGGCTGTCTTGGGAAGCAGAAGGGGAGGAGGATGCTTCCTGACGGCGGCGGAGAGTCCAAGGAGCTTTGGACTGAACGAGCTCTCTGCTGGCTGCCGGGAGAAGACCTTGCCCTCTCTGATTAATGTCACAGACTTCCCCAAATTTGCAGCAGCTGTCCTGCCTCGGGTGCCTTTACAAAGCCTGTCAGTGGTGCTAATCCGGCCCTGTGCCATCTCCAGGACCGGGACGATTAGAGCTGAGACAGGGGCTCCCTTGGAGGGGGGCCCCGCTGTGGGAGCTGCCGGTCCTGCAGCCCAGGCTGCCCTCTGCGCAGGGCCTGGGAGGACCGGTGGGGAGGACGGTGCCCAGGGTCAGCCTGAGAAGCCTCTGGCCCGCTGCCCTCACATCCCATTCGGTACAGTGACGTTTAAGAGGAAAGGGTTTCACTTGTCTTCGCTTCTCCTCGTTTGAATTCTAAAACCTGGGGTCCGAAAGGGCCCTTGTCGGGCAGCCCCGTAGGCGCCCCTCCGCCTAAAAGTCCCCTGGTCCTCACACCGCCCACCCCTCCCTACTTTATTCTGTCTGAGGCACAAGCCACCGTGGACACTCCGCCTTCTGCTTGGCTCTCTCTCTCCTAAGTCGCCTTCTCCACGGGGCAAGGGTTTGGGCTGGCTTCATCCTCACTGCCAGTATGTAGTAGGTGCCCAGTGAATATGGGTTGAGTGGATAACTGAGCCCCCATTTTTCGTAGCTCTGTAGCATCCGGCAAGTCCCTGAATCTCTCTAGGCCTCAGTTTCCCTGATGGGCATAAGAGGTGCAGAGCAGGGCACTGTGGCTTCCCCGTACTTCTGAGTATCACAGCTGTCCCTCAGCTCAGATGACATGGCCATGGGCAGCACCCTGGACGCAGGCACTGTGGCCATGGGCAGCGCATGAGTTGCTGTCTGGTCTCAGGATGGCAGTGTGAACCCAACCCAAACCCAGGCTTCTGACACCCAGACCCTCTTTGGTGAAGACAAGACTTGCTGTAGCCACGGCACTGGCCCCTCTCCACATGCGACCGGCCATGGCCTGGGCAGCTGGCTATAGGCGGGCCCCTCCCAGCGTTGCTCACCTCTAGCCACCCCACCGATGGTCGCCCCCAGCGGGCCTGTGGGGCGGCCTGGCCTCTATCTCCCCGTGACGGATCCTTGAGCAGACTCAGTACCCCCTGGGTCTGGCCGGGCTGAGGACCGGCAGGAGCTCTGGTCATTGGCTCACCAGCGCCACGTGTGAGGACAGCCAGGAGGAAAGGGGCGGGGCGATGGGGGCACGGATGCAGCCCTGGTGCCAGGGAGGTGACTGGGACCCTCTGCCTCTGGGCTGAGGTCACACTTGGGTGTGTGTGGTGGGGGCGGGGGCAGGAAATATTCAAAGGCCACAGCAGGAGAGGGCTGTGGAGAGCTCTCTCTGGAAGGTGCGGAGGGCCACCCAGAACAAAGGGGCCCGAGGCCCAGGATTCGAGGCCCAGTGGGGTGTGTGAACCTGAGCTCAGGCTAAACCCAGACCAGGAAGCCCGGGGAGCTCTGGGAGGGGAACACGCACAGCAGTCAGGTGCGTGGGATGGAAGGCTGCTGCACCTGGCCATCCTGGGGAACGGAAAACAATTGGGCAGGGAGGGGACTGGGCGGGCCTGGCGAGGATGCCCCCTGGGCTGACGTGGCTGACCCCAGACCTTACCGGGGGCGAGCGCAGCCTGGGTGCCACCTGAGCAACATCATGCAACATCTCCGGTATCTTTGCAAATGGCAGAGGTGAACATCTCCGAAAAAGAGGAAATAACATTCTGGGAGGCGCACGTAGCATGACGGCGGAGTTGGGACAGCCTGGGGGCTGGGGGCAGGTGGCCGTGAAGGCGGGGGGCGGGGTGCTCGGAGCAGAGGGCGCAGGCAGAAGGAGAGGCAGGCAGAAGTCTCAGCGTTGGCGGCAAACAGAGCCTAAATTACCCAAACTGCCGCGGCCTTTCCAGTCTGCTGCTACAGGCCGCTGGTATCAAACTGAGTTATGCCTCTCAGCCAGCCCTGCCGCAGAGCGATGAATTAAACAGCTTAGAGACTCTGCATATGCAAACCAAGGCAAAACACCATAGAATATGCTGAGTAACAGTTGTCTAAGGGCCCCGGGGGTGGCGGGGGGCAGATGTGTGGTGGCCAGGGTGGCCTGGGCACCTTTTTCTGGGGCACAAGCTTCCTCTGAGTCCCTTCTCTGAGGCATCATCTTGGCCATGACCTTCGACAGGGGACATCTGAGTAACACTGCCCTGGTGCTCCTTCCCGAGATGCTGGGCTTGCTCTTTGGAGCAGGACTGGGCCCCGGGCAGGCCAGGGGAGCGCTGGAGCCTGGGCAGCCGAGTGCTGGTGACAAGTGCTACAGACAGGTAGCTAGGAGTCATTCTGGGACTGTGTCCTGGGGCCTAGGGAGGGGGTGGGCGGCTTCCGCGCATCCCAGAGATCCTGCAAGCCTAGCTACCGACTATGCAGCCAGCTCTGCCTCGGATCCCTGTCATGTCCCCTCCTCCCATGAATGGCCCCCTCCTGGCCTGCTGGAGCCAGCAGGGAGGGCTTCGCCCATCCTACAAAATGAAGCCTGGGCCCCGCAGGTGGCTCCAAGTGACTCCAAAGAGTAGCCTGCTGCCCACTGGCCCCACTGCCCACTCCTCTGCCCTCCCTCACCCCAGGGGCCTCGGAGGCTCCAGTGAGAGTGCGAACCTCAGGCCTCTGATGGCTGAACAGAGGGGCCTGAGGGGACCAGGAATCAGACGCTGCTGGTGAGACAGGGCTGGGCCCCCTGCCTTGCCTGGGGCCAGGACTCTTCCCTCCCACCAGGGCGTGGCCACAACTGGGTCGAGGAGGAGAGTCGCCCTCTGCCACCCGAGGTCAAACCCCATTTGGATCCATGGGGGGGGTGTGCTTACTTGACAAAGAATTCCAAATGACAAAAACAATCTCGTTTTCCTGTGAAGAGCAGAAAACCAAGAACCTGAACATGTTCCAAACTCGCTGGGAGTCTGACTTGTGCTTCCTTCTAGAACTCTCTTCAGCCAGGACCTGGGGTCCGGGCGGTGCCTCTATCTCCCGGAGGAGGGAAGGGTTGGCTTAGACCCCCTGGGACGGTGTGGTGGGGGCAGGTGCTGCGCCCACCTGGCGTCTTGGGGGCCTCCAGCGTAGCCCCCCACCTCCCCACACTGGTCAGCGGCCTCCCTTCCGCCCTCGCTCAGGCTTTGCTCAGTGTGAAGGGAGGAGCGCCGGCTGCCAGGCCCCCTGCTTGCCTCTGCTCCCTGATCCTTTAATCTGAGACTATTAAAACTTCATTCCGCTCCTATTGGTAAACCATCAATCACCGTCACCAAGCAGCCTCTGGCTCCTAGAGCCCAGTGGGGGAGGGCGAGAGGGAGGGGGAGCCACAGCCTTTGAAGGCAGGAGGCAGGAAGGACCCCGCCAACCTCCTCCCCTAGGCAGAGCCCTGGGCTTGGGGACACCGGTGTGACCTTGAGCAGGACAAGGCTGGGGCCAGCAGGCCCTCAAGAGCTGCTGCTCAGGGCCTCTCTCAGGGCGGGGCTGGCAGAGCCCCCCCCCCCCGTCCCAAGGGCACGGACTTCAGCAGCAGTTGCGCCCCCTCCGGGGCCACAGACAGTGGGGGGACCTTGGCCTTTCCCTCTGAGCAGCCTCCGAGCGTCCTTCCTGGCTTAGACCCAGAGCCCCTCTGCCCTTTTCCCAAAGTGACCGTGGCCTCAGGCAGGAGGGACGGGGCTTCTGGGGTCCAGCCCTTAAAGAGTAACTTATGAAAAGGCAGCACCAGGCCATGCTTGCAGGATTATGGGCCTTTTTCTTAATTAAAAAAATCCAATTAAATTAAGATATCAGAACTAAATAACGCACCAGTCATTAGTGTGACTTTCATCGTAATGACTGCAGCTGCCGAAATCGCCTTTAACTCCAGCATCCCGCTCCTTGCTACAGTGCCAGGGAGGGGCTTTCATTGGCGGTCTCGGGCAGCAGATCTGGGTGCGTGTGTGGGGGGGGCAGGGGCCGAGTTAACGGGAGCCCCTGCTTGCCCTCTGCCCCTGACAGGGGTGCAGCCCTGGCAGGCAGCAGGTGCTGGGGCTGGGTGCTCCCTTCCCATCACTTTCATTGCTGTGCCTTGACCCCACCCCGCTTCCAGCCCTGCAGAGGCAGCAGGCCAGTGGGGGAAGGGGACCGGCACTCACAGGCCCCAGGTGGCCCTGGCAGGCCTCATGGGAGTGCTCTGGGCAGCGGGAGATAAGAAGCTGCCTGAGAGTGGCAGGCCTGGCAGGGTTCGAGTGCCAGGAGGGGGCTGGGGGAAAGCAGGGAGCTGAGCACGGAGACGGAGATTTTTTGGTTGTCACTTGACCTCAGCAGTTCCAGAAAGACAGAGATGCAGAGAGAGAGTTTGGCAGTTGGAGGCCCCCCAGATACCTGGCTCCTCAGAAAGAAACGGTCCTGGAGTCTGATTAGGCTGATCCGCCTGCCCCCCCTCCCCTCCCGGCGGCCCTGGCTGGTTCTCCCACGACTCTATTTCCTCCTTCCAGATGCTCATGCAAGGCCCAGACCCTGGAGATACCTCCTGCTAACTCTCCCCACCATGATACCAGCAGGATCTGTGGCTGCGTGTGCCCCCGGGGGCAGTGATGCACTCCCTGTCATTCACCCCATGCCCCAGTCTGTGCCTAGGCTGGAGTCTGGCACACAGTAGGCACTCAAGAAACATGTGGCGACTGACTGATGGATGGCAAGGAGCCACGGTGAGAAATGGAGCAAATCGTCCTTGCATTTCCACCGTCTTACCGGGAATGTGTGTTCGCCAGTACTTTTAAAGCACAGTGACAACTGTATCTTCCATTTGCTTGTCCACTAAAAAACGAAGATCTACAAAGAAAGAGGCTGTAGAGCATTCTGGGTCTTAGAACGTCACTGCTGGGTAACAGCTGGGAAGTCCCTGGTCCAGTCCTCAGGGCCCCGCCGAGGAAGGCAGGCCTCAGGGAGCAGAGGGAGCTGGGCCTGCTGCCGGGCAGGGCTCGGACTCCCCGCCCAGGCCTCTCACCTGCTCCGACAGCCCCAGTGTTGGGCGTGGTGGGATCAGACAGGGCCCAGGTTAGGGCCCTGTGTCCCAGGTCCTGGGACACATCCAGGAGACACACAGGGGGAAGAGAAGATCCCCCTGGACTGGCTTGAGTTGGGTCCCCCCCAAATCCACGTGGACTCGGAGTCTCCGAATGTGACCTTATTTGGAAACTGGGTCTTTGCAGATCTAATCAGTTATACTAGGATGAGGTGGTACTGGACGAGGGTGGGCCCTAAATCCAACATGGCTGTGGTCTTCTAAGAAGGGCTGTGGACACACACACACACTCAGACACACAGGCTGTGCGGCGATGGGGGCAGAGACTGATGCATCTATGGCTGAGGAGTCTAGGGATCCTGGAGGCGAGAAGAAGCAAGAAAGCACCCTTCCCTGAAGCCCCCAGGGACTCCTGGACTTTCAGCCTCTAGACTGAGGGAATCACTTCCTGCAGGCCTACGCCCGGCACTCTGTGGTCCTTGCCACGCACTGTGAGGATGCTAATACCCCACCTAACCAGCATTCGGCGGGGAGAGGGCCCCTGCCTGCAGACCACTGCAAGCCCACCAATGCTGGTTCTTTGCCCAAAACAGAATACGGAGTCCAGGAGGTGGGTAGAGGGCACAGCCACCATCTCCCTGGGGGCTGGGCCTGGATGGTCCCTACAAGAGAAGGCCCCTGGGGGTGAGTGCAGCACAGGTGCAGACAGGGAGGTTAGGAACCTAGGAGCAAGACCGGCCTGGCGTGGAAACCTGGCTCTACCCCCCTTTGGACTGTGCGGCCTGGAAGCCGCTGAGCCCCCGAGCCTCCCTCTGCCCATCAGACTAATGGGGGAAAGCAGGAATGCCTCTCTCACAGGGCCACGAGAGGCTTAGGAACCTGCCTGCAAACATCTGCTACCAGTTTCTGCTGTGAGCTGCGCCTGCGATGGAGTGGGGCTGCCCTGGTGGGGCAGATTCTCAAGGGCAGGCGCTCCTGGACCTAGAATGCCACCAGCTGAGGTCCACTCTGAGACAGGGGCCTGGCTCTGGGAGCACCTTTCCCCAGGGACCGCAGGGAGGGGCAGCCGTGGCCCAGGGAGGAACAGGGAGGGGGAAGCAATTGTTTAGCTAGTTTGTGATTGTTTCAAAAAAGATTTTTTAAAAGACAATTAGTAATTCCAAAAAACACAAACATAATACTGGATAAGCAACTTACGGTTCAACTAAAAAGCAAGAAAAGTGAGACACAAGTGACCGCAATAATAAGTGAGACACAAGAGACACAAGTGACCGCAATAACACTTACGTTTTGGTATAAAGGCAAACTTCGGCTCCACAGTCCCGTGGGGAACTGCGGCGGTTCTGTGGCTGGCCACTGTGTCACTCGGCATAGCGGGGCCCACGAGGTCACCCCTCAACCTCTGCTCTCATGGGGACTAAAGACCCTTGTTGGTTCCAGATGGCCCTGACCCCACACCGGCAGGCAAGCACTCCGTAACCAGGCTTTGGGCCCAAGGAAAATGGGGGCAGCTTGTGAAAAAATGAAAAATTTCCTGAATGGGACGGTGGACGGTCAACCAAGTGCGGGGCCCCGTGTGACCGTAAAGATCGCACACCCAAGCCGGCTCTCACAGTGACGTTTACCACTGGCTGTGGTTGTAAGAACTGCCTTTCGGTAACGCTCAGGGCTGGGCTGGGAGTTCTATGAACAAGGTGGGTCATCAGAGGAGTATTCATAACGCTGAGCCCCCGGAGGGTCCTAACTGCGCAAAGAGAGGGACTGACTGTACAAATCACAGTCTACCCATAAGATGGAGTATTATGCAACCATTAAAAACCATGTTTTGAGGAAAACTGAATGACAGGAATAAATGATACAATGGCAAGTGAAACATTAAACTGCACATACATCACATTACCAATTTTGTAATTAAAAATTCATGTCTGTGAGATCAGAATGCCGGGTTACACCAACACGTAACCTGGGATTATCACTGGGTGATGGGATTATAGGTGAATTTTATTACCTTTTTAATAGCTTTCTGCATCTTATAAATGTTCTACTATGTGCATATCTAATTTTTATAATTAGAAAAATATTTTTAAATATTTAAAAATAATGTATTCATTTGTTATAATGAGCCTGTTTGCTTTTGTAATTAAAAATTTTTAATAAAGATGAAAGTGAAAAAAAAGCCATTCATTTCCACTCAGCCAGTGTTAACGGAGTCCCCCCCGCCCAGGCGTGGCGCTTGGTTCTGGAGGCGCCCAGAGGAACCGCAAGAAGGAGAGGCAGGGTCCGCCTCGCCGAGGTCATCCTCTTGTTGGTGAGGCAGCTGAAGGAAGAGACGCCTTCCAGGACCTGCCAGGAACCGCGTCTCGGGTCTGGGGAGGCCTGCAGTGGGCAGGGCTGCTGGTGTGCGGTCACCAGGGCCTGCCAGCTGGGCCTGGGGGCAGTCAGACAACACTGGGGGTGAGGGCGACATACCGTGTAACTTCTTTGTCTTCTAACAGTGCACGTCGGGGAGATTTTGTTGAATGTATCACCCTTTCATAGACTATAACTTAAAAAAGCAATGGCAGGTTCCCAGTAATCAATACCACATGGCAATAATTTCAAGCAAACAGAGATTTATATTCCGCGCACCTTGGACAGCAATTACTTTATGCTTCTAATGTACTTGCAAACACTGCTTTATTTTCGCTTAAACCAATTTGCTTTATTGACCAAATCAAGTCCTCGGCCCATAATAATATCAACCTTTCTCCCATCCTCGAACTCAGTCAGTCCAGTTTACATCGATAATTATGACAAGTGTCCCAGCCCAGACGCACTGATGAACTCTGTCTAGAGGGACCTTTTCCTGTGCCCCTGCTCCAAGCTCAGAGGAAGGCGGGGGGCTTTCCCACACAGCGGCCACCCGCCAACACGTGCAGACCCGGAAGGAAAGGGTGGGGAGTGAGAGAAAGAACAGAGGGCAGCTGGGAGAAGGAAGAAAAGCGGAAATTCCTGGCCACCCACAGTTGGGGCAGCAGGGGGGCCACCTTGTCCTGTTCGGCACAGCCCCCGAGTCCTTTCTTGGTGAGGGCCAGTTTGCAGGGGATCCTGCGCCCACCCATCTTCTGGGTCGCTGCTCCAGGGCCACTGGAAACAGCCCACTGGTCACGCCATTAGCTAAAGACCAATGACCTACTCTCTCCTTGTGGAGGTCAAGCAACTTTATGCAACTAATCAACTAATTCATTAGACTTCAGAGAGCTAGGTCAAGGCCCCTACGACTCAGTCAATTAATCAAGGACCAGAGTTTCACCTGGTATTTGGACCTCAGCAATAGTTTTCTTCACCTTTTTTTTTTTTTTACTATATAAGTATCCCTCAGAAGCCTTCAACTTTCCACATTTTTCACCCTCAACTGGTCCGTGGGTTCCCACTGCACACTAGGAAGGGCCAGCACCAAGTCCGTGCGTGCAGGCTGGTGCCCGTGAGAAAAAGGGAGGGTGGAGGGCCGGGGCCCACCTGTCCTGCAAAGTCAGAGCTGCGTGTTTCCTGCAGAGACCGCACACTCCCCTTGAGAAGTGGAAATCTGCGCGCGCAGCCTGGTGGCCAGGGAGCAAAGCGGACGCCTGGGAAGCAGGGCTCCTCACCGGCCGGCTGCTGCTCCCTCAGCTGGGGCCACTGTGGCAGGTTGGGGGGGTGGTAGGGCACAAGAAACTCTCAGCTGGGAGCTCAGAGATTGTGGTAAAATTTGGCCTTCTGGTGAAATTTGGTCCCCAAAGTGAACTCATCCCGACTAAGCCCTGCCTGTAGTTCAGTTCTAGTGCTGGGCCTCAGCCCAGGCTCCAGGGCTGGAGTTCTTCTGTCTCCCTTCCCTCCCTCCCTTCCTTCCTTCCACCCACCTAATTAACGGTTACCCATTGAGTCCCCGCTATATACCAGGCACCATCCTTGGCGCTGGGGCATACATGTGACCCTGGCACACGAACACGGCAGTAGGCCAGATCTATCTACAGAATCACAACACACAGAGCGGTTTGCACGATGTCTGCTGCGTGTGTACGGGGTACAGAGGAGTCCAGAATGGGGCGTGGCAAACTCCCTGGAAGCTAAGGCTTTCTGGAGGGGGCAGCGTCCTAGCAGGGTTGTGTGGGAAGAACAGAGGTTTGCCAGGTAGCCCATGCGACAGCAGGAGCCCACCGAGTGGAGGGGGCTGCGTGGGCCCCTGGCTGAGGTCTGCTTTGAGGCCGACCTTCCCTCAGCCATCTAGCTCCACTGACTTGGCCTTGCCTCTCTGTCCCTTCTCATGCTGCCCTGCAGGACCTTGCCCTACAGGCCCTGCCCTCCCACTCGGCCCTCGCCACGCCCTGCCAGGATTCCCATGAGAGCCTGGGGGCTGCACAGCTATGCAGACCACGCATGGGTAAGGTAGGCCAATGGTGTGCAAGAACAATGGCCATTTTAAGTGGTGTCATTTTGCACATTAAGCACAAGGAAGTCACACCCCAGGAGGCGCCATTCCCACCGACTGCGGGGCGAGTGTGTCCCCGGAACAGTGCGGTGCAGTGTCCCCAGGAGGAACAATTCTTCACTCCCACCAAGAAACAGGCTGTGGCATTTCTCTCGAAATGCGTGGCTGCTTGCTCTATCTTTCATTCCTCGAGTTTGAAAGACACTTGGGTAGGGGAAGTGCTGCTCTCAGGAAAACTGCAGTGTGGATGCCGGGAAGGGTGGTCTGGTGCACCCCAGCCAGGGCACTGGGGAGGTGGTGGTGGGCTGCGGCCCAGGCCCGAGGGTCCCAGTCCAGCAATGCTGCCTGGGGCTGCCAGGTGCAGATTTAGGCCAGCGAGGCGAGGTCTACTGGTTTTTCAAGAAAAGTCAGAGGTCTGTTTTTGTGTGACATTTATAGATTTGTATGTGCTGGCTCAAATCTTGACAAAACACTTTTTTAGCCAAACACATTGGAAGTTCCAAGGGCTTCAAGTTTGCAACCCTGGCCCTAGGCCGGCAGGGGTCGGGGGGAGGGCAGGCTGTGCGCATGAGGAGGCTGGCTCACAGGAGGAGCCCTGGGCAATTTGGGGAGTTGGCGGGGCCACAAAGCAGGCTGGGACCCAGGATTCAGACCCCTCGACCAGGGCCTGAGAGCAGGGCAGGGCCCCAGTGCATTTTGGGGAGGTTCAAAACACTGGAGGCCTGGGGACCACACCTCCCCTGGCAGAGCAGAAAGTCAGGCCCCTGCGTGCACAGGCCCACGCTGCCTGGTCTGAGCACGGCCTGGCGGGTGCCGTCGCCCGGGGCCAGGGGTCTCCCACGTGACTTCCTTAAGAAACCTCACTCCCACATCATACCCAGGGGCAGCCTTGGCCTGTTGGGGCCTGAGGTTTATGCAATTTGGGGACCCTTTGTTAAGAAAAAGAACACATAATTTAGCATGCAAATTCAGGGGCTGTGTCCACTTGTATGAGAGCCAATCATACTTACTTGATTGCTTTCCAACCTTGCTTTCGTGCTGGTAGCCTGACACTGGCCAAGCGGTGAGCATTTACACCTGGCCCATGAGACAAATCAGGCCGCCCTGCCCTCGAGCCGAGTGTGACCCCCTTGCCAGCACACCACTGCGCGCCCAAACCCAAGCTCCCTTTGCTGCGCTGTGGACCTGACCCTGATGGGAACCCAAGGCCAGGCAGGGTCCACTGACGGACAGAGGGAAAAAGCCAGAACAGGGATACCAAAAAGGAGGGAGGACTTTTTTTCTGAAACAGAAGAAAATAAAAAAAGATCTTTCTGAGAGGCAGAGGTGTTCCCTTCTCAGTTTGAGCTGGGGCGGGGAAGAAAAACCCAGAGACAAAAAAGCCTTTCTTCAATTCCCAAGGGCCCCACTGAACCTGGAGTTTCCCTTTGAAAAATGCATGGTTTGGGGGCATTTGCAGAATAAAATCATCCCAAATTAAAATCTCATTTCTTTCAAGGGGCAGGAGAATGTGTCTATTTGTCTGGGACTAAAAGATTAAAAACCTTTCAATGGAAAGAGAGTCATAAGCAGGGACAGGTTGAGAAGCTTCCATGTCCCGAAGCAAGTCAGCAGAGAGCGGTCCCTTCAGGGAACCAGAGCTGGAGGCAGGCGACCCCAGAATGTCCCTGGCCTGGCTCCCAGGGGATGGCCTCCTGGGCCCAGCCCCCCTGCCTCTGAGGCTCAGCCTGGCTGTTCCAGTCAGTGGCAGCCCTGGCGCACAGAGACACCATTAGAAAAAGGCCGTCAGGGTTTCTGTAGCCGTGGCCCTGCCGTGCACCTCCAGGGGCGGGTCCTCTGGTCATCTCCTGCCCCTGGGAAGCCAGAGGGTCCAGGGTCTGCAGGCCACTCTCCAACGTGGCTCATGCTGAGGGAGGGGGAGGCCAAAGGAGGTTAGGGCTTAAAGCGCCCCTCACTGGGCAGGGTCGGGGGACACTTGGCTGACTGCTGGAGTGGGGACTCTGCTGGCTCGGACAAAGGGGTGTGGGAAGGGTGTCCTCTTCCCAGAAGGTCTTGCTCCTCCATCTGCTTAATCATGCTTCGGCTCACAGATGGAGGGGCGATGTGTCCCTCCTGGCCAGGCTGTATGCCTCCCACTTTCCAAATGCTGTGCTTGTCAGCTGTGGGGAGAGGCCACCGCTGCAGCTGCTGCTCAATGTCACCCCCCCACACAGCCCCTGGGCATCTGCCTAGCAACCTCTCCCTGGGTGGATGAGTGAGCCCCTCTCAAGGGTAGAGAGGGCCCAGCATCACCTGACCATGGCTGATGAGGAGAGGTGGTCCTGGGAAGTTCCCTAGGGTGGTCGGTGTCTGAGATAGACCCAGGGGACTCAGCAGGACGAGGAGGGGTGAGCAGAGTATGGGAGACCTAGGCCTGGGGTGAAGAAGACCCTAGGGGGGTTGGGGTCACGGGGACCGGCTTAGGGACCCTCAGGTGATGAGGGTTTCACACGACAGGCCTGGGGTGGGGGTCGAAGGCCTTGGCCAAACCCATTGTTTAGAAAGAGCTTCATGCTGCTCAGAAGTCTGCCCTGGTGTGAGCCCCTGGCCTGAGACACACCCCACATCTGCCTGGGGTCCCACAGAGACCTCCCTTCACACACTTGGCTGGAGGCACCAGCGGCCTGGGCCCCGGCCCTGCCCCAGCCGCCCTTGCTCCAGGAACTGCGGCCAGGGCCCCTCCTAAGACCTGCCAGCCCCGGTGAAACCTCCTGCTGACGCTGGGGCCTCCGCCTGCTGTTCCCAGGACACCTGCCAGTGCCTGGCGCTGGGGGAAGCGGGGCGGAGCGAAGGCTAGGGCCAGCAGATCCCGAGAACTCGGCCTGGAGCCCATCCTTTGGTTGGGCCCCGAGGCCCCTCGCCACGGCCCACCCTCTTCAATGAAAGCGTAGTGCGACTTATTTGCTTGAGCATCTCCCGCTATCTGCCCCCCTGGGAGTCGGTGTGGGACGGGAGGGCGCCAGGAGTCCTGTGCAGACTTCATGGGAGCTGCAACTCGGCAGGGAGGGGCGCTCAGCCGGAGGCTGCCTTCCTCGGCGGGTAGCTTAATACCGGGTGGAGGTTATTACAGGCCAAGTCTATAACTACAGGATTTACAATCAAGGTTATGAGCATCAGGTGAGACCTAAACTTGGTAACCTTGCACTGCTCGAGCAGAAATCATCTTATACTGGGCTTTCTCGTTCTGATTTTAAAAATACTGACTAAAGCACCGGGGAGCTGCCCACTGAGACATGGCGTTCCCACACCGCCTGGCAGTGCCACGTTCCCATGGGGTCGGCGCCTCTGTGAATGATGCCTGTGGGTCTCAAAGAACCTGCGGCTGGCTGGATGTCACCTCCTGGGACCCCAGGCTGTGGCCGGGGGTGGCTGCAAGGCCCACTCCCCTAGACACCATCTTCGGTCGAGCCTGTGGGCGGTGTGCATCCATGGCCCAGCCCCAGGATTTCTCCGGGCGAATGTGAGGTGGTTCCCAGTCGCACACCCAGAAAGCACTGGGCCAGAGCAGCGTCGACCCCTCTCACGGGTGCCTGACCATCCTTCAGGTCCTTGCTGTAGGATAATGTCTCCGAGGCCCTGCGCCCACCCACACACTCCGATGGAAAAGTCAGCCCCCCCACCCCGAAAACCAGTGCACTTCTGTATAGAACAGATAGGGCTGTGGGAGCTGGGCACGGGCTCCTAGGGGCGTGCTCTCTGCTAGGGTTGCCTGACCGTATGAGTCACATGCCGGCCTATCAGAGCCCAGTGTTGCCAGAGCCATCCGTCCATTCATTCATTCATTCACTGAAGTTCATGGAGCCCCTCCTTTGGCCCCAGCCCTCACCCCTGGCTTGACTGGCAGTTTGGGGGTCTCAAAAGGCCCGAGTGGGGGTCTGGCCTGTGGTCCAGCCACCCCCATCACATGACTCCTCCTCCTCGGGCAGAATTTCCTCTTCTCAGCGCCCTCTTTCTTCCATTCTCTCTCTGTCTCCCTCCCACTCTTCCTCCTCTCACTTCCTTCATTTCTGCTAAAACCAGTCTGTCCCGAGCCGAGGCAGGCCTGCTCCCTGTGACCTGGAAGCCAAGGCACAAACGACGCTTTCTGCTGACCTTGCTCTAGAGCTGAGGGCCCCAGACAGGCCCCCTGCCTGCGAGTTCCCAGCTCAGCCATTGGTGGCATTTTGGGGTCTGAGGAGGGGGCCCCACTGGAGATTCAGCTCCTCTCTGCTGTGACCGTCCAGCGACTGCAAAGGGGGCAGGGCGCTGTGGTGTCCTCTAGGAGGTGGGGGCACATGGGGTGGGGAGCAGGCAGTGGCACCCCACAGGGTGGGGCCTCAGGTCAGCTTAGCTGCTTAGGAAGCTGGTGACTGCAACTTGTTTAAGGGGAAATGGATTTTGCATGGAAGGTGACGCAAATTTATCTGGACAATTAATACACCATTTTAAGCCTCTTCCCCTCCTTGGCAGCCTCCCCTCCCCAGTCTGTAGTGAGCAGGCTCTCCTGACGTGGGCAGAGGAGGCCCTGGGGTGTCAGGGAAGATTTAATTCTTCTCTCAGTAAAATGAACGCTCGGAGTGGGATGCCGGAGCAAACTAAAAATAGCCCTGCGGCCCCCAGCCTCGGCCTCCAGCCAGCTCGGGCTCTGCGAGGAGTGTTATGATGGTTCTCACGTAAAGCAAAGACTAATGGATTTCTTCCTCGAGGCAATTAAAAAGTGATTTGTCACACACCAAGATGTATGGCTTACGCGCTGGCAGATAGGAGGCTGCGAGAGGGCCAGGGCCAGGAGAGATGGTGGGCGGGGAGGGGTCTGGGGGCCTCTGTGTGGCTGAGGGGTCCCTGGGCTCAGAGGGGCTCCCAGCTACACAATGTGGGGCAGGGACAGGGGCGCACAAGGCCTCCGACGGTCCCTCTGGCTTGGCCACGCGGCCTCTGGACATGCGCCTCCCCTGGCTCCTCACGGCTCCTCCAGCTGGAAAAGTCCAGGAGCCCGTCGGCTCCCCATCTGTTCTCACCCTCCCCGTTGCTGGCCGCCCCAGGCCGTTCCTGCAGATCTGTGTGCCTTCGGGGGGCCCTTGCTCCCTTCCAGATGCTTCCCTCCTTGGGGAGGAACCTGTAGAGGATGAGAGTGAGGCTTGGGCCCCCTCCAGGTCCCCCTCACTCATGCCCCAGAGGGGGTCCCCAGACACAGGTGTTTGGGAGCAGTACAGGTGCATGCAGAGGGCACAGCTGGCCTACTCTCACCCTGCTCAGAGGCCTCCAGAGGGAGCCTTGGGACATCCAGGGGCAGGCCAGGGAAGTCCCGGCTGACTCTGGGGGCCTGGGTTCAAAGCCTACTGTTGCCCCACACCTGGGCATGCCCACTCCTGCCCCACACCTGGGCATGCCCACTCCTGCCCCACACCCGGGCATGCCCACTCCTGCCCCACACCTGGGCCTGCCCCACTCCTGCCTCACACCTGGGCATGCCCACTCCTGCCCCATACCTGGGCCTGTCCCATTACTGCCACACACCTGGGCATGCCCACTCCTGCCCCACACCTGGACACATCCCACTCCTGCCCCACACCTGGGCATGCCCACTTCTGCCCCACACCTGGGCATGACAGCTCTGTCAGGAATAAGTTGGGTGTTCATCTCTATGCTTTACACTTCCGTTTCTCTCCACAGGTTCAGAACTCAGCTGGAGACTAAGATGTTCGTTATCCTCAATGGCCCATCTGAGCCTACACTCCTGAGTTCCAGATGCAACCCCCCTTTCCCAGAGTTCTGCCCGCCCTGGCCCCGAGGACTGCTGGGGTCTTAGGGCCAGCTTCTCCGGGCCCCTCTGCAGCACCACCCTGCCAGGACCGCCTCTCTCACCAGCCTGCCTTCCGTCTCCAGTGTGTATCACAAACCTGCGCATTCCTCTTTCATTCTCTAGTTAATGATCAGTCTGTGCCGGGCCAGTGGGAGAAAGCACCGCCTTCCAGAGCCCCAGCAAGAAGACGGAGGACGTCCAGCCCTGTGCTTGTTCGCAGCCTTAGACACCCCCCCCGCCCCCGCCCCGGGTAAACCTCGCTGGCTGAGCAGCGGCCTGAGAAAGCAGCTCGGCGGACGGGCCGGAATGGAGGTCTTGGCCCATCTTGTCTGGAGGCACTAGTGGGCAGAAGGCCCCTCCTCCGAGGTTCTGAAGCCACATGGGAAGGAGAGCGCTGGCCTTGCTGCCCCCGTGGGGACCCAGAGTGTGGGCTCTCCGCAGCTGGCCACCCCCGCACCTCAGTGACAGCTGCAAAGCCTCCACTTTCGGTGTCACCTGACACCCTCCCTCCACACACTTCACCCCCTCTGCTTCTAGGGCCTTCGTTTCCCTCGTGGCATCAAACCTCTAAAACACCAGCGTCATTGGCAGCCACCAGACTGAGCCAGCAGCCTGTGGCCTCCTGTAGGTGGACTCAAAGGTCACTTTCCTCCACTGTGAAGCCAACGTCTGGCCCGAAGTTTCCACGGCTGCTGTCCACGGACAGCCCACTGGCCTGTAGGGTGACCCACTCCATCAAGGCCCCTGAAGTCACATTGAACGAGTCCACTGTGTGCCGGGCATCCAGCCCCAAAGTGGCAGGGACGTGACCCAGACAGACCTGGGGCTGAGTCCCAGTTTTGCCACCGACCAGCTGCGTGGCCTGGACAACTTCCTCAGCTCGAGAAGGACCCTCAGTATCATGTGTATCGGGCTGCAGGTGGCCTCCGGCTGGTGTCGGACGGTGACATTTGCGAGGCTACAGGGCTCTGTGGGGCGGGCTTGCTTTTCATAAATCACGGGGAAAAAAATGTGCATTCCCCAGCTGCGAGGGACCAACCTGAGCACCACTCTGAATTGAATCAATAGACTTAATATTTAATAATAATCCGCTGAAAGGCACTTCGGTCAGCTCAACGCACCACTGCCACACTAATAACAAATTACTTCTTAAATCATTAGCCTCGGTTCCTTTCATGAAGCTCTGGTTCAGTCTGTAACAAAGAGGGAGGAGGATGGGCTGGGGCCAGTGGTAGCCCGAGGGGCCCAGGTGGCTGTGCCCGGCGGAGCAGTGCACGCCCGAACCTGCAGCGGGGGTGTGGGTCGGGGTGGGTTGGGTGGAGCGGCAGAGCCCACCTGGCTCAGGAGCACCCACCTGTCCTGAGCCCAAAGCGGCCTGATCTGTCAGACACCCACCCCCTCTTCTGGACAGTGCTGGCGTGTGGCCCTCCAGGACAGCTTCACCTCTGGTTTGACCACTGTGCACTCCATCCTCTCCCAGGGCACGTGTCAAGAGAATGGGCCCTGAGGAGGCCTTTCTGAGTCAGGACAGGCCCCTGCTGGGACAAGGACAACAGTCCTGGCTGTAGTTAGGGGCCTGGGACCGCTCCCTCCGGCCAGTGTGGTGTGCCGGTTCCAGCTCCCACAGGGCCGCTCCCGGAAGGGAAATGCAAGGATGGGCTTTTGTCAGGCCGCGGTCAGAAAGGCAGGTAGTCCTGGGGGCCTGCCTGCATTTCCCCCCTCATCCTTTGACGTATGTAAACGTGGCCCTGAGCCATCAAGCCAGCATCTCCCACTCTCTGCCAGATCCTCTGCTGTTGCATCTGCTCCAGGCCCTGCCATGCCCCCCACCCCCTGCCAGGATCTGTCCCCAGTCAACCTGGCTCTCTGTGGTCATTGACTCCCTGCTCCCTGGCCACCAGGTCTGGACCTGGGACAACCCCTTCCCATCAGTGGGGCCCCTGCAACTGTGACTAGAGGACAGTCTTGCTGTTACCAGGGGCCTGCCTGTCTGTGCACCACTGCCTTGTCCCACATTTGTCCTTAACCCACTGTCCCTGACTGCTCCACTCTCCAGATGCTTTGGGGCCTTCGTGCTGAACCTCCACGGGCCCACCTAACAGGCAAGATCAGAGTGGAGTGTCCACAGCCTCAGCTTCCTCCGTGGTAGGGCCCTCGAAGCGGCCCTTGTCCAGCCTGTCCCTACCCTGCTGGCCGGGGAGGCAGGAGGGTGCAGGAGCTGTGGGCTAAGAAAGGAAGGTGTGGCGTGCACAGGTCTGCTGGGCACAGCGCTGCAGGAGGGGCGCGGGTCCCGGAGACCCCAAGACACGGAGGAGTCTGATTATACAGGGGAGCGGCGGCCGGACCAGGAGCCCCTTCCCCGTATCTCTCCGTCCTGCTTGCCTTTCTCCAATGTGGCGTAGTGACGACGGCCCTACTCTGGTCGCTGGACCACTGGCTTCCTTACAGTTTTGGTCCTTTGTTCATCACAATTTTTTTTACATTGACTTTGACGGTTAAAAATACCGTGTTCAAGTATTCGTTGGCTGCACTATGGAGTTTCGGTGCCCCTTACAGTTTGTGCCCAAAGTGAGTGCCGCACTAGTCTCCCCGGGTCCCAAGTCCAGGGGGGTGGATCCCACAGGCCCTGGGCTGGTGGGGTCCCGGAACTGGACGCACACCCTGCTCGGTTCAGCCCTCCTCTTCCTCTAGACTGTGAGCAGCCACCACCATCCCTGCCTCTACCCATGTGGCCTGGGCGGCCACCGGCCCACAGTGAGCAGGTGCTCAGTAAACGCTTGTGGAGGTGGGCCTGGCTCTGGGGAGCCTGCTGGCCAGGCTCATCCAACCTTGGCCTTGGCCTGAGCAGGAGGAGGGGCTGTGCAGGGAGCCGGGGACAGGGGATGATTTCTCAGACATTCAGAACTCAACAGCCAGGTATCCCGGACACCTGCTACCGTCTTTCCAGCTGACACTGTGTGAGGGGAAGTGGGCCTCCCCGTGCTCCCGGGCACCTGTGAGATGATTCTCGGAGCCATTTGTGCTGAAAACCATGAACTCAGCAGCTCCATCCACTTCAGCCAGACTCTGCCTGAGGCCACGGTGATAATGATATTATTATTATTATTGGGGAGATTTGCATATAGAGAAACTGTTCCCTTGATTAGGGGGAGAAAAAAAGCAAGAACATCAAGAGTATGTCATCCTGTGGCCTTGAGTGAAAGGTGGCTTGTGGCTCTGAAGAGGGTTCCAAGGTCAGGGCTGGGCTTGGGGAGTGTGGGAGGCTGGGGGCTCTGCCATGTGAGGGCCAGCAGGCTGCCTCCCCTGGGCTGCGGGGCAGCCAGGAGAGGTGGGCTCTGGGGGCTGTGTGGGACACACATTTCCCGGAACAGGAAACAGGTAAAGCTGTCCTGGAGCCACAGCCCTGGGCAGTGCCAAGGGGAAGGAGCCTTTGACAATGGGATGGGGCTGCGGTGGAGGGGCCAGTGGAGTCTGCATACTGGGCCGAGGTTCTCTGGGGCGAGGTGTGCATGCCTTCCTTCCTGTACTCCAGGGCCTGGAGGGCTCAGAGCTTACCGAATGAGTGCGGTGTGTCAGAGCTCCTTCTCCTGACTGGCTGGGAGCCTAGCCGGGTACAGAGGAGGGGCCTGGGCAGAGGAGAGCAGAACGGCTGGGACAGAAGATACGAGTTGGGAACCTGAGCGGAGAGTCCCGGACCCTCTTCCTGCCACGGTGGACCCTGGGGACGGAATGAGAGCCTGGCTGAGTCCCAGAGCTCCAGGTTTTACAGACGGCAAGGTGTAATAAACGAGGGACCTTGTGGTAAGCTAGGAATAGAAACGATCTCAACCTGATAAAGAGCATCTACAAAGAGCCAACAGCTGGGGCAGGGCAAAGGAAGGTTTGCAGTTCTGAGTGTATTCTCGCACGTTAGCATCCAAGAACACTGCGAGCCGGCTTTGGCCCCGCCCTGCACTCAGTGGTGAACGAAACAATTTCCCTGGACCATGACCTTGGTGCTGCCCAGGACAGAGTCGTTTCTGGTAACACAGCAAGGAAAGGAAATAAGAGGCTTAGAGGTTGGCCAGGGGGGAATCAAATGGCCCCTATTTGCAGATGGCGTGATTTCTACAGAGGAAGTCTCTAGGAATCTATAAAATCCACACAATAAATTTCCTAAAACCACACGCAAGTACATTAAAATTACTGCGTACATGGTCCACACGGAAAAAGCAATCGCAATTCTGTACACTGGTAATGAATGTGTGGAAGCTGAAATTAAAAACACTACACCATGCACAGTAGTGCCAAGGAAAATTAGATTCTTACCCATACACTTCCTGAAACGTGCACGCGACCTACATGCTGAAAATCACCACACACTGATCAGCGAAACCAAAGCAGAGCTAATGATGGAGAGGAACGCCTTGTTCGCGAATCGGAGACTCGGCACAGTGAGGCCGTCGCTTCTCTCCAAGTTCATCTACAAGTTCAGTGCAACTCCTATCAAAATCACAGCGACAGTTTGAATCGTCATAGACAAATGTGTTCTATAATTTCTGTGGAAAGGCGTGGGCCCTAGAACAGCTGTAACTTGACGAAGAAGAACAGAGCGGGAGAGACGCCTTCGCCCGACGCCAAGGGCAACGCCGTGTAAACACAGCCGAACACACACAGCAACAGGGCAGCGGAGGGGGGGCAGTCAGAGGAGGGGCAGACTCGCGGACCGGCGCAGAATCCAGAAGCGGCCCCGTACCACCCTGCTTGACTGATGTTTGACAAAGGCACAGAAATGAAGGGAGGAGGGATAATTTTTTCAACGCATGGTGCTGCACCCCCGGACAGCCATAGGCAACTAAAATAAAATAAACCTCTACCTAAACCACACGTCTGATACAAAAACTAGCCAAGAATGAATCACAGTTTTAGACATAAAAAGTAAAACCATAAAGCTTTTAGAAAAAAAACAGGAGGAAATACTTGAGACTGAGGGCTAGGCAGAGAGTTCCGGGACTGGATACTAGAAGCATGATTCATAAAAAATTGATACATTGAACCCCATCAACATCAAAAACTTGCATTCTGCACATGCCTGTTTCAGGAAGGTGAAAGGACAGTCCCAGACCGGGGGAAACGTCTACACGGCACACGCCCACAGAGCACCACTGCCCAGAGCACGCGAGGACCTCGCCGTGCCACGCTCAGATCCGTTAACCAATCCAGCTCGGAAACGGGCAGAAGGCAGGCAGAGACCGTTCCCTGAAGTTCATGGATAGACGGCGAGTGAGCACACTGAAGAGAACCTGCCCTTCACCGCCATCAGCTGCAAAGACGTGCGAACCAAAAGCACAATGAGACGTCAGACGCACCCATCAGAGCGGCTCGAAGGAGAGGCAGTGATACCACCAGATGCAGGCGAGGAGGCGGGTGCGGGGCCCTCACCCCTGCTGGTGGGAACGCCAAGTGGCCGGGCCCCTCTGGAAGCTAAACGCACAGCTACTGTGTGCCCAGCCGTGGAACATGTGGGCAAGGGCCCTGGGGAAAGAAAGACTCGGGTTCGCATAAAACCCGGCACGCGCTCTTCACAGCCTCTGTATTCGTTTACCCCCAAGCTGGAAACGTCCAGCTGCCCTTCCGAGGGGGAGCGTCCAACACAGAGGGACACTACTCAGCCACGGAAAGGGATGAGCTAACGCTGCACTCGGCGTGGGTGTCTGGCCACTGTCCTGACTGTGGGGGCGGGCACACAAGACGCATGTGAGAAACTCTGTAGGGCTGAACACAGCCACTCGCACCCACAAGTAACACGTGAACATGGGGAAAACTGAGACAGACTGGCAGACTGTATCAATGTCAGTGTTCTGGCTGTGCCATTGCACCAGCATTTTGCACAATGTTACTAGGTAAACGGTATTGGGGAACCTCTCTGTACTGTTTTGTTTTACAACTGTATATGGATCTATAATGACCTCAATAAAGATGTCCCGTTAAAGATACGGGCGATGCTGCCTTTTAATTTTGCCAAGTAAGTCCTTAAAAACAATCCCCTGGATGACTGCCACCATGGGGGAAAGGGTGTTTAAAGTGTGAAAAAGCAGGAAGGTCACACTCTCAGGATAAAAGACTGTCCCTTGAAAATGAATGTTTCGCTCATGAGGAGCTCACCCGAGTATTCACATCTCTCACTCCTCCATGTGGGTAAGAGCATCATCATAAGCCAGCGAGGACTGACGGCATGGCTCTGGGCGGAGCTTATGGACTGGCAGGCAGACACCACGTGTGTGTGTGTGTGTGCGCACGCGCGTGGGCACATCTGTCTGCTGGGAGAGATTCTGTGCTTGGGGAGGCTGGTCCAGAGACAGGCCCTGGTGCTCTAAGGCTCCGTGGGTACCTGGATAATCAGGGTGGGAAAGGGACCAGGACCTTCCTCAGGCTGCAGAGATCAGCCCTGACGTCCTCCTTCCACATTCTGCAACAAGATGTGGGCTCTCTGGGTCTTCAGCACGGGAGCCTGGGACACCCAGGGAGGGGCCACCCTCAGCTGCAGTGCCCCTGGGACAGCTGCCCCAGAGGGGCTGGTGAGCAGATTGTTCGTCTCTCCTGCTGTAGGAAAAGGGTCCCCATCAACGGGATCCACCTCTGCCCTGGGACACTCGTGACTGATAGCTCAGGGAGACCGGAACCCGACACGAGAGGCCCTGGTCACCCACCTTCCTGCCAGGAAGCTCACACTCAGCACTTCTGAGAGGGCCTCACCCGGGTGCCTGGCCACTAATTGAATCACTCTCAGCTCCAAGCTGTTCCATTTGGCCAGGAACTAGATTTCTCCCGGCCTGCTCCCGGCACCGTGACAGCAGGGCTTTCTCGAGGAGAGTTCCCGGAGGAGGCTGTCACCAGCCTGCGCCCGCTCCAGGGGGGCTGGTGGACACCACCCCCACACCAGCAGCCTCCCTTTGAGCAGGCCTTTGCCAGGACCCTCCTCGTGTGGGCTGTTGTGTGGCCGAGGGGCAAGGCCGGGCCCTGAAACGGCTGGAGAGGCTCGGCACCTCACTGTCCTCAGGTGGAGCAATGGGCAGAAGGCGAAAGGCAGTGGTGGGGACTGATGTGTCCTCAGCTAATGTGGGGCCTGTGTCCACGTCCCGCCTAAAATAGCCGTCGTGGGTGGGAGCAGTGATGCTCTGACCCCGAGCCCCGGGCCCGAAGCTGGACTGAGTATGTTTACTAAACACAAACATGCGTTCCTGCATCCAGGCAAGCAGCCTGTCCACCCACCCACCCACGCCTCCATCCATACATCCATGCGTCATCCATGCATCATCTGTTACATCCCAAACACCAGGAGGGAGTCCATCAGGATGTCTGAGCTCAGACTTGGAACTAGACTGCCGGGGTTCAAATCCCAGCTCCACCACCTACCAGCTGTGAATTCAGGCAAGTCCCTAAACAGCTCAGTGCCTCAGTTTCCTTGCCTGTCAAGTAGAGAGAACAAGAGTTTTACATTCTTGGGTTGTTTAGAAAATTACAAGTGATCCTGGAACAACACAGAATTGAACCATGTGGGCTCACTTATATGCAGATTTTTTCAATAAACACAGAAGATATATTTTCGCTTCCTCATGATTTTCTTAATAACGTTTTCTTTTCTCTAGCTTACATATATATTGTGCATATAACATTACAAAAACATACAAAATACGTTAATCGACTGTTCATATATCAGTAAGGCCTCTGGTCAGCAGGAGGCCATCAGCAGTTTAGTTCTGAGGGAGTTAAAAGTTAAACACAGCCCCGGCTGGTGTGGCTCAGGGGACCGAGTGCCAGCCTGCAAACCAAAGGGTCACCTGTTCGATTCCCAGTCAGGGCACATGCCTGGGTTGCAGGCCAGGTCCCCAACAGGGGGTGTGGGGGAGAAAACCACACATTGATGCTTCTCTCCCTCTCTTTCTCCCTCCCTTCCCCTCTCCCTAAAAAGAAACAAATAAAATCTTCGAAAATAAATAAATTATTAAAAAGTTAAACACAGACCTCTGGCTTCACGAGGTTTTGGAACCCGTAACCCCCACGTGGTTGAAGGGTCAACCGTGCATGAATCACGGAGTTTGGTGCAACGTTTGAGAGAATAACCCCCAAAGGAGGTAAAACACGAGGGTGTGCCTCCATCAGGTGCTGAGACACGGAGAAGACAAGACGCCACTCTGGCCCTAAGTAAACCCTAAATAAACGTACAGTCTGCTAACACCCAGCAATGGCACCCGATGGTGTTTCTGAACTTCAGTGCAGGGCGGGGTCTGCGAGGCTGGTTCTGGGCCCCAGCGGCGGAGGTTCTGATCCCATAGGCCTGCCTGGGCCCAGGACTCTGCATTGTAATCATCTCTGAAGTGCTTCTGATGCAGTTCACTGACCCCATGGGAGCCTGGCAGCCAGGGGGTGGGGGGAGTGGGTTCAGATGCTTGCCCAAAATTGGTTATCTTTTGGTTTTGAGATGTTTCTTGATAAAAGGAGAAAGAGGAGGAGGAAGAGGACGTAGGCAATCCAAGTCGGGGTGGGGGCTGCTGGTGGGTACAGGGGGAGTCCACAAAGGGGGAGGCCCTGTGTGGCAGCTGCCTTTTCTCCTATAGGACAAGGGCCTTTGTAGACTTCTGGGTGGGGAGTGATAAGAAGTGACGTGTTTTGGAAAGATCACCGAGGACAACAGCCGAGGGGGAGGAGGGCGTGGCCGTGTGGCTAGAGAGGTGGAGACGCACTGGGGAATGCTTAGGACAGAACTGACAGGGTGAGTTGCCCAGAGTGGGGGTGAGACAGCAAGGAGGGGGTGCAGGTGGGGGGAGAGGGTGGCTGATGGTGGGCCTGGTGTCGTTCTGACGAGTGGTTGGTCTGGAGCCTCCAGAGGGGAGTCCAGCAGGTGGCTGGCTGTGCAGGTGCGGCCTGGAGGTGGGCCAGGCCTGGAGACAGACACTTGGCCATCGGTAGCCCAGGCAGTGGCACAGGTGCTTCAGGTCAGTGCACAGTGAGGTGGAGACCAGGAAGGCCCCTGGCTGAGGACAATTCAACGGAGTCACAAAGCCAGGGAGAAGCCCTGCCTCCAGCTCCAAGGATTTCAATCAGGCTTCCCGGCTGCCCCGGGTCGGGAGCGCTCCAGGTGTGTGCAGCTCCTTCTGCCAAAAGGGCCCCCTTCCTTCTTCTCTGCCCCCTCCTTTTACTCTTCCTCTCCCTTCCCCTCCTCCTCTCCTCCTCCTCCTCTTTCGACTCAGCACAGAGCTGCTGTGAGCAGGAGCCACCCTTCCTGGGGCCTGGCCCGGGGCCCGGCCCCTCCTGCCTCTCCTAGCCCCTGCCCATCTGCCAAGGCCACAGGGAGACAGGTCAGGGTCTCCCCCAAACTCCTTATCAGCTTCGAGCTCCGCACAGGCACCAGGACACCTCTGGCATCTCACCCTGTAAATGAGCTTTTGATGATCTGAGAAGACTTCTAATTAGAGCATCTGTTTATTATCTCAACTTCAATTGCATATTAACACTTTTTCTTCCTTCTCCCTTTTCATCTGGTGGCAGGTGGGGAGGAAGGCAGGCTGGAGATTTCCTCGGGGACCACATTCCTCGCACTAGTCCCAGGCCCCGCCCCCTGGCACCCGGGCATCCCCGTGCTTACTGCTGGCAGGCGTCTCAGGTCATTTTCCTGGAGCCCCAGATGGGGTATTGTGCAGCTCGACCTCAGAGGGAGATCAGCATTCACTAGGCTCCCTTGCGCACAGGATGTGTGGGCCTCCTGCATTTTTGTTAGGGCATTTGGCTTTCAGACAGATGGCGGCTCTGAGAGGTGGGCACTTTCCGTATCAGGAAGTGTCAGCTAGACAAAGCTGTGAGCCACGCTGGCTGCCCCGAGCAGGGCCAGCCTGGCCCCTTCCCCAGAAGCAGCTCTGGGGGGCAGAAGCCCACCCCTCTGAGGGCAGGTGAGAGGGCCCAGGTTCCCCGCCCACCGGGATGCCTGACCCCATGCTCTGTTCACTCGGCTAACTTTTGTGGAACGGGCTTCACCTGCAGGGACCCCTCCTCTCTACCCTCGTCACCCAGCACTGGGGCGGTCACATGGGCACCCAGTGAGGGTCAGGCCCAGAATGAAGAGGCCCGGGTTCAGAATGGGAGCGTGCCTGCTTGTCCCGGGAACCTCTGAGCTTGAAGGCTCAAGGACAAACCCCAGCGATCCCCCCTCTGCCTAGCAGCTCAGCTGGAGGCGCCCACCCAGGAACCGAGCCAAGCCCTTCTTGGGCCTGCCCGTCCCTTTCACTTACTCTTCCCTTTGGAATAATGAGCGTGGAAGAGATAATGTGCGCTGAAGGGCTTTGAACACGGAGTCAGCACATGACGACCGAGGAAAGGAGACGACGTCAATGGCAGCACCCACTAAGTGCTGGCTCTGGGCTGGGCCCTGCCATCCTCATCGCACCTTGAAGAACAGCTTCACAGCAATTAAAACACTTGTCTAAGACACACGAAGAAAAAGCCCCCAGGGACCCAACAATACCACCTCCAGGAACTCCTTCCGAGGGTCTAACCAGGCCAACGTAATGAGTGAGATCAGAGGGTCCCGACTACCAACTAGGAGACGTGACAAGTGACCTTGTGGCCGACGACTGGAGGCGGGTGAAATAAACTACAGCACATCGGTACCGTGCAACCGCGATGTGGCCACCGACAAGGGCCGCGCAGATTTCTATCCGTTCGCCTGGAAAGATGCTCATGAGATGGATTCAGTGAAGAAAAAGCCAGATTGTGAGAAGGTACTATGTGATAGTAATACATTCTAATGAAAGTCCACACATAGCTATATGCCTAAAAATAGCTTAGAAGTTCATATGCTAAAAATATTAAGTTATTGTATCTGGAAGGTAGAATTTCACGAGATTGTGAATCGCTTTTTAAATGTCCTGTACTGTTGGCTTTTAAACATGGCCACGGATGACTTTCACAGTCAGAGCCTCATAACAGCGCGGTGTCCTGTCTACAAAGGAGAGACCACCAGGGGTCGCCCCCCAGGGCTCCCTCTGCTGGCAGACAGGGCTTCCTCTACTGTCTAGAAGCAGGCACAGCAGGCACTCTCTCCTCCAAGCGGGCCCCTTTCTTTGGACTGTGGGGAGTGGGGAACAGCTCTGTGATGGTCAGGTGGTCCTCTGCTGCCCCTGGGGGTGGGACAGCCGTAGCCTCTTCTGCTTTCCACACAGGGTTCCTGGGATGGTGCCCTGGAATTCCTCCCATCTTGGGGCAAGGAAACTAGGAATGCAGGCTCTTTGAGCATCAGAGCAGGAAGGAGCCTTGGGGGGCCATCTGGTCTACCCTTCCCCCAACTCCAGCTGTGCCCACCATCAACCCAGACGTCTGAAGCGTCCGTCTCTGAAGAGGCTGCTCTGCGGCCAGGGGGAAGCTTCGCCCAGGCCAGAGGAGGAGCCAGCGGGCTCTGGACCCCGGCCAGCAAGCTGCCCGGCCTCCCGCCACTGGCTGCCCCCACGTCCCTACCTCCTCCCAACCCCAAATGCCACAGTGTGACTTCAACAGGGGGCTTCGGGACAGCAGAGATTTAATTCCTGTTACAGTATAACAATTAATAACATTAAAATGTCATGATCATCCCACACTAATTAAGCATCTAATGAATAATTAGCTGTGGACACATCTGACATTTTTGGTCATTAATTTCAGCAAGTGTTTTAAGTTCTAAACAAAACCCGTCTGTGGTGGAGCTGCACTGTGTGTTAGTGACAAAGACTTTCAGGAGTGAGCCAGTCCGTGTCACGACAGGCTGTGTGGGGGGGTGTGCAGGGGCGCTGGTGCCCATCAGGCGCTCTCTAACCCAGGGAGGATGGGATGCAGGGCAGAGGCCCACGTGAAGACCTGGAGGCCCTCGGCGCCCTGGACCCTTGGTCCAAGCCATCAGGCTCTACAATCCCTCCACACAGGCGGTTCCCTGCCCAGAGGCCAGCATCAGGCAGACCCGGACAGTCTTACTGGGGACCTGTGCTCCCTGACTGTTGCCCTCAGGGCCCGTTAAATCTCAAGGAGAGACGAGAGTCACTGAGCAGTCCTGCCGTCTCCAGCAAACAGAAGTCAGGCCTGGTGCAGACTCATACCAGGTGTGCTGAGCAGGGCTAAAAGAAGAGTTACTGATACTCGGGAGACAGGTGGAGCCTGAAAGGCCCGCTTGCAAAGGGACTGCCTGGCATCCCAGTAAGAACCCTGGACAAGGTTTAAACCTAGGGGTCCGAGCCAGACTGAGTCCACCCTGACTGAGCCCTTGAAGTGGGTGCCGAGCTCCACTCAGTACTCACAAGTGTCACCCCTGGGGACACTGGGGCACAGAGAGGTTCTGTGACACACCCTGGGTCACAGAGTAGACAGCAGCAGCGCCTAGATGGGAACCAGACAGTCTGTGTCTGAGATACTGCTTCTTAGGGCCACTTTCTAACATCTTACAAAAGCTTCCAAGGTCCCAAGAGCAAGGAATTTTCAGAGCCAGGTGAGCAGTGCTGACGAGGGGAAGTGATTGCAGGTGGAGGGAGCCTGCCAGGACCCTTCTGGGCTCTCAGAGCAGAAAACCACAGCCGTGCCACTCAGCTGGTGCGTTCAGCCGTGGAAACAGCCTCTGATGCCCCAAGGCCCCCAGCGCTAGGATCTGCGCCTGGGCACCCCCCGTGGGAGGATGGCTCCCCTCCTTCTCCTGTCCCCCCATACCCCCTGTCTCATGCCTGACGACAGCTCCCATGGGCCTGTGCCCTGCACCCTGGGCCTGTGCCCTGCACCCTGGGCAGGGGCTCTGCCTGGCTGTGCTCCCCAAATGGCTGTTTCTCAGCGAAGGGCCTGTTCTTTCCTCTGAGGACAGATGTCCCCTGTCCTTCAAAGTCTTCTAAGGAGGCTGTCCCCCAGTCCTGATGCATCCCTAGTTCTCCAGGGTGCACAGCGCATAGTAGGTGCTCAGTGCTATGGGGGAGAACAGCAGCCTTTGTCTGCCCATAATGTCCCTGCTGGGGCTGCTCAGCTCCCGAGAGCAGATGGAGATGCTGGCGCCTGGTGCTGCCCTGTGTCCTTCCTGGGGGGGGGGGAGGGGGGCTGACCAGGAAAGCTACCAGACCCCCAGTCTCAGCCCTCAGTCTCACCCCCAACAAGGCCCAGTGACAGGAAGGTTCTGGGGAAAGAGAGGGTCCCAGAAACACCTCCAGCCTTTTGGGGTCTGACTCCAGGGCTGGCCCTTCTCTGACACCAGCCTGGGAGGTCACCTGGGGATCGTGGGACAAAATGGCCCAGACTGATCCAATCCATCCTGGCATGGGGAGGGGGAACCTGTTTCACAGGCCTCTGAGCCTGGTCTTCACTGCTCCACTTCCTGGGCAGGTGACAGTAACCAGCACGTCAGTGCCAAAGGGGATGTCAGTTTGAGTCCTGCCACCCCAGCGTGGGGGCTCTCCCAGGGTGGGACTGGTCTGATTGGGGTGTGTCGGTCCCTGGGCAGAGCGCTTGCTCCATATAACCTGGAGGAGGCATATTTTTAGGCAGGATGACTTAAGAGTGACGGTCAGAGACCGTGGACCCAGCAGACTCCCTGGTGGGCAGGGCAGCTTTTTCGACACTGGTCGCCGTCCGCCAAAAGGCATCCTGGCCTCTCCACCTGGCGACTAACCTTTATGGGCGNGGATGTCAGTTTGAGTCCTGCCACCCCAGCGTGGGGGCTCTCCCAGGGTGGGACTGGTCTGATTGGGGTGTGTCGGTCCCTGGGCAGAGCGCTTGCTCCATATAACCTGGAGGAGGCATATTTTTAGGCAGGATGACTTAAGAGTGACGGTCAGAGACCGTGGACCCAGCAGACTCCCTGGTGGGCAGGGCAGCTTTTTCGACACTGGTCGCAGTCCGCCAAAAGGCATTCTGGCCTCTCCACCTGGCGACTAACCTTTACGGGTGGCGTGTGGTGCACGCAGCGGGCCAAGGGAGGCCCTGGTTTCATACCCTCTCACACCAAGATGTGCGGCCCTCGTACCCCAGCCTTTTGTCCTCTGCCACACTTGCTGATGTCCCTGTGGGGGACCTGGAAGGGACCCAGGCAGCTGTGTCTGCACCGTGCAGGCCTCAGGCCTTGGAGCATTTTTATGATCAAGTTATAAACCTCTGAGAAATGGGGTTTGTAATGGAAACTCTGACACCACCCAAAATATATCAGCACTGCTGGGTGCTCCCAGAATACAGCTCTAATTTATAAACCGCTCAGGGGTCCTGGGCCATTTTGAAACTTATGGACAATAATCCAGAAATAGAGTAACCAGGAGGAGAAAAAATGGTGCAAGTGTCTGTGGACTATTAAGTCTGCTGCGGCCGACGGTTCAGAAATCAACCCGGTGCCACAATGTTTGGTCTCTGCTCTGAATCTGGCCTCCCCTCCCCAAGCGACATCAGCCCTGGTGCGGGCATGGGGCTGTGTCCTCTGGCCGGGCGCCACTCTGTTCAGCTTCCAGCTGTATTTTTAGCAGGATGATTGGACAGAGGGGAAGAGGGAAAACACGGTCCTCCGCTTTGTTTGATGGGACACGTGTGTTTGTCAGAAAGCCCACTGTGCTGTGATTTAACCAGAAAGAAGTGGAGGAAGCAGGCGATTCCTCCCCAGAGACACAGGTTTATCACTAAATGGGGGTGGAAGCCCTGAGGCGCACTGGCCTTGTGCCTTGGGCCCGGGGACACGCCTCATTCACAGGGGACGCTCTCCTGCCCTCCTGCCTGGGACAGGCCCACAGGGGACTTGAGGCAGGGAGGCTTGGCCAGCCTCCCTCAGAGCCGCAGGCCAGGAGGGGACCCCTCGACAGGCCCAGGATGGATGGCCAGGCTCCGGGCTGCCCACCGCAGTCAGTCCTGGTTTCAGCACTCTGCTGGCCCTTTGAGGGCCTCGCCTTCCTATTCACCAGCTGGGCAGGCTACAGAAATCAGGGTGAGGACAAGTGCCCAGGGGTCCCCCAAGTGTAGCAATTTCCTCCTCTTCCTCAGGGGCTAGTGCTGGGTGCCCTCTGATATTCCCACTTGTTCTCTTGCACTGGGACTCCTCCCAGCCCTCCTGTCTGCCTCCCTCCCTCCTCCTTCTTCATTGATTAATTCCCTTCAACACGCATCTGGGGAGCAGGCGCCATGACACAGAGGGCTCAGAGCCTGCTTCGTGGAGGGGCAGCTGGTAAATGAACAGAGGCACGAGTGTGGCTTCCCCACCCACTGCAGCCCACGCCCCCTTTGCTCTTCTCCTTTAATGTGGATTCTCAAAATTACTGCACTAACGATGAGCCCAAGTCACGGGCACTTTGGGGAGGTGGTTTCAAACCGTGGCAGCCCCACAGCCCAGTCTCCAAAGGCTCATAAATGCCTCTTCTGATGGAGATGTAGCACCGTGGCCAGGACAGGGGTCTGCAGGGGGTTCTGGGGGGCACCTGGCCTGGCACAGTGAGGGCCACCGGGAGGGCCCTGCCCTGCCTCAGAGACGAGTCCAAGGCCTGGGTCAACACCCAGTTCCACTTCCTCTTAGCGAGGGGCTTCTCTCCTCTGCACCAGCAACATGGCAGCAGTACTGATCCTCACCTCCTAAAGGTGCTGGGCAGGTCGCATGGGATGAGCAAAGTGCTTAGCTCCCTGTGCAGAAAAGAGCACTCCACAAGCTTGCCGGTATTGTCACGATTTGTTGCAGGGACTCGTGAGAGGGAACCTGCTGAGCAAAGGCCCCGAGGCACGAACCAGCACCGAGTCTACAATAGGTACCCACCGTCTGCTGTGTGCCAGGCAGAGCTGCCATTGTGTGACCAGCCGGGGAGACAATAAAGGCCCTTCCTGGATGAAACCCATTAGGAGGCTGGCACTGGGGGCTGGGGGTGGGGAGAGGGTGCACTTGCCCGCTGGGAGCCTGGACGCTCTTCGTGGGTGGGCAGCCCCAGGCACACTTCCGGGGATACCTCTGCTTGCGGGCCCCAGAGCTCCGCCACTGGGGCTGCTCGGTGCGGCAGCCGCCGCCACTCCCTCCACCCCCACTCCCCTCCCGCACTCCCACTCACGGCTCCTAGGAAAATGCAATTTGAGTCAAGCCACTTTCAATTACCGCGATGCAGTGTTCTGAGCCCATGAGGTAATAAAGGGCCTGCGTTCCCTCCTGGGAATGTTTGGGGTTTTCCAGGCGCCAAAGGAGACAGAAAAAGGAAGTGGAGCTAAGTGCTGCCTGGAGGAGCAAACAGCTTCGACGGACGCAGGGCTGGGCCTGTGCCCTCTCCCCTGCAGGCTGTGCTGGAGAGGGTGTGAGCGCACGGAGTGTGAACACAGGAGTGTGTGTGTGCAAGGGTAGATGACAGGCGATGAGTGTGTGAGTGTGCAAGTGAGCATGTGACCTCGAGAGGGAGGGTGGATGGGTATGCTTGAGGGAACATGAGTGTGTGAGGGCGTGCCCCTGGGGAGGATGAGCGTGTGTGGGTGAGGGTGTGCTGGGAGGCCTGGGACTCCACCCCCCAGGGCAAGCCTGGCAGGGTGCTCCCAGGGTGGGCTGCTCACCTGCCCTCCTCAGGGCCACTGGCTCAGGGCCCTCATTCTCCTGGGGCAGGGCCCCCAGCCCCACTCTCCCTCAGAGCACTACCAATATTCCTTCTGGTGTCGGGAGCATTTGTTCCACTCCTACCCCAAATCCTGACACTGAGGCCCCGTGGGGCCAGGTGGCCATGGGGCACACAGGAGGGCCAGGCCCGAGGGAGGGGCGTGGGAAGACCCAGATGGATTGCACATGCAGGAGACACGGGTGGGAGGTGCCGTCGGGATGTTCGGAGGAGAGGGAGTCTCTCGGGAGGGCCAACTGCAAATGATGGGCCTCCCTGCTTTCTGGCAGCTGCGGACCCAAGAGACGGTGAGCCTAGCCGCCCTGTCAGAAAGGGAAGCTGCTGCAAGAGAGGAGCTAGGACAGTTTCTCGGAGCCCAAGGGGACGCCTCCAGAAGGCCTCCAGCTTGGGGTTTGCTCCCCACCTGCTCAGCTCTCACACAACTGGACTTAGACACAACACTGGCCCCCACCCAGCTCAGCTCAGACACAAGCACTGGTAGGAAGTAGGGAGGGCAGCTGTGAAGGAGCTGGGCCTCCCCCCCGGGCTCCCTGCTCTGTGCTTTACAAATGTGACCCCACCGAATGTCTGTCGATGTGCAAATGGGCTGAAGGGCAGCAAAGGCCCTTACTGGGATCTGAGATCAAAGCCCATTTCTGTGTCCTCACCACTGCTGTCCTCGTGATCTGCTCCTGGGGGCCGTGGGCTAGGGTGGCAAGCGTTCCTTGCCCTGCAGGCTTCCGAGGGAGACCCAGCCTGGTTCCCCAGGCCTCTACCAGATCCTCCTCTGAGAGCTGCCCCTGCTCCCCTCACTAGAGAAGCAGACTGGCTCCTCCTCAGGGAAGCAGGGGCTGAAGACAGTGCTTGCCCCTCAATCCGCACCCCTCCCCCCACACACACACACCTGAACAGGCCATTCGCAGCCTGTCTCCTGGCTCCCACCCAGGCCAGGGACCAAACAAACACTTGGAATTCGTAAGGAGCTTCTGCTGAGCTGCCGGAGCCCATCAAATTTTTATTGAATGCATTTCCTCTGGAGAACTTCTGTACTAAATCCTGCCTAGGCTGTATTAGAGGAATAAAAATTCCATGCACAGACTTGACTGCAAATGTTTCTTCCCAGAGCAGGGGACACGCTTTCTCAAAGGCCGCTGCTTTGCACAGAGGCTGGGTCTGGGTTTGTCCTTGGTCAGGGGCTGAGGGAAGCTGAGAGTATGGGCTCCTGGGGGCTGGCTCTTCCCTTCCATCCCCTCATGGTGATCCCTGCTGGCCCCCACCCAAGGTTCCTGCTGACCTTGGACCTGCCCTGGCAGCCTGCAGTGTCTGGCTGCGGCACTGCGTGTCCTAACCCAGGGTGGAAACCTGCCTGTGGGCTGTCTTGCTGGCCTCCTCCCCAGGGGCCTGGGGTCACAGCTGAGACGAAGGAGCCCACAGCTTGCTCCCAACCCCCTCTGCAGCTTCCAGAGGCACAGGCTTGCTGGGAACACAGGGCAAACGCCCTGGGCTGGACACAAGCACCCCTCGGAGCTGCAGGCAGCTGAGGACCCTGGGGCGGGTGTGCATCCATCATACAGTCACCGAACTCGAGCTCAGTGTGGAGATGGTGGGCAAGCAGGGGAGGGGCAAGGAGAGAACCCAGAGCCGACCAGCTGCCGGCAAAGACAGAGACACCAGACCCACATGGGTTCCAGGCAGACGTAAATCTCTTTTCAGTGATATCCGTCCCAGATGTTGCGCGAGACGAACCTACATGACTTAAAAAAGTTGGTTCTCTAACATTCACATGTAACTGGGTATCTGCGACGTTTATTGGCTAAATCTGGCCTCCGGGATTTACTGCCCAATCTCTGTCCTTGTCCCACAAAACCCACACCCCACAGAACATGGCCACAAAGGGCTGCCTGGGCAAGCCCTCTCCCTCCGGTGGGCTCCATGAGACAAGCCCACAAGGGCGCACCAGCTGGCCCACAGCAGGCGGCATGTGTGGTCCAGGGGGTCCGAGAACAAGTCGAGGGTCCCAGGCCTCTCCCTTCATCTTGTGCACCAGGCCCATGGCCCACGTCTGCCACTCTTCTCATAAAAGCCCCCACCCCAGCCTCTGTTCATCTTTTCTCAGACTGCCGCCTGACTCTGGGAGGGCTGACTCAGGAGAATGCTCTAGAATCTCTCTTGGCTGTGGTTCCTGGCTCTCCAGCAGTGGCCTGTAAGGATGCCCATAATGACAGCAAACAATGGCAGGTGTCATGGGCGATGGCTTGCTTCTAAGCACCTTCCTCTAAAGGGGACAACAGGATGGGGCAGGGGACACGACAGTCCCTCTGCCTTTATTCTCTGAAACACTCACTTTTTAATGACGGCTGATACCAGGTGAGCAAGGCCTGACTGAAACGCTGGCGATCTGCTCCCAGGGAGATGCTGCAGTAGCTGTGACGTTTCAGCACAGTGGCAGTCACTAGGGTGTGGAGCCCATGCTGCACCAGTGAGCTCCCCTCTGCCCTGTCTGCTGCACAGGGACATGGACACATGTGAGCACACATGTGTAGTCAAACACACCAGCCCATGCAGTCTGTGACGGGCTCATGGTCATACCAGCTCACACGACACCCGCCCCACCCCCCACACTCTTTGGGGTGGACACAGCCATAGCCACGTGCTTTCTCTGGACTCGGAGGGGCTGCCTGCAGGCCGCACCGCACCCAGGAGGCCATGCGCATACGCCGTCCCACAGGGAGCCTGACGCCAGCTCTCAGTGCCCCCATCTCTTCCTCCCGTGCACCTTCCCACATGTGGGCTGCTTTTCAGACATCCAGCCTATTCAGGCAGCTCAACGACTCAGGCTGACCTCAAGCAAAGAGGGGGACAGCCATGTGGCTCAGAGCTGTCCCCCCGAGTGCAGCCAGCCAGCTCTGCTCAGGCTGCTGCGTGCTGGCTGCCAGGGGAGTTCAGAGAGCTGGCGCTGTCCCAGGAGAGACAGAGAAAGAGAGTCCCCAGTGCCGAGGGCCAGGCAAGGAGTTCTCGTCTACCTGGGATAAAATTATAGCCCGGAGACACTCTGAACAAGACCAAACCAGATAACTGGAGATACACATTCCTACTATAAATGCCCAGGGTTTGCTGCCTTTCCTGGACTGCTTCCTCCTTGAGGAGCTCTGGGAGAAATTCTGTTTGGATGAGATCCATGGGCCCCGCGTGAAAGGGTGCGGCCTGTGGTTAACAGAATCCTTGTCAGCAAACCTCCCCGACAGACACGCGCGTCTTCACGCCATACCTGGCCAGGGGCTCCTGGAACCACCAGTGAGGAGGCAGGCACAGGTAGAAGATATGGCTCCGAGCCCTCCACGGATGCTAGCGGGTCCCACCAGGCCTGTGGTGGCAGGCCAGATGTCCAGAGCTCAGCTTGAACTTGGACCCTGCCACGTTCCAGCATGGTGGACACTGGCAGGTGGTTGGAGAATAGAAAATTGAGACCCAGAGTTTGCAGAAGGGGCTCTTAGGTCACAAGTTCATGGCTCCCTCTCCCCACTGCTCCCCACCTAGCTCTGAACTTGGCCCTCCGCCTAAAGAACCCAGAATGCAATGCAGGAAGCAAAAGAACCCTAAAAATAATGACCTAGGAATGACAAAGCCCAACGAGAAAATGTGCTCAACTAT
Source organism: Sturnira hondurensis (assembly GCF_014824575.4). Taxonomy (NCBI): domain Eukaryota; kingdom Metazoa; phylum Chordata; class Mammalia; order Chiroptera; family Phyllostomidae; genus Sturnira; species Sturnira hondurensis. The sequence goes on from NW_028086562.1 coordinate 1,007,734, forward strand.
AGTTTGTAAGCACACTCCTGGTCCCGTCTCTCCCTGGGACGCAGGGCACCATTGGGTATGAACCATGACCAAAGTCTTCATTATTTGTGAGCTTACATCTCTCACTCATCTGCAGCCACCGAGGAAGACTCTGATAAGTCTGAAAGAAGGCTTTAAAAGATGGGGGCTGTCTTTTGGGGGTGACAGCATGGAGCTCAGCAGAAGCTGGGATTCCTTCTGTCTTGTCAAGAAGCAGGAGTGGGGTTGACCCAAGTCAGCCCCCACCCTTGCCCTGACCCCACTCTAGGGACATACAAGCAGGGCAGGGTCAACGTGCTCTGATCCAGGACAAAGTGAGCTTACTGGCCAAGGCCAAGGCCACCAGGCTCGGGGGGCCCTTGCTGCTGTCCTTCTGGCTGATCCCTTGCTTCCTGTGTGGGACCCAGGACTCTTGACCCCTGGCCTACACAACCCTCTGCCCCCAGGAGCCTCCCTCAACTCCCCCCGGCCCCCCCCTCCCCCACCGCCGCCAGGCCTTCTGCACCAGGGAAACAGTGAGCCCTGGTGACGGGGCCTTTCTGGCAGATGCCCGAAGCTCAGGAGATTGAATTCATTCATATTTCCAGGTGCTATACATTCAGATGAAGTTCTTTGGGTCTCCTGCCCAGAAAAGGATAAATATTTCTGATCTATAGCAAATGTGTTTTCCCTTAGCTAACATCTTGGCAGGCAAGTACACTAATCTCCCAGGAAAATCTAGGGCCTGAATAGCAAGCAGATTTTTTTTCCCTGAGCAAATAGAAATTCTGAGTTGCTTTTTTAATGCTGCTTTTTTTTTTTTTAAGCTGCAGATCTGGAGAAAAATCACAGTCCATTAAATCTGCATCTCTTGAAAGAAAAACCCAGAAGGCCACCTTCCCATCAAAGGCAAAAGGCACCGAGTTTGAAAGTGTGTTTAAAATGCATCGGGGGACCAGCAGCCGTCCTGAGCTACCTCGCTGGCCAAGACAGTGGGGGCTTCTGGCAGCCCCCACGAGACAGGACAGGAGACGCCAGCAGGTCCTGCTCAGCCCGGGGAGCTGACGTGAGGAGCAAGGCCATGTGTCCCCAATGGCCCTTCTGTCACTGCCAAGGCCTCTGCTGCTCCCTGCCCCCTCCAGGTGCCATGTGATCTCAAAGCTTAGCAAAGAGCACACTCAGCAAGACCAGAGTCCCTGAAGTATTCTGCAATAAACAAGAGGTCGCAGAAGGACTCACAAGGTGTAGACCCACTGAAGTGCGCCAGGCGTGGGGCCGCGCTGCGGGGCAGGTGCTGTCGTCTTTGTGTTACTGCTGTGGAAAGGTCTCTCCGACCCACTCTGCCGCCCCTCGAGCTGCCCTGGGTTCTGCCAGTGGGAGCCAGGCGGGCGGAAAACCTCCATCCCACCCAAAACCTGCTCGTGTGCCACTTTGAGCTGAGGATCCCAGGCCTGCAAAGGACTAAACCAGTTCTTCCAGTCTGCACATGTGCTACCCATGTCCGCCCTGCCCAGCCCAAACCAGGGCAGGGCAGAACCTTCTGGAACAGCACCTTCCTTCCCTTCATCACACCCGCTCACTGGGAGGTTGGTTTCTCCGCCCCTTTTACTCTAAATGGGAGTCAGCTGCTCCTGCTCTACCTACTCAGGCCACAGGAAACAGCCCTGCCCTACCAAGAGGACCTGCTTGGCACATGTCCGCCTGGGCTGGCCCTGGTGTTCTCTGTGGGGAGGGTGTCCCTTGGTCAAAGAGGTGACTATCCCACCTAGACAGAGCCTCTGCTCGACCCCCCAGGCCAGTTGGTGGACATGAGCATGCAGTTCAGAAGCTCAGACCCCCAGGTGGAAGTGCAGCATGAACAACATGCACTGAAGCCTCTGAGAGACAGACTCAACTGGAGGCTCCGTGGGAGGGGGCGGTCCACCTTGCGCTTGGCACCACAGAACAGGTAAACAGCCGAGGAGGAGCTGCCCGTCACCGCGCTGGCTTCCCGACAGGAAGTGGTATGAGTGACTTCGTTTTTAAACATTATTATCCTCTTGAAAGCAAAAGATAAAGGACGCCTCAGAGCAGCCAAATTGCTTTGGCTCAAAAATCATTTTAAATACCATTTCCTTTAACAAGCCTATTGCCTGGGCAACGGATCAACACTATTCATTTTAACCTTAGTCAGTAGGAAAAAAAATCACTGAAGTGCTTGTAATTGTTTAGCTCCCTCCCTTCCTCCCCACCCAGGTATGTTAACTAGTGACCAAGACCACATCTACCCTAATCCCATTCTAAATGATGGGACAGTCAACGGGCACACTGCCTGGATCGGAGGCCACTTCCCTCGGTGTCCACTCCAAACCCAACACTGGGGTTCAGGGCTCTTTTTGGCTGTTCCCAGAAAGTGCTGGAAGCAGCCTTGAGGTCTCTATGAGGAGGGGGGAGGGTGGTGGATGGAGCCAGTCTGCCTCTGTCCGGGGCAGGGCAGGTGTGGGGTTACCACGCAGGCAAAGGCAGGGGGTGGACAGGGTAATCTTGGGGTGCAAAGTAGAAATGCTAAAAAAAGCTTGGGGGACTTGAGACGTACAAGTGAAATGTGCTACAGTCTCCTTGTTGGTTGGGAAAGAAAAAAGGAGTTTTCACCGGGGTACATGCAAACCAACCAACCAAAAGGCTCCAGTGCAGAGTAAACGGCGCCCGTGAAGAAAGCCGGGCTGGAAGTGGAGCCAAGTGGATGGGTTTGCGCTCGGCCGGTGGAGACACGTGTGCCGAGCACAGAGCAGTGCTTGGCTACTGAGCCGGGCAGCCGGACCCCCTCGGGGTCAAACCCTCGGCCTGGAAGGCCCAAGGTCTCCCCAGGGAAAGCTGTGTCCCCTGGGAGAAGGTGGCCCCTCCGGCTCAGGGAGGCCATCCCCACCTTCACGGGCCTGACTGAGCCCACCAGTCCTTTTTCCTCACGGGTGCAGGGGAAGTCCCCTGCAGGCAGCGGCACCTTCCAGCCCAGACCCGACACAGACAGGACACAGGCGTGCTCCGGTGCCAGTGCTCTGGCCCGCCAGCCCCCTCCTGCTGCCCCCCGCAAAGCAGAGAGGCGGTGTTCAAAGCCACTGCAGGTGTTTACAGTTTCACTTCCAGGAGGGCTAACTTGTGTTTCCTGCATCATTGCTGGACACAATGGCTGCCCAATTTTAACCGTGCCTGTTATAGAAATAAGCGGTTAAACTGCCCAGCGAGAGAAGCTTGACATCAGGTTTACGAGGAGAACAGACTGATTTTGGGTCTGGGAAAGAGCCATTTCCATGGACCACGCTCTGAGACACGGACCAGAGCACTGGGTCTATCACAGCAGAAAGCAGCCACCTGGAGTCAGTTCTTCAGCGGCAGGCGCACGGCGGGGCCAGCCTCCGAACATGCGGCTTCTCCACTGGGGCCCTTCGGTAGCTGCTGAGAGTCACCCATGTGGCTGCTGAGCAGCCAGAAGCAAGTTGATGGCGCTAGCACCTGTCCCCACTCCTGCTCAGGGGACTGGGCATGGAGAAGTATATAGGGACACGTCCCCACCTCATCTGGGTCACAGAATGTTGCTGTGGGATCTCGGTGTGGAAGCCACCCTCTCGAGCAGGGACCCCGGCCCTGTGGGGAGGAATGGACAGGGGGGCTGTGGGGTTGCCCTCTACCACGGCAGCCTCGGGAGGGTGTGCCTCACTTCGGAGAGTCCTGACGTGTGAAAGGATACACAGTGGTCCCCATTACGTGTTCCAGGACCCCCAAGGCATGCTTGAGACCACGGGTAGTACCGCACCCCATAGATAGTATGTTTTTTCCTCCATAAACATATCTTCGATGAAGTTTACGGCTTCTCTTGGGTACGCCTGGATCGCTACTCTCGTGCTTTGGGGCTGTTATTAAGCAAAATAAAGGTGACCTGAATGCAAGCCCTGAGGTATGGTGACAGTTGATCTGATAACTGAGACAGCCACCAAGTGACTCACAGGCAGCACAGAGGGTGGGGACACTGGACGAGGGACGATTCACATCCCAGGCAGGACAGCGAAGGGTTTCATTGTATGTAAGTTAGGCACAGTAAGAGATTAATAACAATAACCAATGATAAAATAGAATAATGGTAACAACCTACTGTCATAAAAGTTATGCAAATGCGGCCTCCCCTCCTCTCTCAAAACATCTCACTGTACTGTCTGGGCGGCATGGAGATGCTGGACGAAGGGGTGATTCATGTCCCGGCAGGGCACAGCCGGGCAGCAGGAGATTTCATCATGCTGCTCAGAATGGCAGCACACAGTTTAAAATTTATTCCCGGAACTTTCAATTTAACATTTCTGGGCCACAGTGGACTGTGCGTAGCTGAAACCATGGAGAGCAAACCTGTGGGTGGGGCAGAGGGCACTGAACCTGCTGGGCAGTAAGCCACAGGAGTGCCCTGAGCCCTGGGGGACGTGTATGCCTGCCCCACCCCTGACCAGCTCCCTGAGGTCAGGGACAGCATCTGCCTTGTGTGTCCCTGTGTCCTCAGCACCCGGCATGGGGCCCAGCTGCTCATGACATACACGGATGCTACAGTGTATGACCAGATCTCCAGGACCAAGCATTCCTGGGGTCCCTTCAGTTACCCGGACATAATCCTTATGAAGAAGTCTCCACAAACAGTGGTGGGTGAATTTTAGGAAGGGGACAGCAGTCCCACAAGGCCACCAGAAGTTCCGCATCGTAGCATCTGGGCCAGAAACACCTTCTGGACCATGCCCTCCAGCCCCAAGTCTTCTGGCCGTCAGGTGGTGAGTGTGGCTGTTGAGAGCTGCCACACTCTGTGACCTGCCCTGACACGGGCCCGGTGGCTCTTGGGTTTGTGGACCACAGAACTCACATTCAGTGGGCTTGTGGGGAGAGTGACAGGAGAAAGCAAAGGCTGTTCGGGAACACAAAAGCAACCTGGGCCAAGGCCAAGGCTGAAGCCAGGCCCCACTGGGAGCCTGAGCAGTTCTATTTTTTCCCTCCTTCTTCTGGAGGAAGCAGGGAACCTCGTGGGACATGTGAAGACTAACGGGGCCAAGCAAAGGCAGCAATGCAGTGGGGAGAGGCACCAGTGGGGAGTGGGCACTTCGGTTCCAGGCTTCTCCTGGCCGTGGGGAGATGCTATGTGATGCGGGGCAGTCCAGCCTCTTCGGGCCCCCGTCTCTATCTTTCAGATGGGGTCGCCCACGCTCTGAGGGGCAGGAAGGAGGGAAGGGGTATTGCTGCTCCCTCTCAGTCTCCCTGCTCATCTCCGCAAGCTTTGCGGCTCTGCCCACCCTTCCAAAGCCCTTTTCTGCGTTAGGAGGGACTCTGTGTCCAGTGTCGGTTTGGTGAATTGGCCCCCTCCCCAAAGCCCAGAAAGAGCGTGTGGTGCACAGTCAGGTTCTGTCTGCATTAATGTCCGTCATGCCCAGAGCAGCAGGTGGTGGACTGTCAGTTTGGACAAAGAAACCAGGGTGTGACATGCAATCAGCAGACAACTGGCCAGGTGATGTTCACACTGAGGATGCACCGGGCTTTCCTGGGACCCGCTTACCAAGCCTCCCCCCTTCGGAACCTGCAACCTTCCACTCACACAGCCTTTCCAGCCAGTTTCCGAGAAAAATGTAGCCTAAGTGTTGATGAATAATGTACAAAAACACCAGAGAGAAAACCTTGCTCCGTAGACTGTTTTCAGTCTTTGAGGCAGGACTCCCCTGCGTGCCTACACCCCCTCGTTGAGCAGAAACGGGACTCTGTGCACCCTGCCCTGTGGGCTGGGCCTTCTGCAGGGTGTGGGTGGTGGAGTTACGTCTGTGAGTCTCTGTGCGTGTCTCCATGTGCATCTGTGTATGTCTATGTGTGTCTGTGTCTCATGTTTATATGTACACATGTCTGCATGCATGTCTACACACTTGTCAGTGTGTGTCTTCATGAAGAGATGGGCAGAAAGGCTGGGTAGATGAGTTGTAGTCCCCGACTCCACCTCGTCCCCTGTCCCTTTCATCCCGGACACCCACGGAATGGAGCTGGGGCTGGTGTGGGCTCTTTGGAGGGGTGGGTACTGAGCCCAGGGTCTGGACCCGCCGCTGGCTGCTCCAGGCCTCCACTGCATCCTGCCAGGCGCACGCGTGGGCCCAGTCTCCAGATGCTGCTGGTAGAACGCCCCTGGTCCCCTGAGGCATTGCACTTGGAGGTCTGGGGAAGCTGGGCCCATGAGCTGCTACAGGACAGTTAAGTGGCAGCCACAAAGGGGACAGAGACCGCCCTGGAAGCCAGGTGTCAGGTGCCCAGAGCAGGCGCTATTCAGCCTCCAGAATCTCCAGGGGGGCAGCTTGCTTGTCCCAGGAGGGGGCTCTAGTGGAAGGCCCTGCTTTTCATTCCCCAGGGCCTGAGGTCTGTGCTGGGCAAGGAGTGGAGAGGCCCAAAGAGGTCCGGGGATGTGGGCCGACATCTGCTTGTCTGGGCTACACCAAGACAAGAGGGCGGTGCTGAGCGGGAGCTGGCTCGCACTGGCTTGTGCGAGCTGCCGGTTCGGTTTTCAAGAATGTCGCAAGCCGAGGGACATCGAGTGGGAATCTTGGCTATGGTGGGAGTATTTACACCACGGAAACTGGCAAGTGCTACCGATGGGGCGTCTGTTTATTCCTGGAGAGCTGGGTGTTAAACATTAACCCGCACACACTGCATTACAGGGTGAGCCCTAACCCCCAGGGACCCCTGGCCACCTCTCTGTCGCCCGACGGAGGAGACAGGGCTGTGTCTCTTCCCCAGCGGCACTCGCGATCCTGGCCGGCTCTATGCCAATGTCTTTTTGGGAGCTGAAAACACAGTCTGCCTCTGGCAGCAGGATGCCCTTTCGTTGGATTGCAGTTGGCACGCTCTGAGCAGGCGCCGCCGGCGGGCGGCTGAGCTGTGTGCTGGGGTGGCTGGGGTGCTGGCTTAGGATGTTAGGGTGCAGTGACTACCCTCAGTCTCCAGGGAAAGGGGTGCCCGGAAAGAGGTCTGGCCATCAGGAAGCAGGGTTCAAGCTCAGTTCTTCCTGCAATTCTGGGTACCCCGAGGTAAGTCACCCAAGGTGACAGCTTTCCAAATGGGGTTGAGCTAGCTAGTTTCTGAGGTCCTTTGGGCTCTGTCTCCAATGGAGCTGAAACCTCCCAAATGCAGTGGGGCCTGGCCTGGTGCGGGAGACTAAACCTGACTTAGTGGGAGGGGCTCTTCTGGACCCCCATCCACTCGGCCGTCCAGAGCCTCGCAGGACCCCTGCAACCCAGAAGCCCGCCGGTGCTGCTGACCAGGGATGGCGGAGTGTGAGTGCGGAGGCCCCAACTCCAGCGGCTTGGACCCCCTCTCTGCTGCTGCCGTCCGCCCAGCATTGCCCCGGCTGCTTCACTCGTCAGGACTAGGGCTTGGCTGAAGCAGTGCCCTGCCATTCCGGCACCTCTAACCCGTCTCACCACCCCCTGCCACCCGAGGCACCTGCTCCCAGGAAGCAGAGAGCCTGGTGTGTCAGGGAGCATCAGGGCGGCTGTCAGCACTGTGACGCCTGCCAGGAGGGCTGGCAGAGACAGGCCTCCTGCCCCCTCTGCCTAGGGAAGCAGAGCTGATGGCTCCCACACACCTGGAGACAGGGGGTGTGATGGAGCCTCAGGTGACACATGGCAGACCGCAGCCGCGGACGCCTGAACACAGGGGCTCATGGTTTCGGTTCCAGAGGTCAGTGAAGACCAGGAGGGCACCAGGGGAGCATGGGGCTGAGCTTCGGGGTCAGGCAGGACGAGATCTTGGGTCAGGATTTCTGAACCCTCACCTCTGGGAGACAAGAGAAGGAGCTGGTCCAGGTCTGGGCAGCTCAGGAGACATCGCCAGAATTAGCTGGGCCAGGCCTGCCCCACAGTGAGTGTGGACCCAGGCTCAGCCAAGGCCTTTGGCTGTGAATGCCGGCAAAGGGGTTAGCCAAGGCAGAGTTGCTGGCCAGGGAGGGTGGGGCCTGCTGGGCGTGGTGGCCCTGCCTGGGTTAGCCGGGGTTTGTAACAGTGTAACAGGGGTGGTAACAACTGGCACAATGTGCTGAGTGCTTGCCCATGTCAGACTCGGTGCAAAACGCTTTAGAATCTCTGAATCTTCACAACACCACGGCACCATTTTATGGGTACAGAAACTGAGCCCCAGGTTTGGGTCCATTGGCCCTAAGTGACACAGCTCCCTGGGCCTGTGGAAACAGGGCCGGAACCCAGGTCAGCCGAGCCGCGGCCTTCAGAGCTGGGCTAACGCCAGCCGACTGGCAGAGAGGCCTTCTCGTGGCCTCCGCGGGGCAGAGGCTCGGTTGCCTGGGAGGGTGGGCCGGCTTCAGGGGGCCTGGGGACCCCTCCCCGAGGGCAGAGCCTTTCCTGGTTGCTGGGTGGCTCCATCTCCTGCCCACTCTCAGGCCACCAGAGGGGGCTCGTTGCCACTGTTTTCCCAGGGACAACTCCAGGTGACACCCAGCACATTCATAGGCAGCTCACCCCCCGTGAGAGAGGAACAGGAGCCCCTGCAGGACCCGTGTGCTGCCACCTGCCCTCTGACTTCAATGCACACCAGGGACTCGAGCTGGGGTGTCTCCCCGCAGGAGTCTCCCGAACCCCCTCCTTCTCGCCACCGAGAAACGAGACGCGCAAAGGGCAGAATGGGCCCCACGGGAGTCCATTTCTTTCGAACTGACAGTGTTTTCTGAGAACTTCGCCTCTAGATGAAGAAATCTCCCAGGCATTCTGGGTCACAGACCCAGCTGCGCCGCACTTCCTCCTCAATCCTCTAAGCTAACCTCGCGAAGGTTCTCGGGCCACGTGTCCCCGGGTCGCCCTTCTGGGGCACAACAGAGACTCTGATGGCTTCCCTCCAAACTAAGCCGGTTTCATCTGGGTCTCCAAAGGGTGAACTTTCTCCCGTTTTGGAAGGGAGGAGACAGGAGGGAGGAGGAAAGAGGGCATGTGCTTCCGGAAGAGCCTGTCCACTCCGACTTCCGTACCAAGCTCTGCCTCTCCGAGCTGGGGGCCAGCTGGGGCCTGGGCCTGGTTGTGGGAGAGTCTGGGAGCATCTGGAAGTGTGGGGGGGGGCGGCCCAGCCCTCAGGAGGCTGGCCTTGGGCGTGGGGATGAACACTCGCCCAGTGAACAGGGATCCGTGTGCCACACGTGGTCCTAGGCATTCGAGACACGGCAGCAAACATGATGCAACGTCCCTGCTCCCCCAGAGCTCCTTCTGAGGGATGGGGGTGGGGGCGAGAGGACAGACAGGAAAGAAATAACACAGTTGACGTGGCAACAGCGGGACTGAATCGCAGGAGATGCGTCTGAGTGACCGGAGCCTCCCCCAGGAGTGCACGCTGTCGGGGTCCATTTAGGTGAAGTTCTAGAGTGGGAAGAGCTAACCCGTGGTGGGAAGCTGGACCTCTCGGGCGTGGAGGCTGGGAGAGACAGGAGGGAACATTCTGGGGTGACGGTGATATCTGGTATCTTGACATGGGCTGGAGGCATGTGGGGATGGGCACCGATGAAAACTCACCCACAAGCACATTCGAATTCGTGCATTCAGTGGTTCTCACTGTGTGTGCAGTTTACCTCAAGGCGAAAATAAAATAAAATAAAATAAGAACTGTACAGAAACATTGAACTCTGGCTAATGACATACATGCTGAAGTACTTGGGGTGAGGTGCCCTGCTGTCTGCAACTTAGTTTGAAATGCATGAAAAGTAAACAGGAGGGATCGCCGGAGAGACGGACACACGGTGATAAAACACGGTAAGATGTTCGTGCGGATCTGGGTGGTAGGGGTAAGGGTGCTTGTCTCAACTCTCTGCACACACAAGCACTCACACTGACAAGCTGAGGGGGCACAGTGGTGTCCCCTTCAGTGGGGTGCCAGCCAGACCACACTGAGGAGCTGACAGTTGAGCCGAGACATCAGAGACCCAGGTGGGCCTCTGGGCAGCAGGGGGAGCAGGCGCAGAGGCCCTGAGGCCGGAGCACTGGGCTCACCTGAGGAGCAGGAAGACGCCAGCGAGGCTGCAGAGTGCTGAGTATGGAAGGAGCAAGGCGTGCAGGCCCTGGGGGTCCCAGTAAGGGTTTGCTGTCATTGCAGGTATCAGGGAGATGTATTGAGCTGACCCACCGAGAGGGACATGATATGACATGACTTGGGAGGCAAGGGGCCCGCTCTGACTGCCCTGTGCGGAATGGACCATGGGCAAAGGAGAGACTAGAGCTGGTATGGGAGAACAGAGGTTTCAACCCAGTAGAAAACAGAGTGGGAGGAGGCCACACCTTTAGAACATATTTAGGGGAGAAGGAGGGAGGAGGGAGGAGGAAAGGAACGGAGGGGAGTCAAGAACAGCTGGCCAGAGCCCCGTGGTGGCTGGCAGTGCGTTTGCTTCAACAAGGGGATTGGAAGGGGACGGCTCACAAGGGAATCAAGAGTCCTGCTTCGGAGAGAGAAGCTGGGGAGGCTGACTCCGCATTCAGGAGGGAAGTGCTGAGGGCACAGCTGAGCCCGGCACTCCACAGTGAGGCCAGGGACCCACCCAGGGGACAACACGGAATCACTGGCATGAACGGAGCTGGAGAGGGGAGCCGAGGAGACAGTGCAGATGGAGAAGGCCTGGGATGCCCGGGGATGTTCCCCTGGCAGGGGACACAGGAAGTAGGGGGGCGGGGGAGCGGCAGAGAACAGGTGGTGCAAGAGAGGGCCGGGCATGTGACAGCAGCAGGAGAAGAGAACATTCTAGAATAAGGGAATGGCCAACCTTGGTAACTGCTGCTGGGAGGTCCAGAAAGATGAGGGCAGCAACCGACCTTTGGATTTTGAATTTGGAGGTTGTTGGTAGCTCATGACAGCCTCCTGGTGGCCCAGAGGACAAGCTGGACAGTGCAGGGCGAGGTGGGGACAGGAGGTGGGCGAGGGCTGACAAGCAGACACACAGCTGAGAACGTATGCCCTGAAGGAGAGTTTTCTGTGTGCCAGGTGACAGCGATGATCTGGAGGGAGGGACAGAGACCAGGGCCGAGAGAGGGCGGAGCAGCAGGAGGAGCCAACAAAGACACAGGCAGGACTGCAGAGGACAGCGTGAGACCTCGGCGAGGGCTGCTCTGCTGGCTGGAGGGGGCCCAGGCCTCAGTGCACCTCTCACTACATGTGTGGGCCCATCAGGGCCTGAGGAGGGGAAACGGTGGCCCGCGCTGCCTTTTCCCAGGAGCAGGGAAGACCGGAAGTGTAGATCCCTGCTACTGCACCTCTCCCCACCAAGGGGGACCTGGTGTGTTCGGGAAGGAGAGGGAGAGCCCCCGAGGAGTCTTATCTGTTTCTGGAGTGGCACTGGGGATGGCAAGAAGTCTCCTTGGGGTCTCCCGGTGCCCTTCACTGGGAGGGGACGAGAAAACCAAGTGGGGAGGCGTGAAAAGCAGTGACGCCTACACGTAGCTGTGCTCACCTGTGCACACCTGCCTAGCTGAACTCTTTGGCTGTAAGTCTGGAGTGCGCGGTGCATGCCGTGTGGAACTTCCTGCAGCCAGAGGGCCTCTGGGGAGCTAAGGGTGGTCAAAGAACTTGGGACGTAGGGTCATAGCTCAGAGCCTGTCACACGCCTGAGCTGACCGATGTCAGCTGCCCGTGCTGCTTGGGGGCCGGGGCCAGTGGCTGACACCCACACTTGGAGCTTTGCACCGAAGACAGGCACTTGCCACCTCACGCGATCGTATGACATCTGGATTTCAATCGTGGCCCTTTGAGTTCTTTCAGAGGCAAAAGAAAAAGCATTTCCTTGAGGCAAACTTGTGTCTTTTCTTTGGAAATCACTTTCCCCTTTGGTCCAAAGAGGGTTCGGATATTAAGGAGAGAACATCAGCAGAAATTACATGAAAAGGATAATTAAACAAAAGCCCCACATTATAAGCCATCTAGAAGGGAAATTAGGCAGCTTTTGCCTTTTCCCCATCTTTGAAGGAGGCTCTGTCAAAGGGGAGCCAGAATTGTTTGGCTTGATAAATAAAGATAGTAACCAAACGTATCGCCCATTGTTCTGAGTCCACATTAAAAGCAGCTGCTTAGCCAAGCTGACAACAAGCACCGCGTCGCACAAACCCCTCTGCAAGTGGAGGGATTAAGAGGCAGACAAGTGCTGGATGAAAAGACTAATTAATAATTTCCATCTCTCAGCGACTGCAGCTCCGGCAGCCACGTTCTGCCTCTGTCCTCTCAAGGCTGAAGGACAGAGGAGGGTTTGCGAGACGGCTGCAGAGATGGATGGGGGCGGGCCCTGGGGCGATGACGAGGATGCGGAGGTTCCATTTCACTCACCACGTGTCAAGTTCCTGCCCGAGACTGCAGAGTTTATGAGCCAGCGGGGCGTGCCCTCGCATGGTCCCGTGGGCAGGCCTGGTGTTTTGCCACCTGAAAGGTGGTCTGGACAGGACTGTCTCAGGGGCTCTCCCTTCCTGACTGTGCCCACCCAGTCCCCTGGAGCAAACGGCGACCACAGACACCACTGCTGGGGCTGCCGTGTGCCAAGCATGACACTAAGACCTTGGAGGGTTTTAGCTCGATTCATCCTCCCAGTGATCCCAGTAACGAGGTATTTGGTGCCCATTTTACAGACGAACAAGAAGGTTTGTAGGGGCGAACCCGTCTGGCCAGGGTCACATGGCCCAGTAAAGGGTGGAGCTACTCAGATCACGGCCCGGGTGGCCCTAGAAGGCAGCCAGAGGGGGCGCTTCCACTCGCCTCGCTGTCTTCCCCATACTCGGTGCCCCCGCATCCACACGGGGGTGGGGGCAGAAGGCCCCCCAGGGCTCCCGCAGCACGGGCAGCTGCGACCTGCTCACAGCAGACCCTCTGCGTTGGTGGCCAGCTGAAAAAGCCAGCTGCAGCCTCTTCCTGGATGTCCCCTGTCCTCGGATGAAGGAGTCTGCTGGAAAATGCCCAGTGACTTTCCTTAGAGAGAATAATGGTGCTTTTAGGGAGAGGCCCTATTTTTCTGGAGGCTCTAGGTGGGTCCGGCAGAGGCTCGGCACCGTAAATTGCCATCAAGCAAAGATGTCTAAGAAGGAACTAACATTGGCTGCGCATGCAGCCTTGGCTAAGATCCCGAAATCTTAATGGAATTGAGCAATTTTTTGCATAGCACAGTAAATTCCCGGTGTCTGCCTTGTCACATCATTCAAGGCGCATTAAACGGAGAAGGAAGCGGAGGCTGCTACTTGGAAAAAACCAAACCAGAAGGCAGCTCAAGATTGCCCCCGCTGACAGCTCTCTGACCACTCATGCTCCAGCTCTCTCGGACCCCCTGGTGTCCACTGCCCCGGAAGGAGGTTTTCCAGGGGCTGCCAGGGTGGCGTTGGCCGAGGGACCCAGTCCTGCAGCCCCCCTCCCTTACCACATCTCTCCGGCCTGGGGGCCTCCTTCCACCTGGCACGCCACCCTGTCCTCCCCGCCCCACGCTGCCTCTGCCTGGCTGGGCGCCCTCCAGTCACATGTCCTTCAGTGTCCATGCCGCACGTGGGGCCCTGTCCTGGGGCCCCGCAGCCCCTCACCCTTCTTTCCCGACCTTGACCTTCTCCCTAATTAGCTAACCACACAGTGTTTCCTGGAAGTTGGTCTTTCCTGCTCAACTGTCAGTGCCGTGAGGTTGGAGGCGGTGCCCGCGCAGGCGTCCCGCCCTGCCTGCCGAGGCCTCTGACCGGCTGAGCAGCGGGCCCACAGCTCGTTCCCTGGCACACCAGCCTCGTTTGCACGTGCTGACAATTACAAGGAACGGGCCTCGGTACCTGGGGCATGGAAGCTGCTGTGGATGGTGGCTACAGATGCTATAATAGACAACGAAAATGGTGATAACAGACTACTGCTATCACGGTCGCCTGGAGACGCTTTCACAGAGGCACTGACTGTGCAGCCTTGGCTGGCCGGCCCCGTCTCTACCGCTCTGTCCTCCTTGGCCCAAGGAAAGACTGGGGGTGGCGGAGGTGGCACAGGCCTCCCCACACTCCCTGCAAGTCCTTGCCTGGCACCAGGCCCAGGACACCTGTCCAGAGGCCTTCTTCTCTAACAGCTCTGGCCCACAGACCTGGAGCCCATGGAGGTGGGACCCCACCACACTTGTTAGTGTCACCTGTTGCTGTGTACCTAGCCCATGTCCCCTCCCTGTTTTTCCCACCCTGAGCTCGCCTCCTCCTCCAGGAAGACCCCTCTGATTGCCCAGCCCACACTATGTCCCCTTCTCTGGATCTACTGCATTGACTGGCTTCAGCTGCCACATACTAGGCACACAAGTCCAGGGTCAGAAATGACTTTGATGCCACCAGGTGCTGCACCTGCCACTTCTCACAGCCAGCCTCCCCAAATGCTTGGGGCCCAGCCGCTCCCTCCGCAGTGCTACCCAGTCCCTGGTAGACTGCAGGGGACCTCTACTCAGCTGGGAGGTGGCAGTCGGGAGCGAGGAATAAAGGCCCAGCACCAGATTCTCTTGTCCTTCTTGGCATCAGGACCCAGTCCCCGTGAGGTCACACCCAGGACCTGTGAGTCGTTTCCCTTCTCAGCCGTGCTGGCCACCGCACCTGTGCCCCTTAGACCTGGCCACTGTGGCCTGTGGGCTCTGGAGGAAGGGGCTGCACCTGTACGAAGAGCCTCGGCTCAGCCCTGCCCTCTCTACCCTCTGGGGCTCCCTGTTTCTTTTTCTGTGAGAATCAGGGTGAATTCACTCAATCCTGACTCCCTACCCAGGCAGCTGTGAGAACGAAAGACAGGTGCCGTGGGCTGCCCAGTGCCACCTCACTGCCAGGAAGACCCCCTGCCCCAGCCCAGCCCACACGTGGCATGTGCCCCGTCCTCCATGTTTTATGGCTGAGGGTATGACATCAGGGTGGGGCTCCTGCTATCATGGCGCCAGGTCGGCAGGTTTGCAGAGGTCTGGCTGCCCTGAGGCACCTTCCCTCCCCGCTGACTGGGCCGGGGACCCCCGCCACCAATTGGCTTCCCTTCCTTGAGACACATGGGTCGAACGTCCCCTTTGGGACAGAGAGTCAGCTTCATGAACACGCCCTGTCTGTCCAAGCCCCATCAAAGCCTCATCGGGTGGTCAGCCCTGTAGAATCTCAGGGTCTCGAGGTCACATGGCACCACCCACCCGCAGAGTGTGCCCCTCGGTGCTTTCCTTCCCAGCTGCTTCTGCCTCACCCTGGTGACACATAAATACGGCCACTGAGCAGGAAGCCTGGAGTGTTGTTTATGAAGCTATAATGCCCTCCATTGAAAAATATGAGAGCAAAAAGGAATAAAGGAAGAGAAAGAAAAAGGGAGGCAGGTGGGAAGACAGGAAGGAAGGAAGAGGAAAAAGAAAAGAAGACAGGAAGAAGGAAGGAAGGAGGGAGGAAGGAAGGAGAGAGGAAGGAAGTGAGGGAAGGAAGGTGAAATGGGGCCTGGGGTGAAGGCTCAGTGTGCGGCCTGGCCGGCAGTCAGTGCCCAGGGTGGCTCGCTGTGGTCACAGCATCAGAGGCTCAAGGTCATCAGGACTATAACCCAGCTCCTCATAACCCAAACGTCCTAAAACTCGGAGCCCACACATCCGCCATTCTCCAGTGATCCAGGAGCCCCGAGTCCCCGGAGCCCCTGGGTGTGCACAGCAGTGTTCACGGGCCCACAGGCATCTGTGAGTGTGGCCACGGTGGGCAGGGAAGGAGCCCCCATGGCCTGCACCCCAGAGAGCTGGTCCTGGATTCCAACAGCCCCTGAAGGGCAGTGGCAGACACAGAGATGCGCCCCTCTTCCGATAACGATAACCGAGCATTTTGGAGAACAAGGCAAAGAGGAGAACCCTCGTCGGCAGCAGAAAGTTTCCAAATGAGCCACCCAGAGCCGCCGGGCAGTCTGCAGGGGGCCCGCCCACCTCTGGAGTGGCCGGGGAAGTACACAGAGGGAGAGGCGGACATGGGAGGAGTGTGGGAGTCCCTGAGCCAAGTCACTCGAAAATCCCAAACAGGAGGGGCTACAGGGGGAGGGAGGGACAGAGGCCACTGGCCCTTGCTGCCTGGCTCCGCCAGGAGTTGCCCAGTGGGCAGGAGGGGTGGCACTCCCTCCAGGCCCCCCCAAAACTCAGGGCCCGACAGCTACAGAAATGACTACACCCAGGTCACACAAGGCCAAGATGAGAAGGCCCGACCCCAGCCTGGAGGCACCGCCCACCAGGTGGGGGCCCGAGCCTGGTCCTTCCCTCTCCAGGCCACGTGGCGGCGGAGCTGGATGCTGCTGACCTGCCGAGAGGGGGCGCGCGGGCCGGCCCAGAGTGGGGGCTTCTCAAGGTCGAGAGGCACATCTGCCAAAGGCCCTGATCCGGCTGGGGCAGTGGCCCAAGTGCCACTTGGTCATATGGGATCAGAGTGGCCTGGGGTCTCAAGATGCCATTCTGGGCAGGTGGCCTCATGGGGTGCAAGCAGTTATAGCAATGACCTTATGCAGCTAAGGGCTAATAAAGTGGCCTCAGTCCCTCAGTCCAGGGGAGGCCCTGCTCACATCCTAATAAAATACTTATTATCGATACAGACAGAGAGAGAGAGAGAGAGAGAGAGCACGCGCGCACACACATGTATTGTCCCCTGAAAGCCAGGTCACATGTGGAAGCTCTGTGTGCCACAGAGCTCCTCATAACCCAAATGTCCTAAAACTCAGAGCCCACACATCTGGGAAGCTCTGAGTACCACCTCAGGCCCCGTCCAGCTCCCCGACCCCATCTTGGGTAGGCCTGGTTGACCTCTGTGCTGGGTCGGGTCTGGCAGGCCCACTCAGCCCCTGTCAGGCTGACAGGCTGTCTGCAGCAGAACCATGGCCCCGCCCTGTCTGGCTGAGGCCTTGGGCTGGCTGCCTGGGGGATGGGGGCTGCTGGTGCCCCTGAGGTGAGCTCACAGTCTGGCCTGGCTGGGCACAAGTCCCGCTGTGCCAAGTGGCCTTGGGAGAGGCTGTGTCAGTGTGCGGATGGCAGAAGCCTGCCGGCTGGCACAGACAACCGTGAGCCGAGCCAGGACAGCAGCGGGGACAGAGTGACTGCTCCTTGAGGAAACCCTCCTTTACTAGAAGCCCACCCTCCCCGCCTCCTTTTCCTCCAAGCCCCCTTCCTTTCTGGAAGGCTCTCCATCCCAGCCCGTCAGCTTGCCCTGGGCAGTGGGGTGTTCGGTGTGTGGCGGGGCCTCTGCCCCTGCCCCCGGCAGCGTGTCCTGTGCAGGGTTCTGGTTGGCTTCTTCGGAGCCAGGCCGCACTGAGCAGCCCCTTTCTGGGCTCTCCGGCCATCACTGGGCTGCCCCCTTTGCTCCCACCCAGGCCTTTCTTGTGGTGATTGGTGTCAGAGACAAACTTGCGCCAGCGTCTCATAGCTTCTTTCCTATCGGACGTGGAAGCTGGCCCCGCCGTCACTGCCCTGGTATTGCAATCAGCACCAGGACACACCGCCCTGAGTGGCTGGCTGCCACGGGCACTCTCGGCTCCTCGAGGGACGTGAGCCACGCTAACTGCTTTGGCCTTCAGTCCTCAACCTCCCACTGCCCAGACTGACCACGGAGAGGAGCCCTGCAGCTGTGTGCCCCCCCTCCCGTCACCTGTTGGCAGAATCAAGAGTGGCACCCGAGGATGCAGCAGAGAGCGGGTGGACTGACAATTCCCCCGGGGACTGGAGAGAAAATAGAGGCCCAGATTAGCCCTGAAGAAACTGAATCCAGCGACGCGGCCTTTGGGGAGGCCTGGACACCTCCAACCTTCTGGAAAGTAATGAACTCAGACATACAGGATTGCCCCAGGTGTCTCTCCAGCCAGGACTGGAGCCCTAGGGACGGGGGCTGGGACAGACCAGCAGGACCCCCCGACTTCCTGCCTAGCCCTAGAAACAGGGCAGGGGCAAAAACATCTCAGAGGAACCTGGCTCGAGGCGCCCAGCTGAGCGGGATCCAGTGTGGGGAGTAATGAGCTCGAGCCCCATGGCTGCCTGATGGTGTCTGATTCCGGGAAAGTAAATTCAGGGGAATTAAAAAGCCACAAGAGCGTGATGCAATGAGAGGCAGAGGCAGAGGCGTGGGCGCGGGAGAGCAGGCCTCGGAGAGCAGACTGCTGGGGCTGCTGGAAGGCGAGCTGGCGGGGACGCTGCTCCGCCGCTCGGAGGTGCCGCTCCGCCAGGCGGGCTGCAGCCAGAGCAGACGGAGGGCGCTGGGCAGGTGTTCTCACGGGGGCACGAAAACCGCGGAGGGAGAAAGCCCAAACAGGCCCCACCAGCGGTTGGGAGGCCCAGGGAGGAGTTCCTGAGGGACAGAGGATGCTCTGGGTGCGCAGCCAGAGCGGGACCCTGGGTACACGGGGCAGGTCTAACCCCACCAGAACCCTGCTGTCCCCCACACCCACCCTTGCAGCCAAGCACAAGGAAAAGTCATTTGCCAAACTGCAGAATGCCTCAAGTTTGTCCTTATGAAGCAGACAGGACAAGTGTCATCCCACAAGTAACTGAAGGTCCCTCTCCCAAGGACACAAGGCGGAGCCATTATAAAACCAGGTGCAACCGGGCCACCCTCCAGGGGACACAGACCCTGGGAAACTGACAACGAACGGGGCAGGTCGCTGGGGAAGCGGTGTCTTTGCCCATCAGCATGTCCTCAGATAGTCTCGGGTGTTGTCTGCCCATCAACTTGTCTGGACGATGGACAGTGACTTCTGGGAACTTAAGAAGAACGGAAAGAGCTTGGAGGTGGGGAAGCCTTGGCATTCACACCAAGATGGCTCTGGGCCCTGTGGACACCCTCCAGGTGCCTTCCCCCGGGACTGGAGGCCTCCCTGTGCTCCACAGCATGTGTGGTTGTCATCTCTCTAAACACGTGTCGCTGCTCAGGGCAGGAGGTCCCCAGAGCCGTGGGGCCTAGGGGTTGGCAAACCTGAACAACAGGGACACAGACCGTGGGGCCCGCAGCGGGAAGGGCCCGCGGCGGGAAGGGCTGGCAGCAGCAATTCCCAGGCAGAAGCAGGAGCAAGAATTTGGACGACGGGTTCTAAAAGCAGCTGCAATCAGAGGCTACGCTTTGAGAAGGACCCAGATCCAGCCAGCCTGGACCACCCCACTCGCTGGGCAAGAGGACCACCTGTGGCCACCAATCAGCAAGAGGCTGGTGGCCCTGGAGCCGGCCAGGCCTGGCTCAGCAGGGCTGTGCCCAGCACCACCAACAGAGATCTGGGAGCCCCAGCCACCCTCTGCAGCAATGACACCCAGTGGTATCCCCACCCTTTCCCCATCCTCTACATGCAGACATCAACAATTGATCACAGAGCTCTTTCCTGCTGAGGCAGGAGCTCCTCCTCTCCCAACAACCGTCCAAATCAATCCGAATCAATCCAACAGCAACTGGCAAGCCTCCAAAAGCGATTTCCCACCTGCTAGTGACTGACCCACAGGAGACAAAGAAGGTACAGCTTCCAGCCGACAGGCACTTTGCTGTCGGGGCAGGATGCTCAGCCTTCCTTCTGCCCTCACCCAGAGGACACAGAGGCACCCTGGAAGCACCTGGTGGGGCTTTATTCCCACGGGGCAGGTGAGGACTTCTCCCCACCAGGCTTTCTCCACTTCCCGGCACCCACCACTGCGCCGTGCCGGTCACACAGCTGGCCTCAGCACCACACACCCATGTCCCTACTAGGAAAGCTGGCCAGGACCAGGGCCATGGCGTCGCAGCCCAGGTCACCTCTGCCACACGCAGGAGCCCCACCCCACTCAGTGCCCTCCGCAGCCCCTTCCCCACACCAGAGGCGGAAGAAGAATGCCATGCCAGCCACCTACCTGAAGGAGCCAGTAGCACCTCCGGTGGAAGGTGGGGATGATGGAGGAATGGACATAGCAGCCGTACAAGCACTAAGGAGAGAGGAAAAACGAGAATTCAGTTGGAAAGAGGAAAGGAAGGGAGGGAGGAAGGCGGCGCAACAGAGAAGGAGCAAGAAAGGACCACAGACTCGGCCAGCCCCCGAAGGAGACAGGGCAGGCGCCTCTGCGTCTGGCCCCGGGACCAAGAACCAGGTCTAGGTCTGAAAAGCACAGCGACAAACTTGAGGGACAGCTGGGGTGCTTACCCTTTGGGGGGCCATGGAGGTGTGTGAGAACCCAGAAAAACCAGGGGCCAGGGGAGTGCACACATGTACACATTTTGTCTGTAAATTCAGGGGCTTGGAGTTACTGAGTTCACTCACAGGACCTAGGTTAAGACCCCTTGGTGGACGGGGCGGGGCTGAAGGTTACAAAATTGACTCAAATACACGCACACTCCAGAACTTTCTGACCAAGGAGTGTCACGCCAGACAGGGCAGCCCCAGCTGGCAGGAGCCTCTAGGCACATGGGGCTGGGAGGGCGGCAGTCCCAGGTGGCCCCTCAGAGCCCAAGTGGCCCCGATGCGCACCCCCACTTTCTGCTTCCAACATGTAGTTCGTTTATCCTAAGTATAAACCTGCATCTTCTGCAGATGGACTTGGTCTTAGAAAACACCCAGAGCCAAGGTGGATAAAAGGTGGATATGAGTCAGGTGGGCGGGAATTCAAGGTAAGGATCTCTGTGCAGGGCCGACATGAAGTGTGGAGGGGCACAGACCTGGGGGGTGGAGCTGACTGGTGGGATGGGGGCTGGGCACTGCCCATGCACACAGCACTGTGGGGACACCACAGTAGGGACCTGCCCGTGGGCAGAGCTGCGGAAAGAGTGGGGAGGAGTCGCCGCCATCGAACTCTGTGTGTCTGAGGGCAGTTGAGGGGATTTGGCCTTCTCCTCTTGCCTTCAGCTTGGAATTGGACCGCTCTCCTTGCATCTCCACGGGGACCCCGCCTTCCCAAACCACCCGGTCCAGCAGGGAGGGGCAGAAAGAGAAGGCAGGGCCAGCAAGGCCTGGGGAAAGGACAGGCAAGGTCCGCCCTCCCCCGAAGCTGCTCCTTCTCCTCCCTCTCACCCCTCCACCCAGCGCCAGCGCCGCAGAGCTTTTCAGGGACACCCCTCACACGCTGCCACACCCACCCCACCAAAGCACCAAGTGTGTGCACTGCCCCGAGAGGCGCCCAGCCTGCTGGAGCCCTGCCTGTCTGATTAGCAGAGTGGGAAGAGAAATAATTTTGGACTGTGGGATTCTGGCTGCAAGGAAATCAGATTTCCAATATGTTAGAACTTTTACAGATCCCTGTCAGCTGGGACTTAAGCCCTGTACAAACCAAACAAAGCGGAAATTAATTTAAACGATTCCTTTGCAATTCTTGCCCACGGAATGTATTTATTATTAAGAAGGCAATATTCTTCCCTGACTTTTCAATACACTTTTTCTTCGTTTTTATTTTTCAAAAATTTTCAGTAACTCACTCCTTTCTGCCTAAGGAGATTCACATTTGGATATTTTTGTCCTGTAATCGTTTGGTTGCAGAGAATGAGCAGCCTACGGGCAGCTTCGATCGGCCCCTTTTCTTTGGAATTTGCATGTTGGCGGGGGCAGTTTGGGGACCTTTCCAACGACATCCATTGCTGTGAGAAGTGTCTCCTGTCCCTTTGAGATCAAAGGCTTCCCGCCTGCTCCTTCTCACTGCTCCTTCTCACTGCTCCTTTCTCTGGTGAGCTCGCAACGCCTTCCCCTCTTCACCCATCTCTCTCTTTCCACGGCTGTTTCCTGAACTTGAAAAGAACACAGTTGATTTGCAGCGCTATTTCCCCCTCGACTCGCCGCAGCACCCTTGAGCTGATTGTGAAGGGACCCTTGAGAATCTACCCAGCCCCTGCGGCGTCCCTCTGTGCAGGACGCCTGCCCTCCCCTGAGCACGGCCACCGCCCCCACTGGGAACTGCCCAGAACCACCCAATAAGCAGAATGATGTTAACAAGAAAAACTGCCGACTCTACAGCAAGGCTCATACATTTTAATCAGAGCCCGTGGGGTCTCACTCGGAACCCAGTTACTCTGTTTATAGATGTTACTCCAACCACCCTGGTGCTCTGAGGTCTCTGGGCTCCACAGATGAGAAGCACAGTATTAGGAAGGCGGGAGAGAGGAGGGGAGGCCGGCAGTGGACCCGATGAAGCCAGCTACGTCACAGGCACCCAGGGAGGGGGAAAGGGCAAGCCCCCCAGGGAGCCCCAAGGACTGGTTCTGTCCCTGTCGAGGTGGTGTCTGTGGTGAGCCAGTGGCAGTCAGCGAGGAGAGATGAATCTGACCTGCGGGTCGGAGGGGACCCTGCTCAGAACCTCTGCTCACCAGCTGGGGGTCCTTGTCATTCCAGGCTGCAGAATGGGCACCATCCTCCTCCTGTCCCCTGGGTGGCTAGGGGGGGTGAGAGCTGATGCCTGGAATGGGATGCCAGGACAGTCTCGGTGCGAGGGGGGTCAGAGGAGGCTGCGGAGCTTTTAAGATGGGCCCCACTGGCCAAGAGAATGGCAGGAAAAGCAGGAGGGGAACAGGAGGTAAGATGGAGCACACTGGGCCTGAGGAGCCGCCCGTGAAGACCAAGGATGTTGGGATGGACTGGAGTGTAACGTGCACGGGTGTGGGGTGGGGGTGGCGGCTGCCGGGCAGAGAGACAAATCTCTCAGTCACAGAAGGCCACGAGAGCCATAGCAGGGAGTCCGGCTTTACCCTGGAGCAGCAGGGAGTGAAGGAATGTCATGCGATTCAGAAGCTCACTGTGGCACCAGTGTGGCCAGGGACCGGGGTCGGGAGCGGGGGCGCAGGCCTGCCCTGTGAGTCAGAGGTGCCCCGCCCCTGACGGTGAGGGTGCAGGGGAGCTGCGCCGGGTGCTAGGACGATGCCCAGCTCTCTGGCTGGGTGGATGGGGTGTGGTGGTCGCATTCGTCGGGACAGGAAACATGGGGGTGCAACGGGCTGGGGAGAGGGACTGACTTCCCATGTCCACTTGGTGACTTTGAGGAGCTCCTAAGACATCTGAGTGGTGACACACAGAAAGTGATGAGCTGCAGAAACCTGGGGCTCAGCCTGGGTTGGAAATACCAGCATCACAGGCGCTGAGATGGCACTGGAAGTTGGGGAGAGGCCGGGGAGCAGGTGCCCACTCGGGCCAGTTTCCGCGATGCAGGGCCAAGCCCTTCAGGTGGACAGCACAGGCAAGGGGGCCTTGCCATCACGTGGACCTGCCTCACTGGGGACCCCCACCCCTAGCCCTCCCCCCCTTTCGCCCACTCTGCAACTCCTAGCCATGGCCATGGCGGCTCCCTCCCCAACTCCTGTTTCACCGTCGTCCTCGTGGTGCAGGCTTGCCGCCAGTTTCCAGTCCGTATGACAATGTCAGCACCGAGCCGACTGGGGATTAACTGCACGCCATTTCCCCAGGTAGCATATCCAGCCCCTTTCCTTTATCCACTGATCTAAAAAGCAGTCGGGTTTGTCCGGAGTGGTCTGTGTTGTGCAAACTCCTGGAGCTTTTCAGTCAGGCTCGGGAGTCCCCCTGGGGGCTCCCTGGGCCGAGCTTTTCATTTGGGGCCATGATGGGGCTGGAGGGAGAGAGAGAGCCACATCCTAAGGCTGCTGGATACAACTGTGTGTGCGCGCACACCTGCACACGCGTGTGCGTCCCCCGTGTGTGTACACAAAGACATAAATAAGAAAGCGGCCAGCTATTTATAGCAAACTCCGGAGAGCTTCACCTTGCAGAGGAAAGCAGCGCTCACATCCTCTCGTTTCAGGGAATTAGGGCCTGACAGCTTCCCTTTCTCATGACAGTTGAGTGAGGAAGAAGTTTTTCTTAAACATTCACTATTGCTTTTGTGACTCTGTGGGGCTCTGTTTCTTCTTTTCTTCTCAGACAGAAAGGAAAGACAGACTCAGAGGGGAAACCAGCTGCAAACAAGAGCTCCTTCAGCTCAAAACCGACACTCCCCTAAAGAAAGAGATGTTTCTAAAGCAGGCTTCGGCCGCACATCTCCCCGAGCCAACTTCTCCCCAACAGATTCAGCTGCCGGGGGTCCCCATGATGCAGAGGGTCCCTGGGACCCAAGAGCCGATGGCCTCCGAGGCCCGAGGACCGAGGCCCCAGCGTGGCTTTACTGGTTGGGAATCAGGCACAACCAGTGCTTCCTGTCCAGCGTGCGGTGGTCATGTGACTACGTGGACTCCCCCCTCTCTCTGCCCCCCCACCCTGGGTCGAAGCTCAGCCCTCCTCCCGCCCCCTCCGCTCTGGGCTCTGGCTCTGAAAACAGCTGACTCCCGATCCCCAGACGGACCTTCCCACCTCCACGCTCCTCCTTGCACAGTCCCGCACTTCAGGTCCTCCCTCCTCCGGGAAACCTTTCCCGACCAGCCAGCGGACAGGGTCCCTGGAAATGTCCCACTGGGGTCACGGGGCATGTGGGGCCTGCCTCGCGTTTGTGTACATCAGTCATCACTGTCATTCGACCTTCCACGCCCGCTGGCCTGCCTCACCCACCCAGGCACAGGCTGGGTTTCTGGAAAGAACCAGAGTCGGTACTTCCGTGAGTCACGTGGTCTCTGCTGTAACTGCTCGACTCGCCTCTGTGGGGCATCAGCGGCCGCAGAGGACAAGGTACCAGTGGGCTTGGCTGGGTCCCAATGAAATTTCACTCATGGACACGGTAATTGGAATTTTGCATACATTTCACTTGTCGTGAATATTGTTCTCCTTATGATGTTTTCCCCAACCATTAAAAAATATAAACAGCGTTCTGGCTCACAGGATGCACACAGGGAGGTGGCCAAGGTCCCTGGGCCGTAGGTTGCTGACCCCTGGACGTCAGATTGGAAAGTCAGAATTACACGGTCACAGTGATTTCACAGAGCAGGTGCTCAATAAACCTCACCATTTCCACAGGAGGCGAATACCTACGCGGGACAAGCTAGGGGCAGGGAAAACCGAGCACACGGAAAATACAGACCGTACACTTAGTAAACACGCGCGTGAATACTGGACAAATCATGTCTCCCCACAGCAGCCCCTCACCCCAAATGGCTTGTGTGAAATCGGCCGGCACCCAGGCATGGGGCTGGGACCAGGGACTTCTTGGCGGGTAGAGACCACTCCGGCAACGCAGGGTCTCCTCTCCCTGGTGAGCGCCTTCACTCTAGAAATTCCACGGAATCCGGTGAGCGACAGGGCAGGCCGCTGGCAGCCGCGCCTGGGCAGTAGGCGCGACAGCCCCTTCCCTCCGAGGGCAGAACACCCCCACGACCTGGGCCTCCCGTGAAATTTCCTCTCTGAGAGTTTTTCACTCTGTGTGTGGGGCCACCTCCCACAGCAGGCAGAGAACTGCCACAGTCAAGGCCTGCTGCTGACCTCCATATCTGGGAAAGTGTGAGCCCAACATCTTACCCCATGGATCTCGGGCACAAACGTCCCCTGTGTTGTTTGGCGGGCCTCTTCAGAGCAGGGACATCCAACGTGGAGGCCACGAGCTACGTGTGACTGCTCAGATTCGAATGCAGTAGAACGAAACAGAAGAGAAACTTCTGCTCCTCCACCACACGAGCCTCGTTCCAAGTGCTCAATGGCCACATGCAGTTGGTGGCTACCGCCCTAGATGGCATGGGATGTCCCGTTGTCACAGAACATTTTACTGGACTCGGAGGCTCTGGCGAACAAGGGCCGGGGGTGGGGTTCAGTTCAAGGGTGTTTGGCTGAGACCCTCGGAGCCTGAGAGCCCAGAGGTGGAGACCTGGGGAAGCCGGGGTTGGGGCAGACGACCTGGGGAGCTTGGGACTTTAAGAGGGACTGCGCTTTGGGGGGGGCTGGGATGTGCGAAGGCTGGGCCAGGGTGAATCAGTCAGTGAGTGTCTCCCCAGTCCCCTGCGCCCAAGAGCTCAGTCCCCCAGGCTGCCTCTAATTCAGGGATAACACCTGCTGCGTCCTCAGACTCTGGTGTTTACATCAAATCTCCATCCGTAATCCTCCTCATGAGGGTCCCCCGCTGCCACCTGCGCTGCAGACAGTCCTGCACCCACCCCAGGAGCGGGCTGCAGTCTGGGGCTCAGAGCTCGGTTGGGCTGGTGGGGGTGGCCCCCAGGGGCCCCCAGTGGCCTCACCTCTCTCCCACTGGGGAGGTAACCGCACAAAGGCAATCAGTGTGAAAACGGACTTTCAGGAGCCTGGCTTGCCTTGCACGCTAAATTTGATGGGCACATGACAGAGATGAATAGGGTTTAAAAATGTGTTCTGGTATAAAGGTGACAGGAGAAAACAAGATAATAGAAGGGAAAGAAAAATCCACAGAGAAGATAATGATTTCAGCCTGCTCTGAAGGGATTTAGGTGCAGTGGCCATTTATTCAGAGTGGTCCAGGCAGGGTCAGACAGAGAGGCAACCACGCCCCGCAGAAAAGGCCACCCTGGGCCGGGCTGGCTCCGGTGCAGGAGGCGGTGGTGAAAGGGGTTTCCCGCAAACGAGCTGCTCTGCAGTCCACCCCGTGCAGGCCTGCAGGCCTGTCCCCTGCCATCCCCCAGGCTCCCGTGGGAGAGAGGCTGGCGCATTGATGCTAAGCTCAAAGGGCCCCAGGAGGGGGTGGGATGGAGCCCCAAGGAGGGAAGAGCCCCCGTGTTCATGTTGAAGGTCAGCCAAGTCATCTAGGAGGAAGTGACATTGTGATGAGTCCAAAAGGGTGAGGACTTGGCCAGGCGGAGAAGGTCAGGCCGGGTAGACAAGGAGGGCATCTTTGGAAGTGGGGACAGTCTGCTGGGCAAGGCTGCCTACAGCTCCCTGGCTTTCCCATCTAAACCCTCCATTCGGGATGACATGGTGTCCAAGTCCGTGAACCCACAGACCGTCCTGCAAAATTCCCCAAGGGACCTATGATGAGTGGGAAGATGGCTTTACACTTGAGGCAAAGGCCCTGTGATTTTTACGGCGCGGCCCTTCTCCTCGGGTCCAGGCTCTGCATGTTGAGGCAGATTTCCTGGAAGGACCTTGGGAAGCTCGGAGAGTTCAAGGGACAAGTGCAGGCACAGGGCTGGAACTTCAGCTGCCCCACAGCCCCCCCCCCCTCCCTTCCTCCTATCGCTGCCGCGTGTCTCTCCCATCCCAGCCGGGCAGGATCGCATAGTCCATTGTGTGACTCAGGAGGCAAGAATGTCTCTCTTCCAGATCTGAGACGAAAGCGCCAGGGTGGGCCTCTCACCCACCTGGGACTCTCTCGGGGGCAGGAAGGCACCTGACTGGGCAGAGCTGAAGGACTTCAGGTGGAAGTTAAACACGGTCCTGGGGTGCCAATGTTCTGACAGCCTCAGGAGAAGCAGGTGACCCCCAAAGAGCAGGTGGAAGTGAGAACCACCCGGCGCCGTCCAGATCTCCCCAAACTAGCAGCAGAAGTCTGTCCCAGCAGCCCTGCTGCCCCCCAGGCACCCCGAGTCAAGCCGAATGGATCCAGGAAGGCACTAGGAAGGTCTCCTGTGGGGACAATGTGGGGATGACAGGGACTTTCCCTTGCTTCTTGTCTCATCTCTACATTTGTCCTGCACAGAGGCGTCCCCTGGGAAGACCCACACAGCCTAGCAGTCTGCCCAAGGTCACGTGTCTCAGAAGAGGCCCAGGAGGACTCCAGCCCACCCTCGTCTGGGCCAACACCCTGGCTCCTTCTCCCCCTGCATGCCTTCCCTGGCAGCCTCGCCCGGCGTCCGCACAATGGCTGAGGTCAGGCCGTCTGCAGGGCCTGTCTTTGTTAAAGAATGAAATGAAGTCCTGGGCTGCTCCCGGGACTGTCCTTGCTGCAGGATCTGGTTCATATTAATCTAAGATTAGACCAAATGATTCGATTCACATGCTGCCTGCAAAAGCACTGGGCCTCAGAACTTGTTAAACAGTGAATTGCTTTAAAATTAGTTTGCGCTAAATGGATTGTGGTCGGATTTGGCCTCCGGGGCTGGGTGACAGGGGAGATCTGGAATATTAGATCATTGACCAAGCACGCAGAGCAGCCTCCCTCCTCAATCTGTGACGGCATCTCCCAGAGCAGCGAGGCCCTGACACATCAGGGGACTCTGGCCACAGGGCCAGGACCCTACCCTGATGCCTGTGGGCCATGTAGGTAGATGCCAGCCCTGGCCAGGCTCAGGCTGCCCCGGTGGGGCCAGACCTTATCCTGGAAACAGCCCCTGAGCACTGCACTTCCGGGGGTGGATCCCCGGGCAGGGATGGGCAGGCTCCCAAAGGCTCATTCTCCAGGGCCTTGGGACCTCCTCCTCCCTGGGAGATGGCTACCCATGGCCTGACAGCCTGGTGGCCTGATCTGCTGTCACATCAAATCAGTTTTTTGGCCAAGGAATCGAATGTCCCTATGCTTGGTGCTGTGGGTGACCCAGGGAGCTGGGGTCTTTCTACAACCCTGGAAGAGGGGTGGTATGAGCCCCTGCCTGCAGATGTGGGAGCTGGGGCTCAGAGAGGCCAAGACCTTGCCCAAGGTCACCTCTGTCGGAATCTGACCACACGAGTTCATCCGCATTTCATGGGGCAGAAGGCCTGGGGGCACACAATGGAGGGACAGCCAGGACCAGGGGCCCAGCCGGGCTGTGGCGGTGGGGTCCTCGGAGCTGGAGGACTCGAGGGGCAGAGGGAAACCGGCAAAGGGCAGCAAAGGTTGGCAATTCTGCACCCCTCCTAGGCAGGCAGTGGCCCAGGGACAATGCCAGGAGATGGGGCAGCGCCGGGCAGCCCAGGACAGGGGTGCACCCACCCCAAGCCCTGCAGAAAGTGCCGGTAGACCCCCAGCCCCGGAGGCAGGAGAGCCCTAGATGACTCCATGGGCAGCAACTCAGACGCAGCACACAGGGGAGGGCGGCTCCTTGGGTGAGCAGAAGGGCGCTGCCACCACCAAGGCCCCTGGGACGGGGCGAGGGGCAGGAGAAACCCAGAGAAATGCTATGGGGCGGACCATGGAGAGAGACTCCCAGTGCTCACCCCGGAGGGTCCCCCATCCCCACAGAAAGCTCTAGGCCATTTTTATTACACAGGAAATGAGCCGCAGAGGTGAGTGGACAGACAGGTCTGGGAGGGGCCAGGGAGGTGGCAGTCCTGCTCCAGGGCCACTGCAGGGTGTCACACCCGCCAGGGTCACCTGGGCCACCCTCCCAGGCCTGCAGAAGCTCACCCAAAGCGAGCGGCTGCCGGCTTGCCATGATGCTATGAGGAGGCAATAAAAGTCAAATGAATTTTTAGATAAAAAGGCATAAAAATCATGCTTAAAGATATAAATAAAATCCCTGGAGCTCAGCTTTATTGTTTTGGGGGATCCAGGATTAATAAATTAGTGGGCATAAAATGGAATGGAAGCTAAAAATTGATAATGAGGTAAATTTAGATTTAGAGAGGAAGCTGATCCAGGCCATGAATCTGCAGTCTCAGAAGAAGGACCAGCCGGAAGGGCAGCAGGCTCGCTCTCTGAGGTCTCGAGGGGGCTGTTGCCCCAGAGACTGAGGGGAGGAGCTTCGGCCAGGGGTCCAGTCCACGTGGTTTTCTGCCCCTGAGCCGCTCAGCCTGGTCTACCTGGGCTCCTCCCCATCTCCCCTCCCCAGCGCCACCAGACTGCCTTGGGGAACCAGGCTACCCGGTCGCTTCCCCTCTCAGAACTCTCTCCCGGCACCTGGTCCTCCAGGGCCCCGGCGAGGGTGTGTGCCAGGCAGCCCCACGCCTCTCCTCCGGCCGTGTATGTGTGTATGTACCGCGCCCATCTGGTTACCTCCCCACCTCAGGTTCTCATTCCCCCAGCCCTGTTCAAACTGTCTGCGCTGTGTCTACCTCAATAACTCCCTAAAGGTACTGGGCATAAAGAATAAATACTGTAAATAACACAAAACTTCCTTTTTCTTGAAGTCAAAGTGTATTTGCTGAGACCTATCTCCTGGAGCCTTGCCAAGTGGCTGGAACTGATCTTGAAGTGGTTCACGCTGATCGTGGACCCCCACCCTGCACCCCCCCCCCCACACAGGCAGTTCCTGAGCACGCCCCCCCCAGGCATATTAGGCAGCCAGCACTGAGGACTCCAGGAGGGAGGTGTGGCCCCATGTCACTTTTGGCACGGAGTCCCCATGCCCCATCGCATCTTAGCAGGGCTTGCCACACTGGAGCCGAAGAGACTCTCCAGTCTCTGGGGATAATAACGGGGAGACGCTGAGTCTCCAGGGAGGCCAGGGGCTGTGTCCTGTGGGGCTGGGGGTTGTGGGTGCATATTCCATGTAGCTGGCTCTTGTCCTTACTCATCCCTGTGTCTTGGTCCCCTGTTCCCAGTTGGAAAAGGGACTTAGGGGATTTGGATAACACCAGGAGCCAGTCCCAAAGCCCCCAGAGGCCAGAGGCAAATTCTGCCCCCGAACCCAGCCCACCCTGCCGTGCGTGGGAGGCCTGGGGTGCTGGCGTTTCTGGCTGTAATTACTGCTTCCCTCCAGAGCCGCTACAACCCAGCCATCAGCACCGCCCCGTCCGGGCCCCGGTGATGCCGTCCAGGTACTCAGAGCACACTCCCACACACGCAGCTGCGTGCAGCAGGGGAGTCCGGGAAAGGAAGCGTTGCTCAAAACAGGCGACGGGGTTTTGTTTATTAAGAAGGTGGAGGGAACTCCGGGACCGAGTCTGTGGCTGTGTTAATGTGAAGCTGGGCTCCCTGCCAAGACATTAAGCGGAATCGAATTCCTGAAACCAGCTTTAATCAGCAGATTTTTAAGGTTAGAATTACTCTCTCCTCTCGAAGCCTTGCCAAGGTTAATTCGGGCCCGAGCATGCAGAATTAATGGGCTGGACAGAGGGAGTCGGCCTTTTTCTGGGTTTTTCTCAAGTTCACAAAAACATCCCTATGAAAGAGACAGGGCAGCAGGGCAGAGCTTGCCCGTGGAGGAAACACCCAGAATCAGGCAGCCGATCTGGGGCCCACGTCAGAATCGCGCCCAAGGGCTGGCTCTGGCCAAAGACAGATGACAGGGTGGGCGGCAAGTCTGGGAGCCTTCGGGGCCTTCAGAACACACCCTGTGTGGGGGGTGCTTGGCCACGCCCTCTCTCTAGAAATGAGTAAATGTGCTGAAAACACCTGCGGACAACCCCTCTGAGCTTCCACGGCCCTGGTGGGCATTGGGTAGGGGTGTGAACCTTGGCTAAGTCACTCAGCCTCCCAGGGCCTCTATTTCCTCATCTGCAGAATGGAATAATAGCCATGCTGCTGATGGCGACAGCGACGTGTACATGATAACCGCTTCACAGGGAGGTACCTGTGGTTTACCAGCAAGAAGGGCTGGCACTGGGGGTGGGGGTGGCCGTGTGACCTTGGACAAGAGGCCCTCCTTTGAACAAAGGGCTACAAAGGGCTTTGAATGCTGGCCCTCGTGGGAGGAGTGAAGGAAAAGGACCATCCTCAAGGGCCTGTGTCCTCAGGCCCGGCATGCTGGAGCTTCTTCTTGGCTGCTGTCCAGGCCTGGGCACCCCTGCAGGAGAGTTGAATGGGGGACAGGGGCCCCTCTCCGCCCTTCCCGATCTGACCCTTGTCTTTTCTGGGGGGACCGACATGGGTGTTGGAGCCAGACCTGGGCTGGAAACACACCCGCACTTCTCACAGCACCACTGACCAGGACTCAGGCTCTGACTCTCAGCAGCCCTGTCGGGAGAAGGCAGTGAGTGGGTGCTGACCCGGATGCTGTAGGCCCGCTGCACTGTGTGACAGCGTGTTTCCGTGACTGGCACGCAGGAGGCCTTCAATCAACAGAGGCTTCCTCAGTTTCCCCAGATGCATCCTCCTCCTGGAGTCTGAGGATGGTGTTCCACAGGGACACCATGTCGCCTGTCCCTACCCTGTGATCACAGCTCTATGACTCAACTGCCCCCAGGCAGACAGCTTGGGGTGGCTGCCAGGACAGGCCTGGGCTCAGGCTGTGTGTATGTGTTGGGGGCCATGACTGTCCTTTCTCTGCAGCTTTGTCAAAGCCCCAGGGCTTGTTATAAAATAAGCACCACGCAGGTGGACCGGGAACCGGCCAACACGCAGGTGGGGTGGAAGGGTCAGAGATCCCTCTGGGACCAGGGGCCGTGCTCCCTGTCCTTCACCGAATGAGCCAGAGACCCTCCTCTTGGAAAGAAAATCAGATTCTCCTGAACTCTGTTCAGTTCCCCCCCCAAAGTTCCCGACTTTCCTCAGGACCAACCAGACTGAGCCAACCCCATCCCTGGCCCTGGCCTGACTGGGTTGTCAGGGGCCAGTGCAGAGAGGGGAGGAAGCCTAGGGGCAAAGACCAGGCAGCAGCTCCCAGGTGACAGGGAATCCCCTGCCTACCTCCCTCCGGAGACAGAGGCGAAGGCCAGTATGGCCAGTCTGCTGACCAGACCACGCCTTGCACATCTGGGGTCTCCAGGGTGCCACCTGTCCAACACCGGCCCTCCAGGGCACGGCTCTGAAATGCAGCCCACCAAACCCTCCTCTCACCTCTCTCCCCCACTGTGAGCTCCCCTCCTATGAGTCCCCTCACTCCACCTGCCCCACCAGGACCCCTGCCTGAGCCCTCTCCACCTTGCCCTCCCCCAGGAACGCCAGCGAGGACTGCAGTTCGAAGGCGAGAATCTGCTCCCACCCCTCCCACTGTCAATCCCATCAGGGGTCCATTCCCTGCCTCGCAGGACCAAGTGCAAACCGCACTCCCCACCAAGTGGCCGGGCTCCCACTCGGTCTCC
Organism: Sturnira hondurensis; assembly: GCF_014824575.4. Lineage (NCBI taxonomy): Eukaryota > Metazoa > Chordata > Mammalia > Chiroptera > Phyllostomidae > Sturnira > Sturnira hondurensis. The sequence continues at coordinate 1,040,392 of NW_028086562.1, forward strand.
CCTTGTTCCCCAACGACACGACCCCCACCCCACATCTAGTCCTGTGAGCGGGGCTCGCCCTCTCTGTGCCCGGAGCCCAGCAGTGCTACCAGCCGGAAAGCTACTCAGAAATCACCTGTGGACGTCACAGAGCAACTGCAGCCTGACCTTCAAAATGCTGAACACAGAACCACCACATGGCCTCGCAATTCCCAAAGAGTTACAAGCAGGTACGCCACCTTGGCCGGGGGCGCAGCCGATTAGAGCTTCATCCTGATACAACGAGGTCACGGGGTCCATCCCAGTCAGAGCACACACGAGCACCAGCCAACGAGCGCACGGACCAGCGGAACAGCAAATCGACACTCCTCTCTCTCCCCCTTTGCCCCTCCCTCCCCTTCCTGTCCCTTCCTCTCTCTCTCTCTCTCTAAATCAATCAATCAATCAATCAGTATACATTTAAAAGCAGGCACTCCAGCGAGCAGTGCACACTCCTGTTCTCAGCGGCTCTCTGCACAGAAGGTGGAGACGACCCACGTGCGCGTTGGCCACGGGGTGGACGGGGCGCGGCCCAGCCGCACAGTGGAACACTGCTCTGCCATAAACAGGACTGAGGTGCTCACAGACGCTAGGGCTTGAATGGACCTTGGAAACTGTATGTCCCACGAAAAGCCAGACCCAAAGGTCGCGTGTTGTAGGGTCCCTGCCCTCCGAAAGACCCGGAGTGTCAGACAGAAGAGGCCCGGGCACTGGTGGAGAGCCCAGAGGGCGGCGACCCTGGTGGTCCCGGGTCTCCTTCGGGGGGGGGGGGCGGGGGACACAATGGTTTGACAGCAAAGGGGATGGTTGCACAGCCCCGTGAATGTACTAGATGCCTCTGAACTGTTCTCTTTCAAATGGCTTACTTTATGTTACGTGAACCTCACCTCAACCGATAAAACAAGACAAAACCGAGGCCCAGGCAGAGACAAGGAATAAGAGCCCCCTGCACCTGGCCCCTGGAGAAGCTGCCTCAGCTTCAGGAACCCGTGAGGATGCAGGAGGGGGGCCACATGCGAGTCCACGGCCCAGTGGACACACACTGACTGAGTGTTATGTGCTGAGCCCTTGAAGTCACCAGGGATTTGCTGGGGAATGAGGAAGTCAACCCTGCTGCCCGGAGCTTACTCCTCGGGGCAGGGGATGGCCCACCCTCTGGTTTCCTGTCTAGCTGGCCCCCTGCCCAAATCTCGGCCCTGAAGCAGGAGCTTCGCTGCCTCTCAGCATCCCCTCTCCACCCACTAAGGGTCTTGTCGTTATAGTGAGACTGGCCACTCCTCATGGGTGTGGGCTTGATCTTGAACTTCCCCTCTGCTGACCCACCTCCTGACCCCTGTGCCACCAGGCAGGAAAGCAGGACTGCCAAACAGCACTTCCGCAGGAGCCTGCACGTGGAAGAGGGAAGGCACAGTGGCTTCCCGCACCATGAAGAGCTTCTCAGGGAGGTCGGGCTTCATTTCTGCCTACATCTCCCCAGTCTTGACACTGAGTGTCAAGGACCAAAGGAGGAAACGTCACTCGGGAGAGTAGAAGCCCCCGGGTCTCGGTGGCCCTGGGGCAGAGTAGAGCGCTTCTCGGTCAGAGCCGGTGGCGGGTGCAGCCAGCTGGGCTGCTCCGCGAGACCCGGAGCTCTGCAAGTGCGCCCCCCAAACCCACCCCTGGGGTTCTCAGAGGCACAGTGTGGATGAGCAGGGATGGCACGGGGCATTTCCCTGGAATGGGGACTGGTTGGACACACGGCAGGGACAGGCAGGACCAGGAGCCTACCCACAGTGTGTGTGTGTGTTGGGGGAGGGATCTCGGGGCTCAGCAACGGGTGCTGAAGTGTACTAGCTGACCCTACATCCATTAAAGCTGGGCCTGCCTGGGCCTCTGCAGTTACACCTGTTTCTCCCTGGCCAGCACACACCTTCGACAGCCTCCCTGGGGAAATGACAGATTGTCCTACAGCCTCCCGGAGCACAGCCTCTGGGGCGGGGGAGGGGAGGGCAGACAGCAGGCTGCATCCTTAATGGGGAGATCAGGCACCCCGAATTTAGCTGCTTCCTCTGGGCCCCAGGAGAGGGGCCCTCGTTCTTGGCCCTGCGTTTTCTCTGCCTTGTGACAGATCAGCAGGTTCTGGGAAGAGAGAATGCCATATTCTGATGTGTGTAATGACATGCAGGCCACATGCGGTACAAACTTCCTGGGTGTATAAAATGGGAAAGAAACAGGTTTTCTGTCGCCTGCAACTATTTGGCAGCATTAAAATATGACTCGTTGGAATCCAATATGCTGCTACTCTGCACGGGGCGGTGTTGAATCTCGCAGGCAGGGTGAAGTGCCGGGGTGGGCAGCCCGGGGCACATGGATAATTCAGTCCCACCTGTCTCCAGTTCGGCATCTGTGCTGCTTATGAGGCGGCACCCGCGGTGTCTCTCCCTCCCCACCGCCTCCTCCACCCGAGGTGGGCGGAGGTCCTGGGCCCTGCTTCCCTGTCACTGCTGCTAAAAGAAATCTCGTGACTCCACACTTGCTGAGTTCGGCTTGGCTACCCGGGTCATGCCCTGAGAGACCAGGTTCTATCCCAGCACATGGTCCTTTCTCCAGGACATGGAGGCTCAAGGACATTCCAGATTCACAAATGCATCAGATTTTGTGCCTTCTGGCCTGTCAGCCCAGAGAGGTAGAGGGGGTCCGCTAGTCCTGTGGCCTTCTCCACACCTCTGGGTCTGCCCTGGAAGGAGAAGGGGCTGGGGGGGAGACCTGGGTGTGTCGCCCAGACCCCGGACTCTACAAACACCAGGGCTGGCTCCAGGGGGGAGGGAGGGGAGGTGGAGGCCTGCTCACCTGCTGGGGGGCTCCGTGACATGGGTGACAGGGGTGGACTTTACTGAGAGCATGGGCTCTGGGGTCAGAGCAAACCTGCATTCACAGCGCCTGTGACCTCGGGCAACTAGCAAAGCTTCTCTGGGCCCCCGAGTAAGTGCCTCACCCTCCTGTGGCTGTGAGTGCTGCCCCGGGACCCTGACGGCCATCCCTCAGGCCACCAACCTGCCTCCGGGAGGCAGGAGATCACAGGGATCCTGCCCTCTGAGTGCTGCATTTGGGCTGGGGGACCCTCTCCCCACTGCAAAGCTCCCCCAGACCTCTCAGGATGGCAGAGAACTCGGGGCTCAGCCATGGGTACTTAAGTCTAGCAGCCGCTCCTACAACCATTAAAGCCGAGAACACTGACGCTAGCTGTGTGACCCGGGTGTCACTTCATCTTCTAAGTCTCAGTCACCAGTCAACAAGCCTGCGGTCACCCAGACCCCTCACCATAGCGTGGCCTCCTCTGTGAGCGGAGTTCCCTGAGCCCAAGGGAGCCGAGCCCCACACAGCTTCCCACCCTGTCTGAGCCTCTGTGCAGCCTTTGTCATCCAACATTGTTATATTTACCTAAGGATCTGGTAGGAAGCAATTTTTGAGATGATGAATATTTAATACAATATTTAAATATTTAATAGGAACTTTTCCCAACCCTGACTCAATAATCCACGTCACGGGGAGAGGAAAATGGAGATTGTGTTTTAACATTCTTACTTCCTCTGGTTCCTTCAATGTTTGCTGGTCTTTTTTTTTCTTCCTGTGGCAGAGTTTTAATTATACTTAATATTCTAAGAAATGCTTTTCTCATTAAAACTTAACCATCACTGATAACAAGGTGATCAGGGGGCTGAAGGTGCATTGAGGAGGAGAATGTTTGGAGTGGAAAGGGCCCTAGCCTGACCCTTCCGCCTTCCAGATGAGGAAAAGGAGGGTCCCTGTGGCCATGGCCTCTGGGGGCGGGGCAGGCCTCTGTGGACATGCCCAGGCTCTGGTCCCTGGGGTGCCCAGAGCTCCGTTCCCAACACCATCCTGACTCCTGAGTATTTGCACAAATCCAGGCCCAGCCCCCACCCACCAGGGCTGACCTCGGGGGACAGCCCAGCCTCCGTCCCTCCTGGCCACTTGGAGCAGCAGCAAATTGAGATTTTCATCACTTAGGAGGTGACCTCAGACCTTCCTGGAAGACTTGAGAAATTCAGGCCCAGTGCAAGTCTCTTGTAAAGTGAGGGTGGGTGACCGGAGGCCGGACCCCTGTCGAGGGCCAAGCCCTTGCCTGTGCTGAGCGCTGCACCTTCTCCTGGCTTCCACCGATTCAGGCAGCCTTGTGCCTCCCAGTCAGGGCTCAGTAAGTCCTCCAACCCTGTGAGGAGCCTTGGGACAGCCCCACTCCCTACTGGCAGGGCCTCTTCCCCATCCGGCGTCACCTCGAGCAGCTCCGCTCTGGTCAGGCGCTCAGCCCTCCAGGCCGCCCCACACAGCTCACAGCCCCCTGGGGGGACCCGGGCCTCATTCTACTGACCACGCTGCAGACCCAGCTGTGACCACAGCTCCCACGGGCTTACCCTTCGTCACCAACTCCACCACCACCTGTGGGACCTTCCCACGGTATGCAGCACACAGTGGGCCCTCAGAAGCTGCTTGTGTCCCTCTCCAGTGCCGGGGCAAAGGTTATCCTTGGGCAGGGCACCTGGGTGCAGCTCCAGGCCACACTGCACAGGAAGGGTATGATGGGTGAAGAGCTGGTATGTTCGGGGTGCTCACTCTCTTAATAAGGGGCCTTTAACTGTCCAGCAGAACAGTGGAAGAGACCAACCAGCGAGGAGAGGGGGTTTTACTGTCACTGACCACTGGTGGGCATCCTCCACGGGAGGGAGTCAGCTTCTCCCTGCCCCACCGCACCCCCAGACTCCTGCTGTCTCTTCCCAGGGGCCTGAAAGACGAGACTGCTGACTGTCCACAGTGTGTGAGCCCAGCCGGCTGGGGAATGATGTTTCCAGTTCTTGCATCCAAGCACAGAATAGGCAGCAGGCGAGGCCTCCTCCGGGCCTGCGTAGCCAGGGCCCCTGCAGCAGCTCGGCTCCCTGGAGACCCTGAACAGGAGGCCAGGAGGTCAAAATGGGTGGAAAAGGGCACAGGGACCTGAGGGGCAGGGCTGGTTTGCGTGTGCCCACCCCCTGCCTCGCACCTTGTCCTCCCCTCTCCCCAGCCACCTCATCTCCTACAAACCCAGCACTGGCACCCCCAGCCAGAAAGCCATGCAGCTGCCCTGGGGTTCCTCCACTGATGTGACCCTCAGTCCCTGCCACTGCCTATGTCTTTCCCTGTCTCCTGTCTCACTCGAGGCTGCTGGAAGACAGGACCATGCTCCCAGAGCCTTCGAAGGGCACATGCCAAGCAGGAGCTCACTAAATGCCTGGACCTGAGGTGGTCCAGGTCCTGACACCCAGAAGATGTGACCTGGAGGCCTGGGGCTGGGCATTCCTGCCCTGCCTGCTCTCTTTGGCCCGCCCGTGGTCGCTATGAGGCTTCCAGAGCCACCTTGACTCAGCATCCAAGAACTCAGCAAGCGTGGGCGAGGCTGGCCATGTGCCAGGCCCCACGCCAGGCCCCATACCGGGTCTGAGGATGCATGGGACCAGAGTGGCCCTGGGCCCTGCCTCCAGTGGCCTCCAGCCCACGGGTGCAGGGAGCAGGCGTCCGGCAGACCATCATGCACGTGGAGGAGTCGCACCTGTGACTGGGTCACACAAGAGGCCTCAGTGCTCCATACGGCTGCCCTGGGCCTTTGACCTGGACAGGGAAGCAGTACACGAGGGCGTCAAGGAGTCAGGGAGGGTGCCACCGGGGGTGTGGGAGGCAGAAACACTGGTGGGAAGAGGTGTGCGAAGACCAGGGACTGAGGGGACAACAGGTGTCTGGGGCCGGAAGGTCCAGAGAGGACGTGGTGCCTGGGCGGGCGGGGGAGGGGCAGGCCCGCTGCAGGGGGGTGGGGCGGAGCCCCTCCCACTCCCCAGGTGGCTGCTGACTGGGGAAACCCAGACCTCAGCTTGGCCAGAAGCCCCAAGGGACCGGGCTGTGGTGTCAACCTCCGGGCCCCTCCCTACTCATGGTGTCCAGCCACCCTGGCCTCCTGACGGCTGCCCTCCGCGCCCTGCTCCTTCCTGGGTCAGCGCCCCCATGCCTTCCACTCCTTTTGCTCCTTCTGGAATGGTCTCTCGCCCTCTCTCCACCTGCCGCTCTCACGGTCGGCCCTGGCTTCCCTAAGAGCTCCTTCCTCAGGAAAGTCCCCTGGCGCCTGAGGAGGCCAGGCCCCTCAGTGAACACCCCTCCCTCACGCCTGTGTTCTTCACGGCCCCCACCTCTGTGGCGAGAGGTACAGGAGGGCCTGTGTCCGATGTCAGCTCTGCATGAGCACACCAGCTCCGTGAGGGCAGGGACTGCCCATCTCTCTAAACACCAGGCCAGCATGGACCTCATCTAATCAGCCACCTGACCGGGGTGCCAGGACCACCCACGTCTGACCAGCATGGGTGCAGCAGCCCGGGAGGCCGCGGTCCTCAGCCACCGCGAATGAGCCCCATGTGGGGGCAGGCCCAGCACCCAGGGGTGGACCGACTCCCAGGAGCGAGTATTCTGTTCTGACGCCCGGTCCCTTCAGCGTCTCGCCCCTCCGGAAGCTGCCGCCCCGCCCCCCGGAGCACAGCCCGGCATGGGTACGCACGCCTGCGCCTCTGCGCCCTGTCTTCCCTACGCTGGGGACACTGGAACCTCCGCCTCGTTTGTCTTCGGGGAAGCTCTGTCCCCAGGCTGTCTCCCTCTAAAGCCCCTGGGAAGCGGGCGCCTGCTTGGGATTCAGGCCGTGACTTCGATCTGCCAACACGTCTGCCTCCTCTATCTGCCATCTCTTATTTATAATCCCGTTCAGATTAATGAAGGACAGGAGTTCTCATCACAGGAAATTTGATTAATCAATTTAAGTGCTTAATCACCACAGCCTGGGTGAGCACTGAACATAACGGATCTCGCTTTGATGTGGATGGGTTCCAGAAACAACAGAGCAGAAACCGGGGAGTCAGCGCTTCTCCATGGAAACACAAGGGGGGGGTGGTGCTGGGGGGGCCTGGGGGCCCCCGAGCCATTGATGGGGCCCTTGAGAGGGGACTGCTGGCTGATGTGGGCATGGGGCAGCCCTCTGAAACTTCTAGAATTGGGGTGTCCCCCGGGGTCTACCCTTTGGCCGGGCGATGGCGTGGGTGGCAGACAGCACCCGCTGTTTAGGAGAAGGGAGAAGCATGCATGACTGGGCCACCGTGCTGCACCCCGGGACCCCGCCAGCATCTAAGGGACTTACTGCCCGGCTGCTGAGCAAGGCCAGAGTGCGGGGCCGCTTCCACCCGCTGCCCCTCAGCCACGCCCAGTCCCACCTCCAGGCCTCACTTCAGGTGCCTTGAGCTCCTCGCCTCTTAGCTCTTTTCTGCGCCACCAGAGACGGGGCTCTGTGAGGACCGTTGCCCTCGGGGTGGCCCAGCTGGCGCTGCCCGTGGCACTAGCCGATTTTCCCTCTCACACCCAGGCGACACAGGTGCCCACCAGAGCTCTTCCAGGGGGCCTGCGGGGTGCATGCCCCCGGGGGAGCAGGCCAGGGCGCACATGTGGGGAGTGGCTTTATTTCGGAAATGCAGAAAGGACCGACTATCTCAAATTACCGATGACAGAAATAAAAAACGACGACAGACAGTCTTGGCTGGTAGGGAAACTGAGGCGCCCTAGAAGACGGGCACCCACACGGTGGGCTGGGCGGGGCCCACTGGGCAGGTTCCCTTTGTTTGTCCAAAGGGGATGTGAGGTAGAAATGAGGATGGAGAACCTGGCAGCAACGGGGTTAGTAAAACCAGCCGGAATCAGCTTTCCAAGCCCCCTGGGGGGGGGCGGGGCAGAGGAAGAGGGTGAAGCTGCCACTCGCTGGACACCCACGGAGCAACTACTGTGCATGGACTCGCATTTACTACCTATTTTAAGCCCTAGTAGCTTCATTAAACAACTTTACCCACTTCCCTTGTGCACATGAGGAAGTGAGGTGCAGAGAGGTGGTGTCACCTGCCCCGATCCATGGGAAGGGGGCAAGAGGGGGCTGCAGTCAGGCAGGCTTGGAGCGCCCAGCGCGTGGACCGGACACTGCCCTGCGGGGCACCGGGCTGGGACGGCACCTCCCCCTGCCACCCTCTTGAAGGAAAACAAACATCCACCACTGACAAGCTAAGCGTGTGTCTGATGCTGTTGTGGTTGCTGCTATACAGAGAAACACTAATTTTAGAAACAGATTATTTAAAAATATATGTGCACTCTGAACGGTGCCATCCATCAGGCACGAAAGACGCAGACTCAGAGAGCTCCAGGCCCCCCCACCCGCAAGGCCTGCTCCCTCAAGGCCAGATCGGCCCTGGCCACGCCCCCTTCCTGCCAAGGACACTGTGGCTCCGCCCCCAGGGGACTTTTGCTCCCCGACCTCTCTAGGCTGCAGCGAGGATGGAGAGGAGGCCAGGACTCCCTTTTGCGTTCTGGTCTGGAGCGTGGATGGTCAGGACTGTAGCCACATGGGCTGCCTGCTCCAGACCCCTGACAACCTGGGGGATGCAGCGCCAGGGCCTTGCACTGAAAACCTCCCTCCCCAGGTGGTGGGTGCAGAGAGCCTGCGGGCTGGGCCAGAACTCTGTTCTCAGTCGTGTGTTGAGGGCACTGATGATGAACCAAGTGCGTGTGGCACGTGTGGAGGTGCAGGTGTGGTCTCCGCCACCTGCTTTCCTGGGAGCTGCCTCCCTCCCTTGCTGAGACAGACCCGCAGGGACTCCACCAAACCTCCCTCACTGCACGTTCCCCAAGGCCAAGATTCTTGCCACGTACACCAAGCAGCGGGTATAGGTCAGGCCCCCCGTCTTTGCTCCTCCGAGCTGGACGCCCAGCTCTTCCTTCCCCAGTCTCACCCACACCAGGGACTCAAGGCCCCTGCGCCCTGGAGGTCTCCCACTCACGTTCCTGCCCATAATCACCATGGGCCAGGCGGTGTCTCATGTGAGGTTCTGGGCCTGGCAGCCCAGTCCAGGAGCAGGCTTCTGAATTCGGCAGGCTCTGCAGGACGGTTGGCCCATTTCTGCAAATCCCACACTGCCCTTCTCTCCAGAACCACGGCTAACGGCCCAGTGGGCTGCAGAGGGGACATCTCTGGTCCTGCTGCGTGCAGGCGGTGCCGAGTTCCTCCAGTGGCCCCAGGGGGGTCCTACACACGGTGCCCCTGGAAACCAGCCTTCCAGCCAGCGCTTCTCTGGTCCTGCAGATGGGGGAGCCACAGCACTGCCTAGGGCCTTACCCGCTTCCAGCAGCCTCCCCGCCTGTGGCATCCGCTCTCCTGCCTGGCCCCCTCTCACCAGCGTGGAGAGCTCCTGGGCCTGGGGGATGATGGGGGGGGGGGAGGATTTCCTCAATTGGTATTCATACCAGACTATGGCCTGAGCTGCCACAGAGCTGAGAATCTGCTGGATAAATAATGGGCTAAGAAGCCTAGAGCCTCCCTCTTCTGCTTGCAAATCGGGCTTGTCTGCTGTGGGTGCAGGTGGTGCGGCGCCTCCCGCCTCCTCCTCTCCTCCTGTGATACCTCTGCTGGGTGGGGAAGAACCTTCCCCAGGGCCCAACACAGCCAGGCTGAATGCCGTGGGCTCCGTGCCTCCTAGGTCCCACCGGAAGCCGAGTTTGCCAGGGGAGGGCCCTCCTTGTGGACCACCCCCACAGCTCACGGGTGAGCCCCAGGCCAATCCGACGTCCAGCAGCCTGCACCCTCCGCCAGGTGGGACCGCTGCAGGCAGTTTCCACTGCTGGCTGCTTCCCCTAGGGCTGAGGACTCCGTTCTCGGAAAACCAGAGGTTCTCCTTCAAAATAGGGGGGAGAGGCCAAGGGCCCAGCCAGGAGCCAGGGCAGGATGCGCGGGCAGAGGCCTGGGTGCCGAACAGCACTCTGAGGCTTGGCTTTCTAAGCCTTAGATTTCCAGGATTGTGGCCTGGGCTAATGCCTGACAGAGCAGGAGCTGTGGTGGCCTCTGAGCTTATCGGGGGCAGGGCAAGCCAATGTTGGAGAGGGTCCTGGAACACAGGGCAGGTCCAGGGGCATTTGGGGAAGGAAGGAATGAATGAATGAGTGAATGAACGAACAGACGGATAGACAGACGGTGCCTTCCTCCCAACTGCCCCCTGTGAGCGCTGTGCATGCGCCAGTATCTGCCCTTGGCCGAGATGCAGGAGGCAGGCGTCCCTACTGCAGTCCTTTGAAAGGGTCCGTTGCACTGCCACTGTGAGCTGATCCCCAGGGAAAGAGCAGAGATCTCTGCAGAGGCTCGAGCTGTGGAGGGCGGCCCTTCCTTTTCTGAGAACAAGTTTGGAAAGGAAAAGAGAGCAAGAGAGCTGAGCACAGGGACATTGGAGGCGGGGCTCCGGGGAAGGGGGTGGGGACCAAACAGAGAAGAGGCCCCAGGTGGACCCACGGCCCTCTCACAGACATCACACTCCCCCGGCACCACAGCCGTCCCGCCTAGGCTGAGGAGGGCAGGTGGCAGTTCTGTCTTTGGGGTTGAGAGCAGGGCCACCTGCTGTCTGGGGGCCACCGCATTCCCTTTCCATCACGACCCAGTGTCAACACAGACGAACCTGCCCAGCCTTTTAGCCACACCCACTCCCTCCCACCCCACCCCTTCCCTAACCTTGGCCCCATTTCTGGCAATTCCATCAAGGTCTAGGGATGCACCCACAGAGCTTGCAGCCTTTGGGACTGATGGTTTGTGCTCTGTAGCTCTCCAAGACTCACTCATGTGGCTGTGCGTACCAGGTTTGTTCCTTTTTTCCTCCATCCCTGAGTTCCCAGCGGCCCCTCCTGGCCACTGGCTTTGCAGGAACCACCCCCTCCTTGAGAAGAGGCACCTGGAGGGACCCTTCAGTAGGAAACTCCCAGGTGGTCCTTAGAGACCTCGCAGCGCAGGTGTGGCCCTGGGCAGGGGTGGGAATCACATAGGCCGATGGCTTCCAGAGCCCCCAGCTGTAAAAGTCCCATCTGCATGGATGCCAAGGAGAGAAAATGAGGTGTTGCAGAGCCCCCACCTGTCCAGAGGCAGGGGGTCCAGTGCTGGTTGCCTAAAGGGAGGCAGAGATGGGGGTAAGGTGAGGAGGTAGGTGGGACGGTTCTTTCCCCGCCCCTCCCTTCTTTCCTGACGCCTACAACCAGCCTGCTGGGACAGCTACAAGCCTCAGGATGGAGAGGCCTCTGTCAGCAACCTTCAGGGCAGGAACCAGGTGGCCTGGGGTCTAGTGCGAGCATGGGGACTGGGGGTACCAGGGGCTGGAGCACAGGGAGGCTGCCTCTTCCTTCTGGGGGGCCGATTTTCCCCAGGCTGGGGGCCTGTCAGGTGTGAAGACCCCTCTGGGGCAGGCCGTGGTTGGGAAGGGCTGACTGCCCGGCTGGCGCTGTCTCCCCGTGGGGCTTGGTCTCAGCATTTCTGGCAGAGAGTGAAATAAACAAGGACCTAAGTATTCTCCCAGGGAGGCTGAAGGACAGAGGCCCTGGGTGAAGACACCAGGAGGTGCAGGGTCACAGGGCACCTGAAATTTTTGTTCAGGTGCGTGGAACTCAGACAACAGACATTGCTGTGTCATGCAGAGGGGCCCGCCACCCCTCCCAGGACACCTGCCCTGGGCCCCTCCACTAAGGCCAGGGCCGAGGCGGAGCCACGGCTCCAGCCGCCACCCCTATCCTACCCAGCAGCGGGCACCCCAGGAGGTGTACTCGCCCAGGTGAGAGCCCACATTCATCTTTCCGGGAGGGCTCTGTGCACCCTGTCTCCCCCACTACTCCTGGGACATGCTCCTCCCACCCTGCAGGGCCAGTAGCTCACAGATCCTGGCTTCTCTACTTCCCGGCTCTGTGACCTCAGGGTGGTCCCTTTCTGGAAACTCCCTGGGCCTGTTTCTCCTCTACGGGAATGGGCATCGGTGCCCAGCTCCCGAGGTTGGGGGTTCGACAAGCGAGGGGAGACAGCCGTGGCACCTGCACAGGGCTGAGCGCCAGCGAAGGTCTGTGCTCCACCCTCCTCTCCAGCCCCCTCCGCTCCCCACAGGTCAGCTTGGCAAGGGCACCTCTGCGCTGCCCCTGAGGTAGGTCATACTCTGTAGAACTGAGAACTCGGGCTGCCTGTGCCTGGTTCAAGGCTCAGGTATTCCCCTGGCATCACCACTGCAAAGGGCCTGTGTGCCCACCACGCGCTGGGTGCTGTCCACTGCCACTGGAGGAGAGCCAGTGACCAGCACGCAGTGTCAGAGTCTGGAAAGACGCAGAGCACCCAGCCCACAGGGGCCCCAGACAGACACCTCGGGGTTCTGGGGGAGCAGCAGCTGGTGCAGGTGCAGGAGAAGATGCTTCTAGGGGCTCAGATACCAGGAAAGGCTGGCAGGCCTAGGTCTCAAAGATCAGGAGGGGCCTGGGCAGTCGGAGGGACAGGGGTGCCCTCTGTAAGGGTGCGGGGTCATAATTCTCCCCAAAGGTCCTGATGGGCAGATGGGCTGGGACCAGCTCGAGAGGCACCGGGGCAGGGGCAGCAGAGGCCCCCAGCTGGCCTAACTGCCCGGCGCCCACCCCAAAGTTGTGTCTGTCCAGGGAGAGCTGCTGCACGCCCGCCCCAACATCCCCCCGGGGTCTGCCCAGGCCACTGCAGGGACGGGCAGGGAGCTGGGCTCGGGCTGAAGGCTCCGTGGGAGCTGTGCTCCAGGTGGGACCTGGAGACCTGGATGCCCAGGTCTTCTGGGGCAGACTGTGACGGGCGTGGCCAGAGGCCATGGCCCTGGGCGCTCCACCTCCCGCTCCAGACCGAGCTTCCAGAGCAGGCTCCCCAGGGTGTGGCTGCTGGTCAGTCCTGAAGGAGGCAGCCCTGAGTCTCGGAGATGGTCCAGGGGGAGGGAACATGGAGTCGCTGGAATGGGTTGCCCTCACAAGGCCGAGATGGCCCCTGTGAGTCGGCAGAAAGCCGCTCTCCCTGAATAGCCACACAGTGTCCTGGGCTTCCACTAACTCATTGATCCACAGGCTTTCTCAGGCCCGAAGATCTCTTAGCTGTCACCACGGGGCTGGAGGGATTGTGAGCCAGAAAACCGTGCAGCATATTAAAGTCAGGCTGAAATACTGCCACAATACAGAGAAATATTTTATATTTATTCTCTTTTAGAAATTGTTATAAAGGGAATATAATGAGAATGTTGCAAACGAGCAGAATATTTTCTTCTAACCTGACAATAAAAATATGTCACAGGGATGCATGAAACTCTAATAGGAAACAGCTGATGGGCTCTGGCAGTGCAGGGTTTTGGCACAGATTTTACTCGCTACCTTTGCTGGCCCGGAAGGCGGAAATAGAGGCTTCTAGAACAGCCTTTCCTGTGGCTGAAGGCGCAGAGGACATGGGGGGAGGGCAGGGTGGTCAGGGAGCCTGATCGGGCCCTGGCGCTGGTCAGACGTCAGAGGCCTGCAAAGTCCTGACGGCGAGGGGCCTCAGCGAGCCCCCGAACGGCAGAGACATCACCACTACCCTGGCCCCATCACTCCCATCCTCATGGCCACCATCCTCCTCCTCGTCTCCATCCCCACGGGGCCGACAGTTTCCATCTGCTGAACACGTATAACGTGCTCTACACTGTGCTAAGGGCTTTACTTAAGTGATCACATTTCTACTTCACAATGACCATGTGAACTGCCCGGGTTTATCAACTGTCAAAAACAGCGTCGAACTGGCTTAGAACCTACCAAAGGCACACGCCCTGTAGCAGAGAGAGTGCAAACTGAAACTCGTTCTGGCTCCGAAGTCCTGATGATACTTGATTCGTACGGAACGAGAGCCTTTCGTGGGACCCGAGAGCACTCCGGCCAGCTAGTGGGTGGTGAGGAATCCCCTCCGAAAAGCCTCTGTGCTGGGTGTGCATAAGCCTATGTCTTAAGCCTTCATGGCCAGCAGACCCTAGGCCAGTGTCCGGGCTAATGAGGGAACCAGACGTGTGGAGGCTGTGCAACGTGAGACACAGAATGGAGGTGTCTTGATTCGGCACACAATGGAGCAGTGGGGGGGTGCCTCTAGGGGAGAGAGAGCCCTTGAACATGGCTTTGAAGGACTGGTAGAAATTCACCAGGTGGATGGGAAGGGAGGAGTCATCCCCATGGAGAGGGCACTGTGGGAAAGCAGAGAAGGAGCCCAGAGCTCCTAGGGGCTTAGAACAGGACGCCCAGGAGGCTGCTGGGGGAGACCCTGGAGGGAAATGAGGCTGGGCCCCTGCTGTGGAGGAGGTTTGGACTGGACTCCGTGTGCCTTTGAGAGCCCCCCAGGGCCGCTGAGCAGGGTGGGGGACCGGCAAGGCCTAGAGACAGCACACACACTCCTGTCTTCGCCCTCCTTCTGCGTCGCCACACAAAGATTCTTTAATACAACAAATATGGCGTGCCTACTCAGGCTGGGTGCAGTTTGGTGTGCAGCCATTGGGAGGTGAGGGAGCCAGACAGGGTCCCGCCCTCTGGGGGCCCACCTTCCAGCACACAGAGACAACATTCCCAGGCCAGGCTGCCCTGACCCCGGACGGGGTCCTGTTCATCTGTCCTCAGCAGCAGCAAAGTCCCCATGACTCCCCAGGGTCTGATGGGTGCCAGTGGCCTCCCTGCCCCCACCCTCCTCTCAACAGCACATCTACAAGCCAGAACCTTCCAGAGACAGTATTTTCTGCAGCTGCCCACTCTGGTGTTGGCTGTTCTGGGTCCACAGTGAGGGGAAGGGGAGCCTGTGTGGGGGAGTGGGGGGTGGGCAGCAGCAATGCCCCTCTGCTCTGCTTTGGGCCCTTTCTCTAGGTCCTAGTCCATCTCCATAATGCCGGAGGAGGACAGATGCAAAAGGAAGGATGAGCCTCAAGGGGCCTGGAGAATATTCTGGAACCCTGAGCTAATTGTACCGCAGGGCTGATGCTGGAGAACACCCACTGTCCAAGGGGCCAACCAGCCAGCAGCAACTGGCCCTCCCCCAGGGGCTGTGCTGGGATTGTAACTCTTCTCCGGGCTCAGGAATGTGTGCACAGGGCAGGAGGGGCCGTCCTGGGGGAAGACTTTCTCAAATTGACATTCCATTTCCCATTACTAAAAATATATCTGAAGCCAAGCCACTCAGGATTATAAAAGAGATGCGAGATTGAACATCAAATACGTATGTACTCAACGCTGGGAAGGATGTGACCTTCAAAACTTCGTTTCGATGAATTCCCAAATAAAATACTATTTATATAGCTTAAAGCAAATTATTGTGTAGCCCAGTACTAAATCTTCATGTTCCAATTTAGACTCGGCTCTGGGAGCCAGCCCGACAGTCGAGAGGGGCGGTGGGGAGTGGGGATGGGGGTGGGGAGAGGGGGGGAGGAGGTCTTTCTGAACCCACTGCTGTAGAAATACTGAGTTCGGGTCGTTCACAATCAGCTTATAAATACTGCATTCGTGTCCCTCGACCCTGAGCAGCTGCGTGTTAATCTCTGAAGATTAGTGACTCCCTGTGCAGGAATTCACAATGCGCACTGAGGAAGAGAGCGTTCCTGACATTTGTGGGCCACTTAGAAAGCAGCCAAAAGGGCGACATCATCCCGGGATGAATTTTTTATCAAAGGTAGCTAAGCTCATTTTCAGGATTTTAAAAAACAGCCCTTCTTAGCTTGGTCACCCCGTCCCCCACCTGCTGGCACCTGACGCATCCCTGGGAAGGCGGATGCCACCTCCTCTAATCAGTGCTCTGCTTCCGGAAGGCCCATGGGGGACACCTTCGGGGGGGGACACCTAAGAGTGTAGAGTAAGGAAATGCGATTTTAACGCGCCACCACTGAGAAAAAAAGCCCTCAGCGGTGTCTTGGTGAATTACTAAAAATGCAGGCCAGATTTAAGGAGCAAGTTTAACCCTGGCCTGCGTCCCAAGAGGACACTTGTGTGGGTCTTCCCACCTCTGGCTTCCCAGCTTTCCAACAGGCCTTGTTTATAAGTCATATGCAAGTGAACCCACAGAACCTAAGCACAGGAATGATCCAGTTCTGAGCTCCCGTGCCCGAATCCCAGACTCCGCCCCCTCAAACAGGGCGGGTGGAGGAGCCCGCTCTTCCCTCTGCTGCTTTTTGGCAGCGTCATCACAGCCCCCAATTACAGAAGCTCTGACCACGCTGATTAATTATGCATTTGCCAAACCTTGAAGCGCTCAGTGAAGTTAATCTCTGAAATGTTCTCTGTGCAGCTCGGGCCTTCCCCGGCCCACCCAGGGCCCCTGCTTTATACAATGACTGCTATCCTTCGAGTGCATGGCCTTGCTTAGCAGGTTGTGGGCTGCAAGCCGGAGACCCCAGGTCGGCAACTCCTGCTGGTCTCTGGCAGCACCAGGACCAGGGTCAACAGCCAATGATGCTGCCCCCACTGTCCTGTCCCTCCCTGGCCTCAGGCCCCCACCAGGCGGAACTGAGTGGGCAGAGAAATGTCTTTTAGGATTTCCTGAGCTTCGGGCTGTGCAACTGTCTCTGGCCCCTGTGCACGTGGACAGAGCAAGGCCTGCAGGAGGTGCTGTCACCTTTGTCAACTTTTCAATGACAGGTCCGGAAGAGAATCCACTGTGCGCACTCAGGGAGGACCAAGAGTCCGCCTGGCGAGTGAAGGTGAAGAGGCGCAGAACGCCTTCCCTTCCCACCCCCACGACCCTTTCCTCCCGTTCCTACTCTAGTTTATTTCTCGCAGTACTTTCTCCACCTGACATGCTAAGGTGGATTTGCCCAATGAAAGAATGAATGAACAAAAGAAAGAAAAAAGGAGTCCACACGAAATCCTGGTGGCCTAAACCCTGGCTGTAGAAAGCCCCAACCCTGGTCTCAAACAACAGCCTATGAGCCAGGCAAGGAAGGCAGGGGCCCGTGTTACAGATTAGGAAACCGAGGCAGCGAGATGGAAGAGTCTGGCCACCGTGGGGCTCAAGTTAGGTGACAAAAGCTGGGTATAAAAGCACAGTCCCATGTCCCTAAGAACCGCAGGTGCAGAGGGAGGGAAGTGCCCCCGTGTTAACGGCCGGTCAGCCCCAGGGAGCCCCGTGCGCCCAGTTTCCGTTTTCTCAGCTGCACTCGTGGGTGGTTTTGGACAAAGCACATCTGGCGGGGGTGGGTGGGGGGTTTAGCGCCCCCGCCTGGCACTGGCTCTCAATCCACAGGCAGGTTTGGTCTCCCCCCCCCCCCCCGCCCCCTCCCGCCGCCAACGCGGGGCTCTTTCTCCTGAGACCCTGCCTAACTCACGCTGTGTTTTCATTAGCCTTGTTGGTAGTAATTGGCTTCCGATCAAGATTAATAGAGAAAATATTTTCCAAACACTTAAACATGCACTTCCATTAATCTATGTTCTGAAAATTAATCTTGGAGGGCAACCTGTGAAAAGTGTTAATTGCAGTTTCAGACACAAATCCATGGAAAGCCTGAAGAGGGCCATGCACAGCCACCGGCCAGCCCCTGGGAGCCACAGGGAGTGTCTGTCTGCGGCCTGGCTCCTGTGGACGCAGGGCCCTGGGTCCACGTGGAGGCTGCAGGGGCTGCAGGCAGCGTGGCAGCTGGCACCACGGGCTGTGAGCTGCCTGGCCTGGGTCCCACCCTCTCCAGCCCCCACCTTCCTTGCCTATAAGAGAGGGCTATTAAAACACTTACTTTTAAATGTTTAATATTTTTAGTCCCTTATCTAGGAGATGTGTCTTCATCACAGCATCCTATGACCTTCAGGCTGTGGGCAAGCAATGGAGCCACAGGCAGAGGGTCCCACCTGTCCTCAGAGGCTGTTACTGACTGAACATTTGTGTCTCTCCAAAGTCCCTAGCTGAAGCTCCAACCCTGAATGTAGTATTAGGAGGTGTGGCCTTTGGCAGGTGACCAGGATGGGATGAGGTCATCAGGGTGGGGCCCCATGATGGGATTAGTGCCCTTCTACGAGGAGACACCAGATAATCCCCTCTCCCCGCACTCCCCCCCTTCTCTCTATGCCACATGAAGACCTGGTGAGAAGGCGCTCTCTAAGCTAGGAAGGGAGCTCTCCTCACCTGCCGGCACTGTGAGCTCCGACTTCTAGCCTCCAGAACCACAGACTTAAACTAGAGTGAATAATGTCTGTACTATAGGCCACGCTGTCTGTGGTATTTGTCACAGTAGCCCGAGCTGCTTAGAGACCCAGAGCAGATGTCTCCTCCGGGGCAACTGTCCTGAATGTCCTCACCTGCCAAGAGCAGGGACCAGGCCGTCTCTCCACAGGCAGTATGGCTCCCAGCCTCCCTTGAACTCCTGCAGCTGCCTGCACGTCTACAGCTGTCTGCGGAAGCCGGCACAGGGGTGGCCATCAGCGCCTGCGAGCTCCCACGCAGCTCCACGCACCCGCCGTCGGCACCAGGCTTTCGGCATGTGGCTGTTCTCCCCCGGCCGACTGCAAATGCCCCCCAAGAAGGGTACAGGAATGCTCAGGAGAGCCCTGGTGCGCGAATGGAGGACTTCACTCTCCACACTCCCCACCAGCCTACCCTGGTCCTGAGGAACGAACGGGGCAAGGTCGCCCTCCTCGAACACCAGGCTCACTGTGGTGAGAGCGTGATGTTACACACCTTACTGCTGCTCTCAAGAGACACCAAGATGCACACTCATGCACACCTTCCACGTGTGCTGGGAGCCCCAGGCCCCTGCAGGGCCCCACAGAAATGCCGCTCGGCAAGTTCGTGGCACGCCGGCCAGCATCTCTGAGCAGAGCTGTTTGGGTCTGGGTTTCACGTGGCATCTGAGTTCTGACCCCGGGACCCTGCACTCTCGGCCTGGCCGGGCGGATGGTGGGGAGGTCCAAATCGGCCCGCACTCTAGCACATTCAGGCCCCGAGTTCCTCAGCCCAAGCCGAGGGCAGTGCACTCAGGAGCCTGTGGCCCTGTGCGTGCATATTTGCCAGGGCTGCCTCTTCCTCTGTGGGTGATGAAGCCTTTTTTTTTTAGGAGAGAGTTCTCATTTTTATAGGTGTCAAATCTCCGAGGACATGGCTGAACCAGGGAGTGTGGTTTATCCTGTTCTAACTCGAAGCCACCTGACAGTCTGTCCCTTTGTACCCCACGCGTGCTTGTGGCTATCCAGAGGCTGGAGCCAGGGGAGCGTGGGGGCTGAGATGCCCGCTCGGCAGCTGTCAGAGGCCACAGCATCAGGGTTTTCCCAAGGGCATGTCTGGGGTCTCTGGCTCTTTCTCCTCTGTGCTGTCCCTGTGTATCCTGGGTCTCGGCTGTACTGAAAGAAAGAAATCCCATCCTGTCCTTGTCCAATTGTGCCTTACAAATGACATTTTCCCATTTCCTGCTCACATGAAAATCAATGGTAATGTATCCTTTCTATGTCCCTTCAAGGAGGACAGAGCCATGAAAGAAAAGACTCAATGTCACCCTCTGCCCTCTGCGGAAACACCAAGCCTCTGGCCATGCCCCCTGCAGAGCTCCTTGTCCCACGGCAGTGGCGGAGTGCCCACCATCACAGGGCAGCAGGTCCTCCCTGCTCGGTAACCCCATCCTGTTTGTGACCAGGCCCTGGCTCCCAGGTCACCAGGGAAGGCTCCCTGAGCTCAGAACACTGTGCAAGGATTGGGCTGACCCTGAACAGCTGGGGTACCCCCTCCGAAGGTGCTCTGGAGAGAAACTTGGGCTAGGGATCTGGGGGTTCCCCTCTGAGAAGAAAAATAGCGTATTCTTCATTTGAAAGCTAAATGAGATACCCAAGTCTCCCGTCCGGGACAAAACACTTCACTTCTAGGCCCTGGCTGGTGTAGCTCAGTGGATTGAGCGTGGGCCTGCAAACCAGACGATCGCGGTTCGATTCCCAGTCAGGGCACATGCCTGGGTTGCAGGCCAGCTCCCTGCAGGCCAACTCCCAGCAGGGGATGCACAAAAGGCAACCATACATTGATGTTTCTCTCCCTCTCTCCTTCCCCTCTAAAGATAAATAAATAAAATCTTTAAAAACAACAACAACAACAACAACAAAAATGCTTCACTTCTGACTTCACGCACTAGCACTTGACCTTGGGCAGGTGAGCCAGCCTCCCTGAGCCTGTTCTTCTCTCAGAGATGGTGTCACCGCACCCCCAACAGGGCTGCCGGAGGGGTCAGTGCTGTCACACACGAGTACTGAGCACAGCACCCGGCACAGGGACCATCACTCCACGTCAGCCTTCAGCACTGCTGTGGCCCAGGGGCTCTTGGACCCTGCCAGGGAGGGCCTGGGCAGGGGGGGTCCCATGCTCTTCCTTTCCCTCCAGGGCAGCCTGGCCGGGCCTCTGTCAGCCTGTGGGGCCGAGGGACCAGCGGCTGGGTAGCTGCAGGGACAGGGCTGGAGGCCTTTCCTCAGGAAGGACTAGGGAGGGCCGACAGTGGACCCTCAGCCCTGCAGGCAGAATCCTTCAGGTGAGCAGCTGCCCCTGCTCCTCGGATGGGGAGGTGGACGGACCTGCCTTCCCTCTCTCGGTGGCAGATCTGCTTGCCCCCTACGGCTCCCTGCCAGGAGGGCAGGGCCACCAGCTCAGAAGGCACAGCTCCCTCTGTGCCTCCCACAGAGGCCATGGGCAGGTACTGGAAGAAGCTTCTAATTACTGTCTGCTGAAAGCCGGGAGCAGCACACGAGAGCTACGCCCAAGGCAGGCTCCGGCTTCCACTGCATCAGTGGGTTACAGAGGAGCTGGGTGGGGAGAAGGGAAGAGCTGGGCAGCCAGGCATGGAGGCGTGGACCCACGGCAGGGGCTCCTCCGTGGGAGTGGGAGCCCGGGACAGTGCTGCTGTCTCTGGGCTGGTTCCCCATCTGCCACTGAGGCAGGCACGAGGGTCCGAAGAGCCCTCCAGGCTCTGATGTTGGATTGGGAGGGTGTGCAATGGAGAATGGGGGCAGGAAGGCTGCCTCCGGCCCAGGACGCACAGCAGACCTCGTGCCCTGAAGCCTGTGGGGGCGCACACACCCCTGGGCCTGTCACTGAAGGTCAGAGCTGGCTGTGGGGCCCTGTCTCTTGCGGGAGACTCCAGCCTGGCAGAGGAGCTGCCCGAGCGGCTGCCTCTGCCCCTCCTCCCCGTGGCACAGATCACAAAGGCTGGGATGTGACCACAAGCCAGGGCCAGAGAGAGCTGAGGCAGAATGAACCCGTTCTGAGTCCCTGCTGAGCCACCTGGTTTAAATGGGAACCCAGATGGCCAAGCAGCACTGCCAGCCATGTCCCTCAGCTGGCCCCCTGGACAGGGCAGAAGGACAGAGTGGGCCTTGGCGTGTCACCAGAGGCAGCAGCCCAGCAGCCTGGGCGCCAGCCTGCTCTGACCTCCCTTGAGGGCCAGAATCTGTGGCTCACTCCTTCTTCTAGTTACTGGTTGTCAAGAATGCCTGGCTCCTCTGTGGACGAGGACAAGTCCCTCACCTGGGAGGTGGGACCATCTGTCCTGAGTGCAGAGATAGCCCAAGGCAAAAATGGGTCTCAGAACGAGACAGCTTTGTCTCTCTGCCTTCCTGGGGTGCCAATCCCAGACCCCCCCCCAAAGCCCTGTAACAGCCCCGATGGCTGTGGTCCACACCTGGGCCTGGGCCCACATGTCAGACTCCCCCTGGCCCCGGGCCCAGCTCTGATGGCATCTGCTCCCCCTCCCCAAGGTACTGCCCTCGCAGCCAAAAGCCCCCCAGTCGTCTCCTCCAACAGCCCTGTACTGACAGGCTCTGTATGGGACTCAGGTAGCAGCACAGTGTTGAAAACCGATGCTTGGGATCGTGCAGCGATGTCACCCGAATCCACTTCAGAAGGGTCTGCTCAATCTGTCTTCACTGAATCAAACGGTGTTTAGCCATGACAGCTGTCTCACTAAGTGCCCTCGCATGCCCAGCTGCACCAGGGGCGCTTGGTTTAAAGCAAACCCCAAGAGCAGGCCAGTTGGGGACCGAGATTCAAGGGCCTCCTTCCCATGCAATCCTGCCCTAACCTCCCCTCTCTCAGTTGCATGCACCTGCCTGAGGGATAATTTCTGCACAAATAACTTGGAAATAAAACAGACAGAAACTCAGGTGAGGTTTCCTGAAAGCCCCAAGATCTACGCATCCGCTACAAGGGCAGCAGTGGGGCATGAGGTTTGGGGCATGAGGACACGTCACTTCCGGGCAGAACGGCCGCACCGACACTCGGGAGCATCGGAGGTGGTCCCCTTGCATGTGTGCGAGTGTGTGCACACGTGCACATGAGCCCTAAGAGGGAGAGAAAAGGCAAGGCCAAGGGCACGGTGGTAACTCAGAGACATCCTCAAAGCACCCACTTACAGAAAGCTTTGCAAAATTCTCCCCGCTCCCGATCGCACACTTCGGACTTGGAGCATCGCCCTGTGCAGCGGCATCTGGCCTCGCACGCCGCCTTCCAGGGGTACTCAGTGCTGCTCTGCTGCGGTCTCCTCCCGAATGGCCTCTTCCCCCTCTGCCAGACTCTGGGGTGTGGGGCATCCCAGTGCCTGGACGCTGTGAATGCTGGCCCGTGCTCACTGAGACCACGTTGCGCCTCCCCCGCCACGCCCAAGGGCTTTTCAGAGACCCCTCCTTGGGGCTCCCTTCCCACCCTCCTGGTCCCAAGGACTCTGGACACTGGACTGGATTTGCTTCTCGTGGAAGGGATGGGCACCACCACACCGTGCCGTTGCAGGAGCCCCGCCCACACGCAGACGGAAGCCCCGATCCTCACAGCTGACCCTCTGTCCCAACTGCTCCCCCCACTCCCGCTGTAGTGCCGTGGCCTGGGCCGGAGGTGCGAGGGCTCGTCCACCATCAGCGGCACAGCATTTCCAACAGCGAGGTGGCTGCCCACAGAACGGTGCCCGGTCCCATCCCCCCAGAGTTGGTAGCACCGGGTTTCCCATGCAACACCAGGTCACACTGGTCACGTTCCGGGGCCGCGGCACTGGAGTAGTGTAGTCCTACTGTTCGTGGAGGCCTTGCATGCACTCAGTGTGGTGTTATCCCCATTTACAGACTAGGAAACTGAGGCCTGACACACAGCTCACGTGTCTACGGTCACAGCTCGCTGTGAGTGAGGCACCAGGCTCTAACACCCGTCTCGCAGAACCCACGTCCGGTCCTCTTTCGGGGACGCCTGACTCCACTGTGGAGCCAGGAGGAGGTGCTCCCTGGCGTGGAAGCTTCGTGGGGGTGCACTGCTGCCTCGCAGGAGGCAGGGAGAGGGCGGGCCTGGACACTCCTCCTCCCAGGAGCGGCCTCTCACCTGGTGGGAACCAGGTACAATAGGTGTGAAGATTAATGCGGCCCCATCTTCAGGATGTTTCCACGTCAGCTCAGCCATGAAGTTAACAGATAACTTATCGGTATAGTAAAAAGCCCTTTATTTTATGCTGATCATTAACTAGGCAGGCTTCACACTCCCGTTTGCTCACAGAAAGACCTGAAATTGCTTACATCAATCGCCTGGTTCTGCAGGGACCGACTTCTTCAAAATGTGCTTGAAACTGCTTTCCAGTCACAGGGAAGGAGGCCTGCTCTTCCCCGTAGGAAGGTCTGGCAGCAAGGGTGGCCCTGGATGCCTGAGCCTGAATCCTTAGCAAGATTCCTGGGAGTCCCTGTGGGGGGTCAGGGGGGCCTGCGGCTCAAGCTAAGGGTAGGGTCCCCCCAAATCCTGTGGCACCAAGGTGCCCACCACCCAGGGGATGCAGCCCCTTCCACCCAAGAGCTCCCACTGCCCATCAGCTTTGTCGTCAGCGGCCAACTGTGCAGGCGAGCAGCACTGAAGGGCAGTCTGTGCCACCAGGGGGTACTCGCCACCTATGTGGGGACACCGCAAAGTCATAAGCACCAGGGGGTGTGAAAAGCTTTAGAACTATGCAAAGTTGCTCAAAGGGAAGTGGGGGGCCTTGCAGGCGGTTTTGAAGAGGCTCAAGGGGAAGGGTCAGAGCCTGGTAGGAAAAGCAGGGGCGGGGGAGGGGGGCTGAAGGGAGTGTCTGGGAGGAGTCAACAGCCCTGGGAGGGGCTCAGAAACGAGACCAGGATGTGCCCCTGGCCTGTGAGGCCACGGGCCAGATGAGAGCCAAGCGGGTGCCAGGAGGAGTAAACTTCAAACTGGGGTCAAAACCGTGACGTCAGGAGAGGTAGACCTCAGGTCAACCAGCCAAACACGAGGCCAGAAGACACATGATTACGTCAACAGGTGCAATTCCCAGGGAAGACACAACCGTCAGGGGCCAGATAACGAACAGCCGCCTCGACAGAGCAGACGTTAAAGAAGGTGAACGGGAAAGTGCGAACCGCAGGAGGCTCCGATTCCCTCCCTCAGTCCAAGGAGATAAAGGAGACAAAACCACATAAGGGCACGGAAGACCCAAGCAAGACAGGTCGTGATCGTGGAGCTGGAGAGCCCCCTTGGACCGAGTGGGCCTGTCTCTGGAGCTTACCCTGCAGACAGACTCGCACAGGCACCGAGTGACACACGCGGAGCCATTTCCCACCGTGTCTGTCACGGCAAAGTACTAGCAATGGTAATAAACGACGGTGCGCCCGCGCAGCGGCGTGTCATGCCGTGTTAGAGTAAAGGGGGAAAGAACACACAAGCTCCCCCCACACGAGGGAAAACCTTTTCCGGGACATGGTAAATGGCAAAAACAACAGCTGGTAATTGTGAAGGAATGTGAATGAAAGTGTGCGAAAAGGAACCTATGAACATACACGTGCATTTGGACAAAGAAACAATGGAATGATTAATACAAACTGGTCAGTGTAAAAACATCACCTGGCGTTTGGAGCCAATGGCCATCCCAGGATGTCTGCGTCCAGATCCCTGGAGCCTTTAAAGATGGGATCAGGTAAAAGACCCTGAGAGGGGAGATCATCCCGATCACCCAGGGGCCCAAGTCATTACATGCGCATTGAAATGCAGAGCCACTGCCAAGGGGCTGTGGTTGGGGGGAGATGTGACTACGTAAGAGCACAGAGCGAGGCGGGACTGCTAACCCCGCAGAGGAGAGAGAAGCCAGGAGCCAAGTCGGGGGAAGTGGCCTCTGGCAGCCAGGAGAGGCAGGGGATGGAGTCCCCTCCGCCGGAGCCTCAGGAGCTGGCTCTGCCCCTTGCCTGGCCCACCGAACTGTGACAACAAGTGGGTGATTTGAAGACACTGCGTGTTTGGTTATTGGTTACAGGAGCAATAGGAAACAAAACCAGTAGTTATTTATTTTTAAAAATGACATTGACAACATCAGGAAGGCATTTGGGGGCTCATCCTGCTGGTCAGATTTGGACATTGCTGATAGCCAGCGACCCCTCAGGAAAAGTTGAGCAGGCGGCTGCACAGCTTGCTGGTACGCCCTTGCCACACTACCCAGACAGGACAGTCCTGGGCCCACAGCAGGACTGGGGACAGGTGGAAAGCAAGGGGTCCTTCCTATGTGGTGCCTGGTACCTAGCATTTGGTCATTCATTCACTCATTCATTCACTGAATGTTCTTTAAGCGCTTACTCTGTGCTGGGGCAATTTTGTGAATGAAGGAGTAATGAATGAAGCCCGCCTGCCTGTCTGCTCCACCCCCGCCACGGACAGGGTGTGGGCAAGGGTCCTGTCTGAGAAGGGACCACTCCTGAGGCTGCTGGGAGGTATTCTGGGCTTGACTTCTCCGGTTTCAACAGTAATGTAGAGTGTAGCTCCCCAGCTCTCTCTAGCTTCTGCTCCCACCGCTTCCTACCAAAGTCCCTGCTGGCTCTTCCCACTGGTGCTCACCACCAAGACGACAGATGTGCCTCCCAAACCGACTGCAAACCATGAAGAAACGAGGAAGGAGCTGGAGACCCCGAGAGGCATGGCACCACTTGGCATAGTTGAGCCCATTCCATGATGGGACAGCTGATAGGCTGTGACGGCCACAGGCAGGGATTCGATGGCTTCCTGGTGCCACAGCCTTGGGGGGTAGGATGGATAACCAACCAGGGAGGATGGTGTATGATGGGCGCTGCTTTGGGGAGGCTGGTGGATATGAGGTTATATCGGAACACGAAAGAAGGTCAGGAGGGAAGGCTCACCTGAGTCCTCAGGAGAGAAAGGGGGAGGAGAAGGTGCTCTTGGGTGGGGTGGACAGAAACAAGGGAGGGCCCTGGGCCTGAGGAGCACCATGGCTCACTCCTCCCACATCTGCTTTCCCCAAGACACAGACGACAACAACCGAATTAGAGAAAAAATGGAATGACTGGGTCTCAGCCATGTCACACTCTTCATGCCAGAGCACTGAGGGCCTCAGTGTCCGAGTCCCTCGTCTTTATGTTCCTGGGGGCGACAGAGAGCAGGTGTCTCAGTCCTCCTGTGAGGGAGGCTGGTGGCTGGGGGGCTGGGGCTGACAGTGACCCAGCAACCCTGTCCCCAGCCCCTGCTCCTGGTGCCATGGAGACAGTCTGGGGCACAGGGGGCTAGGGACTGGATGTGGAGCCAAAAAGACCTGAACTTGGATCAATATACAACAACCAGAAATCAATCACACATCTGTATACCAGCAACGCACAATTGGAGATGAGAAAAAAAAGACAGTATCATTTATGACAGTAACAAACAATATGAAAAAGGAATAACTCTAAGGAAACACGTACAAAATACGTATGCTGAAAACGACAAAACACCAGAGGAAGAAATAAAGGAAGGCCTGAAAAATGGAGACATGTTCCCTGTTGATGAACTGCAGGACCCAAAAATGTGAAGATGTTAATCCTCCCCCAACTGACGGATGGATCCAATGTAATTCCAATCAAAACCCCAGCAGGATTTTTTTTTTTGGTAGAAATCAACAAACTAATTCTAAAATTTTTAGGGAAAGGCAAAGGAAGTCGAACTGTCCAAACAATTATGAAAAAGAAGGATGCTGGAAGATTCCCACTACCTGATTTAAAGTTCTGCTATAAAGCTCCAGTAATCAAGGCAGCAGGGAATTGGCAAGGGGCTAGATACCAATGAAACAGAGTCCAGGAATAGACTCAATTGACATTCAACAAAAGTGCAGTGGTAATCCAATGGAGGAAAAGATAGTCATTTCAATAAATGGTGCCAGAAAAACTGGATATCCACATGTAAAAAAAAGAACTTCGATCCGTACCTCATTCCATACACAAATATTAATGCAAAATAGATCACAGACATAAATGTAAAACCTAAAACTAGAAAAAGCATTGAAAATCTTTATGATCTTGAGTTAGGCAAAGACTGCTCAGACACCACATCAAAAGCATGATTCATAAGAGAACAAATTGATGAATCTGACTTCATCAAAAATTGGAACATCTGTTCTTTGAAAAACACTGTTAGGAGAATAAAGGATAAGCCACAGACTGGGAGAAAATATTTGCAAATCACATGTATGATAAAGACCTTGTTGCCAGAATATGAGGTCTGTCTGGTAAAAGTCCAGTCACTGTTAATATAATAAGGATGGTTTGCATGACATCAAAGTAATCTGGCAGCCAAGGCGAGTGGACTGGGATGTGAATGTGTGAACAATGATGACTTCACCGTACTAGTCAAAGCTGGTGGTAGATGCCACTGAGTGAGTGTGTACTGGGAGGCTGTCACATTCAAAATGACTGAGCAAAGAGAGCAACAAATCTGCATCAGATTTTGCATTAAGCTCGAACATTTCTCTGTGGAAACTATTTGGATGATTCAGGAGGCCGCAGCTCTGGGTAACTGGTGGTCGGCAGCTTCATCACAACAACACACCCGCTCATGCATCACGTCTCATGTAGAGTTTTTTGGTGAAACATCAGTTCACCCAGGTGACCCAACCCCTGTACAGCTCAGATTTGGTGCCCTGTGACATCTGGCTTTTCTCAAAACTAAAATCACCATTGAAAGAGAAGAGATTTCAGATTGTCAATGAGATTCAGGAAAATACAATGGGGCAGCTGAAGGCAATAGGGAGAACTGCGTGTTCCCAAGGTGTCTACTTGGAAGGGGACTGAGGCATCGTTGTCCTGTGTACAATGTTTCTTGCATCTTGCAATGCCTTCAGTAAATAGCTTTATTTTTCATATTGCATGCTGGATACCTTCTGGACAGACCTTGTATATAAAGAACTGGCAAAACTCAATAGTAAGAAATAAGAATACAATAACCCAGTGAAAAATAGTCAATAAAAATTTGAACAGACCCCTCACTAAAACAGATATACAGATGGCTAAACACCTATTAGAACTAAAAATGACAATACCGAACGCTGGCGACTATGTGGGGCACCCAGATGCCTACACGTGGCAGATGGGAATGTGGTACAGTCTCTACGGAAAACAGCCATTTCTTACAAATTAGATAAATTTACCATATGACCCAGCAATTTCACGCCCAGGAATGTGGGCAAGAGACGTGAAAACTTACATGTACCTAAAACCCTGGTTAGCGGCCCGTACCCGTGACAGCACACGCAGACGATAGCCTTGCTCGCCGGTACGAGGGCCTGGATTACGGATACACGCCGCGGGGTGCTTGGACCCCAAAGTCATTCTGCTCAAAGGGCTACACGCTGTATGATTCCATTAATATGACATTCTGGAAAAGGCGAAGCTATAGGGGCTGAAGGCAGACTGAGGCGGTCTGGGGCTGGGGTGCGGGTGGGCTCGGCTACACAGGGGCACAGAGAAATCCTTGGAGCTAATGGCAACATTCTGTATCTTTTTTAAAGTCTAGTCAACACCCATCACTATTCATAGTGACAAAAGATTATTTTTTCTTGTGATGAGGACGTTGAAAATCTGCTCTCTCGGCCCCTTCCAGACACACAACGCACACTGTCAACTGCAGCCACCCAGTGTGTGTCCCATCCCAGGACCTGCCCATTTACAACGGGAAGTCTGCACGTTTGAGTCCCAAAATGTTCCGGATTTTGACTGCGGTGGCGATCACACGACTACATGTATTTGCCAAAGTTCTCAGAACTGGACTCAGACGGGGGACTTCATTGTATGTTAATTATACCCCGTGAAATGCCAAAGACCACACACTACCTTCTGGTCATGGGACTTGGGGCAGGTGACTAAAGTCTCTCCAAGCAGCAGTTTCCTCCTAATCTCTACAAAGGGGATAATTAAAAATTTACAGACCACCAAGGGGCAGCTGAAGGTGTACCTGCATGCTCTGTGTGAAGGGTCACGTGAAACACACAGATGGGGGGACCCGGGACACTGCACCCAGCAACAGGGAACCAGCGGGATGTGGCCCCCAGCCCCTGTATCGGAGGGCAGACCGCCTTTCCAAGAGGGAGCACAGAAATGATCGTCCTGAGGGAAGTGGCCACGCCAGCCTGGCACCAGACAGTGCCAGGGCCCAGTCCGGGCTCGGGCAGGGCGTGATGCCCCTGGCTGCAGATTCGCGGTTCCTATGGGAGCACATTGGGGTGGGGTCGGTGCGTTTTTCTTTAGCGACGAGGGGGCTCCCTAGCACCCCTCGATCTGTCTCTGGTGCCAAGTGCTTACCAGGGGGTGGGGCCTCTGCCACGAACTTGTGATGGACTGGGTATCTGTGTTCAACATATTTTTATTTTCTGTATTCTTGATACCCAGGTACCTGCAGCCCTGCCGAGCTGACCTGGGAGGCACTCTGGGCCCCAGGGCTAGCTGTTCCTCGCAGGGAGTTAAAAACTCACCTGGGAGTGTGCCTTTCATACTCGAACTAGCCAACCCAGAGCCCTGCTTAGAATCAGCTGCTCCATCAGCCCGTCTGGGGGAGCCTCCAGCCTCCCCCCTTTCACGGAGGAGCACCTGTCCAGTGCCGGGAGGCCTGGAGCATGGTGCTGGGACGCAGCCACAAGACACGGGCCCTGCCCTGGCTGCGCGTGTTCAGCAGGGACAGAAGAACAGCGTGTNGACCTGGGAGGCACTCTGGGCCCCAGGGCTAGCTGTTCCTCGCAGGGAGTTAAAAACTCACCTGGGAGTGTGCCTTTCATACTCGAACTAGCCAACCCAGAGCCCTGCTTAGAATCAGCTGCTCCATCAGCCCGTCTGGGGGAGCCTCCAGCCTCCCCCCCTTTCACGGAGGAGCACTTGTCCAGTGCCGGGAGGCCTGGAGCATGGTGCTGGGACGCAGCCACAAGACACGGGCCCTGCCCTGGCTTCGCGTGTTCAGCAGGGACAGAAGAACAGCGTGTGCCCCACACCCCTGGCAAGGGGAGTGTGAGCAGAAGCGCCTGCTCTGCTGGAGGGCGGTGGCTGTGCAGGCTGAGGCCCTCCCTGCCGGGCACCCTGTGTGTGCTGGCCAAGGGACAGGCCTCGCTGGAAAGGAAATGGAGCTGCCAATGGAAGGAACAAGCAGCTCCTCTAGACTCCCGGTCACCACCGAGAAAGTGTCCCCAAGAGGAATATCTGCAGTGGGAGCCACAAGAGCCCACCCTGTGGCTGGCAGCTGAAGCAGGTCCAGCCCCGGACTCAAAAGTCCCAGCTAGGACATTCACCAGGGGCCCAGGGACAGTGCCTCCCACCAGTGCTATGCTTTAAGGCTGGGCCAACTGCCCTTCCAGCTTCCTGACACCAACCGTCCCAGGCCACCCCTTCCGGGATATCAGTTCCCATCCCACCTGATGGCATCGACCTTGGCAATTACCGAGCACTGCCAGCTGGATATGCGTGCGCCTCTATCCAGGCCAGCCTGGCCCACTGAGTGTTCCTGGTCAGGAGGCTGCTTGGACAGACGTCCCTTTTGTCTGGCTCACCAAGGACACAGGGGCCCTGGGCCTCCCGTCCCTGCTGCCCAGCAAGGATGGGGCTGGATAAGCCGAGGGCGGCTGCCGAGACCATAAACCTGAGGGGCACCTGTGTTTTCAGCTCAGTGGCTCACATTCAAGGTCACAATGTGACCTTGACAGAAACGGCAACACCTACCGAAGCTAACATGTCCCACCTGCTTCTACTCAATTCTCACAACAGCCCGGTGAGAAAGGGACTTACAGCCCTGTTTCCCAGATTTAAACAACACCCCCCCCCCCCCCCCCCCCCCCCCGCCAACTGATCCTCAGGACGGCAATTTGCCCAAGGTTGCAGCCAGGGATGGGAGTTGAACCTGAGCCCCTCCAAGGTCAGCAAGTCACAGACACAGACAGGGACGGCCCCGTGGGCAGGAGACAGAGGCAGCAGCCCTGGGCGTGCATTCTGAAAGCCTCCCCAGCAAACGGCCCCAACAACAAAAAAGGGCTTTCCGTGCATTAGCTGCAAAAAGAGCCAAGCGAGGGGAAGGGAGGAGAAAGGCAATAAAAGCAAAGATCAATTGTGTTGAGAACGATGTGGCAGGAAGACAGACCTCCCCGGAAATTCCTTCTGACGGGACCCTGCCGGATCGGCGTGTTTTTCATTCCAAGATTAGGCAAAATTCTTTTCTGTCATAACCTCCTACCCATCTGTGTCCAATCTCCCACTATCATTTTTGTACCATGCGCATTTTAAAGTCTATTTTGCAGCTTTCTCTGTGCATTAGTTGAAGGATGCCACTTCCAGCTTTACAATCAGCTCAGAAGCACAGGAGGCCTGGGGAAGCAGGAGAGGGACAGCCCCGGCTGGAGCCTTGACGTGACAGTGACAGGGGGCCTTGGGACCTGGGACCCTGCCTGCTGGCAGGGGTGGCTGCAGGCGGAACTCAGAGACCTTGTGGCTTGGACAGAAACAGAGAGCAGATGGCAGAAGGGGACTGAAAGTTTTTAATGAGGTACAGAACTTGGGATGTGGAAGCCAAGGGGAAGCTTGGGGTAACTATGTGGATAGTGACGTTGCTGTAAACAGGGGAGAGAGGAGACAGTTGTTTCCTGGCCTTGGTGGGGCATGGGGGTTGGTAGAAAAGGGAAGTGTGAGAATGAAGCCCGGGGCGGGGCCTGCAGTCATCAGAATGGGTGGAAGCCCCCCCCCCCCGCCCCCCCGCCCCGCAACATACACACATCGAGCAAGTACAGAGATGCCTGGAAGGAAGACAGCCAGGGCAGGATTCTGTGAACTTGGACTATCAGGAGAAGGCAGCAAAGGAGGCTGGGAAACAAAAAATTAGCAAAAAAAATGGGATCTGAGAAGCAGCATCATGGAAACCATGGCAATGAATCTGCAGGCAGACGTGCACAGCACAGATATCATTGGGGGACACACCCCGTGAGGACTGAGGCCACGGGCCTTGGCAGAGGGAACTGGTCAGAGCTGTTTCAAGGCCTGTGTGGCTGCTGGAGGGGAGTAGGAGCCACGCTGGTGGGCGCAGTGTCTTTCACACAAACACAGGGACGAGCTGCTGTCCTCGCTGAGCCCGTGCTGGAGGCCAGGACAGGGATGCGAGGGCGGGAGATGGGGAGACTTTGGAGCAGGGCTGCGGAGCCACACTGGCTGAAAACCAGGCGTTGTGATGGGGCCCCTCAGCAGGGCTGGTGTCTCCACTGCCCGGGCCTTGTCACCAGGGCCTTGACTTGGAGGCTGAAGCTCCCCAGGGGGCAGTGTATCCCTCTCTATGCTGGCTGGAGGTCAAGGGTGTGGGTCAGACACCCACTCAGGCCCGTTAACTGAACTCTGCAGCTTGAGCCTGTGCAGTTGAATCGAAACCAAGCCCTTGGCACAAATGTGGACCATTCAGTGCAGACTTGTTCCAGGTGGGAAGATGGCTCAAAATGTAGCTTTTCTGACAACAGATCATCTTCCCCCAGCCCGTCAGAGGATGGACATCAGTGTCTCTGCTTGACAGCGGTCGCTATGTGACCAGGTTTCCCCACGGAAACCTGTGTCTGCCTCTGACTCCCGAGGGCACTGGGGAGCGAGTAGGACAGGCTTCCCAGACGCCCTGCAGGGTGACCTATTAGGGCGACACAGTACCCAGCTGGGTGCCCAGGGACCTGCATGGCCCAGACTGGAGACAGATAGCCCCAGGTGTGGGGAGAGCAGCTCAGAGCCACAGGGGACTGCACAGAACCACCAGATGCCGCTCTGACCGTCAGGAGCTCCTGCAGCCAGGAGGGGGATGTGGATGGGACTGACTGGCAGGTGGGGCCAAAACTGGCAGGTGGGGAGGGTCGATGGGGGAATAAAGTATACCCCAGAGTTTCTTTGGAAGTTAGGGAGCTTCATACCCAAAGGAGGGTAACTGAGCTGTCAGCCCAGAGCATGTCCATGTCACTGCCCATGCCCCTTGGGGACATGTCTAAGAACCCAGGCTGGCCTGGTGCTCAGTGCTTCCCCTTCTCAGCGGGCTTCTCCCGCAGAGATGTCATTCAAACAGCAAGGCCAAATGCACACACTCAGATTGAAATGTAAAATGCCTAGAGCCATTGTCTTTGTAGCTTTTATTTGTTCTAGAAATACTGCTTGCAGCTCTCTGGCTAAAATCCAGTGTCCTGTTACAGTAAACAGTCAAGACGGATGGGGAACAGTAAGAGGGGACAGAGGGCCCCATGCTCAGGGAGACGTCCTTGCTGAAGCCAGGAGGCCAGAGGCCCACCAGGCAGAGCACCGTCTGCCACACCCCAGCTGCTGCATCCCGAGCTCAGGGCTGGGAGCCTGGGGCCATTCCCCACTGGACCTGGCGGAACCAGCCCTGCAGGGATGCTGAGTAGTGTGTGAGGAGGGGGGGGGGTGCAATCCCTTTGTGGCTTGAAAACAGATCATGTGTGTCCCCAGAGTCCTTCTGCCCCTTGTCACTCATGTTTTGTCAAAGAAGATTCTAGCTCCCCCCTGCTCCGTTCAGCCCCTCTGGGTGAAACATTTAGAGCAAGTGGACAGGTTCAGGAGCCCGATGAGAGTGCAGAGGCAGCTGGGGCTGGCAGGCCGGCCCTTCCGTGGCTCTCATCCCAGGGCTGCCACGCTTGCCTGGGGGTGTGACCCAGCCCCGGCCTCTTCTCCCTGGACCAAGCATTTACTGTAAATGAAGGAGCCAGGCTAGCAGATGTCCAAGGGGCTGTCCAGTGCTGGCACAGAGTGGCCTCGGCCCCCCTGCCTCATGCTCAGGACCCAGAGCGGGAAGTGGGTGGAGGCAGGGGGTGGCAGCGGACCCTGAGTTGGAAATGAAGTCAGCAGCTTCCAAGGGAGGAGAGACAGGTGGACGTGCTAGAGAGTAAGACCCCCCCCAATGGAGAGGAAGCCTGCCCCCCAACACAGAGGCTGCTTGGCCTCAGCTCTCCTTAAGTCACCAGAGTGGCTTTGAGAAAGGGACACGTCCACAGGACAGGAGGGAGCACCACACGCCTTTGCGGGCGAGGGGCAGTAGAGAGAGGCCGCTGCTCTGCGGGAGGCTGGTCCTGGGGAGGGAGGCGGGCGCACGGGGGCAGCTGGGAACTGCGGGGCAGGCTCAGGGGTCCTGCCTGCCATTCCGAAAGCCGCAGCCCGGACCCTGCTGGCTAACAACCGCCCCCAACCCTGGCCACATGCTGAGGTGATTCACAGTTTGGGGTTTGTGACGTAGCACACCTGCACTTGACTATCTCTATCCTAATTAAATTAACACAGAATTAAGAGCGACAAAACGGCCAAGCTTTCTGATTTATCTGACATGCGCACTTGCTGCTTAGATGGGCACTAACTCCTCTTAACTCTAAATGAAAGAAAGGAAAATATCAGGCATTCGAGCTACTTGTTGGCCAAAAAGTTGGCCAGCACAGACCCAGAGAAGGCTCTCAAGGCCCACACGCCCACCTGGGCAGGCCGCCGCACGCAGCGTTGGCCCCTCTGGGGCCCGAACAGCAGTGTGGAAGGACCGGCCCCGGGCTCTAAGTTAGAGAGGCGAGGGGTCCAGCCGGAGGCACCCTGGCCACTGTCAAGCTCCATGTGAAGCCGTGCACGTGAAGTGTACCACTGCAGGTAGTAGTAGATGGACGCTACGAGATGGCCTGATGGGGCCACACCGGCCCTTCCTCATCACCACCACCGTCATCAGCAGCACCCTCCTCTTCCTCGTCCTCGTCATCATCCTCCTCACCCTCCTGGGCCAGCCCAGACACAGGGATCAGCTTGTACCACGTGTCATTCTTCTAAGCGCTTTAATCGCAGTAACTCGCTGTGATACTCTCCACGGCCCTACGAGTACTATTATCCCCCCACTTTACAGGTGAGAGGCCTGAGGCACACAGGAGCTAGCTCGACTTGTCCAAGGTTAGTTACTAGGCTACTAAGACAGAAGCAGGATTTTCACTGGTTTGAACGTCTGTCTCCGGAGTCCATGTTCTCAGTCACCGGACCACACCGTGTTGACGGAGCGAGAAAGGGATGAGCAAACAGCATCCAAGCACTTGGGTGATGCTCCGTGGAGCCAAGCAGTCCTAGGGACTCAAGGCTGTTTCTCCCACTCCTCCTATTTGGTGACCACCTCCGCCTCGGCCCCCCTCCTCCTCTCTAACAAAGGTCTCTGTCAGTGGTGTCGGGTGTCATGCTGTCTCCGCTGTGCTATGTCAAAGTGTGCCCTCGTTTGTGACAATGTGCTGACCTTGCTTCTTCCCTCCCTAGAACACGCCAAGCCCCACACAAGCACGGGGGTGGCCTGTTTGTTCTCCGCTGTATTCCAGTGCTTAGCACAGGGCCTGGCCCAGAGGAGGCACGGTACTTAGTAAATAGATACAAGCTATGAACTGACAGCA
Source organism: Sturnira hondurensis (assembly GCF_014824575.4). Taxonomy (NCBI): domain Eukaryota; kingdom Metazoa; phylum Chordata; class Mammalia; order Chiroptera; family Phyllostomidae; genus Sturnira; species Sturnira hondurensis. The sequence goes on from NW_028086562.1 coordinate 1,075,935, forward strand.
GAAAGGGAGGCATTCTGCCCAAATTTCTTGGATTCGAGTTTTGGAAGCCATAGAAATATTTATATTCCTGCTTCCATGTGTCCACATATGTATGCGTGTTTTGGCTAATACATCACTGCCACAAAGTGGCGTGTACTTTCACGTCCAACGCATGTTTCCCTTCTATCCTTCCCATGTGCAGGAAGGTACGTCAGCACGTGGAGAGAGAAAAAGAACCCTGGACTTGACATCAGAGCAAAGCGTTGAGTTCTCGGGCCTGCCTCTCTATGTTGGGAGCAAGAAGACCCACACACAGAATTATTATGGAATTCAAATGTGGCCGGGGATTTGGACATGCTGTGTAAACTACAAAGTGTAAAATAAATTACTTGGCTTGACAATTCCCCATACCCAGTAACAGAGCCTGGCCTCAGACCGAGGACTGAGGGGCTGGGCCTGCCCCGGGAACCCCGAGAACTCTCACCGGCTGCCCGGCCCTCTGCACAGCACACCACACAGTGCCTGTCGCAGGTAGTCTTCGCAACAGCCCTATAAAGCATGGGCTTGGTCTCACGGAGAAAGACGTGGTATTCAGAAAGCGGATCCTAATTAGCCCATGGCAAACAAACAGCTGGGTCTCTATGGCAGAGACGGCTGACCACTCCCCTCCCCCATCCCCTTCCTCAAGTACTAGAGACCCCAAACTGAGCTGGGCATATGGCCACCCACAGTGAAGATTCCATTTCCCAGCCTCTCCCAGAATTAAACATGGCTGTAACTGATTTGTGGCCAATGGGACACAGGCAAAATTTCCTCCCTCCTCTTGCTGCTGGAATGCAGGCACTACAGCTTGAGCTCAAGCAGCCACTTTGTGCCCACGAAGTGGGGGCATGTATCAAGGATGGTGATGCTGTAACATGGGAAACTGGGACTCTGACCAGCCACTGGCTACCCTGGGAAGTCAAACTACCATACATTGCTGTTGTGGGACTTTGCAGTTGAACTTCTAACTAACACGGGCTGCCTGACGCCAGAGCACATGTTCTCAACCACTTTCTTTAGAAAGGGGCTTATGTTCACCAACCTTCTAAGAGCTGAGGATGTTATGATGACGCCCTTGGCACAGTGTCCGGTCCAGGGTGAATGCTAGTAACTGCTAAATAGCCACTCACTGTTCTCTCTATTCTGTGGCTGCTACTGCTTCTCTTTGCAGACCCGGGCCACCGTGACCCTCGAGGGTGGGCAGGCGGGCCCAAAGTGCCTGCCCCTGCCTGGCATCAGAAGGGAAGACTATTATTTCGTCTCCAGAAAGAGTCCTCCCACTATGTGTACCAATCAGGTCTCTATGCCAGAGTCTTACTGGGCTGGAAAGAGGGAGATTTTGTAAGCTCGGCCGCCCCGATAGAAGGGTGGCCAGGAGTGGTGAAATCGGGCCCAGCCGTACCACCTTTTGAGGGATGCCCAAGGAGAGGGCCAGGCCAGGCCGAGGGACAGTCACCTACTGCGCTTGCAGGAAGAGGAGCCCAGGGGTCTCTAAGGAAATCCTTCCCAACGAGCCAGATTTGCATATAAACAACAGACATGTCACACCACAGGATGTCTGGATCCTGGTATTCATCCTAAGACTTGAATGCACAATTGAATAATTTCCTTCAGTTCGAGAGGAGCTTGTGCAGGCTCTGTCCTCAGCACTGGCACTGGGCAATTAATTATACGGCCATTAACATTTCCAGAGGTGGTGACTGCTGGTGAGGAACGGCCCTGCCCACGCTGCTCACTTGGGTGGTTTGATCTCAGCCCAGCACCAAGTCCTCAGGTCTCTGCAGGCAGACACAGGAAAGAGGGGCTTTCCTCAGCGCCCCCACGGTGCGGGGGGCGTGGTTTGGAAACCAAAAGCACAAGGAAACATTTTCTTAGGAGCAGGAGGCGGGGAGAGGCAATCAGGAGGATGGAGAGACCAAAGTGAGGAGTTGAAAACCCAGATGGTCAAGTTCAATTCCCTTTCCACTCCACCTGCTAGTTCAACCGGCTACTGCCCTTGCCTTCAAGGGGATTCTGTTGGCTGGGAGGCTCAGCAGCTCCCCAGGATGCCTGATGAAGACCCAACAGGACAGAAATCTGCAGACTGAGAAAGCATTTTGTTTTACTGTTTCCTGGGCACCGAGCACCAGCAGCCTTTTGTGCCACCAGCTTAAAATATGAGACGCTGGTGTTTGTTCCTGGCTCCCTGAATTTCAATTACATCACCAAGGAAGAAACTTCCCGAAGGAAACGCATCTGCAGATAGCGATCCCTCACAATGGATTACAAACTGTAATAAAAATATAACTGGAATGTTAAAGGTGACCTTCAATTAAGGATCCCATCACACAGTTTGCTCCAGTCCACAATAAAAAAATGAAAAAAACAAACCCCAACAACTTAGTTTACTGCCAACAGCAAGCCTCCTGCGACATCTCTTTGAAAACCACTATTTTTGAAAGCCACATTAGAAAAACACACGCGCTCAAGGGTGCACAGAAAGCGGCACCGTGTCTAAAATGCAATACGGAGAGGCAGATCTTAGTATACTGACATTATAAAACCCGGGGAGCAGTGGGAAATAATATTTTCACAGAGGTGGCAAACACAAATGCCAAACCTGCAGGCAGACGTATAGGCCCCGTCATGCACCGGAGCGTTTCACCACCAGGGTCCTAGAGGGCAGGGTGGGGAGGGTGCCCGTGGGCCCCCACCCAAGGCACGCAGACCACACAGTCAGAGCGCCCCTGGGGTGGGGGCCGGGGGCTGCAGGCCACGAGGGGCACTATCAGGGAGGCTGTGGGTGACCTGAGCCCCACCCGGGCTCCTCTGACTGTCCACAGAGCCTGCCAGTTTCCCCACACGGTTTAGCGCTGATGCGGGCTCTTGGTTTTTGTTTTTAATTGAGATCAAATTCCCACAGCACAAAAGCTGCCATTTGAAGGTGTGCCATTCTGTGCGGTCCAGCACACTGGCCATGTGCGGCCACCTACAGTGTGAAACCATGACCACGGTCTAGTTCCAGAACATTCCCATCACCCTCAGAGGAAACCCGTACCCCTCTCTTCAGTGGCTGCTCCCGGTGCCCCCCACTCCCACGCCGGCAACCCCCAATCCGCGCCCCATCTCTGTGGGTTTGCCCCTCTGGATGCTCCACAAGAACGGGGTCTCATACATCTGTGACCTTTCGTGCCCAGCCGCCTTCCCTCAGCGCCACAGGTTCAAGGCCCACGCCTCCTGTAGCGAGTGTCGGGGCCGCATTCCCTGCAGTGAGTAAGTAACGCTCGACTGTAAGGACAGACTACGTCTGTCTGTACGTCCTTCCCTGGAGGGACCCTGCTCACTCTCACCTTCTGGCTCCTCTGTGTCACGTGGCTTTCTTCTTCCTCTCTGCATCGGGCCTTCTCCGGGAGAGCCCGGGGGCAGGTTCCCCGAGTCGCCAGGCTCCACTTGCTGAGCGACGCATGAACAGGAGGTGCTGAGGTGGGCGGCGCTGCCCCTTCCCACTCCCCATCACGCAACGCCCTCGCAGGTCGGGGGTGTTTCCTCTCACGCCCTCCTCCAGGACACCCTCAGATATGTACGAGTCAGGCACTGGCAAGCTTTCTGCAGGAGCTCACACAGTACATGTCATGGGCTTTGTAGGCAATACAGTCTCTGTTTACCTTCTTGACTCTGCAGTCTTACACGATGTGTAAACATGTGGGTTTCAATCAAATTTTGTTTACAGAAACAGAAGCAGGCTGGATTGGGTCCACGGGCCAACCCTTCATTTCAGGGATTTGAATGGCATCCTCCCAGGCACGTTGACCGGTTCCTGGGGGTCTGAAGCTCCCCGTGCCTGCCTCCCCCACCCCGCCTTCACAGTGAAGCTCAGGACTTTTTGCTCAGAGGTTGAGAAGAGAGAGTTCTCTCTTCTTTTGGATGGTGGAGTATGTTTGTGAGGTCTGAGATGTCTGCAGCAAGCTGAGAAGAAGGCAGCCCGGAGGTGGAGGGAAGAGGAGGGAAGCCTGGAGAGATCACAGGGCCGGCCCTGCGCCTGAAGCCCCACTGCCAACCACAGCTCGGCTCGCCTGCCATCCCACGTTCTCTCCTTACCTGCCCCACCCTGAGAACTTGCCTCACTGCTAAGTCCCCTGCCCCGGGCCCAGCACTTTCTAAGCCCTTGGAAAAATGTGCCAAGTGAATTGAACTCTTGGTGATTTTTGGATCTCTTCTCTGGTAAGGGACTGAAGTCAGGGGACGGGGGGAGGCCTGTGAGCCCAGCCAGGCTGGTGTTCCCCTCAAGCTGCAATCAGGCGCCCCGCCGCCCCCGCCAGAAGCAGCAGGCCCAGCACCCCCAGACTGATCCAAAGCCGTAATCCAACCTGTGCTCTTCTCCTCCAGAGCCTTTGGACACAGGCTCAGGACAAGGCAGCTCCCATCTGAGCGGTGGCCTTTTTCTCGTGGGTTGGAGGGGTGGGGCAAACGGTAACCGATACCGGGCAGACAGTGCGTTGGGTCCATCTCCAGGGCAAACAGGGCCCAGAGTCCAGACAGCAGAGGGTATGTATAGTCCAACAGACCTGGGGTCAAATTCTCGCCCTCCCCACCCCACGCTGCCAGGTTCGTGACTAGGAGCTGAAAGGTTTTCCTCTTAGGTCTGCAGCACAGGTGGTTCTGCCAACGCCCACTTCTCAAAAGGGCAGGATTTTCGAGGACGGGGAGGGAAGGGGAGAACAGCCCGTTATGCCCTCTTTCCCAGGAACTCATGGCACGTTAGGGCCAGGCTACTTGGGCACGCCGCCTGCGCCGCCTGCCCCCCCCCCCCCACCCCAGGCACCACATCCAGCCCGTCTTCGTAAACTAGCTCCAGGTGTCGGGCTGGGTCTCCAAGACGCCGCCCAAGCCCTCACACTCACAGGGGTGGCAGCCCCCTCTCCTCCTGACCCCTCCTTCTCGTCGCTGAGGTCTGACTGCAATGGGGCCTTCCATTTAGGCTCGGCCCAAGCAGGCGGGCCTCTGTCAATGCCCACAGGCACCGACGGGACCGACCAGAGTACAGTCGCTTGCCATCTACTCACTCCCAGGCCCAGCTGGGCAGTGGAGGAAGCAGAAATAAATAAATTCAGATTCAAATAAATAAATCACAAAGAGCTCCGTCCTACTCCTCAGACAGCTGCAACTGGAAACATTTCTAGGCTGAGGTGGCCAAGATGCTACAGCTAAACGAGGCCCAAGGGAGCCCTGGGTGACCTTCAATACTTATTTGGCCTCTCCAGGAGCACTATAAAAGCAGAGGGCTCATGAGGCAGCTGGGAGGCCCCCTTGCCGGGGCTGCTCCCGGGGGAGGGGACACAGAAGGCAGTCCCTGCCCCCAGCCCACTCCGTTCTGTCCTTCCAGGCTCCTCGCTCCCTGTGACGCTCCCCTCGAGTCCATCTTTGCCCACACCGTGCGGCTTAGAGGGAGCGGACCCCGCACAGCCTCTCGGTTTGCATGAGGCCGTGGAAAGGCTGCTGCCGTGGGTTACATGATCCACAAATCCACAGATCTGGGGCTCACATCTCTTGTCTGGAATGAAGGCCCCAATACTTACTGCTGTCCTCTAGCATGGGCGACCGTGGGGACACGGCTCCCCCAGTCTGAGGAGACAGGCCTGCCTGGGGGAAAGGCCCCGCCCTCTGTGCCTGCCCCATCAGGTACCAGGCCTGAGGTGGGTGCCTGTCCTTTATCTGCCAACACACTTACAGGTGCTTGTCTCAGACCCCCGGGTGGCAGCCAGGGGACCCCTAAAGCCAGGCTGTCATAGCACCAGTTACTGTTTGAGACAGGAATTTGCTTCTGCCTGGGGGGGGCGGGTGGTTACCTGAGGGCCCTGTGAGAGTCAATAGAGTGTGGCCAGAGGCAGGCAGAGGGCTGTGGGGCCAGCACAGGATGGGACCAAGTGACCCTGAGCGGGCTGGTCGCAGGCTGAGGACAGTGGCTCTGCTTGCTCTACTGTCTTCTCTAAATGTGCCCCAAACGCCCTTCGTCAAAAAAGGCCATCTTGGCTCTTTCCACGCCCCCAACGAAAATGACCCAGGCCACGAGCTCTTTAGTCCTCTGCTTCCAGAACTCTCCAGGACCTTCCAGAAGCCCCGTCCCTGAAATCACACTGTGGAAAACAGACCAGTATTCCATCCCTGGTCAGTGCGGCTCGACTGGAGGCAACGTGCTACTTCAGGGCAAACGGAGGCCTAGCAGCTGGGCCTGGAGACCTGGCCCCCCCGAACCCTGGCACCTGACGAACACGTGCACCCATGTCGGTCTACGGGCCACCCCTCCAACACGTGCAGAGCCTCGGGAGCCGTCGCTCGGACCCAGGAAATGCCAAAGACTGCTGGGCCCTTCTCCCCCTGCCCCAGCGAGGCTGAGATGGGGCAAACTGCCTCTGTGTTTGGGAGATGAAGCTAGGCAGGATCTCTTGTCCTTGGCCCTTCCTCCTCTCTCCGGACCCGCATCCTCGGCCCAGCACCTGCCTTCCCGAGGGCCTGAGATCGCAACAATCCCCTTTTGCATTGTGTGTGAGAGTTCCGTCTACAGTCCAAGGCTCCTCCTCTCACTTGCCCCCTGGCAGCGGCCTGTGCATTTTCTGATAGGAGGAAACAGCGCATGGGCACGGGCACACGCATTCACACGTCACCCTCCCTGAGTCGGGTATGGGATGAAGCCTCTGCTGGAACCCCGCCCCCAAGAGGAAGGGGCAGGTGGGCAGGGCAAGGGTGCGCACTTGCTGTCTTGCTGAGACGGGTGGTCTTCCATCAGGGCCCGGCTGCTTCCTGGGCAGTTTGTCAGAGATGTGTGCTAACTCCGGGCTTCCCCCAGAGACCGAGGCTGCCCGGGTACAGTGGGAGGTGGGCTCTGGGACTCTCCCTCGGCAGGGACCACCGGTCAAGACCTTGCCCGCTCTTCCTGACGTTGGCAAGCTCAGAGCAGCCTGTGGTCCCCGCTCGCGCCATCCGTGGGTGCATTCTTTATCACCTAGGGAAATTGAGGATGTCCAGTGGTGAGGGAGGAATACATCATTGTTCTCGGTTAAACGGAGTAAGGCAGATCTGCTGAGAAGGCTGCCTTTTATCAACAGTGCAAATAATGAAGACTCCATGCGCTGAGAACAATGAAATGAGCCACTGCACTATTGATGGGGTATTTGTACAACCCTGTGAGTTATGTTTCAAAACCAGGCTCTATTAAAGATGCAGAACCCTTTTCGGAAACAAAAAGACTAATATCACTCTCCAAATAATTTATAAGTTTCCTCACGAGGCACAAAAGCAAAGTTGCCTGAAAGCAGGGAATCATTGTTTTGGGTTTCCCGCTGTCCCCGGGGTCCTCTGCTCCGGGGGCTCGGATGGGTCTGTGTGTGACACTCCCCAGCCCACAGTGTGGGGGAAGGGCAGCCTGGGGCGGGGCGTCGGCTGGGGCGGCATCCCCACCTGCTGCCTGTGTGTGGGGTCCAGGCCTAGGCCGCACATCATCCGACGGCAGCCAGCTCGGGGGTGCAGGGGGCGAGGAGAACTGACATCCACAGAAAGTCAAACCTGGCCTTGAGCAAACGCCTTCCTTATACCAAAGCTTTGTCTTCACCTCCAGAGATCCTGCTTCCCAGGGACAGATGGCGAAGCCTGGAGACGTTCTGGGCTGCCATGGCTTAGGGGTGTCGGGGAGTTGCTGCTGGGTAGATGTACGCAGCAGATGGAGGCCGGGATGCTGCTGACTGTCCCGCATCGTGCAGGACGCCCCACGGCAAAACCCATCCAGTCTGGACATCGACGGGGACAGTCTGGACTGGAGAGGCCTCGCCTCGTTGCCTCCTGCTGGCTACGTGTGCGGTACAGGGAGCCAGCAAGGACCTGTTGTGTCAGCAGGGACGTGGGGGGCTGGTGACAAAGCTCTGGAGCCAGAGGGCACTGCAGAAGGGCCACCACTAACCCAGGACCACGTCGACGGGGACTGCTATGCAGGGCTGGGGGCGCAGTCGCCGAACACCAGACTGGCTCTCGGGAGTCGTTCCAGCCCTGGCCCTGCTGCCGACCGGCTCGGGGACCCGGCTGCAGTCCCGTGCAGTGGGGTGGCATGGGCCCTGAAAGCACGATGACAGCACCAGCACGTGTGAGTGCCCAATGGCTGTAGGCTGTTCGAGTTGACCCTGACCTTGATGATGGGGGTTGAGAAACACAGAACAGGGGTCAGGTTTAAGGCTGAGTAAGAAAACGAGACACCAATCACATGACTGTTACGTCTCCAGCCCCCCAGTAATGTGCCTGCCATAGGCCAGGCCAGGAGGGAGGCATGGTGCCCCCACACTGCGGGCTGGGACGGAGACTGCTGGGTAGTTGTTGTGTTTTGAGAAAGAAATCAACGTAGGTAAAATACAACAAAACACCCCAAACACACCAGCAGGAACCGTCACGAAAACTGGGAACCTCTTCAGCCTCAGAGTGAGTTTCGGGTCTTCCCTGGATTTGTGTGGCACAGTCGGGTCTACACGCCCCCAGGGAGCGGCAGCGGCCTCACTGATACTCAAGCAGCTGCCAAGGTCACGGTCAGCACAGGACAGGGACTGTAGGGACCCGCCCTGGTGGGGCTAATGATGCAGGAATGTCGGGAGAGATTTAAGCCAGGGGAGTGGCCACCACCGAACCCTCCCCCCCAGACAGACAGGCGGCTCTTCTCGATGCCTCAGGGCCAAACCACACCGACGGGAGCAGCAGCAGCAGGGACTCTGGGCACAGGCCAGAGCAGGGGCCCCGACACAGAGAGAGGTTTGCCATCCCCGAGGGACTTCCCCAGGAGGGCCCCTCAGGTCTGGTGCGACACGGGGAAAACACCGGGCAGACTCCAGAAGGGCCCTGCCCCGTCCCCACCACGGGCACAAATCCTTCCTAGATCTCAAATGCCAGTAGATGCCAGGAGCACCTCTCCCACCCCAGGCTTGAGAATGAACAAAGTCCCCAGGTGTGTCAAATGTCCCTGCGGGCAAACCCCCACCTCCTGGCCCGGCGGAGACCTTCCGAAATAGAAGAGGTCCAGGATGCCTCACAGTCCAGGACCGTGGGAAAAGGCTCGTGTTTCGGAGGAATCTGAAGCTACGTGCGGCTTTCTGCAGGGCACCGCTTCACGGCCAACAGAGGCAGGCTTGCCCCGAGAGTTCGGGCCGTCGTCGCCATAGATCCAACCGAGCAGACTGGGCGGGGTGGGCAGCGAGAAGCACAGAGTGGTACGACGTGCTGGACCCCAGGACACAGGGCTGAGAAGAGCGACCTGACTGGTCAGGACAGCATGGGTACCGGGGACACAGTCGGAACACATTTTCGGTGAAATGTAAGAATAAAAATTGGCATTGTTTTTCAATGAACATACTAACTCACATAGTGTGTGATTGGAAACGTATATGAGTAAACACACTAATAAACACCAAGAATCCAATGACAGGAGTGCGAAAGCCCCGCCCCCCCCTTGCCTTTCTTTCCATCCTGCCTACACGGCGACACGGAAAAACACGGGTCCACGCAGAACGGTCTGTGGGACGCGGGGCGTTGAAAGCGTTTCCAGTAAAGTGTGTCTCCCCTCAAATCCGCCAAAATGGATCATTTTCCTCCCTCTCTGGGTGTGCGTGCCTCTTCCGTCTATCTTAAAACCCATGGATTCAGACGTACCTCATTACACTTTTAGAGTCTTTGGATCGCAGCAGGGAAATGTTCTGCGCAATAAAACGTGGAGTGCACTTGAAGTTCGATGGGTTTGCTTCCATTTGCGACCCCACAAAGCGCTTTCTAAATGCCATTAAAATTTAGCATGCACCGTAATAACCAAGCTGCATTTGTTTCATGTTTAAGTCAATTGGCTGCTGAGTTTTATTTCTTTCATATACATCAAATCAAGTAAGTTGTTGCCGCAGCCAGAGGTGAGGGGCACGGTGCCCTGCTCCTGAGGACCAGCCCTGTGGCCATGCGGGGCTCAGAGATGCCACTGCCCACGGCGGGCAGCAAGCAGGGGTTCTGGCTTCTCAGTCCCGGGGAGGGAGGGGCTATGATGTTACAGAAAGGAGGCTTTGCACTTGGCGTCAGAACTGAGTGTGGTCTTGTGGGAGCCTCGCGACCGCCACATGTGGAAATTGGGGTGTGGTGGAAGGCACTGACCAGGAGTCCCAAGTTCAAGTTTCAACTCTGTTCTGCCCTGGTCAGCCAGGTAACCTTATGATAGAACCCGGGTAGCTGCACCTGACACCGTCCTGGCTTCCAACGAAGACCAGTGTGACAAATGGGAGTCCCCTCTTTGCTCCTGGGCCCTCAGTTGAGGGCCCAGTTCAGACACTTCTCACCAAGCACATGACCCTCCCTCTGCTGGGTCCCTGGGATGGGGGGGAAGGACGGGCAAGAAGCAAGTCACCCAACCCAGGGCCTGGCTGAGATCCCTTGCCTCCACACTCTCTCCCCTCTAGCCTTGGGAAACATGTCCACTTTGAACCCCCAAAACCAGAGGCAGAGGGGGAGGAGGCAGAGGGGTGACATATAGAAACACATTGTGACATTGTGGTGTGATAGGAAGTCAAGAAGAGGCAGCAGTTATGGTATGGGCTTTGTAGAAGGACAGCCTGGCACTCAAATCCTGACTCCGTGGGTGACCAACTGGGCCCCTGAGCAGGAATTCATCTCATGGCCTTGTCATCCAATCATTTATCAGAAGTGTGTGCGTGTGCACCTGCCACGGGCCAGGTAAGGAGCTGAGCACTGAGGCAAGGACAGCACTTGTGACAGGTGCCACCCCAGTAGACCGAGTGAGAGCACACAGCAGGAGCCCATGTGTGGGGGAGTCTGAAAGGGCACCACCACATGTGCCCTCACTTTACTGGCCCCTAAAATGGGCAAATAGGGCCACTTCATGGGCAGGATGTCTGTGCCCACCGAGACAACGCACTCAAGGTCAGTGTCCAGGGTCTACCACAGTATTAGCGTCCCTGGCCCTTGAGGTGGTCCTCTGCTCTCTTGCAAGGGCCCAGACCTGGGGAAACAGCAGGAGGGTGCGGAGAGCAACAGACCTTGGGCCTTCCTCCAAAGGTGCCACCTCCGCCTGGGGCTGGGCTGGGCGGAGTCCCATGAGCAGGTCACTGAGGGGCACTCAGCTGGCCCAGCCAGCCGGGCCTCACCAAAGGACCGGCCAGCTACCCGATGAGCTGGGACAGAAAGGAAGCACAAATAAACGCAATAAATCTGGCGAAGGGCCATTATGGTGTGGAGGCGGCAGCGGAGCTGGGGACGGGGCGGTCGGGTCTCCTTTGTGTCAAGCCAGCTTACAGCCAGCCCTTCCGTTTTACCTGCGGCTCTGTTCTCTGCAGCAAATTGGACCTTTCGCTCTGAAAGAAATAATTACTCTCCGAGGAGGAGAGGGCTGGCCATGAATGCTGATATGACATACAATGTCACCTTGCCAGTCAAAGGAGCTCCAGCTACTCGGCTTGAGGCCCGTCCAAGTCCCCGTTTCTCTCTCATGATGGAGGTCACCTCTCTACAGAATTTGTTGATGATCTCCAAAATGACAAGTCAGAAAGCTCCTATCAGCAAGATTTTTTTTTTAAGAGGAAAGAATAGCACAGAGATGAAGGAAGCAGGCAGCGTGGAGTGAGAAGGGAAGGGATCCAGAGATGAGGTCAAAGGTCGGGCTTTGCGGAAGCAGGAGCCAGATGATGGTGAGTTTCCATCCAAAATTAGCTTCTGGAACCAGTGACCCAGACAGATGGGCCGGGTCAGCAGTAAGGGTCTGTCCCATGCCCGTTCCAGGGAGGGACGCCGCCGACAGACCCCTGGGGAGACTGCAGCCTCACGCGAAGCCTGGGGCAGGAGCTGCGTGTCTGCAGCCCGGACTCCCAGAGCCTGAACCAAAGACGTGAGTCTTAGATGCTGACCTGACAGGGAACCGGAAGTGTCCATGGCTGCACCTCTGAGGACACACTGTAGTGGGGGAAGAGCTGAATGTCACCATGAGCTCCAGCAGGTAGAGAGAACCTACTGCACCTCCCACGAGTCTCCTGCTGAGCACAGAAATCTTGGCCTTGGTGGCTGTAAATAAATCCGTTTGCCCAGAGTCCGGAAAAGAATTCTAGCCACATGTGCACCCGACAGGTGCCTCTGGGGGTGCCCAGAGCTACCTGAGTTTTCACCAAGGCAAAGAGTGGCCTTGGCAGAGCAACCCCCAGAGAGGAAGGACTGGCTCCTCCACCAGGCCCCCGTTAGCCAAGGACCTGGCCGGGGCCTCCCCACCAGGCAGCCCCCTGGGACTATGCGTCCAGGCAGAAACACACTGGGAGGTTTTAGGTCAGTGGAGTCAGGCTATGAAGGAAGGCGGGTGGCTGGATTGGCCGAGTGGGATATGTGTGGTCTGAGGGACCCAGAGGGGCTGAGCTCTGAGCTCTGCTTTAGGAAACCCTTGGTGCACTTTGGGGAGAATCCTTCCCCAAACCCGCTCTGCTCTCTGGGTGCTGGTGTCCACGCTGCCATGCCTCTGACGAACCCTTCCCGAGTGCTGCCTGCCTGCGGCTGTAACCAGGGTAACGGCACAAGCAGAGGCTGGAGGAGAAAGGACCAGAAAGGAAGCGTGTGACGGTGCCAAGGGAGCCCTGTGGGGACGACCCCAGGTTGGGAAGTCAGACTCGGGAGGCCCGGGGGGTTTGTGGGTGGTGGGAGCCCCTTCTAAGGCAGAGAAGGCATTTCCCGGGAGCGCCCCGTCTACAGCACCCTGCCCGGGCGCCATCGGGCAGGGAATAGGCCCTTCTGCTTTCCCACAACTGTCCTGCTAGAGAAGCCACCCCAGAGCTGGCTCCAACCACAAGGACGGTTGCCCTTTGGCCCAGAAGAGCAAAGAATCTTATGTCTAATCTCCGCATATGCTTAGAATATTAATGAAGCAACCAAATCAGAGGGAGAGAAGGGGAGCGCCCTCACTGAGAGGGGTGCAGGAGGGGCCCAGCCCCCCAAGCCCCAGCGGGGCTGCTTTGTCTACCAGCCCCACAGGCAAGGCCGTACCCAAGCACCAGGCCCAGGGAGAGAAGCTGAATGCATGTTTAGACTTTAAGAGGCATATAAAAATAGGTCGAAGTTGTATTTTAAAAATACAAACAGGAGGTTTTAATCAGAACAGGAGAGAGGAATTCCTTCCGAGTAATGGCCTAGCAATATTGCTTCCTAAAGTAATGAGGTTTCAGTATTCTACAGTAAAATGTGATCTATCCAAGATTTGAGGAAATAAAACTCTGGAGATAATTTTTAGGGTGATTTTAAGATGCCTGAATTGGTGTTGCAGGTTCAGGCCATTAGCCCACCTGGGGGAAGGGCAGCTGAGTGCACGATGCCGTGAGGTCTCGCAGAGGCTGGGAAGCAAGTCCACTGTCGGCCTCATCCTCCAGGGGCCGTGGCTCTCAGGACCCTCCAGGAGAACGTTGCCCTCTAAAGTGACTGGCAAACCGAGGTCATCCACTGGAGAACCCACCAGCCCCTGACCTGACCCACTGGAGAAGTCAGGGTCAGACACGTGGGCTCATCACTCACTCATTCATTCCACAAATGGGGACCGGCCCTCTGCTCTGTGCCGGGACTCTGACAGGCGCTGCAAGGGCCCCACGAGATGCTTCCACCAGGCTTGTCCAAGCAGCACAGACAGGGTGCGTCTCCGTAGCCCACGGTGCACAGCACAGCGGGACACAGCAGGCCCCAAGGACTTCCTGCTCATCTTTGTGGCTCACCTTCAGCAGTCTGTCCTCTGGGAGGCCTCCCTGCAGGGCCCCCATGCAACACCTGTGTGGGAGCAGCCTCCCCCAACCCTGGGCGCGTCTGGGAGGACCACTCTGTGCTCCCTGGCAGAGTGGGCACCTTCTGGGAGGGCAGGGAACCCAGGTCTGCCCCACTTTCTGGGTGTCCCTACGGCGCTCGATAAAAATGGAGTGACTCCAGAGCCATCTCTTCATGGACAGCACCAGACATGGAGCGACAGTTCCAGATTCAACTGAATTGGGCAGACCCCAGGTGACCTGGGGACTGGCCCTCAGCTTCTTTGAACCCCAGTTCCTCTCTGCAGATGGGCTGGGCTGGGCCAGATCAACATTCCAGGGCTTTTCTGGTGCTGTGCCTCTGACGGGGGCTAGTGAGGCCCATATGCGAGAGCCCATTGGAAAGACACCCACACGTGGTCGCCGGCCGTGAGGCTACCATTGTCCCCACGCAGAGAGCCCCCACTGGGGCCACATCATTTGCTGCCTTGAGGTCCCAGGCCGAGGCTCCTCCTTCCCACACTGCATGGTCCCCAAGCAGAACTGCAATGACAGGGCCTAAATCCTCCTGTGGCCACAATATCACCCATCCTGTGGCAATATCCTTGCTGGTGCAAACCAGACCCCTGGCCCCAAAACTGCCACACCCTGAAAGCCAGCAGACAGTGTTAAGAAAAGGATGGAGTGGAGTCAGCTGACAGGTGAAGCACTACAAGGGGTCACCCCTCCATTCATTACTGATGAACAACCTTGGAGACATGAGCATCACATCAAATGTCCAGCGCCAGGAACAGGACGAAGCGATATTTTAGAGCTGGAGGCCTCCTAAAAGTGTTAACACAAAGCTTACTCAGTGATTTCAATGTGCTACAAAATAATTTATTAAGAATTCACTGCAGCTGAACATGTAAAAAGATATTAATCAGCAAGTGAAATGGATGTAAGAAACACAGCCCGGCCCACGTCCACGAGTAACAGGAGTGAGCGCCACGTCTGGGCTGACTGGGTGCTGGGTCAGACAGGGCGCGTCTGCATGTCGGCATGTGTCTGCATTCAAAGCTCTCCTCAACCCCCTTCGCCTGTGGGCAGCAGCTCTCTGCTGGGTGGGCTGGCAAAACCCGTCACTCACATTCCACTGACCGCCTTTGCCCCATGCCTACCCACTCTACCCACCAGCACCCACTCCAGCAAGCACAGTGGCACAGGACAAGGCCAATAAGACAGAGTGAGTGTAGGTCATAAAAGCATGTGACTAGAATGTGTAGTAGGTAGGGGACATGCGTTATGGCCCTGTAAGGACACCTGGTCACTTGGGGAGAGGTGTGACTACTTGTAGACAGGCAACCTGGCCTTGCCCAAACATAGAGAAAAGTTTCATGGTTGGTTTTTCACAACAGATGGATTGTGGCCCACACATTTTAGCAACGTGAGCTCCTCGGGGGCGGATCTCAGGGACTCTCCCTCACAGAGGAGCCGAGGTGGAGGGCCACCCCAGGGCGCTGGGCATGTGGAAAGCAAGGGGGGGCAGGGCATCAGAGGTGGCTCCTGTCCACAGGCCCTGCCCGGAAGAAAGGGGGTGCATTCCCACCACAGGAGTCCTCACCCAGCACACCCTCTCTTGCATAAGAAATTAATTGTGATGTATAAAAGTTTAATGTACCCCAACCTTCCAGGTTAATATTTATTGCATGAAATGAGATTCACCTTGACTTTTTAAGAAGTCAAGCTGTCAAAAGGACACTGAGGCAACCGGATACATCCGACCTATAAATTCTGGTTCTTCCTACGCAATAAACTAGGAGACTCCTGGAGGTCCTTGAAGGAAGAGGACACAGTTCCTTAGGGGTCCCCGGCTCTGCTTCTCTCAGCCCTGCCAGCTCCAACTCACCCACCAAGGTCTCCCTTTCCTGGGAGGTGACCATCACCCCTCCCCCTGAAGCTTCTCTGCTTGACTCTAAGTCCCTCCCATGAGGCTGGCTGGAGACCCAATCTGTCCTGGTCAGCTCTGTGTGTCCACTACTAGGGACGGACCTGGCCAGAAGCTCAGGGAATGCTTGCTGAACAAATGAATGGATGCATGTTCAGAGAGAACCGTGGGATGTACGTTCAACCCTACACGTTCAACCCACTGGTAGCAGCCTGTTCCAAGGAGGGACCACAAATTCCGAATGAGGTGTCCGTCCCACTTTCTGTGGAAGGCAACCCCTTGGCCAGGCTGGCAGGCAGCCACTGAAGAGCCAAACCCAGGGTCTGTTACTAAACTTCCCGTGAGCTGCATCCATTCCCAAGAAGAACACCCAGAGTGATGCTCTAACGCCCACAGCCCCGTTTTCCAGGGCAAATCCCATTAACACTGGCTGGGGACCAGTCGCCTGGGAATCTCAGCCGAGCACAGACAGATTCACGTGCTGCAGAAAACGACCCTATTAAGTTCAGCAGTAAACTCCCTCCCACCAAGCCCTTGTGCACCCTGACTGCCGAGAGGCTGCACACGGTCGGTGAAAAGAGGGTACAGGCCTGGCCACTGGGGGTGGCCTCTTGCTTCCACTCCCACGTTCTTCCCTTGCTGTGGCTCCTGGCACCTGCCATGGCCAACAGTGACTGACAACAGCCAGGTGAGGAGGAGGCCAGGGGGGATGGGACAGAAACCGTCTCAAGGACCACACATTTCGGAGGGGAAACGCACACAATCTGTGAGCATCTACTATGTTCCCGGCACAGAATGGGAACACAGAGGCCTTCCATCTGTTATCTCCCTGGCCCCCAAATCAGCCCTCCAACGTGGGTGGTCATCCTCACAAACAGGAAACTGAGTTTTGTGGAAGTCACTGACAGAGGGCACCTGCTGGTCCGTGGCAGAGGTCTGAACTGTGGTTCGCCAAGCCCACCACGTCCGCACAGGGGTCCTGGGGGAGGTGCCCTGCCCCTGTGGTACACTCCAGCTTCCATGGCAACAGGTGGCATCGCTCCTTCCAGGCTGTCACATTGATAAATCGAATTGTGCCCCCTGTTCCCCAAAACTTATATGTGAAAGCCCTAACACACAGCACCTCAGAGTGTGACCCTACTTGCAGACGGGTGTTTTGCAGAGGGAATCAAGTTATAATAAGGTCACTAGGGTGGACCCCAATCCAAAGGACTACTGTCCTTACAGGGAGAAGACATTTGGACCCAGGCACACAGGGAAAATGCCATGTGATGATGAAGACAGAGACAGAGTGATGCTCTGACAACAAGGAATGTCAAGCATGCCACCAGCTGAACAGAAGCTAGGAGACAGGCACAGGACAGATTCTCCCTCAGTGACCTCAGAAGAAACCAAGACTGCCAGCACCTTGGCCTTGGACTTCCAGGCTCCAGGACTGTGAGCGGGTGAAGTGCTGTTGTTCAGGCCGCCCACCTGATGGTTCTTGGCTATGGCAGCCCTAACAGACTACTGCACTAGCTCTGAAAATCTCCACCCGGCCCTGGTTCGGGAGGCGGCAGGGGCTCCCTCCTCTTTGCTTTTTGCACTGTTCCCCTTCAGGGCTTTATTCCAAGAACACTGGGAGGACTCCCAGCCCCCACCCACACATACCCCAGCACGAAAGCAGCCACCCATTCCGAGCATGGCCCACTGCAGACAGCCATATCTCTGCCAACGACAATGGTCCAGAATGGTTCCTGCCACGAAAGAGCTAAGACACTGCAAAGGGTGAGCAGGGGAGAGAGAGGACCTTGAAGCTAAGGCTGAGCCCAGGGGCTGCCTGGGTCCCTGCAAGGAGTACTGGGGCCCCACAGAAAAGCGGGGCTCTCCAGCCTCCTCCAGAGCACGACTCAGTGAGGCCCACAACTGCCCCCGTGCTGGGAGAAAGAAGACAGAAAGAAGGGGTGCAAACAAACCCTCAGGGAGCACCCCTTGTGCAAACAGGTGAGCCTATTCCTCCCCAGGCTCTGCGGGTAGGGCAAGCCTCCCAGAACTTTCTAGAAAGGAGGTAGGTACCCACTTCCCTGAGTGCCTCCGGGGCTGCTGAAGGGTGAGATCTGACAGCCGAGGCAGCCAGGCTGCCATCTCTGGGACGGGCAGCCTCTCCATCTTTCCGAACAGTTCATGCTGATCAGAGACGTGTTCTCACTGCAGGGCTGAGGAGACAAAGCCAGGGTGGCCTGGCGGTCCATCAACAATGCAATCTGTGGCGAGGAGCCCCGTTAACAAGACCCCGAGGCCTCGTTCGGCCCGGGAACAGCCGTGCTTCCCCTGACCGTGCGCCCACCACAGCACAGGAGGGCAGCTGGCCCACAGGGGAGGCTGCAAATCGCGTCCTCCCGAAGGAGCAGGAGGGAACCAGGTCCGTGGTCAGCGCCTGTGACTCATTTCTGCTCAGAGGCAGCTGTGTCCGAAGGGGCGCGTGTGAGTGCGGTGAAGGCGGAGCAGCAAGAGCGCGTGGAGGGGGGGTGGCGCTGGAGTGCAGAGGGACCAGGGGGGGTGTTGTGGGGGGGAAGGGACCGCAGGGGTCTCCTGGTGAGCAGAGGGACTGCAGGGGGGTCTCACGGGGCAGAGACAGACCGGGTCTCCTGGAGAAAAATTGAAACTCAGCACCATGAGCGGCCCCTTCCCAGCCTGACGGCCCAGCTACCTGAGCGTGACCACCTCAATAAAAAACACAAACAGTGTATAAAGTCATCAAGCAGAGAGACTTTATTACTAATTATGAGAAGCCTGACATGCTCTGACTCCTCGTAAAATAAATGAAGTCCGTTTTTAATATCTGCTTCCATGACTTCTAGATAATAGGCAAATTTACCTCAAGGTCACATCTCACTGATCAAGTCCAGGTTTCAGCTACAGATTCACAAGAGCAGCCAGAGACGGAGACCCCCTCCCCCTCTGCCGGAGAACGAAACCCCGGGACCGGCCCTCCTGCCCTTTGTGGTAAAGAGAGGAACACCCAGGAGCCGGGAATAGAGGGTGTTTCCCGTGTCCACGAGCCTTCCAAACACCTGGGCTTGGCCCTTCATTTTGAAAATGAGCCCATAATCCCCAAACAGCCTTACACAGCCCTGTTTGGAGACATCCAACGAGTCAGTGAAGGTGAGGGTGGCCTTCTGGGGAAGAGGATGGTCTCCCCCTCATTCCAGGGTGATAGGGGTAGACTTGGGGATCAGGGCACACTGGCACCCTGCTCAGACACTCAGTGGAAGCCTACCCAGGGGTTCTCCCCAGTCAAAACGAGCACGTGGCATAGGAAAGTCCAGACGCATAACTCACAAGACCCTAGAAGGCAGCACATGAATTTCGAATGGGAGTTGCCTTCGAGGGAACGGGAACAAGGAGGGGCAGCGGGCCAGCTCCCTTCATGAATTGGCAGGTGGCTGTGTCTCTTGGTGGTGGCATGGGGCACAGTCCACCATCGTCCAAAATGAAGTGTGAGTCTCAGTTTGGCCATCAAGAGCAGCCACACATGGAGGCGGCACTTAGGACCTCCATGAAGCTTCTTGTAGGTAATAGCGTTTATGTTTATTGAGCAAGTACTAAGTGCCAGATGTTGTTCATCGAATCCTCATGCCAAGTGTAGCAGGCAAGTCTTCTCGTTGTTCCCACTTTCACATGCGGAAACTGAGGGGTGGAGGTGATAAGGAACAGAGCCAATAGGATACAGAGTTATAGCTCAAACCTATGTCTGCTGGGCTCTCACCTGAACTTAACCCCTGTGCTACTTCAAGGAGGGAGCGAGAGATGGTGCGCAGGAGAGAGGGGCAGAACGAAAGGAGAACGAAGGAAAGGGAGCAAGAAAGGAATAAGAACGATTGAAGAAAGAAGAATCCACACCAGTGACCCACGTGGCCAGGATGTCAGCAACAAGGGCAGGCGTCCCAGCCAAGGTTCCTGCCAGAAGCTGGAGGGGCAGGAAGGAGGAGCTAGAGTGAGGGAGACCACGCATGGGGCTGAGCCCCCGGAAACCTAGAGCTAGCTGAAGCTACATACGTCAGCAGTGCACCAAGCGCAGCTGAGCAGTGGAACATCACAGCTCAGCCCAGCCCATCCGGCACGTGCTCAGCACACCCGTGTTAGCCTCCCGCTGGGCAGAATCACCCAACACGATGGATACACTGCAGAGCGTGGGCTTGGACCCAGGATCGCGAGGCTGACAGCCTGCTGCAGCTCGCAGCCGCTGCTTGGCCCCAGGAGAGAGCGGTGTACCACATACCCTGGCCAGGGAGAAAAATCAAAATTCAAAATCTGAATTACGGTTTCTACGGAATGTGTATTGCTTTCGCATCAGTGTAAATGTCAAAAAGTGAAGTCAAATTATCGTAGGTCAGGGACTGTCTGCAATAGAAATGGGAGAAAAATGATGTCCTCAAACTAAAAACTTTTCCAAAAGTTCAGAAACAATGTGCTAGGAAACAATAAAATAAACTTCAAGTTCCGTTCTTTGAATTCAAAATGCTCTAAGGTTGATTACATGAAACTGGTCAACGTGAACCCACTGTATCTAAATTCAGTGAAGGCGGGAAGACCTGCTGCTGTTTCCTGAATACGAGGCGAAGTCCCGCGCGTGGGAGGGCCTGGCCCCCAGCGGCGTTCCAGCCAGCATCCACCTGGGACCCGCGTCCACTCACCGTCTGGCACACAGATACTGAAGCCCCCAGCCTCCGACCCGACCAGCTAATGTTTCATCACGTGTCACTGGGACCTCAGTCTGGGGGCATAGATGGCCCAAGGATCCGGCAATAAAGATTAAGTCCGTTTCTTCGAAGCAAAATTTCCTAATCTGGTGCTTACAACTCTGAGTACAAAGAATGGTCGCCTGTCCAACAACACTCGTCATCATCACGTGGCGATCGGAGCCAGCATGGCTGAGTGCTTGCTGCCTGCCAGGCCCGTGCCGCACACTTGGCATGTATCTCACTCGTCTGGAGAAAAGAAAAACAAACTAAAGAGAAAACGAAAACAAACTAAANAACATCACAGCTCAGCCCAGCCCATCCGGCACGTGCTCAGCACACCCGTGTTAGCCTCCCGCTGGGCAGAATCACCCAACACGATGGATACACTGCAGAGCGTGGGCTTGGACCCAGGATCGCGAGGCTGACAGCCTGCTGCAGCTCGCAGCCGCTGCTTGGCCCCAGGAGAGAGCGGTGTACCACATACCCTGGCCAGGGAGAAAAATCAAAATTCAAAATCTGAATTACGGTTTCTACGGAATGTGTATTGCTTTCGCATCAGTGTAAATGTCAAAAAGTGAAGTCAAATTATCGTAGGTCAGGGACTGTCTGCAATAGAAATGGGAGAAAAATGATGTCCTCAAACTAAAAACTTTTCCAAAAGTTCAGAAACAATGTGCTAGGAAACAATAAAATAAACTTCAAGTTCCGTTCTTTGAATTCAAAATGCTCTAAGGTTGATTACATGAAACTGGTCAACATGAACCCACTGTATCTAAATTCAGTGAAGGCGGGAAGACCTGCTGCTGTTTCCTGAATACGAGGCGAAGTCCTGCGCGTGGGAGGGCCTGGCCCCCAGCGGCATTCCAGCCAGCATCCACCTGGGACCCGCGTCCACTCACCGTCTGGCACACAGATACTGAAGCCCCCAGCCTCCGACCCGACCAGCTAATGTTTCATCACATATCACTGGGACCTCAGTCTAGGGGCATAGGTGGCCCAAGGATCCGGCAATAAAGATTAAGTCTGTTTCTTTGAAGCAAAATTTCCTAATCTGGTGCTTACAACTCTGAGTACAAAGAATGGCTGTTTGTCCAACAACACTCGTCATCGTCACGTGGTGATTGGAGCCAGCTTTGCTGAGTGCTTGCTGCCTGCCAGGCCCGTGCTGCACACTTGGCATGTATCTCACTCGTCACCTGGGGGTAGGAGCGATCTTATGAAAACGCAGATTGACGAGGACAGTTGCTTAAGCATAACAAAAACAATTAAGAAAACAAAAACAAACTAAACCCCTTGCTGTGACTGTCCAGAGCCCTTTGGAGAGTAAGCGTAGGCCTGTCCCTCTGAGCCTTGTGGCTACCCTCTAACACGGTCAGACTGAAGAATCACTGAATATCCCTGAGCTGTGAGTCACCGTCCCGACTTCACCAAAAAGGAAACTGAGGCCCCAAGAGGTTAAGAGACATGCCCAGGGTTGCGCAGCTCCAAGGGTAATGTCTGGACTGGAGACCTCGGTATCCAGGCAACTTAGTTCCTCTGCCTGGCTGCTTCCCTGGACCCGGTCACTCCCTCCTTCTCATGAGGAGCCCTGGACGCCCCCTCACGAACCAAAGGGACAGGCGTGGGAAGGGAGGTGGCATCTTGGGCTCTTGGGAACCGGTGCTGCTGCAGCATTCGGGTGGAAGGAAAGGGACAGGGAGAACCCACAGACGCATTCTCTTCACCCTGGCCGGGTGCTCCACGACACTGGATGACATTTCCGCACCCTCCGCTTTACCCTGAGACCCGCTGTGAGCAGAACCCCACCACGGCACGGACAGGGTCCGAGTACAGCAGCATCTTTTACCCGGGCCTGCGAGACGCCGGAACAGATGGACTCCAGGGAGCCCCTGCCTCAACTGTGAGCTGGCTGGGGCTACGTGGGGGTGTGAGCGTGAGGACAGTCACAGAGATGGTGACATGCTGAGTGTGACGATCACAACAGCAGCTAACGTGAACCAGGGGCTTTGCAGACGGCATCTCATTGGGTCCTTAATCCCGCCCTGGTAGGCGGCACCACCTGGGCACCTGCACAGCTGGAGGGACCCTGTGGACAGGCAGCCTGATGGCAGCCCATGGGTTTGAGGACCCCCCTCACCCAGGTTTGGGGATCCTGCATCATCCAGGAGATGCTGGTGGGGTTGCTCGTGCACATCTGCAGATTCCCGGGCACCTTGAGGAGGGAGAGGCTTGGAGGTTCTGGGGAAACAGGTCCCCATGACAGGTCTCTCTCAAGGTCACTGGTGTGGCTGAACTTGGTTGGAGCCAAATGGCATCAGCAAAAGCCCAGAAAACTCCACAGTGAGTGTGCAGGGGGCACCCTGGCCTGTCCTCCGCGGGCACAAGGATGGTGCGCCGACCTCTGAACACGCATGCCCTTCAGCCGTGCAGGGAAACCCTCCCAAAGGAAGAAGGCTGAGGGAGTCTGGCTCATGATCCTCTGCGTCCACCTCCCCGCCCCCCGAAAGCTGGCCTACCCTCCCTCCCACCAATGGCAGCCCTGACACAGAGTTTCCATGACTTCCGTGGCCCCCGCTTACACTCTCTCCGGCCTTCCAGACCGTGGGCAAACCTTTCTGTCCCTGGGCCGTGGAGAGTGAGACCACCCTAGATCTTCCTGGGGCGTGGAGGGGACATTCGTGCTGGATGGGCAGAGCCAGTTGTGCAAAATCTGGGGTGAGACCATTCCAGGCAGAGGGAAGGGCACGTGCAAAGGCCCTGGGTGAGGTCAGGCCTGGCAAGCCTGAGCGCCCGTGAGACTGAAGCCATGGGAGTGGGAGAGCCCGGTGTGACAGGAGGCTGAGGTGGGGGCCGGCTGGAGAGGGGCAAAAGGCCACCACGAGGAGTCTGCCTTTATTCCAGCCACAACAGCCGCTGGAGCATTTTGAAGGGGTGGAGGGGGGTAGCACAATCTCATGCATGTCTTGGCTGTGGAGTGGAGAATGAGTTCCCGGGACAGAGGGCTTCCGCAGGCAAGGGGCAGAGGCGAGAACGGGAGTGGCTTCACTGGGGGAAGAGCAGTTGGGGCTGGCTGAGCGGCTGAAGGTGGCTCAGTTTCAGAGGAAATTGGTTTCAGAGGAAATCGATGGGTTGATGGATGGTGAAGATTCGGAGGGAATGAGTTTGTGGACTTTTAGAGAGTTTTGTTCTACTTATATTCAGCTTGGGAGACTCATTAGACCCTCAGGAGAAGATGCAGAGTGGGCACTGGGTACAGAAGTGTGGGGTCCCGGAGGTCAGAGATGAAGAAATAGCTTTTGGTGTGGTGTCAGGCGTGGTGTTAGCATGGGTCAGGCGTGGTGTTAGCAATGGTGATGATGAACCTGGAGCTTCAAGAGCTCAGGTAACTTCGCTGGAGTCACACTGTGATCCATGCTGACCACGAGGTCAAGGTCGATGACTGGGAGTGACTCACACTCTACCTGGAACCCACAGATGCTCCACAACACACGAGGCCATCGCGACACGCTTCGTCAACCCCCAAGACTGATCGGAGAGGGGTCACCCTGGCCTCTCCCCCTGCTGCTTAGTGAGGCTGCCTTGCTCAGAGAATGAGATCAGGGCCTTGTCCAAGGTCACGAGTCCAGCCAGGGAGTGGGTGTAGCTTCTCCAGGATCCACAGGTGAGACACTTGGAAAGGGGACCCCAGCCCAACTTGGACACAGTGCAAGCCCATGCTGAGACCCCACACCACTTCCCTCCAACCAGAAAGTTCACCCACACTCATGGGGCCTGCCGGGAGCGGGCTGGGAGGAATGAGGCCCAGAAAACACATGGCTCATTGTGACCGACTTTAAAAATTCTTTCCCAGGGACAGGGACCGCTACTGATGGCCATGGAGCCTCCTGGAGAGGAAGTCAGTGAGGACACCTTCTGAAACAAACCCTGCAGCTCAGAACGGTCGTCACCTTGGCTGCTTGGTCCTGTCCGAGACCCATCGAGACGGTTCCACTCGGGAGACTTCTGTGCCGACACCAGGACAAGCACACTCGGTGACACCACAGCACATCTGTCAGTGGAGTTCATGGCCCAAAGAACCCTCTCAACAACCCACATGTCAAGCACACAAGTGGTCAAGTTGTGTGGATGACAAAGGTGACATCCCCTTCCCCTGGGAGCCGCTGATGAGACTGGGGTGGCCGCACTGGAGGAACATCAATGCTGACGCAGGGATGCGTGGCAGCCTCCTCTCTCCTCCTGCTTCCACTTAGGTTCGGCTCCACCCTTCTCCCCCTCCCCAGCTTCTCTCCTGCTCCCCACCTTCTCTCCCTCCCCAGCTTCTCTCCCGCTCCCCACCTTCTCTCCTGCTCCCCACCTTCTCTCCTGCTCCCCACCTTCTTTCCCTCCCCATGCCTCCTCTGCCCTGTCCGCCCTCCTCTCCTGTCCCCCGGAACCCAAGCAACCCCTCAGAGGGGAGCCAGTCCGCTCACTGCTTCAGCGCAGGCTCCTGTCCTGGCTGCCCCGGGCCTGAAGGACACCCTCCCAACAGTTTCAGCGTCCTCTCCGCGTCCCGGTTTTGCAGTGGTGGCATTAGAGCAGGAGGGTATCACTTTGTCCACTTCTGTACAGAAGCTCCCCCCACTTGTGTGCGCTCTTAGCGTGCTGCCTTCCTCTTGGTTGGAGGCTCATGATTCCGTAGTAATAGCGCTCTGTTTATTCTTGCCATAAATGCCAAGTGCAAATGATATACTGCAATTGCCTCTTCTCCCGCAGCTGGGGATTTATGGACAGTTCCAAATGCAGCGTGAAGAGGCTTCCCACATAATGATCGCTCCCTCTGACCCACGCGCCCTGACTGGACAGGTAGGCAGGAGGGGACAAGGCCCTGCACAGAGGGTGGAATTGTTCCCCCTCTCAGGTTCTGAGTTCATCACCCGGATGGGCCTGCCTCCCCCAAAATCTGGGCGCAGGGCACAGCCACGAGGCCAGACCATTGACCTGCAGACCAGGCAAGGCCACCGTGATTCCCCTGCTGAAGGAAGACTCCCCTAGATGGTGGGACTCGCTCCCTTTCTGGTGGTGACCCCTGAGCTTTGGGAGGGGCTATGGCCCTTTCTGACAGCAGCTCCGCCAGGCTCTCTGCATTTCAGCTGGGTCAGGAGCCCGGCAGCATCTCCAGCCTTTATCTCGCTAGACGGTCCGCCCCGGGTGTTCACTGCTCCCCACCTGCCTGGAACTGCCCTCAGCTCAGAAGGCAGGACATTAAGGAATCTGGCACGTTCCCCAAAGGAAAGGAACTCTGCAGACATCAGGGCGGTGCCTGGGCAAAGTAACCCCACCCCTGAGGAAGTGCTTGCTCTGGCAGGCGGCCCCGCCAAAGCCCGCAGGTCACGCTGCCCCCGCCCCCACTGAAGTGCTCGGAGGGGCTGCACCGTGTCATAGCAGGAGTGGACCCCTCCCCACGACAGGCCTGGCGGGCCCAGCATGCTCATCACCCCAAGGGCCCCCTCCAGAACTTGGCGGGACCGAGACCTGATTCTAAGAAGTGCCCCACCTTGCACGACGTGTGTGCACGGTGCATGAACACACCTGACCACATACTCACACACGCGGACCCACCCGTCCTTCCGATGGCCTCTATATAAAGCCCATGCTATACTGTACCAACGGCTCCATAAGAAGATAAAAGTCCTGGGAAATAGATTCTGGCTCAGAATAAATAAAAGAAAACTTCTGGACACAGGAGATTTCCAGCTCCCGAAGAGGCTGCAGGTGAGGACTCAGGAACGACCCATCATAGGTGGTTTTCAAACAAAAGCCAGTGGCCGGCTTCTCGCTGGTGACATCAGAAAGCTGATCACACCACCACACAGTGCCCACCTCAAACTCCCCCTGAGCAGGGGAGGCCAAATGAGAGAACGTTAATGGTCCAAGTCTCCCCCAAGTCGCCATGTGAGTCTGTCTTTGTGGGAGCTTCTGTAACTGGAGGGACTGGGGACCCTGGGAGGACTAAGGGTGAAACAGCGTCACCATTATGAGACCCCCGGCCCCTCCCGACCCCAGGATGCAGAGCTGAGCACAGCACTCACAGTTCCTGAGTCCGGGTGTGGGGAGATGAGTGGGGGGGGAGGGCGGGACTAGGACGGAGGGCACACAGGGGAGGGCACCCTCCCCGGGAGTCTGGAGCCTGGTCATGGGTCCACGAGGGAGGGGTGGTGCTTCTGAAAGATCCACAGGTGAGTCGTTGGAAAGGTGTCCCCCTGCCCCTAATGAGGCCGCAGCACAAACCCATTGTGAGACCCCATACCACTCCCCTCCAACCAGAGTCCACCTGCACTCGCAGGGCCTGCCAGGAGTGGGCCTGTCGGACGGAGGCCTAGGGGCCTGGGCCACTCTGTGGCATGTTACAGCTGGCTTTAGAAATGAGGTCACTGCATCTGCCTTTGGTGTTCTTAGGGGCTAACTTGTGCCCCTCTACGAATGGGACCTGATTTGGAAATAGGGTCTTTGCAGATGACTGAGTTAACTCAAGGTCATTAGGGTGGGCCTTAACCCAGTATCACTGGTGTCTTCATGAAATGGAGACATTTGGACACAGAGAAGGACACACATGGAGAACAGATGGAAGACACTGTCTACTGGCCAAGGAATGCTCGAGGCAACCATAAGCTGGGAGAGAGGCCTGGAAGAAATTCTCCCTAAATGTCCTCAGGAGAAACCAACCCACCCACCCACATCCCGATTTGAGACTCTGGCTCCCAAAACAGTGAGACAATAACTTCCTGTTGTTTAAGCTGCCCAGTCTGTGGTACTAGGTTAAGGCAACCCCAAGACATTGAAATGAGAACTGAAGTCACAGCCACCCAACCTGATTCTGTCATCTACGTTCAGTTTGCAGAAAGGGAAACCAAGGCAGCCCCAGACAAGATAAGGGCTTTGTCTTGATTCACTCACGCATCAGAGACGAATCACATGGCCTTTGCAGTGGAAAAGACCTTGCTGTGTGACTTTGAGCAAATTACCTGACCTCTCTGGCTTCAAGTTTCCACACCCAACAACATGGGACAGTAAGAGTGCACTCTCAGCAGGACCACGGTGCAGACACTAAAAGAACGTGTGTACACAGGTGTCGCACAGTGCCTGGCCCATACCAGTGGGCCAATTTTTCAGATTAAAAAAAGGGTAAATCTATTCAGGTGCCCAGCCAGTGCCTGGCACAAAGTGGGGACCGCTGACACCCTCTGAACCTGCAATGAGGTGGCCACTGCTGTGCCCCTGAGGTTTGGAGAAGTGGCCGAGGGATCCTCTGATTTTCTCCACCCAAAAGATGAGGGACTGTGTGATGTACTGTTCAAACCAGAACCTGGAGGTGAAAGGGGTGTGATCGACCGCTAGGCAGGTCGACAGGCACAGCTGGGAGGTTTGGTGTCCCCAGACCCCCACAGCTCCACAGAGCACCGTGCTTGCTCTGAAAATGTACCCCAGGGCCCATGGGATTTGGTTGTGTGTTGTGGGCTGAATGGCACCTCCAAATTCACACATTGCAATCTTAATCCCTGTACCACGTGGCGTGACTGCTTTGGGAGACAGGGTCTTTAACGCAGTGATTAAGGTAAATGAGATCACTAGGGTGGACCCTAATCTAATCTGACCGGTGTCCTTACAAGAAGAGGAAACAGGCACACACCACGTGGGGTCACAGGGAGAAGATGACCACTGCAAGCCAAGCAGAGAGGGCTCAGAAGACACCGCCGGGACTTCCAGCCTCCAGGACTCTGAGACCACGCGTTTCTGCTCTGCAAGCCGCCCCATGTGTGGTGTTCTGTGTGGGAGCCTGGGCTGACTAGTGCAGACCCCTTGGTGGCTAAACCGAGCGCACACTAATAAGGGTCCTAGTTAGTGGAGGGACAGGAGGGCAGGCAGGAGGGTGGGCTGGCCCATAGATCCCCAACAGAGGCTGGAGGTGAACACCGGTACGGCGGGCCCGTGGGCAACAAGCCTCAGTCACAGGATGGCACTCTCACAGGACGCCTGGGGACGTGGCACAAGCCTCCATTTCGCTGACTCGGGAGAAGAGAACGGCGATAAATAAATGTAAAGCATGTTGCTGATGGTGTGAAATGATGCTTCATCTAATTATCACTATTCCGTGGTGTCATTAACATCTACTTGAGGAGAATGATAATGACTTTTACGTCCCTGTCTCAGCGCAGATTGGCCGTCGTGAGCCCGCAGCACAGGGACCCGGTATTCCCCGGGACGGGGCAGAATCACTTACAGGAAACGGGAGCGTCTCAGCAGCAGGGGAGAGGAAATGGCTCCCTATGGCCGAATTTCAAACAGCCTGGTGATAACCCCAGTGTCCAGGAAACCCAAACAGGGCCCAGGAAGTCAGGAAATGGGGAGCAGGTGACTCTGCTGCACCCCACGGGGGTTGGAAAATCTGTCCTCCTCGCAGACGTCCCTCCCCCGCCTGTTGAGGGTCACCACACGGTGAACAGGCCTGCGCCTTTCCTTCATGCCTGAAGGGCCAGAGCGCCCTTGAAAGTCGCTGTTCTGAAGTGAGGGGGTGAGCGAGGCCTGGATGCATGCTAGAACGCTCCCTGTGCTTGTTTTTACCTGGGTTCCTATTACACGGTTCTCTCTCCCCTCCAGCTGGAACCAACTGGAAATGTTTCAGTTAACTGGCCGTGTGGGCATCCTAGGCTCCACTACGTGGCTGCCATGCTCATGCCCCTGGGCGGTGGCCATGCTTGGGACCACATCTCCCACCAAGAGTGGACTCACAACCCCAGGACAGACAACCAGTCCACAGGTAGCCCGGGAGCTGGCACCGGCGCTCACGCGAGAGGGTGGGCACCACCAGGAGGGCTTCCTCCCAAGGAATCGGGCCGGAAGCAGCCCAGGAAGGAAGCAGGGAGGTGAGAAACCGGAGCAGAATCACTGCTCAGAGGGAGGTGGAGTGCTGGCCTGGAACCAGGGGGAGCGAAGACACAGTGTGAGGAAGAAGCAGAAGCAACCATGGGATGGAGGAAAGAGAGACACTAGAGAGAACCAAGATGCTGGCGGCAGCCTGACCCACGGGGCCACCCTGTCCCATGGCCTCGTCACAGGGTTGAGCCTCTGTCTCTGTTTATCAAACCACAGTCCTGCTCAGGAGGTGCTGTGAGTGGGAAAAGATACAACCTCACCCCTGGGAACCTCTGAATGGGACCTTGCTTGGAAACAGGGTCTTTGCAAAGGGAATCAAGAATCAAGGTGCTATCATACTGGATTAGGGTGGTCCCTAAGGATAATGAAGGTATGCTTATAATGGACAGGAAAGGACACAGAGACAGAGATATCACGTGAAAAGGGAGACAGTGATTGGAGTAATGGAGTGATGCATCTGCAAGCCAAGGGATGCTAAAACCTGCTGGTGGCCACCGGAGAACACGTTCCTGCGTGTCTAAACCCCCCAGCTTGGGGGGCCGTGTCATGGACCATAGGGCTGCTGGTGCGCAGGTCTTGGCTCCTTGTGACCACCCGGGGAACACCTCTTAAAAAATGTAACCAAAGGCCATGACCCAAGGGGTCGGTGTGACAGCAAAGGCCCGAGGTGGCCGGGCCCCAGACCTGCCTGGGCGCCACCCTCTCTGCAACCTGGGCGAGTCAGTCCCCACAGGAGAGCTCGGTTCCCATTTTAGAGAAGGGGGGTGGGCCCTGAAGCCCCCTCCCGACGGAAGTGTGCAGGCCTGGCTGCAGGTTTCTAAGGAAAAGCTGGAATGGTGACAGGCCAGTGGCATGGGGGGAAATCCTGAACCGTTTCTCAGGCTGGTCTGCACTGTCCTCTCTGAGGACCGTCACCTGCACACAGCACGGGGACGAGGTGGCTGACCAGTTCCTACTGTAAACTGCTAGCATCTCCCGTCTCGCTCACAGAGCTGGGGAGGTGCGGTGGAACCTTTCAGAGGCTGTCCCCAAACAGCTGAGCTGCATGGGACAGACCTCCCTGTGGAGCTGTGGACACCATGCTGACAGCTCTGCTCGAATCGTGCCACGCTCCTGGCCCTGACGGTCCTCAGGGGCAACTGGGACCCCGGCCCCTGCCTGCTCAGCACAGCCCCCCCAGGAACCCAAGACAACCCACAGGCAGGAGCTTGGCCTCCTAAGAGGAGGGGGCCTGGGCACTTCCAGGGTAGCTACACGCCTTTGGATACATGGACGCCCCCTTCAGACCCCCCCACCCCAGCACCTCCTCCGCCAGGCCCAAGGGCTGTCAGGACGCACAACCTCCACGTCAGAAGTTCCAGCTGAACTCCCCACTTTCTTCCTCACGGATTCCACTTAAGAAATGTTTCAGGGTAGGAGAAATGGGGAGGTGTGGGTCAGCAGGCACAAACTGCCAGGGGTGAGGCAGGTACACTCTGGGGACCTGACATACAGCACGAGGACCGCAGCCAGAGCTGAGCTGGGTCATTGCCGGAAGCTTGCTGAGAGAGGTGGTCCTACGTGTTCTCAGCATCGACAAGCTGGGAACTGGGTGAGGAGACAGCTGCGCTAACTGGACTGTTGTTGGGAACCACTCTGCCTGGTTTCAGAAGTTGTAACTGCCCCCCATGGCTAAGGCTGAGTGCGCAACCTCCAGACTGCAAGCCACTAAGGAGACAAAGCTTGTCTCTGGTAGCAAATGCTGCTTCTGCTCCACCCCCTGCCTCCAATGCTTGGTCAGATAGTCAATGACGGGTAAGACCCCTCAGAGGAGGGGCAACCTAAGCCAGATATGATCACTTGGGAGGCCTTCATGGAAGGACTCGGGGGGCTGCAACAAAGAGGGAGCGATGGACCCTCACCCCCTGGCTATTCTGGCATCTCCCATCTGGGAGAAGTGCTTCCTGGCTCTAATCCACTTAAGCCTGATTTCTTTAAAATGTTATCTACTGTTTGGTCCTTGTCGCCTGCATTCCTGTGTATTCCAACCCGATAAAAGCCATTGAGGAAGGGGCTCCTGGTCTTTCTCCTCTGAGAGATTGGCCACCTCTCCTCCCCAAGAAGATCGTGTCTTGGTAGTTTCACTTTCATCATGGTGGACGGGGGGACTTTGCGGGCAAAGTTGCCCCCACAGACTATGGTAATCATTTCACGGAATATATTGAATACATGCATCAAATCCCCACGTTGCACAGCTTAGGTATATACAATTTTTACTCGTATATTACACCCTGATAAAATTGGGTGAATACAAAATAGAAAACAACAACATATACTTCGAATTTTCAAACAATACCTGGCCACTGTTGTAATCAAGAAGGGGGCAGTCTCACAGCTAAGCCCCCGACCACGCCTGCGCCCTTGCAGGAGCCCCTCCCACACCAGCCCTGTGGTCTGACACAATGCGGGCGCACTGCGCTCTCCTGAAGTTCGCCTAGTTAGGGAGCCAGCTCTCAGGGGCTCACATTTCCAACTGCAACTCAGGCTTTTCCAGCTTTGGGTCCTTGTCCTCAGAATGAGGCAGGTCAGCATCAGCAAACCCCTGCCTCCCCGCAGATCCTCAGGCCGTTGTCAGGAGGAGGCTGCTGAGAGGATGGCTGGCCCCAGGATGCCCCCTCCATTCTACACAGAACTCAGGGATCAGAGAGGGACAGTGACCTGTCTGAGGTCCCACAGCAAGGCAGAGGCAGCGCTGGGACCAGCATCCAGGACTCTGGTGCCCTTTTCTCAGTCTCCAGCTTCCAAAGACACAGGTTCCGACCCTTGAATAAGAAACAGACTTAACTCGCCCCAGAGGCTTTCAAAGCGCAATGTGCTAAAAGCCAGCCTCACGCAACCACTATAACCAGACCCTCTTCAGCTGAACTCCCAGATACGACACCAGCAGTGCTGGTCCTCAGATTTCTCGGGCATTTAGGGGTGCCCCAGGGCTGAGGCCAAGGTGGGGTTCCAACACAGAACTTCCTTGGTCGCCTGAAACGCCTCTGCCGGCTGATGCTTCAAGAGTCTGCCCAGCTGCCGGCATTGAGCACTTCTCTCATGCTGAGCCCTGGACACAGTGAACTCGATTCAGCCTTCACGGTGGGGTGGGGAAACAAGCAGCCCACACAGACTGGGATGGGTTTGAGGTTGAGCAGTCAAGAGGTGGGGCTCTGGGTTCACCCACCCAACAAGCAAGAGAGACGCAGAAGGTGAGCCAGGTGGTTTTAAAGGAATCTTCCCATAGACCAAGTCGGTCTCACACACATCACCCTTAAAGGCTTCTGGACACAATGGAATGGCCAGCGGGAGTGCCCACTGTCACGGATGCATCAGAACCCATCCCAGACCACAGGAAGGAAGCCAAAGGATACAAAATAAAAATGGAATCGACTCCACACAGATCCAGAATTCAAATCTCAATGTCAAGACCTCAAGAAAAATTGTGGCAAATAGCCTTCTGACGGTGAGATAGGAAAGGATTTCTTTCTTAACTATGATTGAAAGTGCCAACTGCAAAATAAACTATTAATAACTTTGCCTGTATCGAAAGTAAGAATTTCTGTTCATCCAAAGGCATTTTAACTCACTTCCCATTTACAAAAGGGCAGCTTGCTGCTACTACTAAACACGGGTGACATACACAGAACGATGTCAGTTGTTTCCAAGGACTAACGCCACACTAGAGCAAAGCAAAAATAATAAAGGGGCGGAGGGCGGTCAGGGGTAAGACAAGGACTGTAGTCCATGAGTTTTCTTTGGGTAAATGCTGTGCTCACAAGGGCCACTGGCAAGTCTTCTCGGGACAAACGGGAAATGGGTTAAAGAAATGGAAATGCTACAAAGTGAAAGTAAAAGATGTGTAACACACAGAAGAGACAAAGGATTGATGAAAAGAGAATATAAAGAATTCTTACAATAAGAGACAATTGGAGAAAAAAATGGGCAGACGGCTTGACCAGGAAAGGAGAAAAACATGTGGATGGTAACCCTATGAGCCAATGCCCCACCTCACGTACAGCCAGGAAGATACGGAGAAGGCTGTGGCCAGATCCCATTTTACACCAAGTGACACCAATGACAAATCTGACATTGTGTGCAGAAGGCAGACACCTTGGGAATCAGCATTGCTGGGGGGCTGTTGAGACCCCATCACTTGGGAAAACAACTTGGGCTAACATGGGAGTTCTCATCTCTCAGGGCCCCGTACAGGCAATGCTTTTGGATGGCCGGGCAAGACGGAAGCGTGGGTACACACGTTCATCTCCTCGCACAACCACAGCAAAGCACAGCTAAACCACAGAACAAATATCTTTCAGAACCCGTCGGAAAATCAAGCTGTATGGAAAGGTGACAATCGAGGCATTAAAGACACTACATTCACGCAGATGGAGAGACAGAGGGCGGAGATGCAGAACCAGCTGGTCCCAAACCCGGGGGTGGTGGATATGACACAGAGGGATATCCTGGGAGTGAGGGGTCCCAGCCCCGCAGCAGACCACCCAGCCCAGGGTTCCAGTGCCAGGAAGGTAAGTCCCCCAAATTTCTGGCTGTAAAAACCAGTGGGGTTGGGTCATTGGAGGAAACTGTGGGATTCTGAGCCTTTCGTCTTAAAGAGCCTTGCACTGCACACAGACTTGCCCATTCCCTCCGGCTCTAGCACCAGGGCAGCACCTTGAATGGCACCCGTGGCATGCAGGAAGGAACTGAAGTGTCCGGCACCAGGGCAATGGCTGGGGTCAGCTTCCTCCAGCTGAACCGCACGGTGGCCGCCGTACCTTTCCTGAGCCCTCCCTCGCACAGAGCCACAGTGCGGCGGCACCCCATCTGAACCTACGCCAACCTGGCTCACACAGTACGCCCCCACTGACGATTACCTAAGGGTCTGCCCCGTCCAAACCCAAGCTGGGAACAGAGGCCCGTCCACATGAAGGGCTGGGCTAGGCGCAGGCTTGGGGACCTTCTTCAGACCTCCCTAAAACTGCTCAGACCAATAACCGATGAGCCCACACCTCTCGCTGAGTGGCCCCGGGCCTGACACTAGCAGCAGCCGCCTACGGATCACTGTACAGCTTCTGCCAAAGGGCCCCAGACGGAACACAGGTGGGGGCTGACCTTGGCCTGCACCTCCCCGGAAACCTCAGAGCCTGCACACCCAACAGAAAGCTCCAGACCACACGGGAGCACCACCCAACCACCTCCATAAGCCATGGAAATGGCTGCAGGCCAGGGGTCACAGCCAGTCCTACCAGCTGTCTGGCCTGGGCAAATCCCTCCCATTGACCTGCTCATCTGCAGGAGGAGGTGCACTCAGCTCACGTGCAGGCTGCACCTCGAGTGCCCAGCTTGGGGGCTGGGGGCTGTGCCACTGGACCCCACAGGGCACCTGCTGCATTAAACGGCCAGGCTACCGAGACACGCAGTGCAAGCGTCTCTGCCTAATACATAGAAACAAACACAGGGAGGCGGCCAAAATGAGGAGACAAAGAAACCTGGCCCAAATGAAAGAACAGAACAAACCCCCAGAAAAAGAACTAAACAAAAATGGAGATAAGCAATCTATCAGATGCAGAGTTCAAAACACTGGTTATAAGGATGCTCAAGGAACTCAGTGGGTACTTAAAGAACATGAAAAAGACCCAGGCAGAAATGAAGGATACACTAATTGAAATAAAGAAAAATTCACAGGGAATCAACAGTAGAGTAGATAGAGCCAAGAATCAAATCAATGATTTGGAACATAAGGAAGCAAAAAACAACCAATCAAAACAACAAAAAGGAAAAAAAAATTAAAAAAAAAACAAGGATAGTATAAGCAGCCTCCAGAACAATTTCAAGAGGTCCAACACTCACACCATAGGAGAAGAGGAAGAGCAAGAGATTGAAAATCTATGTGAAAAAATAACAAAAGAACACTTTCCTAATTTGGTGAAGGAAAAAGACACCCAAGTCCAGGAAGCACAGAGGGTCCCAAACAAAATGGATGTAAAGAGGCCCACTCTAGGACACATCATAATTAAAATGCCAAGGGTTAAAGATAAAGAGAGAATTTTAAAAACAGCAGGAGAAAAGAAGTTACCTACAGAGGAGTTACCATACCACTGTCAGCTGATTTCTCAGAAGAAACCTTACAGGCTAGAAGGGACTGGCAAGAAATACTCAAAGTGATGAAAAGCAAGGACCTACAGCCAAGATTACTCTTTCTAGCAAAGATATCATTTAGAATCGAAGGGCAGATAAAGAGCTTCCCAGGCAAAGTATAGCTAAAGAAATTTATCATGACCAAACCATTAATATATGAAATGTTGAAGGGACATATTTAAGAAAAAGATCAAAACTCTGCACATCGAAATGGCAATAAATATATAACTATGAACAACTGACTCACACTAAGCAAATACGCCGAGCAGAAACAGAATGACAGATATGAAGGACAAGGGGATAGTAGACAGTGGGGAGAGGTTCTGGGAGAACCGGGGAAACGGAGAAGGGGTTAAGAAATACAAATAGTCACAGAGTAGGCAGGAGTGTGTTAAGAGTAAGTACAGGGAATGGAGAAGCCAAAGAACTTACATGCATGACCCACGGACGTGAACTAAAGGGAAGGAATTGCCAGAGGGAGTGGGGGTGCTGGGTGGAGAGGGGCAAAGGGGGAAAAATCAAGATAACTGTAATGGCACAATCAATAAAAATAAAATAATAACATACAAGAAAAAAAGTGAATGCTTCTGCTCCCCCTTCCCTGACAGACGAAGCCCAGGGCCCCACCTCCAGTCCAGGCAGGTCCCAGTGTCTCAGCTCACTCACAGAACGTGGTGGGATGGATGATCGGAGGTTCCAGGACTAGCCGTGAGAAGCCTCGCACCTCCAAAGGGCGCACAGGAAAACTCGCTCTGGGAGCCCTGAGCTGCCACACGGAACTCCCCGCGTGGGGAAGCCTGGACTCTGTGGGGATGGAGGTGCCCGGCTAGGCCCGGTGCTCTGGCCCCCACTACTCAGGCCACCCTCTGAGCCCTGTGAGCAGCACGGATCACATGGTAGTGTGGGCTGGTTTTGTCACCGCAGTAGGTGACCAGGCCCCCAGGAGGACCTCCTGAGCACGTGGGGAGACGCGCAGACACACACTGTGACTCCACAGCACTGTTCACAACAGCAAAAACTAACAACCACCAAAGGCCACACCCAGGAGGAAGGTTAAGTGAATTGTGGCAGAGACCCACTGTGGAACGTTGCACGGCCACAAAAATGAACGAGCTGCACTACACACCAACATGAGTGGGTCTCAGTGACACAATGCTGAGTGGCAAAAACTAACCCCAGAACACCACACGGAGTATAAGACCATTCATTATAAAGTTCAAAGACAGACAAGACTAAACACGGCATGATTTAGGGAAGCACTGAATCTCATCATTAGTGATGAGACGAAAACTATAGGTAATTCAATAAAGCACGCATTCAAGATCAGGACGGCACCCAGGAGACAGAAGGTGGGGAGGAACAGGGCACCCCTATGGGCACAGAGGGAGGCACCCCAGTTGTCCTGATAGTCACAAAAACCCTCTCAAGTAAACAATGAGCTAAACAGTCATGAGTGTCACTCTAATGAGTGACATAAGCAAAAGATTATTTTAATTCTCTATTTGAAAACCAACTCCCTGCGGGACAGACCACCAATGTCGAAGCCTCTAGGGGTGGGTGATGGGTAGGCTGTCACTGGCCACCCCGGGGTGCCATGCACCCACAGTCTGGGAGGACTGGCACCAGGAACCCCCCCACCATACAGGCAGCATTCACACGCACACCACAAGCTGCTCGGGGTCACGGAGCCTTGTGTTTTATTTCACAGTTGTGTGCCTACCACTTAAAGCGGAGAGATGCTCCTTGTAAAAGATGATTCCTGAAAGGAAAGTCTGGGGTTTTATTACGCCTCTGGGCTAGATTGGGCGATCTTTGAAGAAATAAGGCTATGCCCTTTTCATTTTCTATCCACAGGACAACATTTCAGCAGAGTGCGGGGTCAGGGAGGAGGAGCTGAGGGCCGGCGGCGTCATGCCAGGGGCAGAGGTCACTGGTCTCGGGCCTTTGCGAGAGCAGAAAGTCTGATGGTTCCTGAAAGTCAGAAAGTCCCTGGATGGTTCCAGGGACCACAGGAAATGCCTCTGGAAGTACGGGTGTGGGCTTGCGGCAACCATCGGGGGGCGGACAGTCTGCCCACCAGCCCCCCAGGGCCCTGAGCTCGCTCCGCCATCAGCCACCCGAGGTTCTGGTCACAGCCGCCCAGCAGCTCCCTTCCCTTCCTTCTTCCCAATCTCCTATTTCCAACACAGGGCTCAAATTATTTGTTTCCTGAAATGGCTTCAGCCTTAGACTCTAGGACCTAAGTGCTGCAGGAGTTTAAGAAACAAGGAACGTTCTTCCAGAACCAGTGCTGGCCCCTGCCACGCACACCGCGAGCCATTCCTTCCCGTCTCGACCCCCCAGCCTCCCAGCCCCACTCTTTCCCACGGCCCAAGCCCTCCTGGCACAAGCTGAGCTGGCTGCAAGTTAGCTTCTATGCAGGTGACAGTTCAGCAGGGCATGAACTCAAACTCTGCTGCCCTGTCCTCGGATGGCTCGCCAGGGCACCCCCGAGACTGCAGGAGGAACAGAGAACTGGTCACTGCTGGGAGGCTGCAGGGGGCCTGCCCCCATCCTGGGACGCCCAGAGGACCCCCTTGGCTCTGCATGTGGACAGGCCATGGGGCCTGGAGGTCACTGAAGGTCGCCTTGCTGTGGCACACCCCTCCACTCTAGGCCGTTGAAGACCTGAGACCGCCAACGGAGATGGCCCCCACATGGCTTCGACGGCACCCTATGCGCAGGCTTAACAGATTCCAGGCTCGTTTTCCGGAAGGAACACTGTGTGCCTCAGTTTCCTCAGTCAGGGGATGGAGTTGGGTGAGTGTGAGGGTGCCACTCGGGAGGCATGTAAAGAGCCCCAGGACACGGCAAGTGGTGAAGTGCCCCCCGGCAACACCAAGGACCACTGCTTGTGGCACTCACTCTCTGCACCTTAGCCACCAGTGGCTGGAGGGAGCGGAGACACACAGGCTGGCCTGTGCCCTCCGCTTGCCCTCACTGCTCCCCTGGAGGCCAGCCTGGAGCTCCTTCCAAAATGTAATCCTCTTCCCCCCCGGGGTGCGGGCACCACACGTCTTTCATCCCATGAAAACAGTCACGACTCGGTGCTCGGTGCAGAGCGCTGGACCCTGGCCAGCCCGCCGAGCCCAGCCTGCCTGCGACAGCGCACACACAGATGATGTTTATGGCAGCGCAGTCACGCAGCCGTTAGGCTGGTGACAGTCACGGGGACCCCGGGCTGGCAAATGCCCGCGGGGATGCCTTCACCGTTATTTGCAGGGGGGCCAGCGCAACCGGAACGGGGACAGCTCAATTCAGGGGAGGAGAGCAGAGCACGCGGCCTGTCCTTTTGAACAACCCTGGCCTGCTTTGTTTGCTCACAGAGAACAAAGAGAAAGGAGGTATTTCCACTTCACTGACGGGAGGCAGCTATTCCCCACCCCTGGGAGGGGGTTCTGATGTGTTCACCGCGCAGGGGCCGGCCACCTGTTTCTGGGGGTGGGGAAGAGGTGACTTCGATTCGGTTCCTCGTGACTTCCCCCCACCCACCCCATCACCAGCCACTCAGCACAGCCTCTGTGTCTTGGGAACCGGCTCCCCTCCCACGCTGAAGCACAGGCAGCTGGCAGCCTGCACAGCTGCACAGAGGCCCTCCGCCCAGGACCGGAACCCAGAGCTCGGGTGCAGGTGGGGCTGGAGCCCTCCAGAAGAGTTCTATCTCAGAGGCCCTTTGGGGTCAAGGAGCTGGTGTCCTGACAAGGACAGACTCTGCACCCGCCACGAGTTGAGCCACAGGCCTTCAGTGGGGAGCAGGACGCCTTGCCTGCTTCCCAGGAGTTCGAGCCACGAACAAACCTGCAGAGAGTCCATACACCGAGGGAGAGAACACCAAGAAAAAGGCATGGCAGGCTGTGGCCTCGGCAGTTGGCCAGGTGCTGGTCGCTCTGGAGGCCCTTGCAGAGGAAGATGGCAATGTGGTGGCTGGGTGGCCGCCTGGCAAAGGCTGCAGGGGGAACGCAAACCCGTGGTGCCTGTCCTGGTCTTGTGGTCAAAGGCACAGATCGCCTATCTCCAGGCCAGGCTCCTGGAACTGCCGTTGTCAGAGTCAGTGAGCCAGTGGTTACCTTTTAATTAGTTTGACACATAATTATGCCTTGGAGACACCCAATCTGCCTTACGGGCTCTTTTCCACACCACCAACAGATTAATCTTATTTAACCAGATTGCACTTATTACACAAACCTGTGTGTGTCTACGCTGTCAAGGTTGTGGAGGTTTTGTGTTCAGCATCATCCGGAAACACATCTGCCCCTACCGACCGGCAGCGTCCCGGCACGTGAGCCTCGGGCACGTGAGCCACCGGCAGGCTCACGGGGGGAAAGGCACGGGGGTGCCCCCTGCCCATCCCTCCAAACCCCGGCCCGGCTCTGCCTCCACGTGAGAGCCAGGCCTTCGTTTCCCCCCAGAGTGAGGCATGGGGGGCTCTCAGGTGCAGGTCGTCCTTTCATCCACAGCCAGCTCCAGGGCAACAGGCCGGGAGCGCTCGGCTGCTGTGACGGGTGTCCAGGGGACTGTCAGAGGGAACGGACAGGTGGCTGCGGGCAAACTGTGACCTCACCTCTCTGTTGCCTTTGATAGGAATGTGCCGCTGCCCACGCACCTCAGTCCTCGGGGAGAGAAAGTGCTTCCGTTCCCAACACCGTCGGTTTTGGCCATGGCCTTCCTCATCCCCCCGCCTCAAAGGCCAAGGCAGGAGGGCTCTCACTCACTTCAAACTTATGGGGACTTTCATGGAAAAATAAAAACCACACCGGGGAGGGTAGCTTAGCGGTCTGACTTGCCCAGGCCACCGTGTTGGTGTCTGGTATGGTGGGTGCCTGGTGGCCCTTCCACCCCACTGCTGTCCAGTTACGGCAGGGGTGACGCGGAGCCTGGATGCAGTTTAAGAAGTGGTTTGTCCTACAGGGAGCCGTGGGAGCTTCGGCGAGCACAGTCGCCCGTCTGAAGTGCCTGCAGAGTGCAGTCGGAGCACCGCTCTAGTTAGGGAGCGCAAGTCCCGCACTGCGGATGCCAGGTGACAAGAATCACTGATGCTTGGCTTTCAAAGCAGTTGGTTTCACGGCTCCGGGCTGGCAGTGGCAGGCTCACAGAGCCTGCAGGGGCCTCATTTGCATTCCGAAGGACGGTGTAGCCAAAGGCCAAGGGGGCCCAGTCCCGTTAGCCTCTTCTCTCTGTTGCCAGTTACAGGTCACTTTAAACTAACATCTGGTGGGTGTGCTTTCAAACCACATCTGTAGCTTTAATTAGGGAGCTCCCAGGAATGTCAGGGAAGGAAAAAGAGAGACATCCCCAGGGGAACATTAAAACATCGGCAGTTCCACCGATGCAAAGCCCCAGAAGCTGCCTCGGCCCGGTTTTATTGTACTGTGCGATCCACTGTGATAAAGGAGCCCTTTGCACAGAAAACCTCCCTATTAGCAACGTGCTGGGATAAGCAGAAACTCCGGTTTCACCCCCAACAGAGCCAGTCGCCTCCAGGAAGTAGCTTCTGAGGACCAAGATCAAAGCGGGGTTTCCCTCACGCAGCCACAGAAAGCACATCTGTCCCTAAAATGCTCCCAAAGAGGCGAGGTCACCTTAGGAGTCTCTTGCCAAGAGCGCTTCTGACAAGGAACCAGTCAACGGGCTTCTCTGTCCTTCCAGGAAGGTCGGTCCCCCACCCCTTTCTTGAGGGTGAGGATGATTCTTGAATGGTACGTCACTAAATAAAACATTGTACTTTCCATGAAGGCCAATGAGATTGAATATTCTCCTTACACATGTTCCTTTCTCTCAGCGACGTGTGAGATCTAAAGCGCTAGTTTAAAATTCAGAAAATAAAAACGGCTTTTCCTGCGCTTTCTGCTTGCCCGGCCAAATCGCCCCAGCCCCCCCGACGAAGGGGGAAGCCGGGGCTCTAAAGAGAGGCAGCCGAGCACTAGGTGGCCTCCATCCCCACCACTGCTCCTGATAGATGTAAGTAATAAAAAAAAAAAGATCCTCCGTTTCTCTGGAATGCCCATTAAAATGTAAACACGGGGAGAGGATGTCGAGGAGGGCTACAAAAATGCTTTATTCACGAGGCTGCAAAGGCAAAGCAAACCTGAAGTTGAGTTTTAAGCCTGGGGTGTAGGATGTGAAGAGGCCGGGCCCTCTGCTCCTCCCAGGCAGGCAGTGGAGAGGCTGCTGTTCGTGGGAAAATCGGCAACATAGTGTCGGGGGTTGTAAGGACTCCTGCCAAGAGCGGCTTGGCCTTTTCCCGTAGCAGGCCCTCGGTCTGAACCCAACTCGAAGATTGCCGCAAAGTCTGCCCGCGGCAGGAGCTCCGCCATCGTCCTCAGTGACAAAATATGGGGCTTCCCCAGAAGCCCCCCAACAAAAACAGGATTTCAGAGGAGAAAGAACGGCGTGTTGTGTCTGTCCCCACCCCGGACACTTTTCCCCCGTGGGACCCAGGAGGGAGGTGCACCTGCTCTTAGTCGAAGGGGAGTTCGGTGTCGGATCAGAGAGTGGTCCCAGGGTCTTTTCCTCGCTGACAGAGCGACAAGTGGATTCAACTGGTGCTTATTTCTCAGAACTGCCAGGAGCCAAGGCTCATCGTCACGGTCAAGGGGGGTCTTCCGACACGTGTTTGCCATCCTGTCTGAATCTCCAAAGGGGGCCGCCCGCAAGTCCCCTGTCGGTTCAGCTCCTGAAGGCTAAGAGGCTGTTGGGCGCCCCCCTGCGAGGGTTTAGAGGCACGCTGTGGCTAGTACCATTTCGAAGGGGTGCAGGGAGAAGTGGCTGAGAAACCAGAGGGAGTGGAGCGCCAGGGCCCCCGGGCTTGCGCCCCCCTCCTGGGGAAGTCCTGTTCCCTCCAGCTCTTCCTAAGCCCATGGCCCTGGAAAGGGCTGGCCACGGAATCCACTGCACACACACCGTACCACCTTCCCCACCCATCACGGGAAGGGAATCCGTGTTTCCTGCAGCCAAGAGGGCTGCAAGCCTACTAACAGGCACTGTGTGCGTGGATCTGTGGATGTGTGCATATTCATAAAATCTGTGAGCAGGTTCTTTATTTTTACTGCCCGCTTTGCTCAGACCACAAACAGCACTAAGACCATCAGCAGCCTCCTGAATCGTCCGTCATCTCGCCAGTCCCACCACGTCACTCATTAGCCACAT
The DNA here is from genome assembly GCF_014824575.4 of Sturnira hondurensis. Taxonomy (NCBI): domain Eukaryota; kingdom Metazoa; phylum Chordata; class Mammalia; order Chiroptera; family Phyllostomidae; genus Sturnira; species Sturnira hondurensis. The sequence continues at coordinate 1,118,621 of NW_028086562.1, forward strand.
CAGCTCGCAGCTCCGCACAATAATGCATCAAGTAGCACAAGAGCTGCGGGGAAATGGGGTGAATAATTCTCACATTATCCTGAAAAGTTTGGGATGCCTCTGGTTTCTTCCAGGCCGCTCCTGAGACAGGGCCGCCATACCACGACCAGGCAACCCACGTGACTCCCAATTCCAAGGGTGCAATTCTTCAGAGCGAGTCAGGTGTGGTTTACATTAAAAATAGAACAGGCTCCCGCAAACAGACTTGTATTTATATAGAATGTTGCGACAACTGTCATTTTACATTAGTCAGAGAAATCCCACAGGACCAGTGTAAGTATTAAATGTGGCAATTTTTTTTGTTTACCGACACAACATAATAAAAAGAACACAGCCTCCTGGATGATTTTTCCCCCTTTCCCTGAAGTCATTCATAAAATAAACATGTGTTCCCCGTCTGTGCAGGACTTCTTTATGAGGGGCTCCTGACAGTGAACGAGGAGAGAGGGGCTGAGCAGCCCCCCAGCGGGCCCCTTGCTGCGCTAGGGTTAGCGGCCCCAATGGCGGCCACAGAGCCCGGAGGTCACAGAGCCCGTCCCCGGGCCCTCCCTGCGCCTGCAGCAAGGACGGAGTTCCGGGGTTTCGCCACCGGTGCTCACAATGTAGGGGGGCCAGCCTTTCTGCCCAGACGAGTCAGGGGGAGGCGTCCAAGTCACGATTCCCAAATGGCTTCCTGCAGCCAGGAGGATCTCCATCTTCCTGACGGAGATCTCCAAAGAGCGCCACAGCCACGGGGACAAGGACAGAAAGGAGGGTTAGGGACGGATGAGCTGTTCCAACGAAGCCGGCAGCCCTCGACGGCCAGCCTTCCCTTTGCCCCAGTCCATTCTGGTGAGAGGCTGCTGCAAGGCCGGTCACCTCCGGTCACCTGGAACGTGGTTCTGAGTGGAGCCCCTCAGCTATCCAGGCGTGTGACTGGGCACCGTCGCTTCCTGCAATGACTAAGACATGACTGACCTTGAGCGGGTGGCAGCATGATGGGATGACGTGGCTGCTCTGACAGCTCATGGGGTGTGCAAGGCCTGGGTGTTCCTGTGGTTTAAAAATCTCCCCAGTTTGGACTCAGGTGCCGTGAACATCGGCAGGTGCAGCCCGCACAGCCTCCAGCTCTCTGGGACCCCCTTCAGGGCAGCTGCGGCCTTGGGGGCAGCAGCTGAGCAGACCGGGGACCCTGGCCTCACGCTGCCCCCGAACTGGCGTGAGGACCTCCCTGCATTTGAACTCTAACTTCGTGAGCCACCCCTGTGACAGGGCCTCAGCCTGCCCCTGGTGGGTACCTGCTGATGACAGAGATGCCACCCTGTCCCCTAGCATCTGGCCTGGTCTGTAGAGCCCGTCTACATCAAGGAGATGAACACAGGGATGCCTTTGGTCCTTACTCCCTTCAGAGCCTGAACGCCCATCAGTACAAATAAATGTGACCGGATCGTGGCTGTGTAGTTGCTGCTACACAGTCATCAGTCACGGGTCCCAGGGAATATCTTCACTGACAATTCAGGTGTCACCTTAAATTGACACAGAAAGATCTCAGCCAATGAGGCAAAACGCCCGAGTCCCAGGCAGGGGTCACTCGTGGTTCCTGCGGGTACCTCTCCGGTTTCACCTTGGCTCTCAGCTTACGTCAGGTCCTGAAGGAGCCTCAGAGGAGAATTCGCACTCCGTCTCCCAGCCAAGCTGGAAGCTGCTGAGGGACCGGGGGAGCTTGGGGTTGGGAAGGCACCCGCCTCTTCCCAGTGTCACTGCGGTCGAGACCAGAGAGTGCTGTGTTTCAGGCCCATCCCCACTAGCCGTGTGGCTGTGGGCTGGACATTTGCTAACAGAGCCACCCAGCGAGCCACTCTGAGCAGTGCTGACCTCGTGAGCAGAGCCTTGGCTTCGTGCTGGCGAACCACCGGTGCTCTCGCCGGGCAAAGTCCTCTGCCTCCCCCTTCCTGGCAGCTGGGGCCTGAAGCGGAACCTCATGACCGTATCTCCCTGCCTCCTACCCGCCTAGAAGCCAGGAGAAAGGGGGGAGGGGAGCAGAGGGCTGGGACGTGACGGCCAACAGCCTGCCTCCACAGTGGCCACTGTCGCCTCTGAGCGAGGGTCTGGCTCAGACAGTACAGAGACCCCTCTGCCTGCATATCCTTCCATATTATATGTATTTGTACCTGGTGTATGTGTGTTTCCCTAATAACAAAAAAAGGGAAACTTTTCATATTGGCACTTCATCATTAAATGGGACTTCGCATAGACACAACAGTGTGGTTATGGCCACAGGGAAGGCAGGGCAGGGCAGGGGCTGGTTGGGGGTGAGCAAAGGGAGAAAAATGGCGACATCTGTAATAGTGCCAACAATAAAAATAAAGGTTCAAAAACTCTTTAAAAGGGGATTTCATTCCACTGTCTCATAAAGTGACACTTTTGCAAGCATTGGCATTACAGAGCCTCAGCAACAGTGAGCCTGGGGTTACACCCAGAGGACAGGGAGCCTCGAGTCGCTCCTGTCACCAGAGGGGCCCTCCCACCGTCCCCATAGCCCTGCACACACGGGTGTCTGTCAGGAGCATGTTCTCTGTGTGTCTGGCTGTCAGCGTTTCGGGGGGATGTTCTCTAAGCCCCTGTGGCTCTCGGGTCTGCAATTCTAGGCAGATGCACCATGGCAGGAACAATAGAGGGGTCCCTACTCAGAAAATGAGCTCTGAGAGCCAAATGTCACCGATCAAGGGTGGACGGTTTAGCACCATAATGTGGCAACATTTTCAAAAAGCAATCTGAGAATCTCTCGGTGCTAAGTTTGGGTTAAAATGTGGGCATCTCCTTTCTCAAGTGAAAAAGGTCTCAAAGCAACAGAAAAAATGATTAATTATGAATGCAACTGCAATGTCCTAATTATTAAAAAACATTAAATTTAATTATTTAGAAAACATTTAGCCACGATGTATGTTTATCTAGGAACGGAAATTAAGAAACCCCAAGATAATTAGAGTTAGATTAAGTTATTAATTTGGACTTCGGGGCTCTTTTCCCCCACGATGTCTTTACCTCCTTTGACGTAACAGTTGGATGGCCGGGTGTATAAGGGAGCCCATCACGGCCTTGGGTCTGGGAGGCGGGCACGTTCAGGAAGGACGGGGGTGCATGGGGTGGAGTCGGCAGTTTGATTTCACCTCCGGCGAAGCTTTAGGAGCACGGGGTCATCGGGAAAACACCGCCGAGCACAAGAGGAAACCGGCCTCCGTAAGCAAGACCAGCGCGGGCAAGAGAGCCATGCATCGGCGCAGCAAAGACTCCAATGTTGGAATAATCGGAAATACATCACAAAATGAGTTTGTTTATTCTGTTTAAAGGAAGGAGAGGAGAAATGGAAGTGTGGTGAAGAAGCAAGATAATCTCAGAAATGACAATGCAGATTTAGGGAAAAAAGGAAAATGACACTTCTAGAAACAAAAGTACAGGGAGACCTCTGAGATGCTGGGGGTTTGACTCCAGACCACAGCAGTGAAACGAGCCGCACTATTTTTGCCTCCCAGTGCGCATAAAGCTGTGTTCACGCTACACTATAGTCCATTAAGTGCACAATATCGTTTTGTCTAAAAGAAAACAAGGCATGTAGCTTAATTAAAAATGCTTTCTTGCTGCCCCGACAAGTGTCGCTCAGTTGGCTGGGCGTTATTCTGCAAAGCAAAGGCCTGGTCACCGATTCGATTCCCAGTCAGGGCGCATGGTGGGTTTCGGGCCGCGTCTCTGGCTGGGGCTCGTGCAAGAGGCAGCCAGCTGATGTCCCTCTCCCTTCCTTCCTTCCTCCCTTCCCCTCTCTCTAAAAATGAGTACATAAAACCCTTTACAAAATGCCTTATTGCTGAAAAGTGCTGACCGTAAGCTTCAACAAGTCATATCTTCCTTCTAGAGGAGAGCCTTTCTCCCAAACACAGTATCTGCGAAGTGTAATGCAGTGAAGTGTAGTAAAACGAGGCATGCCTGTGCAATAATTAAAAACAAAAAACTCAATGTAAAGAAAATATTACTCAAAATTAGAACTGGTGAATTGAGAGAGAGTTCAAAAGATGTTACTAAGCCCAGCTGGTGTGGTTCAGTGGATTGAGCGCGGGCCTGTGAACCAAAGGGTCGCTGGTTCGATTTCCAGTCAGGGCACATGCCTGGCTTGCAGGCCAGGTCCCCAGTAGGGGGCGCATGAGAGGCAACCACACACTGATGTTTCTCTCCCTCTCTTTCTCCCTCCCTTCCTCTCTGACTAAAAATAAAAAAATAAAACCTTAAAAAAAAGACGTTACTAAGAGAGCCAGCACAGAGGGAAGTACTGGAAAGGGGGAAACGGAGGTAAAGGTGTGCGGGGCATAATTCTCCTGGTCTGAATCCCAGAGGAAAAGGCCAGTAGCAGGAACTGGGTTTCTCTAAGAATTTTCTAGAATCTGAGCCATCCACAGATTCTAGTAGCCCAACAAATCTCAATCAGGAAAAGTAAGAACGAACTCTCGCCCGGCACATTGTAGTGAAGGGCAGGACACAAAGACGGAGGGATGATCTCAAAGACGGTCCGAAAAAAGAAATGACAAGTAGACCAATGGCTGACTTCTCAACTGCAACAGTAAGTCCTGGAAGACACTGGACTCGATTTTCAAGTAAGAGAAAATAATGATCAACCTAAAATCATATCTCCAGCAAAACAGTATTTCAAGAAGGAGGGCAACACAAATACACGTTCAGCAACAAAACCTGAGAGCCCATCGCCACCCAGATTCAGCGAAGGATGCGCCTTGAAGATGCACCCAGGAGCACGGGAAAGGGTCCCAGAAGCCGGTCTGAGATGTGAGAGCAGACAAGGGGAAAGGACGTGGTAAACGGAGAGTGCATAAAAGTCGTTCTGCTCCTTCCCGCCCGATCTAGGACGCTTCTTGACTGGATCTCCCCTTCCGGCTCCCACACTCTCCGTGTTTCCATCGCTACCACATCTTCCCCGTTTGCATTACCCATGCTGCCGTGTCTCCCGTCTTAAAAAAAATCTTGTCGCATGTATCTGACAGCCATCTCCTCCTCCCTTTCCCTTCCTTTGCGCTTAGCCCTAAGCACAGCACCGTTACTTTCTGTCTCCCATTTCTTCCCCCCTGGTCTCTCTAAACCCAGCTCCAGACAGACTTTCGCCCCCTCCAGTGCGCCAAAGCCGTCTCTGCTGGTGGTCTCCGCATTGCGCAGTCCTACGGGTCATTCTCAGTCCTGCCGGAGCACGACCTGGAGGTAGCATCGTACCTGCTCCTCTTGGGTCTGCCTTGTGCAGGAGGCAGCCAGAACACGGCCCTCCCCAGGGCTCCTTCTACTGCAAGGTCACGACCTCTCCACCCACCTGCCTGGATCTCACCTTTCCCTGACTCGCCTCTTGGGGCTGACCCCACTGTTCTGAAATAAGACCGCACCCTCCCTTGTTGTATTAGTTTCCCACGTTTGCCTTAACAAAGTAGCACAAACGCGGATGACTTTGAGCAACAAGTTATCATTTCCTGGTGCTGGAGCCTACCAGTCTGAAATCCAAGTGTCAGCCAGCAGGGCTAAGCCCTCTCTGAAGGCTGAGGCAAGAATCCTTCCTACTCCTCCCTACTCTTTCCCAGCTTCTGGTGTTTTCTGGAAATCCTCGGTGTTCCTTGGATTGACGTTGCAACCCTCCAGTCTCCGCCTCCATCATTTCATGCCCTTCTCCCCTGTGTGTCTGTGTCCAATTTTTCTTCTGCTTATAAAGGCACCAATCAGGCTGGACTCAGGACCCACCAGAGTCCAGAGGATCTCACCTAAATTTGATCCCATCCGCAAGGGCCCTATTACCAAATAAGGTCACATTCACAGGTATGGGAGGTTAGGTCTTGACTACGCACAACCTCATATCATGAAATACTAGCTCTGTGCTAACAACATACACGTTTAGACTTCCAGTGTGAACTGCACCCCCAAAGAGGCAGCTTTCTTGTTGAGCTAGTACAGATAATGTTTCTGGGTCTCTCTTGTATCTGCTTTTTCTGTAATTTTGCATTTTCTTTTCTTTAGTAAGCCCTTGAAATTGTATAAGCTTCCAGCCCAAAACACTTGAATCTGCCTTTGAAACCCCCATTCTTGGGAATCCAACTGCCCGTCAAAATTCTGAGGCGTCTCAAGTCTGAAATGGAACTCCCGCCCGTCCCCCCCTCCGCACCTCCCACAGCTTCCCCATCTTGGTTGATGGCACTCCCTCCTTCTAGCTGCTCAGAACCCCCCCCCGCCCAGAATCATGCTCGACTCCCCACCTGGTCCATGAATAAGTCTATTTGTGCTTCAGATTATACCTCATATAATCTTCTCTCCACCTGCCTAGCTATACCCTGGTCTAAGTCAGCATCGTCTCTTTCCGGATTACTACAGGAACCTCCAGACTGGCCCCTATGCCATGGATGGAATTATTCGTGTGTCCCCTCCCGAATTCAGGTGTTGAAATTCTAACCCCATGGGATGGTACTGGGAGATGGGGCCTCAAGGAGGTTATAAGGGTAGAAACTCGTGAGTAGGATTAGTGTCCCTGGAACAGGGATCCCGGAGGCCTCTCACTCTATTCCCACCAATGGCACAACCAGAAGCTGGCAGTCTGCAACTTGGACAAGGACCCTCTCCGAGACAACACCCTGATATCGGTCTTTGGGCTCCAGTACCATGAGAAATTTCTGTTGTTTATAAGCCGCGCATCTGTGGTCTTGCTCCAGCAGCCCCAGCTGACTAAGACACCTTACGTCGATGCGTCCTCCTCCCCCCAGTTTATTCTCAACAAGGCAGTGAGAGGAAACCTCTGAAAACATGCGGCAGCTGCCCCCGCTGTGGCCAAAGCCCTCACACAGCCTCCTTGGCCCCGGGGCTGGGGCTTCCTCCTCCCCTCTGCTCTCAGTCCCCCGCTCACTCTGCCCCAGCCACACTGTCCCCCTCGCCATCTCTGAATGTGCCAAGCATGCTCCCACCTTAAGACTCTGCAGGGCTGCCTTGCCACTCTCATGACCCTCCTCCAGGTGCACAGGGCTCCTGCCCAGCTCCCTCCACGCTTCACTCAGCTCTGGCCCCTCCCTGGGGTCAGCCCTGACCACCCCACAGTCCCTGGGACTTGCTTGACCATTTTATCAGAGTATCACCCCTTTTGGCATCTGATATAATTTACTCATTTAATTTACATGTTTATTGTTTAGCATCTGTCACCCCTCCAGCCAGAATGGAGAGTTCATGGTGGGGTACCCCAAGGGCCTAGAACAGTGCCTGACACATAGTGCATATCTGTTGAAGGAAAGCATGAAAATATTAACTGTGTAGGTGACAACGATAATAGTGTCTATTTTGTGGGACATAAAAAATCAAAAGGCAATGAAAATGCAAGCCCATACTGGTTGGATGGGGAAGGGCTGGGTTGGTCATGGTCAAGTGCCGTACGCTGTTTCCTGCGTGGCTGGCTTACACTGTTAAGTGTCTGTGTTAATCTTCCCAAGGTAATCATTCAAAAAATAGCAATGAAGAATGCAGCTTCTAAACCACAGAAACCTTAACAAACGAAAAAGGGAAAACACAAACCTCAGTCAATGGAAAACATGGAAAGAAAGGAGAAAAAAAAAAGAATCTCACACACAAAACGCCCAGAACACATGGAAAGTACTAGGTGGTAAAACCGAGTCCAACAGATTGATAATTCCAGCCAATACAAATAGACTCACTTCTGGGTGTATAAGAAGCGATTGCCAGCCTGAATCAGGAATAAAACCTTGCTACATGCGATGTAAACCTGGCACATCTAAAAATAAGGGAGTTAAAGGTAAGAGTAGAAAGAGGGAATACAAATCAATAAAATAGATAAAAGAGACTTTAAGGCCAGAGCGTTACTGGAGGTAAAGGGATCGCTGCACACTGGTGGGACACTCAGTTCAAGAGGAAGGCAGGACCCCCAGGACAGTGCACTCGAAAACTCGGGAAGATGAGACTTGGAGTTGCGTCAAAAATATTAACTCCCTAAGAATAACCCTGACAGAAGGTGCACGAAACTTCACTCTTGGTTTTAACTCATCGAGAGCAAGGACCTTATTTTGCTCACTGCCGGAACATGTCTGGGACAACGTGGCTGCTCGGTAATTCTTTTCTGAGTGGGTGCGTACGTGTGTCTATTGGATTTTCTTTTTGCTGGCTGACGCTCACCCTTCCTTCAGATCTTCATGTGAATGCCAGACAAACCTGTCCTCACCCCTGTACCACATTAGGTAGATCCCCATATTTTCATAAATTCCCTTCTAAGGTGCCCACCACAAGTGTACTCACGTAGTTAATTGTGTAGCTACTTAATGTCTATTTCCCCAAAAGAATGTGGATTCCATGAGGAGAGGACATGGACTTGGCCTAACAAGGTATCCCCAAAATACTCTCTGAGTGACTAATGCATCGACATTGCCCACAATTCAGTAAGGACTTTGAGGCCCTCCGGCCACCCATTCCGTCCAACCAGCACCCGGGACCTCAGGCTGCCTCCATCCCCCCTAGTTGTCCCCGCCGGGTGCACCTTCATCACCAGTCACCCCCATTCACTCAACAGATTCGTTCTGACACACGAGCACGTGCCAGGCGCTGTGCCGGGTCCCAGGGCCACAGCAATAAGAAGTGCCACACCCGAGGGCAGTGGGTGGGGCCACCACGCAGCCACGGGGAAGACCTTCTTGTCTGGCTGCAGAAGAGAAGAGTTCTCCCTTTTTACAATATTTTCTGTAACCCCCCCCCAAGTAGCTTAGGAAAAAACACCCCTCTCCGAGTCGCTGCACTGATATCCCTCTCCTGTGGAATTCCAATTCGGTGGTTCTCTCGCTGAGCAATCACCTAAGGAAAGCCCATTAATACAGTCAGAGCTTGTACCAGCAGTGATCCATTTAATACCAGAATGGAGGGGGAATCAATAATGCTTAGCTCTGGTCACAGTCCATTCTTCTTTAACCAAGGTCTCCCATAAATATCCCCCCAAACGGGTGTGGCACTGACGCCCCCTCCCTGAGTTTAGTGTGCCCGACACCGTGTTCCATTCGGAACACGCCAATGCCCATCCAGCAGAGGCTCCCAACCAACTTGCCATGACCGAGTCCGCACGCCCCAGGGAAGCCCAAGCAGGAAAGCCACGCACGCCGGTCAGTAGGGCGTTGCGCCCCCTGTATCCGTGCCCAGTGCGATTCCGCCTCACTGGCAGGGGCCGGCCTGCCCTCGAAGCATCCTGAGCCGGGGCAGGGGTCTTCCTGGGAGGAGAGCTGCACAGGAGCCTGGGCTCTGACGTCAGCCTGCCCCTTCCCCCGGGCTCCCTCCCACCCTTCAGCAGGCACGGGGGCAGCAGCCAGCAGGGCCTGGTGGCAGGTAGGGCCTCCATGAACAAAGCGTTTGCCTCTCCTTGGAACTTTAAGAAGATCAAGAAATGTGCCCCAGGCAGGGCAGAAACAACAAAACAGCAGTAATTCTCAGCTCCGGTCACATTAAGTCCTTCAATCAACACTGAAGAGCCTCTCGTACACATCCCCCCAAAAGAGGTACGGTACTCACTGCCCTCCACATCCCTGTTCGGCTGCCAATGTTATGCTCCAGTAAGGGAACACCAGCCAAACACCCTGGAGGGGCTGCCAGCTGACCGGCCACTGGCCGAGACTGTGGGCTCAGGACCATCTCAGATTGACCTGGGTGACCTTGAGGAAGTCGTGTCTCCACCCCGTAGCAACCAGCCCTCATCTGCAAAGTGGAAATGGCAAGGGCACCCCTTCAGCAGCGCCCGACCCCCGGGCACGCCCATTTGCTCACATTGCTGTCGGGTGGACGGCCACATCAGGGGGGTTAAATGAGAGGCACTGATGTCTTTCCCGCTTTGCAGATAAGGGCAGCTGGCTACACAGAGGCTAAGTACTGCCTCCAGGTCACACGGGTGGCTCTCAGAGGACCCTCCCTTTCAACGGCCGGAGCTAACAGCTAAGCCAAGTGGCGCTGAGCTTCTCGGGCCCGGGCTAAGCGCTGGCGAGAGCAAACAGAACGCTGCGCTGAGGTCAGCTTGCAGGGGCCCAACTCCCCCTCCGGAGCACACCGTGGCCCCCTTCCTACCCTCGCAAACTGGGTGTTACCCCCTTCACCGTAGGCCACCTTCCCTGGGCTGATAGCACAGGACCCCTTCCCTGCTCACTGGATGGATCCCTTGGAGGGACAGGTCACCAGGCTCCCCTGGGGGACACAGTTCAGTTCCAGGAAGAGGGTCCACATCTCAGCCCTTTGTTTCCACCTCTCTCGCCTCCAGAGACAGGACAGACTCCGCCCACGTTAGGCCCTCGGACAGGAGACAAATGAACACACGAAGTTCTTCCGCTGAGCCCTGACTTGGACTCCTGGCCCCCAGAACTGTGGGAGGATGAAGCACCGCTCTAACCCCCATTTGTTCTGGTACGTTACCGTGGCCCCAGGAGACAGACACAGCCTCCTAAGAAGGAGAAGGCCCACGTCTGGCAGGTGAGGAATTTAAGGCTTGAGAAAGCTTTTAGGGTTGTCCACGTTGACCCAGCTACTAAGCAATAGACCAAGGACAAAGACAGCTTGGCAGCTTCCCAAGCGCTGCTCTGAGCTGCTGAGCCAGTCCCCACCGGGGGACGGCTGTGGAGAAGCCTACCACCTCCCTCCCTCATCTCCATGTCTCACACCCTTCCCATAAAAAGGGAAAGGGAGGCCCACACTCTGCCTCCTCCACCTATGGGCCCAGGCCAAGCCCTAGGCTTCATACCCGGACACGTGTCCATAGCTGACAACAGAGAAAAGGAGCCTGCAGCTCCAGCCTTGACTGCACCTCTCCTGGGAAGCTCAGAGACCTGCGGTGGGGGAGAAGATGCGACATGAAATGAACCCCAGCCCCCGGGCCGCTGTGAAAGTCAACAGCTGCCAATTGCTTTCCAGGAGAAGGAACAATGAAACTGAACCTTCTGGCTTGTTCTCATTCACTCTTCGCAATCGCTGACACTCATCACTGACCTGCAGATCCAAAAACCCCTCAACGTTCTCACCCCTGGCTTCTCTTTCTCTGAATCTAATCACTCCTTTTATGGATGTCTCCGGGTCACGTCTGCCCTTCACCCAGAGAGTCTCGGGATGATTAAAAGTTGGGTATTCTCTCTGAGACTTGCAAGGAGGGCGAGGGTCCCTGGGGGTCGAGGCTGTTGCTATCAGATCTCAGACTCACAGTAAAGCACTTCAGGTTTTTCTGGGGGTTCACCTGAAGCTCGGCCTCATAAACGCAGAAGCGGGGGCAGCGGAGTGGTACCCAGAGGGAAACCTGTAACTGTCAGAAATGTGGGAGATTTGTCAACAGCACATGAACCAGCTGCCTCAATTGTGAGAGCTGAGTCACAGTTTCATTTGTTACATGATTCAAACACAACTCTCTTTGCCATTGTCACCTTCACCTTCCCCATCACAGCCTATTTGCTCATTTGGCCGAGAACTATCAGAAGCCAACCCTCAGAAGACACCTGGGTTCCATGATTAAAAGAAGCAACCATGTCCTACATGGAAACTGTGAGTAAGGACCACGGACAGCAGCACGAGGCTGTGGTTCAGGACCACGGACAGCTCTGTGAACACACTTCCCTTGTACACAAACCGGTCCCTGGGCCCCCTTCCCTGTCTGGCCCTGGGGGTGACGCCTTTGGGACAGACGGGGGTGTGTCCACGCAGCACGAGGACCGCTGTCCTCTCCAGAGCTGCCATTGGGAAAGCTGCTGATGAAGGGCTCTGCCTTCTGGCACCAGAACAGCTGCCACAAGTATGGAGAGGACCAGGCTTGCGGGGACCCCAACTAAACAGTAGCAGCACCAGGGATACATGTATCTGGGAGACCTTGCTGGTCCTGAATCATCGAGCCCTGGAGTGGACCCTTCCTGAGGGAACAAGGTCCCTGCCCCTACAAATAATCACCCCTTGAGAATGCCGGAGTTGGCGTCCCAGACTGCCCTGGGTATTCATATACCTGGCACGAAAATGCCTTTTGAAAATAGAATCCTTCAATTCAATGGCTGCTTGGTGCCCCAACAACTCTCCCTGCCCACACGTGACCCTCTGGCCTGCTCCCACCGCCTACCTGCGGGTGATGATGGCTTCGGCTAAGCAGCTCACCCTCCAGGCCTATCTTCCTGCTGTCTCCCACCGACTGTCTTCCCACACGGCTCTGCCCTAGTACCTCAGGTTACGTTTACAGAGGGAAATTTAAGGACATCTAAGATTTTTGAGGGCAACTCAATGACATGTATCACAAACTTTAAATGAGACTGCCCGAACTCTGGCTGCCACACGGTGGTGTGAGTAGGATGCTACCCCTTCTCTTCTGAGGAAACGCTTCCAAACACCAAGGAGAACAAGTGAGAAACAAAGTCCGACTGGACATCTAGAAATGATCTCTATCTCTTGCACCTTGTCTGAGAGAGGGCTGCCCAACCCAACAGAGGTCCAGCAGAGTCCCGGGAAGATGCAGGCAGAGCCCACAGAGCAGAGTCCTGCACAGCGAGAGCACGGGCCTGGGGGGCCAAAACCCACATCCCTGCGTCTGAAACAAGGAGACCAGGATCCACACACCGGCGGCACAGAGCAGCCAGGATTCACAGACTGGCCCGGGGAGCGGGATTTGGGAGAAGGTCACAGAAGAGAGTAGACAGGAGAGCTGTATCCCCATGGTTGCTGACTTCTGCTGTCTGGGGAGAAGTAAAGGCTCATGGGCACAGCCACAACTCTGTGTGGTAAGGGCCCTTGTCTGGGATTCAGGAAGACTCATTGCTAGACAGAAACAGTGCCCTGGACCATCTGCTTTTGTTATTTAAATAATTCCTTTAAATAACAAACACAGGGGTGTGGGTGGGAATCCACTTCACTGAAAGACTAGGAATTATAGGAAATAAACAACAATCAAGTGAGTATAAAAATACAAAAAAAATAGTAGGAACAAAATAGAAATAAGAAATATAGAACATTCACAAGAAAAAATGTCATGGAGTCACTAAAAATTGTTCAGAACACATTATCACAAATTCAAGAATATTAAAGAACAAATAGCTCTTTAAAACAAAAACTCAAAGCAGAGATACAAAAGCTTAGGGAAGGGATGGCATCAATGGGAAATAAAACATGACTCGGCAGAACTCTGGAGAGAAGCAGAAAGACAAAGTAAAGCCACACTGGAAGCAGCCCAGAGGACAGTTGGTTGGCTGAGAAGGCAGCAAGGGTCAGAGAGAATAGCATCGGGAAAACGAGCGAAGGTAGTGGGAATGCAGTCCGATCTGCAAGGGACACATTCCAAGACCCTCCTCCTCCCTCGCCGTGGATGCCTGAAGGCACAGACAATACCAAACTCTCTATATACCTTGTTTTTTCCATACATATATACCTATGATAAAGTTTAATGTCTAAATTAGGCACAGTGAGATATCAACAACAGTAACTAATAATAAAACAGAACAATGATAACAATACAGTCACACCCCAGTATTCGTCAGCTCCAGAACTCATCAAACCTGGTAGTCATCTCATGCTGATGAGAAAAACAATTTTATCACCTGGCACTTGCTCAGGACTCATCACACTTGCTAGAATTTGTGTGAGTCACGACACTGCCCCACCAGAGAGAATGCGTCATTGCTTGGTACTAGTTGGCTTTGGCATTCACCATGGGTTCCAGAACGAATGAATGACAAGTGCCGAGGTACCACTGTATACTATAACAAAAGTTATATGGATGCGGTCTCTTTCAAAATACCTTCTTGTACTGTACTCACCTTTATGGCTTTTCATGGGCACATCCACATTGCTAGCATCACTATACTTGGACTTCGGGGCCATTATCAAGTAAAATAAGTGGTAGCTGAATACAAGCCCTGTGATACTGTGACAGTCCATCTGACAACTGAGACAGCTTCTGTGTGACTAGTGGCAGGGAGCATCACACAGTGCAGTATGCTGGACAAAGGGATGACGCATGTCCCAGGTGGAATAGAGCAGGATAACATGAGATTTCATCACACCACTCAAAATGGTGCACAATTTAACCAAGGAACTGTTAATTTCCAGAATTTTCTATTTAATAATTTTGGACCACAGTTGACTACAGGTAACTGAAAACCACAAAAGGCAAAACCACAGATAAGGAGGGGTTGCTGTAGTTCTGCTTCCGTAACTATTAAATAAATTAAATCAATAGTTAAAAACCTGAAAAAGAATTCTCTAGGCTCAGAAGTTTTCACTGACAAAATTTACCAATCATTGAAAGAAGAAATAATACTCATGCTACACAATCTCTTCCAGAAAATACAAGAGGACAGAACACTCCATTATGAGACTAGCATGACCTTAATAGCAAAACCAGACAAAGATAGCACAACAAAAGAAAACTACAGCTCAATATCCTTCAGGAACATAGAGGCAAAAATCCTCAATAAAATGGTAACAAATGAAATTTAGCAACATGCACAATAAAAATAACATAGCATGACCAAATGGATTGTATCCTAGAAATGTAACAATATCCATAAGTCAATGTAAACCACCATATTAATAGTTTACAGGAGAAAATCACATGATTCTATCAACTGATGCAGAAAAAGCATTTGACAAAATTCAACATCCATTCATGAAAAAAGTATCAGCAAAATAAGAATGGAAGGGAACTTCCTCTCTTTGATGAAGGGTATTCATTAAGAAAGTCTACAACTGACACCACACTTAATGATGAAAGACTGAAAACTTTCTCTCTGAGACTGGGAACAGGGCAAGGAGTCTCATGACTCATAGTCAGCATTACATGGAAGTTCTAGCCAAAGGAATAAGGCAAGAAAAAGAAACAAAAGTCATATAAATTAAAAGGAAGAAGTAAAACTACCACTATTTTCAACATGATTATCTACATAGAAAATGCCCCCCCCAAATCTATCTAAAAATTAACATAGCTAGACCCCAAGTAAACTTAGCAAGGCCACACTTACAAGGTAAACACACAAAAATCAACTCGATTCCTATACACAAACAACAATCAGTTGGAAAGAAAAAAATGTTTAAATACCATTTACAATAGCTTGAAATTTTTTGAAATACTTTGGTGTAAATCTACCAAAGTTATATAATCTGTACACTGAAAACTACAAAATTCTGGTGAAAGCAATCCACGCAGACCTAAATAAATGGAGATACTTCTACAGTCATGGATTAGAAGACTCGACATAGTGTAAGTTTCAACTCTCCCCAGAGTAGCATGTGGATTTACTGCAACGTCAGTCACAACACAGCAGGACTTCTTGTAGCCATTGACAAGCTGATTCACAAATTGATGCCAAAGCAAAGGAAATACTCCAAACAATTTTGAACAAAATCTAGAGAAATTTCATTACATGATTTAAAGAGTTATTATAAACCTAAAGTAATCAAGATAGTGTGGTATTGGTGAAGGGACAAACATATGGATCAATGGACAGAATATAAATCCAGAAATAGACTCGAATTTATTTTTGACAAAGGTGCGAGGTCATTCACGAGGGAAAGGTGTTTTTTTCCACAAGTGGTGTCATGACAATTGGTCATCCACATGCAAATAAAACCAAAACAAACCAGCAACCTTGACCTAAACCTTTACATAAAAATTAACTAAAAATAGTCCATATGTCTAAACTCAATACACAAAGTCATAGAATTTCTAGAAAGAAACAAAGGGGATAATAATTGTGACCTAAGACAAGGCAAAGATTTCCTTTAAATGACACCAAAAGAAAGATCCATTTTCAAAACTGATAAATTGGATCTCATCAAAATTTAAAATTTATGTCCTGTGAAAGGCGTTCTTAAGAAAATGAAAAGTCAAGCTGTAGACAGGGAAAAAATACCGGCAAATGACATTTATGACTCAACAGTAAGGAAAAACCCACAATTAAAAATGAGCAAAACGTTGAATAGACACTTCATTAAAAAGAATAGGGAAATGAAAATAAGCATGTAAAAAGTTGTACATGATTAGCCTTTGGAGGAATGCAAATTAAAACCTCAATTAAATACCAGTATACATCTACTAAAATAGCCAAACACACACACAAACACACAACCAAAACACTAAGCATGGCTTATCAGTGTCTTACAAAGTCAATCAGTTACCACGCGGCACAATGATCACATGCCTGGGAATTCACCCTGGAGACAGAGACACTTACATCCACACGGAACATACGCACAAATGTTCGCTGTGGCTCTGTCTGTAATCACTGAGAAGTTTATTCATTTGGTGAGAGAAGAAACACACAGTGGAGCCGGACTGAGCACAACGACCCGGGTGAGCCGCAAAGGCAGTCTCCAAGGCTCCGCACCGGATAAGCCCATGTGTCGGACGTTGTGCAAGAGACAAAACTATGACAATGGCGAGCAGATCAGTGGTCCCCAGGGTTTCAGAGTGGTGTAAGGGTGTGACTACAATAAAAATAACAACCAGGGTTTGCTTTTATGTCTGGACGCTTATTCTAATATTTGCTAGAAAAGTGAATGAGCAACGTAGCGTTCTGAAATGGAAGAGTCAGGAGGGCTAGCTCCATGAGCCTGAAAATGTGTTACGTAACTACCAGCAGTGAGAGAGCACGGCAGGAAGGTCTGGAGAAACAGACAAATCACTGAAACGCTACAAACAGTCCAAAAGTAGGTCCAAATACAACCCGGACAGAGAATGCACATACATGCCCGTCAACAGATAAAAAGGTGGATTATTTGGTTAGCTTAGGGATATCTGAGTGGCTATCTAGAAAAACGTATACTAACGGTAGCCCTTCTACCCTAATAAATTCCAAATCAATCACAGATTTAAATTAAGAACAAAATGAATCCTTTGTAATATTAGAATAAGTGTACTGTGTGTAATTTTGGAGTAAGAAAGGCTTTTCACCATGCCACACACTTAGGAAGCCAGAAAAGAAAAGCAAAACTAATACATGGGACTACTTGAAATTCTTTTTGAATAGGTAGAAAATAATTTTTAATGAAAAACTTAGAAATTATTTATAATACATTTCCATAGAAAAAGGGCTAATTTCTGTAATATAACAAGAGCGTCTTCTAATCAGTAAGACCAACAACCTAACACAAAATTTTACAAACATGTAAATACACAGTTCATAGAAAAAGAAAATATGCTCAACTATCTTGATAATAAAATGAAGGCAAAGTCAAACTATAAGACAGGCCTGGTTGGTGCGGCTCTGTGGACTAAGCACGGGACTGTGAAACAAAGAGTCGCCGGTTCAGTTCCCAGTCAGGGCACATGCCTGGGCTGGAGGCCAGGTCCCCAGTAGGGGGCGCGTGAGAGGCAACCACACATTGATGTTTCTCTCCCTCTCTTTCTCCCTCCCTTTCTCTGTCTCTAAAAATAAATAAGTTAAATATTAAACCAACTATAAGACAACCACCTTGTACATGCCAGAACCACACAAATAAAGCAGTATGACAATGTTTGGGTAAGGATGTGAGGAAGCAGACACTCCCGTATAATGCTGGTTAGAATGCAATTTAATTCAGCATTTATCCATCAACAGAGCGATGATTAAATTAAAGGAGGTACATTCACTGGGTTGAATACCAACCAGCTCCCAACTCAAGGCGTTTCACTCGCTGTCACACGTGGGAAGCTTCCCCCAGGGGCTCCCACGTGGCTCCTCGCTCTCATGTCACCTTCTCAGTGGGGTCTTCTCTGACCCCCCAGTTCACAAGTACCTACTCCCCGTGCCTTTCAGCTGCTTTATTTTTCTTAATGACACCCACCACCATCTGACACACTACGGTGTACACACGTTCGTGTTACTTACTACCCACTCCCCTGTCTGGACTGTGTGCCAACAAGGACTGCTACCTCTGCGGCACTGAGAACAACCCTAGACAGGAAGCTGCTCAGCCACACCTCTTACTAAGAAGGAGGCACCCTTCCATGTACTCACAGAAGCCAAACCATGTACTCACAGAAGCCAAAGCTGTAAGTTATAATGTTACATTGAAAAAGCAAGGCATGGCACGTGTGCGAACGAACAGACAAGAGGAGTGTCTGTCTCTGGAAGGCCAGTGAGAGGGAGGGGCCCACAGCGGTCTCGGAGGGGAGTGCGACGACAGAGTCAAGGTGGGCGGGAGACTTCCCCTGCCTTTTGAATTAGGCATTACTCCTTCAAAGGGTGCATGACACATCGCTTAAAATGCTGAATTTAAAAAATACGGAAGTCCTTTGACTGACAACACCATTTATAGAAATTTATTCTAAGAAAATAATATGACAAATACACAAAAACATGTTCGAAAAATCTGGAAACAATATAACTGAGGGCGACGCTCCTAACAAGGAGGAAGTGCTCTCGCCAGGAGCTCAGCTGCAAATTTTGGTCATCAGACAGCAAGAAATCAAGTCATAAAAAGGGTGGCTATAACAGTTAACATTTACTGCATGCTTAATTTGCGCCAAGCACCGCTTTAAATAAATGCTTGTACACGCAGGGTCTCGTATGATGTCCCCGTGAGCGCAGAAAAGGAGGCCAGGGTGTGCCCACTCACCGACCAGGAAGCTGAGGCACAGAGTTTTCTCAAAACCACCCCGGCCCCCCCAGCACCTGTGTGCCCTCCCCCTGGGCCTCACCACCCCGCATCGTCACTACTCGGTAACCTTCTGTCTCCCCGCACAGATGCTCTCGGGTGACTCCGGCTGTGGAGTGGCAACCTCACACCGCTCTGAAACGTGGTGGGTGCCCCTGAACTTGGCTAGTGAATCCATGCAGACAGCAAACCAAGGAAGGGCACCCAGGAGGGAAGCCGAGCCCTGGAGAGGGGGCTCCCTGCAAGGGCTCCCCTCGACGGGAGGGGCCCCCATGAAAGACTCCCAGGAGAGATGCTCCAATGGGCTCTAACCAGGAAAGAGACGGAGTCCCCAGGCGCTCCCCACTCACAGCACACGCAAGTGGAACCACACACCTCACCACTGCCGAGGTTCCAGGTGCGTCTTTCCTAACTCTCAGCACTGCGTGTTTATAATTTAGCGCGTGTAGAAACTGATGAAGGCACCACGAGGGGTCGGTTAATGACAGCTACCATGGCAGTGCAGGGTTAGCGCATTTTTCGCGTCACAGATCTGGCCTGGAACAGAACGCCACACGCACAGAACAGTGATGAAAAGAGGGGGAGGTGGGTTAGGGACGTCGTGACAAGACATTCCCAGTCTCACCAGGGCCGTCCCTTTGACTGTTGGTGAGAGGTGAGGGTGGACGTGGAGGGGGTCGAAGAGCATCTCTGGACAGGCCAGACACAGGAAACTCACTGCCAGCCAGGCTTCAAAGAGAAAAGCTTTCCAATGGAGAATAATTAAGACAAGAGACCCCCAAGAGAGCAGTCAAAGCGACTGATGTGCTGACAAATGCATAATTTTACCTTGGAAAAAGGAATCCCCTGCCTTTCCAGAAGTGAGTCCTAAAGTAAGTGCCTTCTAAGGACCAGCATCCTAATTGGGTTTTTATTCATTGGTGGCTGTAGATGAGCCAGGGTGGGCCCTGGAAGTTCATCCCCGAAGCCACAGGTCTGGTTTTGCAGCTCATCAATCCCACGTGCAGGATGCCATGGGGCGACGAGGCGGCCCTGGGGCCAGGCGAGGCCCAGACCCCTCAGGGAGCCCAGAGCAGCCTGGCTCCAGCTGGGGCCCAGAGAGCAGGAGCCTTGGTGCCACAGGAGACGAGCGCCGGCTGGGCAGCCGTGGTGACCGGCAGCCCTTGAGCGGCAGATGAGGCAATGGTGGCTTTGCAGCAGGCCTCCCAGGAGCAGCCCTCCATTGTCCCACACCGCCCCTCGTCCCTGCCCTGCTCTCCAAAGATGAGGAGCGTTTTGGCTCTTCCTGTCCTGTCTACACTGTGTAGAAGATGGGAATTACGGGCGGTACTTCCAGGCAGCAGCCACGGAAGCAATCCACTGACAGTCTCCTCTGAGGTCACACGAGGGTCAGGCAGAGCCTAGAGGGCTGCCTGTCCAAGCTCGGAGGGACTGTCCCAGCCCCCACCTGGTGAACCCCCTACAGGTACCAACAAGGCTGAGAAACCAACCAATAAGGGCCCCTGTCTTCCCCCAGCACAGAGCCTAGAACTGTGGCAAACGGTTCTCCGTTCTCACTCAGCACAACAGTTAAAGCAGACCTGTATTTTCAAACCATCGCCCGGAACAAGTCAAAGCCACAGTGCAAATCAAAAAAGAATAATTAAGACCCACACTTCTCACAATACCACAGAGGAAGGCAATTATGAGGCACTTCTAATGAGCAATTTATGTGATTTAGAAGTCAGCGTCGTGATGTGCGAAGGGCACCTCAAGTGAGCGACTGCCAGTGACTCACTGGACTTTGACCCCCGGGCCTGGCCCCTGCGTGCCGCGACTTCTCTGCCGCCCTCTCCTCGTTTTTCTGGGCTCCTGGGTTATGGCCTGGAGGACCTCCCGCATCAGCTCCGACTGCGACTCACTCACGCTCAGAAAGCGCCCTCAGTGCAGACTTGCACGACGTGGCAGCTGCTAGCCTCCAACGCGTGTGCCGCATCTCGTCTGTGACATGCGATTTAGGGGCTATATTCTAGTAAGAGAACTTTATGACTTGCTGCCACGATAAATAAGAGTTTATGGCATCATGGAATTAATATTTACTTTGAGTGCAACACAGACTATTCAAATAAAGTTACTCTGGAATAACGTTAAACCAGGAGAGTTTGAAAATGTCACCAACCAGTAACAGGACTTGAATTTGCTTCCCCTTATTGCCTGCCAATTACTTTCAATCTTTCAATTTTCTGGTTCAATCAATTCCTATGCAATTTTCTAAACAATTACTGTAGTTAAAACCATGGGCGACGAATATGGAAGGTACTGCCTAGCGGCCCATATGTAGGGTTGGGGCAGCAGGGGAGGAGGCGGGAAAGCCAGGGCGGGGACTCGGCGCCAGGGTCAGGAAGAGGTGCTGGGGGCCGCAGGTGGCCCTGGAAGGGCGAAAGAGGGGGTTCTAAACACACCCACAAAAGCAGCTGTTGTCACAGGGGCTTCTGTGACTCGTTGGACACTCACCCTGCTGCTTTAATGTGAAGGGAAGTTTTAAAAAATAACGTTATCTCACATCTAAACTAGACAGTGCCTGCTTGATTCTAAAACAAATCGGCAGCAGGCAGTTCTTGCTTGACTGTAAATGGTAACTTCCTCAGGTGCAGGGCAGTCAGTCCCGATTCTAAGTGAAGCAGAACCACACGTTTATTGTGAAGCTAACAGCATTGAAGCCTCAGGACCCCTCATGTGGCATGGACCCCTTCTGAGATGCTTAGCCCTGACCTTGTGTTCATTATCTTGTTGCTTTTTCTTATACAGGGCCCCCAAATTTTATTGGCTTCAGATCCCATTAAATTGGATCTGCCCCAGATCAGAAATAAACTGACATTTCAAAGCAAAACAAAACGATCCCATGGGAGGGGCTGGCTGTTGTGTCCCGGGTCAGGGCGGGGACCTCTGGGGGTCTTGGCACAAAGCCCTCCCCATCAAGACTGTGTCTCTGTGCCTGGAGTGGTGGGGGTTGGGGAGGGTGCTGCCTGAAGGTGACCAGGGAAGAGATGGAGACAGAGGGCTTTATCGGAAGTTTCCAGGAGACAAGACAATAGCCAGCCTCTGACTCAGGGGAGCTGCTGGCTTTGGGTGAGATTGGAAGCACGCCGAGTCTGAGTCACGAGGCGGCAGGAGGCAGAGTGCCCAGACTCCAGACAAGCGGGAGAACTCCCGAGCAAGTGGGGGTTGTCGGGGTGGGCCAGCCCCCACCTCCCTCCCCCTGCCGTGGTCCACAGAGGATTGCCATAAGGGGAAGACTACCGAGGATGCTGTTGCAAGGCCAACACCGGAGCTCAAAGGCTGAGATGATTTTAACAGTATTTCTACATGCACAGTGTGCCTTTAACGTAACAAAATCAAGCCATTCCTTCATTCCCTGCTGCACTATGAAGAAGCACTTTGCCACTGGTCCCCCTAATGACAGACTGTCCAGGAACACATGGAGTGTGCTGGCAGGGAACCAGGGTCTCTGTGTCTCCAGTTCCGAGACCTCTCTCAGAGGCCTGGCACAAAAGACTGGGAGGCCAGCGGCTGAGCAGCACGCTCCACGTGGCCCTGCTCACTCGCTCACCCCCACGCTGTGCTGCGCGTGGGCTCTGGAGGGACCACAGGCAGGTGCGGGCGGCGCCCGACACACAGCTGGTGAAGAACTGAAGTCTCATCCACCAGCTCATGAGACAGTGGATCCCCCCCCCCCAACCACTGGGTCGGCCTGGAGGAAGAGCTCGGCCCAGCTGGATGTGGAGATGACCGCAGCCCCAGCCATCACCTCACCTGCAACCTCGAGAGGGGCCCTGAGTTGCCAGG
This sequence comes from Sturnira hondurensis, assembly GCF_014824575.4. Lineage (NCBI taxonomy): Eukaryota > Metazoa > Chordata > Mammalia > Chiroptera > Phyllostomidae > Sturnira > Sturnira hondurensis. Next base: position 1,141,106 of record NW_028086562.1, read on the forward strand.
CCCGGCTACGCCGTGCCCAGATCCCGAGCCCATGTGAAGGGTTAGGTGATAGCTGTGTGCTTTTGTAAGCCACCGAGGTTAGGGGTCATTGTAACACAGACACAGGTAACTGACACACCCTGCCTTCTGGATGGCGCTAATCACCTCCTGGATGGGGTTTGTCCCTCGCCTGTCTCTGCAGCTGCCAGGGCAGTGATGGGGCATGGGTATGATCTGTCTCGCTCACTTCTGGACCCGCAGGAACTAGAACCATGCCGTGGCAAACTCTCAGAAGTATTTCTTGAACAGATGAATAAATGTCACAAGGCTGGCCGTTTCCCTCATGGCTGTGTGACGCTGCAGTGACGAACGTCTGGAAGTAATTCGGTCTAGGCTTCTCCCTCCGTGCTCCCAGACCCACAGTGTCACCCGCCATTCAGCCGGCCAGCACGCATTCTCCGATCCTCACCATAGGCCGAGAACGCTGCCAGGCACTGCCGAGCACACCAAGGAGAAACCCACTGAAACCCTCCCGGCGGAGCCACAGCCTGCTCGAAGGGAGGGGTCTGCTCTGGGGCCCGAGGCTCTGAGGGCAAGGCCACACGTGGAGGTGCCATGCGGGAGGCAGGACCTTGACAAGGCTGAGTGCATGTCCGTGGGCCCCCCCCCCCATTCCCACCTCCAACCCCGGCAGGTGGGCGCGACGGAGACCCCTGCTCCACAGACAGAAAGCCAACGCCGAAAGGAGTGCAGCACCTGCTCATGGTCACAGGGCTGGTTTCTGGGCACCTGCAGTCGGCCATGAGCCTGGGCCACTAAGTGTGCTGAGGGACGGCCTGCAGCCAGGAGGGGTGCTCCTTGCTGGGCTGGGCAGGGGAGCACGGAGGACACCAGCACCAGGATGATGTTGGAGACCGGGTCGTGTGCAGAGGGAAGCTGCGGGGCACGCCTTGGAGGCCATCTGGGGAAGGACCCGGCAAGGGTAGCCAGCCAGTGCCTCCCCTGGCAGGGTGGGTCCTCTCCTGCAGGCTCCCAGTGTGACTACAGAGTCTGAGTGACTGTCTTCCCCTTAGCAGGGGTCACAGGAGAATGCCCACTTATCTCTGGCCAACGAGAGCTCATTGCTCCAGGGACCAGGAAGTTGTATGATTTGCAGTGTTCTCTCTGGAAAACTGAAGGAGAGGTGGGCAGTTCCTACATTTAAGGCATCTCACCATAGAATGGGTGTGAGTGGGCCACTGCCCAGACCATCACCCTGACCCTCTTCTCTATCCCTCCCTCGGGTGCCATCCAGTCCTGGGGCCTGAGGGCCACCATCACAATTAATGCCAAGAGCTGTTGGGGTTCCTTCCCTCCTTGCTCTGGGGAGAAGCTCAGTGTGGCCCCCAATACTGACCTCGGCAAGTGGCCGACAGTATACACGCGGATCAGACCTGGTGGAACAGAGTGGCCACATCCACAGACAGACAAGGGCACCGCCCACAGCCTGAAGGGTTCTGATCCCCACTGACCTCTCCTACCCCTGCACCTGTAGGGATAGCTTGTTCCAGGGTGACCTGCTCCGGGCACCCTGGACTAGCTGGTGTCCTCTGCACAGGAATGAGGAAGGCACAGCTTCCTCTGGGCTCAGGGCTCCACTGTTCCTCCCCAAGCAACACCAGGCGACACTCTGGTGCTGCCAGGTGAGCTCTGACGGGAGGGCAGCAGGAGGCTGCTGGCAGGTCACGGAGATAGGATGACGAACACCGGGTGCTCGTGGCTACGGACAGAATCTCCTCTAACAGGCTCCGGGGGCCCCATCGGGTGTTTGAGTTTTTGGAGGAAGGTGGGGGGCAGGCAGAGCAGAGCAGAGCTCAGGGTCTGGCTACAACATGAAAATGTGGCTTGCCCTCATCCCCAGAGGAACCCCAATACACTGAGGCATTGAGCTGGGGTAACTCATGTCTAGACTCCCCATCAAGGGTCCTAACTGGGATACGACCCATTTTCCCCACCCCCTCCAGTCGTGTTGAAATTTTTGGAGCATTTTGTTGCAGCAGAAGAAAAGGAACCGCTGCATTTATGAAAACGGTGGTGACGAATCCATTTCCCAGTAGATGGTGAGAAAGCAAAAGGCAGACCAGAGCAGGCAGGGGCGCCCACGGGCCACAGAACCGCCCGGCCCCACCCCCCACGCTCTGTGCACTCCACAGATCAGCTCATCGTGACCCTTCCGTCTCGGATGAGAAATGACCAACTAGACCCACTCACCCAATACCAGATCAGCCCAGCCCACAATGGCCTCCTGGTGCGGAGGGATGACTCCCGCAGCTGGCTACCTGCCTGCACCCGTCATCCCGCCACCGTGGGCTTCACAGCACCTTCTGGGGACAGGGTCTCTGGTCGCTGGGACAGGCTGTGCTGGTGGCTCTGCCCTTCATCTTGCCTCTGATCTCCAGCCCTGCCTTCCTGTCTCCCAGAAGCAGCAGAGTCCCCATGGAAATGAGCTGGACACCAGACCCCCACGGCCCAGGATGGGCTGGACCCTGTGGCGAGTGCTGGGTGCCAGGACAATGGGACCAGGACTGGCGTTCCAAGAGCTCACCCCTGTGCCTCTCTGATGGGAAAGGGGCAGCGGGCTGGGGAGCAAGGGCGCTGTAGGCGGCCCTGTGCCTGTCTCCCAATGGGGCAAGCCAAGCTGCAGAGAACACTTGATTGGGAACTAGGAGTCAGCCCTCGACGGGAGCTGGGAACAGGACCGCGGTAATACCAGTGGGCCTGGGCCAAGTGGCCGAGCTTCCTCACTGGTCCGTGGCTGCGGCGCAGCACTCAAATGCAGCCCTTGGTGGCTTCCGAAGGACTGGGAAGAGGTCTCTCCAGAAGGAACTCACTTGGGAATCAATTCAGAAGCTTAAGCCAGAGCTGAGTTTCAGCGTCTCTCTCCTGCGTGCTTGGGAGCTGGGGGTTCGGCATCCGGGCTGACGGGCCCAAGACGGAAGCAGTGGCAGCGAGGACCAGCCCTCAGAGATACTGAGTCTCGGAATGAACAGCAGGGCTGGGTGGCAGAGCTCTGGGGGTTTGATTCCGCCCCAGCCTCTCTAGAGTGTTCAAGCAATTCCCGTAAAGATCCTCAAGAGACACGCACATTTGCCAGAGCCAGAATGCAGGGTGACTTCCAGAAAACACAGAATCTGGCTCTGCCTGCTAAATACGTTCTCTCACAAAACTTTTTTTCCCTTTGTTCAAACTGCCAGTGTGCAACAGCAGTTCCGAACAGATCCCCAGGGGGGGCTGCGACCAATAAGCCTTCCCTCTCGCTCACGTCCCAGGAAACCTCAGAACAAGCCACTGCTGCAGCAATTCAATCTCCATATATTTTATTTTTAAAATATTTCATTTCTGGCCACCCATCCTTAGATCTCCAATTTGATTTGGTTTCTATAAATGGATTTTTCATAGTGTAGGTGGAAAGTATATTTAATTTCAAATTTCTGCAAACTAAAATAGTCAACGTAAACGTCAGAGTGTGTTTTCACCAGCCGCCGGCCCCGCGATGTGCGGGCTTGGCTTGGAGGTGGGCGTGCGTGCCCTTGGACAGCATTCTCAGCTGTTTCCATGTACAGAGCCCGGGCAAAACAGCGGGGGAAGCTGCCATCTGGTTCTCTTCCCCGCACCACTCTCTGTTTCCAGACAGTTGCTGGAAAGAGGAACGCACCTCTAGCGTTCCAACTAAAAAGCCAAATTTGGGTGGCAACCAAAAACGTCTGATGGTACTGCGGCCAGTGGAATGGAACCAGGCTGGCTGCCCCATCCCCACTGCCACCCGTTCCTGGGCTAAGCTCTCTGCTCTTCCGAGTCTGCCAGCCCAGGAGTGAAGCACAAAGCCCTGTGCGGTGGGCACCCCTCGCTAGGAAATAACTTGGGCCCAGAAGACGAGCAGGCCGTTGGCTCGGTGTGATGAGGAGGGTGCACCTGGAGGAACAGTCGGCCCGCTGGGAACAGATGCTTAGCGTGCACCTTCTCTCCACAGCTCCCAGGAGTCACCCGTTAGTGAGTCCACTCCAGATGAGGGGGCTGAGGGTCAGGGAGGCCCACCGTTGCTGCTTAACGACACTGTGGCCGAGCTGGGTCAGGCCGGCCTCCCTACCAGCGAGCCGGTGCTCCCCCCGCTGCACACAGCTCTGCAGAGGCCTCTCCCCCACTAGGGTCAGAGGGCGGACCCATCACGGTGCAGCTGCCTCCACACCCCTGCCTGCCTTTGTCCCCACCTCTGCCAGTGGTGGGCACCATGCTGGCTCCCAGAGTGAAGGCCCACCTGGGCCTTGAGCAGGCGCACTGTGAGGAGACCAGACCGTACATTCCCTGGCCCAGCATGGGGCTGAGGTTCTGGCAGACACAGAGAACGACGGACTTGGGAGCCTATATTGTGCACGCAGCACCTGAGAGCCAGGGGTAAGTTCCCGTCCTGCCATCACGGAGCTGAGCAACCCTGGGTGTCCTTCCACCTGTGAGCCTGCTTCCCCGTCTTCCAAATCCTGGGAAATCCCCGAGCAGCCGAGTCTACGGGAACCTCTGAGGACATGTCGGTAAAGGCACAACTGAGAGCTCTCAGAGGTTTTCCAACGACCGGAGCTTCATTCTCCCACTGTCCCCAGTCCCTGCACTGATGTCAAGATGGAGATGACAATGACAAAGATGATCACACGGATGTGAAGGGTGTACACGGATGCGAGCCAAGCTGAAGACAGCAGTCTGTTTGAAAGTGGGGAAAGCCTTTAACATTTATCTCAGTACAGGCTGGAAGAGTAGGGTGCCCGGCGCCCTGGTGAGGTCCTTTCAACACACCTGCCCGGAGATTCAGCGTGGCCTCACGGAGCGGCACTGGCACGGCGCCCTCCGCGAGCCCCACGGCCCCCAGGTACCCTCACTGAAGGCCGGCAGGCGGCAGCATGCGCCCCACCTACAGCCCCATTTCCCAACCCACAGCTGCTCCTGCGGAGGGCGCGGGCAACCAGGAGGGAGGAAACCATGGTTTACGGTCCCCTCAATCCACAGAGACCGTGTCTAATGTGGGAGAAGGCCTCCACGCCACGCGGGGCCCGTTCAAAGGGAGAACTCTGAGTCCTTCGCCTCCGCTCCCACTTCTGCCAGGCCATGCCTGTGCCACGCTGGCTGACCCCCTTTGGGGATGACTTTGAGGGGAATGTCACACTTTTCATGGCCATTATACAGTCCCTGCTACTTTCAAACACACCTTGTGTGTCGCCCCATGTCAGCTTCCTGGGGCTGCGGTACAAATGTTGCCAACTGGGGACCAGAAGCCCGAAATCAAGGTGTGGCAGGCTGCTCACCCTCTGGAGGCTCCTGGGGAGGGGACGTCCTCCGTCCTCCCTTCCGGCGGCTGCCGCAGTCCTTGGTGCTTGCAGCTCATAAACACACCGCTCCGGCTCCGCCTGTCTTCACACAGTCTTCCCCTACAAGCCTGTGTCCGAATTCTCTCTGCTTTTAAGGATTCCAGTCACTGGACTAGGTTCACCCTCACCTTGACTTGATTAATTCCGCCTGCCAAGTCCCTATTTCCAAAGAAGGCCACATTCTGAGGTTCTGCGAGAACGTGATTTTGGAGGGATACTATTTAAACCCAAACACCCCTGACAACCACGAACGCCGCAGGTACAGGAGAAGGATCCTCACTTTACAGACGAGGCAACGGGGCTCGTGTTCCTCTTTCTCACCTGTCTCACAGGGAGGGGTGTTCCTTCCTCCCCAAGGCCAGCCCTTCACCTATGATCTGAACCTCATGCCGTGGCCTCTGGGACTTGCTCTCAGAACTGACCCTTTCCACCGAGTCTCCACTCTCGCCCCTTGGACTCACTCCCCACCCAGACACACACAGGAGACTCCCAGCCTCAGCCCAACTTGGACTCCATGCCCCGCCTCTCCCGTCCCACCACCTGTTCCCCAAGAGCAGCCTGCGCCGACCGCCTCCACCTCTTTCCACTCGGTGCAGCCCCTGAGGTGCTGGCTCTGCCCGTCACCTGCGTGCTTTCCAAGGGCACCGGTGACCTCTGGGTTACTGTCCTCTTTCAGTCTTCCTGCTCCTGCCGCATTCGACACAATGACCCAGCTCCTCCCTCGCCTCCCTCAATCCACCCTTGGCCCTCCTGCGTCCAGCACGTTGCCCTTCCTCTGGGTCTTCATCTGCCTTCTCCTTTTCTCGCCTCTTGCCTTCCAGGCCTGTGACCCCAAATTCCCTGCTGACTAATGACCTACCTCACAGCCACTCCATTTAGCTGCCGTTCACTAAGCGTCAGGCTAAGCACGATGCAGAGATACACACCTGAGATTGCTTCTGAAACTTAAAGTCCAACAGAGAAGACAAACTGAACAACCAACCACAGTGCAAAACAGAGGTCAAGTGTTCTGGGGGCACGGACATGAGTGTGAATCTGGGGATCCCACGCTCCTAACCTTGGATCCTGGCTCCACCACTTACCAGAGTAAGTCAGGTAACCTCCCTGTACTTCAGGTTCCTCATAGGTGAACAGAGGGAATACTGGCGACAAGTCCACGGGGCTCTCTGGAAAACTCACTGAGATAATATTCCGGGGGGGGGGGGGTGGCCAGATGCTCAGCCATGTCGTTTCTTTTTCCCAGGTGAACGAAGACCACATCCTAGCCTCTCTTGCTCTTAGATTGGTCCTGCGGCTGAGTTCTGGCCAATGATATGAACACAGAGTAATGGATACCACGTCCAGACCTGGCTCTTAAAACACCTTCTCTGTCTCCTTTGTCCTGGGGGCTATCAGGACTCTGTGATGGTGGAACCATGCCATGGAGGGCACTGGGACCCCTGAGTCACTGGCTGGAGGAGAGTCCCTCTGGAGAGGTGTCTGATTCAGCCTGGGTTGTACCATGAGTGAGAAGTAAACTCAGACCAGATTCAGCCACTGGTATTGCAGGGTTTATTTGTTAACAGGGTATGGACCATCGTATCCTGACCAATACAATATGTATAAATATTCCTTATGAAGGTGATGAAGGAGAAGGAAAGAGGGGAGGAAGGTGGACGGCCTTGGTCATAACAGGCCAGCCCAGCCTTGAGGGCCGTTTGACACACACAAGTTAGAAATCTCGTGAGACCAGGCATCCTCCGAGGTCTCTGTCCTCAGGTGACTACAGTGGCTCAAACCTGCAGCATCACAATGAGACCCAATTTGAATAAAAAAAAACCATATTACCAGTGAGGATCACGCTCAGCCTCACTCACACTAACCCGCATTCCCCAGCCAGTGAGTGCCCTGGCTGGGGGCTGGGAGCCTCCCACACAGGCGCCCTCTGCCCTCCCCTCGCTGGGTGGTCTGCTGGGTGGTCTGCTGGGTGGTCCGCTGCTCGAGCTGTTTCTGCACCTGAAACCCCTCTGTAGCATCTGCCTCCCTCCTCCCACCCCAGAGCCCATTGTCATTGCCAAGTGTCTCATGACAAAAATAACTTAGCTTTGCCTCATTCCCTGAACTCCCCCCAAAGTCGCAGAGTAGGGCGATCTCTAGACAGAGTAAGAAAAAGTTCACTTACGCCAGCGGAGGGAGTCTCGGGGTGGTAATCCCCGTCTTTGACACCCGGAGTAGAAACAGTGGGGNGGGGGGGGGGGGTTGGCCAGACACTCAGCAATGTCGTTTCTTCTTCCCAGGTGAACGAAGACCACATCCTAGCCTCTCTTGCTCTTAGATTGGTCCTGCGGCTGAGTTCTGGCCAATGAAATGACCCATTACACAGAGTAATGGATACCACGTCCAGACCTGGCTCTTAAAACACTTTCTCTGTCTCCTTTGTCCTGGGGGCTATCAGGACTCCGTGATGGTGGAACCATGCCATGGAGGGCACTGGGACCCCTGAGTCACTGGCTGTAGGAGAGCCCCTCTGGAGAGGTGTCTGACTCAGCCTGGGTTGTACCATGAGTGAGAAGTAAACTCAGACCAGATTCAGCCACTGGTATTGCAGGGTTTATTTGTTAACAGGGTATGGACCATCGTATCCTGACCAATATAATATGTATAAATATTCCTTATGAAGGTGACGAAGGAGAAGGAAAGAGGGGAGGAAGGTGGACGGCCTTGGTCATAACAGGCCAGCCCAGCCTTGAGGGCCATTTGACACACACAAGTTAGAAATCTCGTGAGACCAGGCATCCTCCGAGGTCTCTGTCCTCAGGTGACTACAGTGGCTCAAACCTGCAGCATCACAATGAGACCCAATTTGAATAAAAAAAAACCATATTACCAGTGAGGATCACGCTCAGCCTCACTCACACTAACTCGCATTCCCCAGCCAGTGAGTGCCCTGGCTGGGGGCTGGGAGCCTCCCACACAGGCGCCCTCTGCCCTCCCCTCGCTGGGTGGTCTGCTGGGTGGTCTGCTGGGTGGTCCGCTGCTCGAGCTGTTTCTGCACCTGAAACCCCTCTGTAGCATCTGCCTCCCTCCTCCCACCCCAGAGCCCATTGTCATTGCCAAGTGTCTCATGACAAAAATAACTCAGCTTTGCCTCATTCCCTGAACTCCCCCCAAAGTCGCAGAGTAGGGCGATCTCTAGACAGAGTAAGAAGAAGTTCACTTACGCCAGCGGAGGGAGTCTCGGGGTGGTAATCCCCGTCTTTGACACCCGGAGTAGAAACAGTGGGGGCAGGAGCTCCAGCTCCCATGTACTGAGGGCCAAGTGGATGGCAGGCGGGAAGCTGAACTCTGCACATGCAACCTGGAGTCCTTCGAGCTCCTCCGGCCCCACTTCCGGAGGGGGAAACTGAGGCTCAGGAAGGCTCATTAACGTGCCTGAGGTCTCACTGCTCATGAATGGGGAGCGGGGATTTGCACTCGGGCCAGGGTCAGCCTGCACACCACAGGGCTTCCCAAGCACGTGTCCAAGGAGCCACCGCAAAACGCAGTGCGGATCGTGGACGTGGCTGTGGAAGGGCTGCAGCGCTTTTGCCTCTGGGATGTAACTACCGGCCACGGTTCTGTCTGTCTGCTTTCAAATCAAAGGAAAACAGAGAAGAGGAAATTGGCTCTTGCTGGTCCTCATGGCCGACTTCCTCCTCAGCAGCTGTGCCTGTGGGTGACAGGGAAGGGAGCTGCCTAAACGTCTCCCCCACAAGCGGGACAGGCGAGCTGAGGATCCCACTCCACCTTGCCGTCCCGCCCTGGACAAGCTCTCTGCACTCACTGGGAAGGAGCCCCAACTCCAGGGCTGCGTGGCCTGGCCAGGGAGGAGCAGTGGAGCTAAGGCCTGAGAACATGTTAATTCTGGAAGGGGGGGGCGTGTCCCAGGCAGGACACGTGAGTGAGTGGGGACGTGGCAAGTCGACAACCACAGGAGCTGTGTGGAGCACAGGACAAAGCCACTCCCTGAGCAGAAGGGCCCAGCGTGAGGCTCAAGGAAGGACAGCAACGGCTGCCTTCAACTGGGCGTACTCTGTGGGTGTGGGCCTGGAGTGTGTTCCCATGTGCACTCATGGGTCTCTTACCACAGTGCCTGTTCCACAAATGACAACAGCAAGTTAGTAATAACAACAGTGAACACACAGTAGCCTTTCTAGGTGTCAGGGCTGCCTAGGAACAGTGTCTGTGACCGACTCACCTGACCCTCGTGGAAGACAAGATAACTAGAACGCAGGAGAATGGACATAACATGCAAGTGGCCTCCAGGCGGAAAAGGAGACGTGGGGACCCAACCCCGGGCAGTTTGGCTCTGGAGTCCCAGTGTCCAAGAGCCAAAAGATGGCTCTGAATCTCCTGAGAAGGAGGGACTGATGAGGTTTGCCCTGTGCCAAGACCCCCAGACGCAGGGTGGAGAAAGGACTGGGGTGGGAGCTGACCCAGATGGCCACGGGGAAGGATCATGTTAAGTCCAGGGAGTAGCCTGGGCTGGTGGGGAAGGGATGGATTTGTAAGCGTCAGGAGGTCAGAGGACGGGACTTTTTGGACAGGGGCTGATGGAGAAGAGTGTGTGAGATCCGCTCCCAGGCCTGGATCATGTAACCGGATGGACAGTGCTGTCTTTCGCTGAAATGAAGATGTGTGAAGACGAAGGTCGTGAGTTTAGTTGGGCTCTGCTGAATCTAATGGGAGAGGTCAAGTGCACAGCAGACTGTCCTGCCTGCCACTCAGAGAGGAGATCTTGGGGGGCGGGGGCGCCAAGAAGTGAGAGCGGCCAGTGGGCAGGAGCTCATGGAGCCACAGGGCTGCCTGAGACAGCCTCAGGCCAGGGGGGACCCACACTCGGTGAGCTGCACGGCCCAGAGCAATACACAGCCCCTGGAAGTCGGGACTGCAAGGAACAGTCAGGGACTCGGAAAACCTCGCACAATGTAACACTGTGGAGGGTCAGCACCAAGGCCCGTGCGGAGTGTCTGACAGGCTGGATGGTGGTACATACTCTGTACTTCCTAGAGGCTGGGGGAGGGCAACGTCCAAACCCTAAAAAGTGGTGATATTGAGGGACGGGGTTAGAGATGATTTCTTTTCTTTGTTCCTCTTTATGCTTTTCTACATAATCACTTATTTAATAAATATTTGCAGCGGACCATGATCTATTTAACCAGTTCCTTACCATGGAGAGCGTGGTGATTCCAAGTCCCACCATTATCAGTACTGCTGTAACGAGCACTGCTGTACATACTTTGTGGACTCTGTCCTATTCTCCCACTTGTTCCCTATGGCCCAAGGGGACAAACCCTGACCACCCCCCCCACCAGTGATATCGAAATGCAGCTGATCTTCCTTTCCCACGAGTCCCTCAGCCTTCAAGTAAAGTCACCCTCAAGCCGCAGCCCACATCCCCAATGGCCAAGGAGAGGTGAGGTCACTAGGCCCAGACTGCTGGGTGGAGGGCACCAAGGAGAAGGAGTTTCGGGGGGCGGGGGGGGGCGAGACTCCTGTGCTCCCAGGAGCTCCGCTGAGGTGAGAGGTGCACACCTGGCAGCTGGATAAACTGGAGGTCACTGCTCACTGCTCTTCCTGATGGGAGAGGGGCCGCTGTCAGACTGGCGAGAGCCACGGGGAGAGAGCGAGACAGAAGGAGGTTTATGGGGGAGAGAGGAGGCCAGACTCAGGCCCGAGGCCTAGCGTCGATGGGCTGTGTGGCGCAGGCCAGCCCCAGAGCTGCTGCAGAGCCAAGAAAGCGCCGCCTCGGGAGACCCGGGCTGTGGGGCGGCAGGATCTGTGTGGGAGAGTGTGCGGACAGAGACCACCCGGAGCTCTGATGCACAGGTGTTTCTACTGCGCTGTGAGTCAGAGAATTCACGAGACAGAAGCCCCCTTCGACCCCCTCTCCTGGACCAAGGGGGCGGTCATCATCTGTCTCGACTGCACAGGGAAGGGCTGGCCTGGATGGGGCCCCACTCTGCTCCTGGACTCTGCAGTAGCCATACCCCTAGGTCAACCAAGCACTTGTCCGAATAACACAGAGCTCTGGCGGGTAACGCGCCCCGTGTGGAGAAATGCTGACTCCTGGCACAGCTGGCCAGAACGAGGAATCGGTTCTTACTTGTTCTACAAAGTAAGAAATTTGGATTCAGACTCATTAAACACACACACGCTTCTTTCTTAGTCCTTCCATAAACAAAACGTACACACACAAAAACCCCACGTGAATGTGGAAGATTTTGCCAGGACAATTTAAAAACCACTTAATACCCCATGAAATAAACACAAGCTGGTAAATTGAATGGACAGTGATATTAAAATATTTCACTAGCTGCTTTTTATGCCAAATTAAGCTCTGCAATTATATTGACATTCATGGTCGGCATTAATCTAAAACTATTTTAATACTTTTTCTAATTTAGCATGATTAATTTTTTCATTTAAGAACACACTCATTTTCAAGTTTTTGATTGTTTTCCTCTCCTGCTGCTTTGATTCCTCTTCGCTGGAATATTTAATTCACCAGGAATTCGTACGCAAAGGGATGGTCTGATTTTTCAGGACGTTTTCCTGGCTGGGAGCAAAGGTTTTACTCTTGTTTCCACAACAGTGACTTCCCCCACGCGGCAGACCAGGCCTCTGACACATTAGCTGTAAAGGACTTGAATTCACTCTACGTACACCTGCAAACTGGACACCCTGAGGCCGTTTTTAAAAAGATTACTGAATTGGTTGGCTAGGTGAATATTCTGCCTAGTGATAAATTTTAGAAGTTATGAGTCTGTGTTTTAAAAATTAAACTAATGTCTTTCATGTAATTTCTGCTGCCAGCAGGGGACCAGAAGTCGGGGGCCCTGTGGTCAGGTGCGGAAATGGGGACTGTGCGCCAGTGCCAAGCTAATAACTTTCCTGTGGTAAATTCATCAACAGAATCATTAATTCTGTGCTTGTAAAGAATTTGGCTCTTTAAGTCAAAACAAATGTGTCACATTTTGGATTCTTCTTCATGAAATATTTGTTTTCGCTTTTCAGCAGTTCTCTGCTAATTTGGTTTTAATAATACTACTACTAATAAAAAGTATACAAATCACAGTGCCAATTTCTTTGTCCAAGATGCACCACACTGTTGTAGCATCAATGACTCAGACTATTTCAGTCCATCCAGACACTAACGTCATTCGTCCATGGAGAACTTTTCGAGATAATTTACACAGAAACTGCCTTTACGTGCCAAGTGAAAAACGTGCAGCTCTAGTCAGTGGGATCTGAATTACAATCCTACCACATGCAGGTTGGCTTTATTCATCCTATTTATTAAACAGGAAGAAGGCGATGCAGTCAATTACGAAGCAATTACCTGAACAGTTACTGCAAACCTGGGCCACACGGCAATCAGAACGCTGCCTCCCCAGGAAGAGCACGCCCTTGACAGCTCTTCTGGATGTTCACGTGGCGCCGAGCGCACACCCGAACTTCAAGTTCCGCCATCGTGAGTCCACAGAGAGGCTGCCTCTGCAGCAGCCCCTTCTTAGGGGTGCAGGTTTCTGCATCCTTGGGACAGGAAGGTCTTGCCATAGAAGCAGGGGCCGGGACAGCGTCGAAGCACCCAGAGCCAGGAGAAGCGCTCAAGGTGCCTCCTCCGTGGTTTCCCCAGCGGGCACCACACAGACACCCAGAGGGCACGTGGTGACTGGCCAGCAGGAGATCAGTTCACGGCCAGGACCAGTGAGCAGGAGGCCTGGCCGTGCGTCAGGCTGGGGAGAGACCAGCGCCGGCTTTGCTGTTACCGTTTAAGGCCAGGCATGTCTGGCATCTACAGAAGGAAAGGCGGTCGGTGAGGGCCCAGCGGCCTTTATAGATGCCGCAAGGTTTCTACAGCAACCAAGGGCCCCTCCAACGCCACGCACCTCCTCCATTCTGGGCCGGCCTGGCACAGCTTGGGGGGCACCCCTGTTCTCCCTTCCAACCTGGGGGACTCTGATTGCGAAGGATCATGCTCAGCAAGGCCCTCCTGTCTGTTCCAGGGACCCCCTCAGCTCAGCCTCCCTCTCATTCCCTGGAACAGAGGCAGAGAGAGTAGCTCTTGGGGCCTTGCTTCTGCCTTGGCTGGCAGTTCGGCACTCAGACCGGCGTCCCTGAGCCCCGCACGGGGGGCTTTGGAAGCACCAAAAACAGATGCTGCAGGAGAAAGCCTGGCCCGTGGCGCAGTGAGGTGTGGGCGGAGGCCAGGAGGGTATCTCTGCGGAACCCTGACCGCTCTGTCTGCAGTGCTCTGACAAGGCTCAGAGCCGCTCGGAGCAGATGCTCCTGGTGCCGGGCTGCTTGACATTCTGCCGGGAAGGGAGCTACGGCGCTGTAAGGATGACTTGTGTGACACATGACAGCTTTCGGGGCTGCCGGTCCCTCAGCTTCGCTGCTCTAAGACCCCAGCCATCTGTAGACTCTCACTTCTAAGTCTGGGGCCCAGAATGTAAAATGGAAGCAGAAGATACTAACCAAAAAAGAATCAGAAGAAATTATAAAATAGAGAGAGCGAGAGGAGCCAGACCACCTGTTTTGAACAATGAAAAGAGAAGTCCCTCTGATTCGAATCTGCACTCCACCCTCAGTCCACTCCCCGCCCCCCCCCCGCCCCCAGCGGCAGCCTGCTCCAGATTTCCAAAACAGTATCATGGTGCTGCACCCCTGCAAGCCCTCCCCATGGACCCTTTGCTCTTCCAAAGGCCTTAACACAGCCCAGGAGGCCCGTGAGACTCAGTCCCACCCTCCTCTCCAGCCTCCCTCCTCACTGCCCCTTTGCGCAGCCCTCAGGACACTAACTGGCTGTCCTTGCTTCCTTTCTTGTGCCCCAGGGCCTTTGCGTCGGCTCCCCCTGCTGGGCCGCCTTCCCCCTTCCCCTCCCTGCCCTGCCCCCCTCACTCACTGGCACTCTCAGTGAGACATCACTTGTTCAGAGATGCCCTCTCTGACCCTCAGATTAGATCGGACCCTCCTGCTTCAAGGTCCTTGAGTTCCTACACTTTTCCTTTCTAGTTCCAATCATAGTTGTCTTCCCACAATCAGGAGATGACATCATGTCTCCTCCATCAGCCTAGAAGCTCCCGGCCCTGGGAAGGGGCTCAAAAATAGGTCTAGGATGAGTGAACCCCAAAGCCAGGGCTGCCAGGAAGAGAAAGACCTAATTGGAGTTGAAACTCTATGGCTGGAGGTAGGGGATGCGTCTGAGCATGGGGGCAGGACGGCCTGCGCTCCAGTCATGATGCTACTACTCACCAGCTGAGCCACTGGCTATCGATCGAGTCCCCGAGGCTCAGGGTCCCTGCCCGAAACATCATGGAGTTGTCGTGAAGTGAAGGTCATGCGTGAAGAGCACTTAGCATGATCAACGGTAGCTACCGCCAGGACCTTTACTGTGGCGGTTACTATAACTCATGGCTGAACGGCAAATGGAGAACTTCTCACTACAAAACCTTGAGCAGGTGGCTCTTCCATCCCACCTGAGCTAGAAGAAGCCATTAGGCCACACATAATTCTCGCTCAACCAAAGACTTCACCCATCACTAAGTTAATCACACTACCACCAGCTATGTGCCCTGTCTGTGCCCTTCCCTGCGGGGTGGAGATGCACTCACCCTTTCCAAAGGACGAGCTACCGTATGGATGGGATGTCTCAGTGCACACACCGCCTGACCCAGCCTCACTGCTCCGCTTCTGGGAACCTGCCCAAGGCAATGGCTGGACAAGGCTGAGGAGCCTGGCGCCCAGCAGGCCCGTGAGCAGCCACTGAAGGGTTACTGGGCGACCACGAGGCCGCTACCGTGCGGTTTCTAAAGGCAAGCAGGAGCGTCTCGGCGTCTGACGGCAGTGAGGGGCGGAATACATGGGGCCGCACAGAGCCGGGAACAGTGACGCAAATCACCTAACGTGGAACCCGGCGCAAACAGCAAGTGCAAGGCAGTGCGTGTGACACAATCTCCCATGTTAATGAAGTGTGTGCGTGTGAAAAACACACAGAAGGGTGTGCAGCACAGTTTCAACGGTGGGGCTGTGGGTGAATCCCATCTCTTCCCGCCTTTCCAAGTCCTCTGATTGTGTGTGTTCATTTCGAAGCCCCAGAGAAGGGGAAGGTGTTTTCCTTTTGAGGAAACGGAGACAGAAGAGACGACACAAACGCTCTGCTGAGAGGGCTTCCTAGGGGGCTGAGAAGTCTGTCTGTCCATGAGGCGATTTGAGAATGAGTCTGTCCTGTTTCTGTTGTATTTTCTCCATTGTGGGGGCGACTTTCTCACAAGTTCCCCCCNTGTCCTTTCTGCCCACCCTGCTCTGGGCAGCCCCCCCCCCCCCCGTGTCACAGATGAGAGTGAATGTGGCGGAGACATGATGCAATCTGCTTGGGGAGAAGTGGGCTGTGGCCAGTTTCTCTGAGGAGACAAAGGCCTCAAACCCTCTCCTCCAGGGCCTTTTATTGGTTTCTAATACACAGGAATACAGGGCGGCCAGGATCAAACAGTAGACAACGTTTCAAAGAAATCTGAGGGCTTACTATGAGCCAGAGTGTGTCAGGAACAGAGTTTTAGGGTTTCCTGCTCAAACCCTTAATGTATGAATGAAAGCACTCTTAGCAGAGCAGATTTCACAGGTTTATCAGCAAGTCTTTGTGATGCCAGATTTTCCCCAGGACACGCTCTAGCAAGGCAAGGAGCTGCACCCCTCCCCATCAGGTATTCAGGCTTAAGGGGATTAGAGCCAGGAAGCGCTTCTCCCAGAAAACATGGGGACTCGGGCTGTGTCAAAGCTGGGGGGGCGGGGGCAAGAGTCCATTGCTCTTTGTTGCAGTCCCCCCCCCCAGTCCTCCCATGAAGGCCTCCCAAGTGATCAAGTCTGGCTTAGGTTGCCCCTCCTCTGAGGGGTCTTACCCGTCATTGATTTCCGACCAAGCTTTGGGGACAGGGAGAGGAAACTGAGGCAGCGTCTGCTACCAGATACAGGCTTTGTCTCCTGCGGCTGGCACTCCCAAGATCGTCCCTCGCCCTTAGCCACAAGGAATCGAGATACAATTCCTAAAACTAGGCAGAGCTGTCTACAACACTCCATAGTATGATGTTTGATGTATTTTTATAAAATACTTTGTAGATGTGCAGCTGACATGTACAAAGCTGTAAATATTTAATGTTCACGAGTCAATGCGTTTGCAGATAAACACACACCTGGGACTCCACCACCACCATGGAGGCCACAGGCACCCCCATCACCTCCCAAAGCTGCTTCCTGCCATTATCATCATGATCATTTTCATTATTATTTTGTGTGCGTAGCAGGAATGTTTGACATAAGACCTGCCCTCTTTTAAATACACGACCCAGTATTGCTAGCTCCAGGCAGTATGCTGTAAGGCTCCAGAACATACTTTTCTTGAGTAACTGAAACTTAAAAACCTTTCTCCTGGGGCGGGGGGGGCGGGGGGGGGGGCGGGCTTTCCCAGGGGAGTTAGCTAACCCATGGAGATTGGAGAGGGCTCAGCCTGGAGCAAGTCTTTGATATGCAAACCAACACTGCTCCCCTCCCACCCCTCGCCCCCGCCCCAGGCAGCCAGCTTCCCTGTCCCTTGCATCCCAGGAGGCCATGTTCTTCTGCCTTAATAGCTTCTGAGCCAGGCAGCAGGCCACAAGGGACCATCCCTACAGCTGGGAGCCCACGGAAATTATTCAGACTGCCCAATCTCAAACTGCACACCCTGCCTGCCTTACCTTTCCCATGGAAACCCTGGTACAGACCACAGCCTCGGCCTCCCCCACTGTACCTTCTGCCCCTCCTGGGCGGCTGTCTTTCCCACGTGGCCCAGCACGGCGTGCCCCCAGTTCCTAGGACCTCCAGGTACGATAAACTGTCTTCGTGAGCCTTTCTGTGGCATCTCTCACAGTCGAACCTCACCGACCATCATGACCCACCACTACCCACCACCCCCACCTGGAGACCTGAAATCGCATGTCTGAAACATTGACTCAGTGATCCCCATACCATACTGGCCTGTTCACTGTAACTTTAGGTAAGTACGGACTCAAGCGATCAAACTCCTTTAACTTCACTTTTACAAGTTATTTTAGCTATGCTAGGTCTTTATTTACATTTTATATATATTTTAGTCCCAGCTTGGCGATTCCCACCCCAAGGCAAGTCCAGTAGAACTGGGACTGGAACTGCTCCGAGGCTGTGGATGTCCCTGGAGGAAACTGCCGTCTGGCCCGCACGGAGTCCTCCGGCCCGTGCACAAGGCAGATCCCTCCACTGACTTCAGTCTTCTTTAATTTCTCCCAGCAGCGTTTTATAGCTCTTCGGTTGACACATAATTCGCTAATTTTTCCTAAAAGAGTTCCAGTTTGCATGCTATTCTAAATCATACATTTCTCTAACTTGTTTTCCAACCACTCATATATTGATCTTGTTCCCTGTGGCCTTCCTAATTTCACCCACCAGTGTCAGTCGGTTTCCCACAGGGTCCTCAGCATTGTCCGTGCGTCTGTGCGTGTCGTCTGAGCTCCCCTGCTTTCTTTCCCGTCGGGGTGCACTCTGTTTCTCTTCCTTGCATCGCTGCCCGACGCAGGTCCGCCAGTGCCCCGCTCAGTAGAAGTGGTAAGAGTGCATGCGCGGGCCACTTCCCAATCACAAGTCGGACAATCTTATCGATTGTTTATAACAACCAACTTCTGGTTTCATCAGCTTTATGTATTATCCTCCCGTTTCATTTAAGCTGATCTTTACTGTTTCCTCCCTTTGGCACAGGTTGGGTTTATTAGTTTGCTTGTCCTTCTCCTTGTTTCCCGAGGCGCAAGCTTTGGTTATGGTTGAGCTGCTCCTTCTCTGTTGGAGGTAGGCATTAAGAGCTATAACTTTATACGTTTGGGCCAATTATTTTTTAAAGAAAATTGTAAAAACATGAGGGAGGACAGTTTATATTTTCCCACATTTTTACCACTTCGCTTCTCCTTCCTTTGTGTAGCTGGTGTTCCCACCCTACTGACACTCTCCTTCGCCTGGGGGACTTCCTTTAATATTCCTGTAGTACAGGTCTGTTAGCGGTACATTCTCTCAGCTTTTCTTAAAAAAAAAAAAAGGCTTCATTTTTCACCTTCATTTTTGAAGACTATGTTCAGTTAATATAGAATTTTAGGTTGAGTTTTTTCTTTCCACAATTTAACATGTTCCACTGTCTTGTGACCTGAAGTATTTATGATGAGATATCAGTTGTAGTTTCTAGCTTTGTAATGTGTCTTTTTTTTCTTTTCTTGCCAAATTAAAAGTTTCTTTTTTGTTCCTGGCTTTCTGTAATTTGATTATTATATTTCTTGGTGTTCTTTTATTTGTATTTTTCCCGCTTTATGTTCAAATTCATTGAGCTTGGATCTGTGATTTTATAGTTTGCATGAAATTGAGAAAAGTCTCCACCACTATTTCTTCAAATACTTCTCTGATGCCCCCACCCCCCACCTCCCCCGGCTCTGGGTCTCCACTCAACACTATTTCCCAGTTCACTGAGTCACTGTTGCTGTTAGTTTGATCCCACCCTTTCTTCTCCGGATGCTTCAGTTTGAGCAGTTTCTTATTGCTGTATCTTCAAGTTCACTCATCTTTCCTTCTAGTGTTTAATCTGCTATTAAGCTCATTGTGATCATTAGACTCTAAGATGGCCCTGACTGTCTCAACCTCCTACCATTCATAACCTTGTGTAATTGTCACCTCCTTCCGGTGAGCATATCCAGTGAGCGTATTGGTGACCCGCTTCCACAGGATACATCACGGGTGATGGGACATTATTCCTAGATGGGACAAGAGGTTATAACTTCTGTTTTGGTAGCCAACTCTCTTTATTATATTTCTGGCTTATATATTTGATAAAACAAGCTGCCACTTTGGAGAGATCTATGTGGCAAAGACATGAAGATGACCCCGTGGCAAAAGCCATCTGGGAACTGAAGCCCTGGGTCCAACATCCATCCAGAAACCCAATTCTTACAACCAAGAAAGCTCAGCAGCAGGTCCTCCTGGCTGAGCTCTCAGACGAGACCTTGGCCCTGACTGACTTGTTGATGACAGCCTTGGGAAAGACCGAAACAGGGGAGTCAGCTGAGCCGCTCCCAGATTTCTGAGCCTCAGGAACTGTGAGGTGATAAACAGGTGGTATTCTAAGTTGCTAAATTTGTGGTAATGTTGTACACATCAACCAATAACTAATACCCTCATCTGGTGAAATTCTCACTTTAGATACTGTATTTTTCAATTATAAAAGTTGTATTTGGTTCCCTTTCTATCTTATGACTCTCTTCTCACACTGTCCCTCTTTTCCTTTAAATCACAGATGATATTTATAATAGCTGTTTAAAAATCCTTACCTTCTAATTCCATATCTATGCTATGTTAGGTCCCATTTCTACCGTCTGATTTTTATCTTGGATATCGGCCATGGTTTCCCACTTCTTTATATGTTTAATCACATTTTATTGAACATGGGGCATTGGGAATGATACGTCATTGAGCGTCAGTTTCGCTGTCTTATTTGAAGAATGCTGGGTTTTGTTTGTCCGGCCCTTGCCGATGAGCTTGCTCACGTCTAGGTTTGCTTTTATGCTTTCCTGGTGAGGGGGGTCTAAAGTATTCTCTACTCCAGGGAGAGTTTGGCCCTATGATTAAATGGGACCCCGCTGGGGCTTCTACCAGATGCTCCGGGTGTTTGATAACACTTCTTCTCCCGGTCTAGCCCAAACGTGAACATCTCCCAGTTCTGTGTCAGTCCTGAGAATTTTTAGCGTGTGCCTGCCAGTGGTTGTTTCATCAACCGACCTTGTGGAGTTTCCTTTCACACATACTCAGCTCAGCATTCAGCCAAAGACTCGAGGGACCTACTGTGCAGATTGCTGGGCCTCTTTCTCTGCTTACCTGCCTTCTCTCCAGCACTCTGCTCTGCAAGTTCCAGTCGCCTTGGCCTCCCCAAACTCTGGTCCCCATCTCAACTCAGCGGGGCTCCTGGGCTCTGCTTGTTTGCCCCCGTCTTCATGCCGCTGGAAAAAGCCTCCGGCCAGAAAGCCAGAGATCACCATGTTCATTTACTCCTCTCAGTACCACTGTCCTGCATGTCTGATGTCCCAGGGACAACAGTCGCCTCTCTGCTTCGTCCAGGGATCTAGTTGGTTTTAGTGGAACGAGAAGTCTGCTGCCTGTCACTCTGTCATTGCCATTAGAGGTCTCTGGGCATTTTTAGAGATGTACGAGAGAGTGGGATCGGCATTTAACTCCGTCCTTGGGTTCCTAAGCTTTTTGCAGACACCCAGTAGCTTATTCACGGTGCGGGTATTGGGGGCGGTAGGAAGAAGCACCGGAAATGCTCTTCACCGGCTGTGTCATACGCTCAAAGCACTCACAACAACCAACCCCTTTGTTTCTCAGCAAATAATTTGTCAGTGTGAGACAAACACCCACCTGAAGCCCCTCAGTCTACCACAGACTTGTTTACTCTGTGGATTGTACCCAACTCCCTTTGTGAAAAGTGATGTGATCAGGATTTATGAACTAAGACCCTTGCTCTGATGGTAGGTCTGGAAATTTGAACTTGGAGGGGTCCCAGGAGACCCTGTGAGTCTCAGACATCTGGCATACTGCCAAAGAACCTCTGGCCACAGGGACCCTCTTCGTCCCCTTATAGAGGTACAATCTCCAGGGCACCTCCAACCTGGCTGATATTCAGAATCAATCACCTGGGAAGCTTTTTTTGAAGTTACGAATGCCCAGGTGCCCAGGCTACGCATCAGAGCCTTGGCAGCCCACAGTGACTCTGTTGCACACACGGGGATCACTCTGCTGTCCTGTAGTTTATAAAGCCAAGGAGCTCACAGCCGTGAACTCCGAAGACTTACAAAATGCCGGTGCCCTGTAAGCCATCCAGCATCAGCCCTAGAGGGATACAAAAGTCGCTGACTGCAAGGAGGGGAAGACCGGGCCCTCGGTCAGCATCTGTAATACAAGGAACCTTGCAGAGCGTCCTGGCCAACTTGACTGCCCCCCTCCAGCCTTTCCACTTCACAGAGAGAGAAACCAACTCCAGAGAGGATTAAGTGACAGGTCCGGTATCACTGGGTCCAGGGACACGTCACCCACCCCGAACTTTCCCTACTGCCTCCTAGACTTCTCCTAACCTTTAGAAGAGGATCCCAAATCCCCACCACACCTGAGCCCCACGTGACCTGGCTCCCGGCCCTTCCCGCACTCTTGTCTCTCTGTCCTGTCCCTGCTTTCCCGGTACACTGGTCCCTTTCTGTCAGTGGGAAGCCAAGGCCCTCCAGCCTAGGAGAGCCATGCTGTCCTTTCTGCTCAGAATGTCCTCCAGCTCTTCCCGGCCATGCCACTTTGTTCTTCGAGTCGCAGGCAGAATGTCCCTGCCTCAGGGAGGCCCTTCCAAACCTCTGAAGCCGGGCACCCAGCCATCACTGTCCTAGACGAGCCTGTTTGTCACCTGCAGCACTCACCTTGGAGGTCCTGAGCTGCTCACTGCTCACCATGGTCCTGTCTGACTCAGTGCCCAGCAAAGTGCCCACAGGCAGCGGGCTTATTACCATGTTTCTTGGATGAACAGGTGGATGGAAGAATTAAAGAATTCATCAACAACCAGCAAGTAACCAAAGTTACTTTGTCTCTAACATCCCAAGTGCTGTGAGAACAAAGAACTTCGCTGAGACCCAACAGAACTGGTGGCTGGAGGACAGACCCTGTGACCCTCCGCGGTGGGCTCCGGGGTCCAGGCTACACCCATGGCTATCCCCCAAAGACCCTGCAGCCAGAAGCTCCACTGGCAATGCCAGCCACGGGTTCCATTCTGAACACACTGCTGTAGGAAGTCCAGACACCCTGGCACATGGCAGGGCCCAGTTTCCCCCACGTGAAATCCTGCGCGGCGCCCCCACCAACAAGCGTGCCCAGCCCTGCAGGGCAGCCCTATCCCCCTGCCGTGCCGATGGGTCTGCACAAGCGAGGGAGGAGAATTTCAGACTCACCGGTGTCTACTCTGAAATATCCTGGGAATCGGGCTCCTCCCTCCATAGGCAGCAATTTTAAGCAGAAGCACCAACCAAGCACCTTTGAGGGACCACAGCCCAATTTTCTTCCATCACATTGTTCTCCTGTGGGCCCTTCAAATCTCCAACCACAGCATCCAACAAGACCTGCTTCCCACAGCATCGCATCCCAGCTTTCGATGTGGAGGCCGCCAGATGCAGGGCCAGCAGAATTAGAATCAGCATCTAACTAATGGGCGAGCTTAAAAGTAACCCAGGCCTCCAGCCTCCGGGTTAGACGGCGTGGCCCCAGCACTGTCCAGTACAATACCAGCCACATTTTAAATTTCCCAGTAGTAACGGTCACAAGGTAAAAAGAAACTGTTGAAACTAATTTTAACATACTCTATTTATTCAACATACTTAAAATATTGTTTTAACATGTAATCAGTGAAAGTATCAATGGGTTCTTTAACACGCTACTCTTCATACTAAGTCTCAGACAAGCTGTGTGTACTCTGCACCTCAGGCATACCGCGTTTCAGGTGCTCCACAGTGACATGGGTTTTGGACAATGCAGGACTCCAGCTACTCAGAGGTGGCACATGGGCACCAAACCCAAGCTGCCTGAGGACTTCCGCAGCAGAGAAGGCAAAGAGGAGGCTTGGGAACCCTGCTCCCTGCTCCCTGGTCCCTGCAGCCCTGGCCCATTCTGCCAGCCCTGGGGCTGGAGGAGGAACAGGCAAAGCTGGCGGAGGAAGCTGGGACTGCTGCTCAGGTTCTCTCTGGAGACTTGCAGTAATTCACTTGTACTTATTTGGCTTTTTGTAAACAACAGCCACACAATGCATCCCATTCGGCGTGAGCCAAAGGCACTAACCCCAAGGGACTCTGTCACTCAGACCCTCTTTCTGTAAGTAAATAACAAGGGGACTGCACGAGGGAAGGAAATGACACTGAACCAGAATCTGGGATCTCGTTTTTCCCTTTTAGATCCATAAGCCAAAATATTGCTAAAGCTTTTTATAAACAAAGATAATGAGTTGTATAATTTATGTAAATGAACTAATGCTGTTGCATTTTTCTGGAAGTAACATAAACTGCATTATTTATTTGACGTGCCTTTTGGAATAAAAATAATTATAATTGGATATTATACCTAACAGGTTTCTCCCATTGTTTTCTCATTTGTGTTTGTGGTTTTGAGTATAAAACAGGGACTCCCTGAATGCACTACTGGTGTGGCTCTCCTTTTGCACGTGTGAAAATGACAATGACCTTCAGCCAGACCAGGGCCCTGGACCACAACTCTGGGTTGAAGAAAATGCATGGGCCATGGGCCAGGCCTCGTCAAGCAGGTGGTGGTAATTTTCAACTAGCATGGGCTACTAGTTAATCAGCAGCCCATGGGGTACACCCAAGGTCATTTTCACTCCCTAACGTCGTCCCATCCTCATCACTCACAGGATGGTCTGTGACCAGCAGCAGCAGCACGCTCCTAACTCAGGCACCAGCCAGCCAACGAGTCAGAATGCCCAGGGGACACACATACACACACACACACCCCTTCAAGCTAGAGAAACACTTCCGCACATCATTTGCAAGGGCCAGCCCTTCCCAGACCCTCCTGCAGGAGAGAGCCGCGCACAGGAGGGCCCAGGGCGGGATCCCCAAGTCTCTGTCCCCAGTTCAGGGCATCAGCCCACATTCCCTCTCTCATCTCGCACATACTAAAACGAGCAATACGTAATCACACATTGTAATTCCTAATATTATAATATTAAGGGTACTAAAAATGCAAGAAAGGATAATTAAGCAAACTAAATTAAACAAGGATCTTGAAATACACAGCCTTGGAAATACTTTTGCTTATCTAGATGCCTGCTAACACGCCTGCCACAGTCACGCTCGCTATCCTTTCCTGACCAGGCCTGACCCTTTGCTATCTTTTTCTGATACTGAAAACACAAAATATGGTTAACAAACAAATGTAAATAGCTCTGATTCCTCGCAACCTTGTTTACGCAGAGAAGGACAGGCCTGAGGTGGTGGAGGGAGCTCCGTGGAAAACCCACGGATCTTTGCGAGGACCAACTGTTTGTGAGCAGCGGTGGGGCCCCGCTCCTGCCCCCGCGGGAGGAATAGGGCCCATTCACTCAATAGCAGGGTGAGGGAAACAAAGCAGAAGTACCTCAGACCAAAGGGAATGGAGGGTAATTAACTGAATTTATTTCATCTCATCCCCCTTAATCATGTAAAAACAAAACTCAGAAGTGTTCTACATTCTGGTTTGTGTCCAACACAATGTGCAAACTAATTGAGTGTAAAAAGCGTTGCTTTGCATTATATCAGTTAAAGTGTAACAATCGCTCTTCCTACCCCCAAGCTCTGTTTCATTTCTGTTTTCGTTATAATTCAGTCCATTCACAATATGTCATTGCAAACACTATTTGCAAAAGAAAGGATAAAAAAGCAGATTCTCTATTTCTTAGCGCATTTATTTTCATTTCCCCTCCTCAAGCTCTCCACATTTATACTGCGCTTCCATCTGGAGGGCTTAGAAAAGTTATAGACGGAGTTACCAGGCATAATGAGGCGCGCTCATCTGGTATTTAGCCTGAGAATTTTATTGCCAGGTGTTGTGAAAGAAAAAAACACACAGCCAAAAAATACTGTGCAGCGTTTCGTTTCCAAACATTGCATATCGTGGTTGAAAGTGTTCATCAATTTGGAAGGGAAGCAACTTCAGGGGGTTCACTTGCCCACCTCCCAGGACAAGGCAACCACCCGGCCCCGAGCCCAAGCCTCAGCCCCTCAAAGCGCCCGGGGGTGCAGTCCCCACGCAGGCCCGGGGAGGCGACCATCTCCAGCAGACCCTGGGAAATCTATGGGCCTGCTGACCCCATGCTCATCCAGTTGTGCAGGAAATGTAAAGTGAGTCCCTACTGCGCTTGGTGCTGCTGAGACCGAAGCTGAGAACGCCAACCAGGGCAGGGGAGAATCATCCCAGCCGCCGTCCCTTCAGGGAGCCCGGAAAGCTCAGTGAGAACAATGCCCACCCACAGCCAGCTGGAGAGACAGAGCTGGAGGGAGGTGCACTCTGCCCACCCTTCGGCCGGGGCTGCCATTTAGCCTGTATCGAGGATTTCACGGCCATTAAGGAACCAAAGGTCAGTAGCAAAGCACGCTTCCTCCCGGACTGATTAGGCTCGCAGAGCGCCGAGCACGCTCTGTTTGCAAGGAAGGACTGATGCGCAGTTTGGTGTATAGGCTTTGGGGAAACTGGCCTTCATATGGCCTTACGCTGACCACTAGGTCTAATTCCACATACAGAAGCACATGAGAAATGAGGGGCTTAAGGAAAATATCATTTTAGGTTGTCCACCATGGAAAGGGTTAGTTAAACGTGTTTCAGCTGCACTGCACAAGGGCCAGAAAGGAATCTTGGGGGAAACAAGGCATCTTGGGGTTTCCCAAGTTTGTTTCCCACGGCCTCATACAGAAAAGGTCACGGCACTTAACCGTGTGTCTGCTGTGCTGGAAAGATGAAGAAGTCATGAAGTGTTTCAGACTCAAGCTATCAGACACCGATACCTTTGAAATGTCCCCAGAAGGCATTCATTCACACTTGTCATCCTCACTCACCATCACCTGGCAGCTCCCCTGTACCACCCGTCCTCAAGTGGCGAGCTGGACGGCCACATCTGCCAAGCACACTCCGGCTCCGTGTGATCTGAGAACGAGCACAGCCCTGAAGCCCTCCCACCTGGGGTCCTTGGCACCGGCGGGATCCACCAGGTGGCCTTGGCTGCCTGCTGGCCTCTGCATGACTGGGCCCAGGGCCTGAGCCGGACCCTGCGTGCGCTGACCACACTCCCAGCGGCGTGTTCAGGTCTGAGACTCACTTGTGGTCTCCCTGAAATGTCACACAAATCTCCCCAGAAGTTTCAAGCCAAAGGGACACTACTGTGGTCTCCACCAGCATCTTAGGTGCTGAAACACAGAGATCTCAGCGGAGACTTTGGCCTGAGAAATCGGAAACGAGAAGACAAAGACATGGAGATTAAAGGACCGTGAGCGCTAGACACTGGCCATGGGACAGAAGCAGATCACCCAGGAGAACTGGGTACAAGGAGCCAATGGGCGGGGAAACCACAGCCACTCGCTTAGAATTCATGTAAGTGAAACGCTGGGACCCTCCCCTGGAGAAGAAATCACTGACACGTGGGCTCCCTCAAGGCAAGCTTCTCAAGAGGCCCATTCCAGACCGAGTAGCAATCCATATTCTTCCCCAGAAACAGCCAACCGAGCCTCAGATTTCCTTATCACCACAGATACATGAATCATTAAGCTGCAAACCAGCAGAGGTTCAGTTTATCACACGCCACCTAGAATATTTAATGAAATAAATTCCAAATAATCAATTCGTGAGGAGTCAACCTCTCCCACACTTTTGTAATAAATGTCTCCTCCTTGCATCCGTCATAAAGCTGCTCGTAAGCTGTGGCGGCCGCGATGAAAGAGCAAGCCCCTGGTTTCCTTGGGGCGTCGTGCGAACACTCGAACGCGGACAAAGAGCACCTGCACCCTGCCTGCGGCCTCCACGCCAGGGGGACATTGCCACTCAGCACCTGCAGGCTGCTGCCAAAGCCCTGCCAGCCTGGGGACACAGGCGGCTCAGCCTCTCTCTTCCACGGCATCCTGACCTTTAACCCGCCTTTGGCTCAGCTGTCCCGGAACAAGGGAGCTCGGGGCGCCTCCTCGGGACTCACCCCGCCCTCTCCACAGAGCCACAGAGCGGAGCCGCGGGCACGCGGGAGAACCAGGACACTTCCCAGCCCCACTTCCAAAGCGCCCTTTGCGAAAGACGCTGCCCCTGTCTTCAGGCTGAGCACAAAGAAGCCCGTGCCCCCTGGGCGTGCTGCTACTGAAAGAAGAGACCCTGCCTCTCCCAGGGCAGCAGGACTCACAGTACTGATGCGACCGTTGGCATGTCATGATGAAAGCGTTAATTCATTGCAGAGTTATGAGCTGAGTATGAACACCCTCAGGCTGCAAACACGAGTTCAAGGACATACCACTGTGTGCAGATTCAAGTCCTTAAAAGGCTTGTGGCAAGTCCTTGGTCATCCCCCATCAATCTCTCACCAGCTCCCATAGTGCCCTGCTCCTTCCAGAACCTGCTGCCATGACCCAGAACGGGGGGGGGGGGGGGGGGGNCATCCGTCATAAAGCTGCTCGTAAGCTGTGGCGGCCGCGATGAAAGAGCAAGCCCCTGGTTTCCTTGGGGCGTCGTGCGAACACTCGAACGCGGACAAAGAGCACCTGCACCCTGCCTGCGGCCTCCACGCCAGGGGGACATTGCCACTCAGCACCTGCAGGCTGCTGCCAAAGCCCTGCCAGCCTGGGGACACAGGCGGCTCAGCCTCTCTCTTCCACGGCATCCTGACCTTTAACCCGCCTTTGGCTCAGCTGTCCCGGAACAAGGGAGCTCGGGGCGCCTCCTCGGGACTCACCCCGCCCTCTCCACAGAGCCACAGAGCGGAGCCGCGGGCACGCGGGAGAACCAGGACACTTCCCAGCCCCACTTCCAAAGCGCCCTTTGCGAAAGATGCTGCCCCTGTCTTCAGGCTGAGCACAAAGAAGCCCGTGCCCCATGGGCGTGCTGCTACTGAAAGAAGAGACCCTGCCTCTCCCAGGGCAGCAGGACTCACAGTACTGATGCGGCCGTTGGCATGTCATGATGAAAGCATTAATTCATTGCAGAGTTATGAGCTGAGTATGAACACCCTCAGGCTGCAAACACGAGTTCAAGGACATACCACTGTGCAGATTCAAGTCCTTAAAAGGCCTGTGGCAAGTCCTTGGTCATCCCCCATCAATCTCTCACCACCTCCCATAGTGCCCTGCTCCTTCCAGAACCTGCTGCCATGACCCAGAACGGGGGGCAGCAAGTATCATCAGTGGTCTAAGTCCGGCCCTCAGCTTGTCTTTGTAAGTAAAGTTTTATTGGAACAGTCACATTCACTTCTTAACTATCATCTACGACAACTACTGTGGTAACTGAGACACAGAGTGTCTGGCCAGTAAAACTGAAACTATTTACTGTCCAGCCCTTTACAGAAGAAGGCCATCCTTTCATCCATCCATTCAAAAAACAATGCTCCCTGGGCCCCAGATGTGTACCAGAGACCACGCCGAGCCTGGGCTGCAGCGGCGGCCAGCAAGGGCCCTGCTGAGCGGAGCCGCACAACGCAGGAGGGGACTGCTTCCTGCGGAGAAGACAGGCCCCGGGGAACTTCTCGGTCACGGCCAGTGGGGGTGCTCTGCTTCCACAGCCCTGCTATTCTCTCCTTCATGGCCAAGGGCAGAATGAGCAGTGATAGCTGGATATCTAAGTTTAAGTGCTGGGAGTGAAATAATGAATACCAGACCAACCTGTGAAATTTTCCTTTGGACTCTTTCTAGGATTAAATAAAAACAAACCCTACCTGCCTGGGGCTGAGCCACCGAGGAGGACCCTGGATGGGCGTGTCACTCCTTTGCAAAGGGCCTGTGCCTGTGAATCAAGAGGCACCTTCCTGCAAGGAGACTGTGCCTGGGCAGATCCAGGTGTGGCCCGGGGGCCCACACTGCTAACAGGCTCCCAGGCGAGGCTGACACTCTGACACATGGACCACACTGCGGGGAGCAAGCAGCCACAGGGCCACAGGTTTTGTGTGAGTTCTGAGCGTTCTGCAACAGGAAATTAAGGCATGCCCTGAAGGGCTCACAGCATTCACTACAAGGTGCTGGAATTAAGAAATTCGAAGAGAAATGGAAGGCCGTTTCATCTGCCTAGGAGAGAACCTCCGGAACCAGCAAGGTGCTTTTTCATGAAATCACCCGCCTTCCGCCCACAGTTCTGGCCTCATATAGAGGCAGGGGAAGCAGAGAGCCACTCAGCAGCCAGAACCCCCACAAGGGAGAGCCCTATCCAAGCAGCCTCCCCCACCCTCCGGCCCAGCAGCTGTGCCCTCTTTCATCTGCGAAGTGGCGAAGTAAAGCTTCTCTGCTCTCACTCCCACTGGGAGCACAAAAGCCCTTCCCTGCGCCTCTATTTTCCCGTCTTTTGGGCTGGCCCGTGGGAAGCAGACAGAGCACAGTGGGCCCGATGAGTTCGCAAAACATATCCCTTCCCTGTGTCAGTGACTAATGTCAGCTAGAGAGGGTTGGGAGTGACTCTTCTAGGACAAGCCTGGGGATCTGCGCCCTCTGCACAGGGACTGCCCCATAAAGAGACAGCCCCAGCGCCCGTGACAGGAGAAAATCTCACCAGCAACATTAGGGAATTGAAAGACGCGGAGAAGATCAATAATTTACTATTCGGCCAAGTGAAGGCCGGAGACACTCTTCACCCAACGCAGACAACCGTGTCTGGTCACTGACCGCGGGGGTGGGACATCGGTCATGCCCTGAAAGGCGTCCCCAGCTGCTGACGCAGCCATCCGTTACGCTCACAGAACCAAGGCTGCGTCCTGGATAACTTCAGACTCTGCATCTGCTGCGGACTGAGGCCCGGCGGAGGAAGGCCCCCGGGTGCATTCCGACAGGGCCGGCCCAGGGTTTCTGCGCAAAGTGAACGCGCTAAAATTCCCCTTCGTGGCCGCACGGGCTCATCAGCAATGACGTCAAGGGGCTGTTCCGGTAATAATCAAATACAAGTTCAGCATACCAAGTTGACAGCCCGCTGCTCTACCTGACAGGGAGTTTCTAGCTCCATAAGGCTCAAACTGAGTTTTAAAAAGGAAACTGCAAAGTGTTTCACCTATTGTAACCTACCAGGAATAGAAGGAAGGCACAAACTACAAACACATTGCCTTCGCGATCTTCCCAGCAAGCCTTTCACTCACACACGCGGCTCACGCAGCTCTTCCTTTCTCAGGGTTACAGCCGCCGAAGGTGCAGAGGAGAGGCCCCCGCAGGACTAGCACCTTGGGGTTGAAGAAGCAAGAGGGTCCCCGGGCCTGGTAGTGCTGGGCTTCACTAGCACACGGTCAAGGGTGCCTCCTCGGCAGCAGCCGGTGTCCACGGTTCCCGCATCAACAACGCATCTGCAGATAAACCAGCTCACCTCCTCAAGTCTCCCATAAGGACAGTACCGAAGCAGCCAACTGCCTGCAAGGACTCAAAGGCAACTGCCCTGACGGCCGGGGGGCAGCCAGGTGAAAACACAGGATGTCCCTAATCGTGGGTTTCAGACAACGACAGACACTACTCCAGTGCAAGTATATCCCAAACACTGCACACAACACAGTGTACTGAAAAACAGTTTACCGTTCCTCTGAAATTCAGATGTAACTGGCATCCTGTCTCATATGTGCGTGCACGCCTGTGCAGGGCGAGAGAGCACGCAGCCCTCATGCCCAAAGGGAGCAGATCCTGGAAGCTGAAGGCTGCAGCTTCAGGACAGTTCATAGCAGGAGAAGATGAACACAGCTCGTTACCCTGAGTGCAGGTCGACATGGGAACATCGAAAGCTCCCAAAAGGCCTGGATGAAATCAGAGCTAAGGGGGCCCAGTCCCACAGGCAGGTCCCACAGGGAGCTGGATGACAAACCCCCAACCACTGAGAGCGTGGCCAGGGCCCCCCACCCTCTCCTTGCAGCCCCTGGTGGCTGAGGGAGCGGCAGGTTCCTGGCTGGAGAAGCTGGGTGGTAGGGGCTCTTCCCCCTGACTGGCTGGAGGTAGAATAAAGGGCGGCCTGGTGACCAGAAGGGACCCATCACTCCTACTAAAGACCCTCCTCATCTCCGGTCTTACTTGAAACCTGTACTACAGGGCACAGCGCTGAACTTTAACCCTTCACTCCCCGGCCTCCATGATCTAAGGACACACCTTCTGGGATCGGGTGTTTGGAAGCCACAGTGGTACAGTGATGAGGAAACTGGAAATCTGGAATCAGACAGACCTGGGTGGGATCTTGGCTCTGTTCCTAACCAGCTAGGGATCGCCGGAAACACTTCGTACCCTCCTGGAAATTAACTGCATCCGCAAAAGCGAGGATACTGACAGTCCCTCCCTAGCAAAGATGTTGCCAGTCGCCGAGTGCTGAATGAGATGACGCCCGTGAAGCGATGGACACAGGGCCAGGGGTTCAGGAGGTGTTCAGTCACTGACACTGTCTCTGTTGCCGTCACCGACTGGCTGTGGTCAGGGAAGAGGGGGCCTTGGGAGGGAGAAGCCAAACCGCCAGGCCGGCCAGGCCTCCAAGAGCCCAGCAGCACGGAACAGGGAGGGCTGCTGCCACCACTGAAAAATGCAGCCAGCGTAATGCTATTTATTAGTTAAAATTTTTATTTTAACTGTTGGGTAGAGACCCGTCGCCAGGGATGCCAGGTAATTAGACATTAAGGAAAGACTATGGATTGGAGCTCCTGAATTGATTCTACCCCAACACACATCCAGGTAACAGGAAAGTAAGTGTTAACATGTTAGCACACCAGCGGTTGCTGCACAAAAATTTGGATGATTTCAAGTCAGAGGAAGCCCTGGGAGACCTCCCCCCTCCACAAGGTGCCACTGCACGGATGGCCCTCCCCACTGGAGCGGGTCACGAAGTCAGGACCCCACTGTCACAAGCAATTGGCACCAGGCAAGAGAGGCAGCAAGACTGGGAATCGAAGACCTGGGTTTCAAGTCCCAGACGTGCGACCATGACTGCATCGCAGGGTGGGGGAGTCCCCGCTGAGGGGCACCTATGAGGACTTGGTCAGTCTCGCCGCTCAGAGCAGTTCCCGTGGTGACCTGCCCTGCACCGTGCTCAGGGGACCACATTCATTTGAACTCCAGAACCTGTGCAGTAACAATCGCCAAGTCCTGTTGAAACGACCAGCTTTATGTTTCTGTAAGTTTTTCAGGCATGATTCTGCCTTACTTGCCTCTCTATTCTGTACTTAACAGATCATCGGAGTCTAGAAACTAGGCTTTCTAGCCCTTGGAAAATGCCAGATAACGTATGTGCATTGACCTGAGCAGAGCTAATATGAAGCCAAGGAGGACACTTCCGTAAGGAAGGTATCGGATGGCCTGGTGGGCACCTGCAGGGCAGGAATCGCGACTCTGGCTGCCGAAGACCCAGGAAGAGACCCCAGGCGGCGCCAGGGTCACAAGGCCAACACGGGCTCAGGCAGACACAGCAAGTTAACAGACTCTGAGCCAGGACTGCTGACGTGCAGACTGACAGGCACATGGTGACTGTGAAGGGGCCTGGTGTGAAATAACAGGTCCACAGACCAAAGCCGCACAGTGGGTTACAGAGCAAACCTATGTATTCTCCTTAAAGCCTACCGTGCAGCACGCAGGCTCACTGGAGCAGGGAGCCTCCGCTGCTGAGCTGGTCCATCCCCAACTTCCTCCTTGTCTGCTCACTGCTCTTTCCCAAACTGGGCTCGGGTGCCACACGTGTTGCGGCTGGCTATTTTAAATGTTTTTCCATCAGCCGCAAGCAAGATACCTATTTATCTTATGGCTGCAAGCAGAGCTGAACCGATCTGGCATTGCCACGAGGCAGACAGTTATTTCATGCCCTGTTAATTCCTAATGTGGTAACTACAATATCATCCCTACTTTTAAAAGAGGTGTTTTTTTTCTTTTTAATATGTGTCCTAAGTGTCCAAATAAAGAACATCAGTCCTAATGAAGCTGAGTCCAAAAACACAACCTCGTTACCGCTGCCGCCGCGCTCACAGTGGGCTCGGAGCTCGCAGGCTCCGTCACGTCAGCAAAACTAAATGCTCTTCACTGCTGAGCAGTCCGACTGGAGATGACGGCTGGCATTTCTGCTGGGCAGACGGTCCGGGCCGGGGGGTTCCTGTCCACCACAGAGCAGGCTCGGTGGGGAAGGATGTCTTCGTGCAACCACAATTGAGCCAACAGCCTCTGCAGTGACCACCCACGGTTTCGAAGGCAGGACACCCAGCAAAGCCCGCCCCGCAACCAGGGCAGAGGAAGCCCTGTCCCCGCAAGGTGAACATCTGGTCTGATGGGGCTGGACGATACTGACACCACACTGCTGGCACCAGCTGCTTCAAATCACGCTGCCTGTTTTCCAGCGGCCTCCATCACTGCCCAGGGCGACTCCCCATCCAGACCCCGGTGCTGCCTACCTCCAAACACTGCCTGGTCCCCTATGTCTATGCCGCCTCCTAAGCCCAGATCGGCCTGGGTCCCCCTCCTATGTGCCTGCTCCACGGGGGGCCTGTAACCCTCTATCCCAGCCCTCAACACCCTGCGTTACAGTTGCGTGCTTGACCTTTGGCCTGCCTCCCCCAAACCATGAGAGTTCTTGACATCGCTGCACCCTCAGCACTTGTCCCAACCAAGGTAGACAGCCGGCTGATGCATGAAGGGAACACGCGGACTGGACCTGAAAAAGGACACGTCCTGCCCAAGAGCCCAGGAGCAACTGGTGTCAGGGAGGAGATTACGCCGAGTGTCGGGTACACCTGGCTCAGTCCCAGCTCCACGGTGGCTTATGGTGGGAAGTGGGGAGAGAGAAGCCCTCTCTGAGCCTCAACCCCTCATCTGTGAAATGGGCCTAATCAGCGCTTTGTGTGGGTGTTTTGATGGGGGTTGAGGAAGACAGTGCATCTGGTATTCGGGAGAACTGTCAGCCTGTGGCTGCCGTTGTACTTAGCACACGGCTCCTCTCTACAGCAGGAGCCCAGCAGTGAAGCAGCCGAGAGGTAGGTGGCCCGCAGCCGGCCTGGGCTCTGACCCCTCACACTTCCCTGGGAGAAGCGCAAGAACAGCCCACACACTTCTGAGGCCTCTCAAGTGAGCCTGAGATGAACCCTTCTGTCTTGGACCCAAGAACAACACCCTCTCCGACTGGCTTCAGGCAGACCACTAGACCCCTGGAGCAGCAATCCAGGAGGCAAGGGGACACTTTAGGGGTGCCCTCTACTCTCAAGGAATCCCCCCATCATTCCCCCTAATAAGCAGGCATAAGTCTGAGTGCGGGGCAGGACCGACTTCAGGCCTGCTGAGACTTCATCTCATAGATACGGACACCGCAGCACCCTCCTGCTCCCCCCTGCCAACCTTTGTCATCCCCGAATCCTTATCGAGCTAGCGTAGCCTTGGCTCACAGACAAGACAAGTCATCACGGACCTAGCGGCTCATCAGCTTCAAACGTGCTGCCCCATCCTGAGCCTGCTTGAGAAAATCAATGTGCCTTTGAGTTGCCTGTTACCCAGGGCCCCAGCCTCTGAGAACAAAAGAAGCTAGACTGCTGAGCTGTTCCCAGGACGGGGCTGGAAGTTTTCCTGGCCTGAGGGGAGACTTATAGCAAGTGATATGTTAAATGGTACATCCAATATCTCTATTGTGTCCTTGAACTGAGGCAACCCGCTCAAGTGGCAGAAAATCACAGCTCTGAGGCCCCACGCAGGGTGGTCTACCCACCCCTCCCCCTGCCCCAGTGATAGGGGTAGTTGGCTGGCACAGCGCCTGGCGTGAGGTGGGTGCTGAGTCGCAGGAAACTGCCTGAATGAATCCACGGGAGAAAGCAGGGTCCAAACCAGGCAGCCCCTCCTCCTGCATGACACAACCCCCACTGCCCCGCATACCCACAGTGCAGTTTGCTGGGTGGGAAGGACCACCTGCCTGCTGTCTCCTGCATGACCTGGGCTGCCCAGCCGCCAGTCCAGATCGGAGCACCTGCAGGGCAACGTCAGGGGCATACACAGCCGCTCCCGCCAGCACAGTCTTTCTTTGGGGCTGTTTGCACAACATGCCCATGGTAGACAACACAAGAATGTGTGCATCTGGAGATGATGGAAGAAAACCTGAATTTGAACCAAGTGGGCTCCCAGCTCTCATCCATCAGTGTGTGACAGGCTGAAGGACAAGTGGCACTTCTGAGGGCTGGTGGGCAGGTAGCTAGTGCAGCCACCATGGAGCAATTTAGCTGCGTCCAGGACGCCTGGACCCACTCAGCCCTCACAGCCGGCAACTCCAGGTCCGGTCACACACGTGCACAGACAGACGTGAAGCACCGTGATGCAGAAAAACGGGAAGGAATCTCCGAGCCCGCCCACCCGAAGTGGCCCAGTGCTTCCACAGTGGACACTGCAGAGCGGTTAAAAGGGGTGCGGAGACCTGAGTGTCAACACAGACACGGCCCCACCACGATGCTAGGAGGAGGCAAGCTAGGGAACGCTGTATAAGTCACACACACACCCCCCACCCGGCTTCAGGAGCTTAGCTGGCAATCCCCCGACCTGGGAAGCCTCTCTGGCCATCGTGGCCACTCTGACCTCCCAGCACTTTCTTCCCGAAAGTGCGGGGCTCTGCGGTCCTCACACCATCTGTGACTCTGAGTACAGACAAGGCTGTCTCCTCAGTGTAACTCAGGCTCCCGTTTCTCTGTGGCTCCCATGGGGCCCTGTGCAGAGTGGGGCCCCCATCAGAGCTTGCTGGAGGACTGGATGGGACCATTTCCTGAACCCCTCGGGAGAGGCCACCACACCATGCCCTTGCCTGGGGGCCTCTGTGTCCCAGGACCTGAAAGCATACCTCCCTGCTGCTGGCCAACGCGTGTCCAAGCCCACCTGCTCTTCCCACTGTTCCTGACACTCACACCCGGGAAGTCCCTCACGAGAGCCCCTCACGGTCCTGTGCCTCCCCTCCTCTGTGTTCTGTGGGTCCAGATGGCCCCCACCCATGTGCCTACGTGTTAGCCTCAAGTGTGGGAACCACACTAACTCCGAACACAAACGTGGCCTAAAAATAACCTGAAATCATTCTGACCACATCCGGGGACACTCCTCACTTACAGCACGGGGAGGAAAAGGGGCACGGACTTTCTTCCCCCCGGGCGCCTGCATGGCTGCTGAGGACTGATTCCACCTCACTGTCACCTGCAACCACATTCCCGATTCACACGCCACTGAAAGGAGACCTGTGGGCCCAGGGGCCGTGTGAGTTCCCAGAGACCCCACCCCTCAGGGGAGCGCCCTCGTTCTTGGCCCCCCGCCCTCCTCCACCTTTTCCTCCACTCAGATAAGGACAAACCCACACACCCCTCAGGCCCGAGTAACAAAGGCTGATCTGTGTACACAGTCGTGGCACATCCCGGAGCTGGTCCGGACCAGCACATTCGGGGCGATCTGTGTTTTGCTGTTTCTCACAGTTGATTCAACCATGCTGTGCAAACAGCGGATGGAGGAGAACATAGGAAACTGGAATTTCTCATATCAGGACTTTTCTTTGTTCATCATCATAAAGCATTGTTATTGGGTGTTCAAAAAAACCACGGAAAACATAAAACAAAGTTCTCTCTCTCTGCAGGGTAGTACGACAAAAGCCATTGGATGCTATTTTTAACGTGCAGAGAAGTGCATGATTAATCTAGAGAAGGTCATGATGACAAGTTCGTCACACAGAACGTCAGCATGGAGGGGGAGCGGCCGAGCCCACGTGGACTGACGGTCCCTTCAGCCACGTGGCACCAGCGGATTCCCAGAGCCCTTCCTGCGACCGCTTCGAATAACCAGGCGATCGCAAGCCAGCTTCTTGGCTCTTGGCTTAAGACAGCACCTGCCCCTCCCAGGAAGACCCTTCACGAGGACCCACAGACACGAAGAAGCAGGTGCTCGCTGCCGAGCAGGCTGCGAGTGCACCGCGGTCCCCACCCTTTCCTCTGGCGTCGTGGCACGGGGCTCGGGCCCTGGAACCCTGGGAAGAGGCACCAGGGGACGTGCCTGTGGCGGCCCAGGGGAGCACCTGTGCCCTCAGATCAGCAGGGAAACTGGACAGTGCCCCGTCTTCCCTGGGACCCGGACAGAGTTTGCACGAGATCCCACGATACATCCCGCAGTCCTACCACCACCCCAGCCCGGCCCGCAACAACCCTGCACACCTTACCAGCCCATCAGATTACCTGCAACACCTGCCAGCTCCCTGAGACTGAACCACACCGAGGGGCGCGGGCGGGTTTGTTGGTAGAGGGGGTGCGGCCACACCCCACTGGGGATCACCGGCTCCCTGGGACCCACCCAGGCCACCTTGGGAGGGAGACCCCCGCGGCGGCTCCCCCTCCCCAGCACCTGCAACTCTCAGTGCAGGTGGAGGCCCCTCCGAGGGAAACACAACACACGATTCTGCAGGAACCTTGCTGACCCCGACCTACACTCCAGCGGCCCCTGAGGGGCAGGAGCGCTTTGGTGAGATCGGTCTCATGGAGAGCCCGATCGGGGGAAACAAGCGGGGTTGGCAACCAGGAGTGCGCTGGACAGGGCTGTCGGGCACCCAGACCCTGCAGAGCAACCCATCCTCGGCGTGGCCCGGAAAGGACAGCGCTGGGGCAGGAGGGCCGGCCCGCTCTTTACCTCCACGCCCTGGACCTTCAGCTTCATGTGGTCCTCTCGGGTCGTCTTCCCGTCTTTCCTCTTTTTCCAGCAATACCCGTCTTTCCTGTACTTCACTTTTTTCCTGTTGTAGAGTATCATTGAGCCATTCTGTGGTCTGGAAACAACAAACAGTTAAGTTACCAAGAGAACCAAGCAGAAGACAAATTTATGAAGAAAGATATCGCGGACCAGTAAGAGTCTCCGCAGAAAAGCAATATTCCACAGTTGCTGGAACGTAATTTTTCACCCTTTATTGCAGCTCCCTGGATTAACCATGTTTTATGGCCAGCCAAAATTTGCTTGCGGATTTGGTACCTAATGAATTAAATGTGTCAATGATAGGCTAAAAAACATCCCCTTAGTAATCGTCACCATCTAATCA
Source organism: Sturnira hondurensis (assembly GCF_014824575.4). Taxonomy (NCBI): domain Eukaryota; kingdom Metazoa; phylum Chordata; class Mammalia; order Chiroptera; family Phyllostomidae; genus Sturnira; species Sturnira hondurensis. The sequence continues at coordinate 1,179,298 of NW_028086562.1, forward strand.
GGATATACGATGCTGGGGCCTGAGCTCCGCACTGAAAAGTAGGGAAAACAGAGCAAGCAAAAAGAGCCAGGCTGTCACAGCAGCCTGCAATATCTTATCTCTCCTCGAAAGATTTTCCACCTATCTTCTAATCCATCACCCAGCATTAGGAAATAAATAAGTTTGCACGGATGCGGGATGACTATGTTAGGAACAGACCAATGGAAGGCGCGTCGCCAGGCCGAGTGCTCCTGATTCATTGCCTGCATCAGATCAGGGCTGCGACGGGAGCGGCCAGCGCGCCCTCCCCGGCGAGCTAAGTACCTGATTCTTCCCCATTTGGGCTCCAGCTGTCAGAGGACCCAGGAACCGCCAGGCAAATTTGTCTGTTCGGTCCACCACCGCTGTATCTTACGAAAATAGCTGCTCTCTTGCTAAATGCTTACGAGTGGGGTGGCTGTTCCAGCGCCATTTACGAAGGACACATAAGAAGAACCTTAAATTTTCCTCCAAGAAGCCATGCACGAGCCACAGGGAGCAGAGGGGCTCACATCCCCCACCCGCCGCAGTTGCAGCGGCCACAGATTCTGGTTTGGAAACACCAAGGCGACCAAGAGCTGAACTCCTGCGGCAGCGGTGGGCAAGTGCTACGGGAAACCACTGCCAGAACGAAGTCTGGCAGGTGTGGGTGGACCCCACCTTCAAGGGAGACTCCCCTGAGAAGTGACAGCGCCACCCGCATCCTCCATCCCCGCCCGCGGCCACTTCGTGTCACTCTGCACCTAAACGCTCAGCACAGAGGAAGGAACAGCAAGCCACTGGGCACACACGAGACCCGCTCAGGTGGGCATTCCACTCCACCCCTAGCTGGTGCAAAGGAAGTGGCTTCTGTGAAGCCAGTGGGCTCTGCTGCCCTGCCGCCGCAGAGGTGAGGGGGTGACCGGCCCTCCTCCCCGGGGCGCGGGTCAGGAGCCTCTGCCCTGTCCTTCTCTGCTCCTTTGAACGCCAGGGCCATTTCACAACCAGGCACAGGACACTGGCTATTGGTGGCGTACTATTCTATTGCGTAGGGGAAAGAACACCAGGCCAGGATTGCCACGCCATGACACCATGCAGGGTGTCAGCACCTAACTGCAGTTCCTCCCCAGCAGGGCTGTGCCCATCAGCCACAGGGCGACGACCGAACACCAGGTCAACAGGAATTTTGGACTCCAGACACTTCCTGGTTTGCCAGTCATGGCGCAATCAGTTTGTGTCTGTCGGTTTCTTCCCTAAGTTGGCACAGATGACAATAATTGGGAAACAGCTCCCTGTGCTTGTCACAAGGCTGTCACCTGATGGTCCCTGTATCGCCCTGACAACCTTACAGCCCTTTCCCATCTCTCTGCAGCAGGCAAGCTGGAACACGGGGCCGCTGGGCCTGCCTCCCCCGGCTTCAGCCCTGCTCCAGGTGTTGGTACCTCAGCTTCAGAGCATTGCGAGCCCCCACCCCTTGGAAGACCCAGTAGGCAGGCCCCGAAGTCCCACCGCTGCGCTCACGGCCACAGCCTCAGGAATAAGCAAAGGGCTGTGTCTGATCCACTAGACGGCCCTGCACTTGTCTGCACCCCTCTGAGCCTGCTGAGAGTGTGGCAGGGAGCCCGGGCCCCCCAAACCCCATCTGCTGCCAGACACAGCCTTGCTGCAATCCAGCAGCCTGTGAGCTAAGACAGGGCCCTGCCCTCTTGTCCTCCTTCTCCTGGTCCAGAACCTCAACAGTACCTTCAGGCCACCTGTGCCCAGACTGTAACTGCTGAGACCCCCCACAACACCGTCACATTCACAGAGTCACAACTGCACCCGCCCAAGGAAACCCACCTCCCTCTGGTGACCTGACCTTTGTATTTGAGGGGGGAGCAGACTATGTAACCCCAAAATATGCCACTTGGACATACAGATTATTTTGAGCTGAAGGCAATCAAGGCCTAACAGACTCAAGAAGAGTCCTTTCTTTTCCACCTCTCTTCCAAGTAACAGAGGGGCTACACAGGGAGCCCCAGGAGGCGAGCTGCATGGCTCCTTTCTCCTCGGGGCAGAGCAAGCATCTACCTCCCCAGCGCGGGCGCTCCCCATCTTTCTGGGCGCTTCCTCCCTCCCCTCTGTGGTCCGGACCCCTGCCTCCTCTCCTTAGCTCAGGACAGCACCGAAACCTCAAGTACTAGACCCTCTGGGAGCCTCATGTTTGGAGGGCTCTCCGGTGTGTACAAAATTAAATTGGGTTTTTTTTCTGCTGTTATTCTGTCTTACATCAACTTAATTATTGGACCAGGCAAAGAATCTAGAAAAGAGAAGGGAAAAGGTTTCTCTTCTTCAGTTCCGGTACCTAATGTGGGGCTGGACCCCTCCAGGGCCACTGCAGCTGAATGGCCCTGGGACCCAGGACAAGTGCCAGCAGGAGATGAGAACGCTCACCACCTCGGGCCCCCAGATCTCTGCTGGAGGGTCCCACGGAAGCGAGAGTGGGGTAAGTCCTGGTCCTTTCTAACTCTAGATCAGCTGGGAGGAATGCCCGGGTAGCCGTTCCCGGGGTACAGAGACTGTTTTCCTGTCATTGTGCTGCTTGTCGGAAGGAGGACAGCCACACGGTAGCTCGCAGGCACTGGGTCCTGTAAACCTACTACTGGAGCCCTACTCCCAGTCTGGTGAGTCCACGGCCCTCACCAGACCAGCGTTTGTTTAGGCCAACTCTGCCATGGGCCCCCTATGGGAAGACTGGGCGAGGTTATGTCCTGGGAGCTCAGCTTTGTGACCAGCGAGAACATTCTCTCTGGTCTCCACCAGCCGGCAGGTAATGTACCAACGAGCATTTGGTGGCCAGTCCCACGGGAAGGGCACAAGGAGCATTCTCTCTGACTGTGCCACCTCGCAGGGGAGCTTGTCAGAAGGGGTCCCGGTCCACGAGGGGCCTTCATCGTCAGAAAAGTCCCATTCCGGTGGCGCCTGCCTGGTGTCTCCGATTAGCAGGTCTGGACAGGAGACACCTCACATCCTCGTGGGAGACTATACTGTACCCCGCTATCAACATTTGTGACAATGAAGGTCATTTCCTTCCTGAAGATAAATGAGAATGAACTTTCCAGATCTTGTCAAAGGGCCACATCCTTGGGCCTCTTTTTGGATGCCTCTCGGGCCCACGGTTAAGCCATAAAAAGGCTTACTGGTTTGGGTCCTTACTGAGGTTAATATAAGATCCTACTTATCAATGATCAAACAATGCGTCCTCTGAACTGACTATAATTAACATAAAAATCTTCTTTAGAGAGAGCTCTCATTCCAAACAATTGTCTTATTGATACCTATGGAAAGACCAAGTTGAGAAGAGAATACAAGGGAACATAGCCTGAATAAGAGAGAAAACAGAAATAGGCTTAAAACCAAAACTAAAGTCCCATCCAACACAAAGTCCCCTTCCTCAAATCTGGCTGCACCTCCTCAGCAAATCTTAGCTCCCAAACACCTGCACTCTAACCTCCCACTCCCACTTTACGTTACCCGGTAAAATCAGAGAGCACTCCGGCCTAACCCCCAGGCCCCGGGCATCCAGGCTGCCCGTCTAAATGGAGGAAGCAGGGAGTGTTGGAAGGGGATTAGCAGAAGCCCCGGGGGCGGGGCAGGGTGGGGGCAGACAGAAAGGTATTCTCTCACTCTGTGGGCCCTGTCACCAGGCTGTGCCAGCCTCCAGCCTCCCTATGCAATGTCCTTCGCAGGCAGGCATGGGGATCTCAGACACCCACCCGTGGAACTTGGGCGCCCTGCAGAGGGCACAGCAGCAGGTCTTTTAAATCATAAAGCTCTCTAACCTTCACTTTCAGAAGACCCAACCAAATTCAAAGAGGAATTTTAAACCATGAGTGGCCATTCCACAGCCCCATTGACAGGGGCCTTCTCAGTGGGGGCTATTCCCACCCATGACGGACAAGCCAGAAGCCCCCAGAGGAAACGCCCCCAGGGAGGAGACAAGCATTCTTCCAGACCCTCCTGTGAAAGACCAGGGCGGGCTTAGCCAGAGGCTGACACTCAGGGTGAAGAGCAAGCTTAGTGGAGGCTTCTCCCCTCCACTTAGACCTTAGGTAAATCGGTCTAAGGTTAAACCGAGCCCCTAAAAAGGGAGAACCTGAGACACTGGTTGAACGCTTTACAAAGACTTTTCAGAGATGCACTGCACTAAACCCTGAGGTTCCAGGACGTGGACATCCTTTAATGCCCACCTTAGTAGAAAACTCTCTCCCTGATATAAAAAGGCAAATTCAAAATCCTCTGGCTGGGCAGGCTAGTCAATCTTGAAGCCTTGTCATGGAAAAGGCTCCCCAGTTCTTTGAGGACAGCTCGAGGGACAGAGATGAACAAGGAGTGAGAACCACAGTTTCTGATTTTCGACGAGAGTGCTCCGGGAAGGAAAAGCAAAACTCTGAGAGCGACCCCCAGTCCGTGCAGACGCTGCCGCCTGCAGACAGTGCAGACACTGGGGCCTCGTGACGCTGGAGGTTCCCCGAACTCTGGTCACAGACAAACGTGCCCTCAAACTCTGGGGGGAAAACTTGTGTTCTTTCCGTAAATCTTACCACATCTCTGAACCGCCCCCCTCCAGGGGGTAACTAAAACAATGACTTAAGACTGAAGGAAAAGGATGTGGCAGGGCGGGCAGGCCTTGAAATATAAACTGCTAAAAGCCTGTCTCACCCCAAATCTAACTCAAAGCCTCCTTAAGATTACTTGTCAAGAACAAATACAAATCTTCAAAGTATTCTCCACAAACATTAGTGCAGAGCTAAAATAAGAGCTTTATTTAGTCACTGGAGCAGATAACCTTCCCTTGTTGCATCCGCCGATTTGCATTTAGCTGTTATTTGTTAACTAGTGAGTTTGAAATTGTTGTACTTGATTCATGGCCGAAGGCTTAGAATGGAAGCTCTGTGAGGTCTCTGTGTGGGTCTGTGTGTGTCCATATGTCCATGGATCTATGTTAACACATGTGTAACTCTTTCCTGTCTCCGGAGGGTATTGCCAAAAATTGATTTGTAAAAGAGCACTATTTAATTATCTTTAAATTCAGCACTTAAGAGTTAAATATTCCTGAAACTCAAATATAAAAACAAACCCAAGCTGTTCTTCAAGTTTACATGTTCTAAGATAGTTTTCAGCAAATAAAAGCTAGCTTGTTGGCTGGTTTCATTGCCAAAGGCATGTCTTTATAGTTACTAGCATTGAGCGTGATACGTGCATCCTACCTAGATTTACTATGGTCACGTGAGCTCAAGTTATTTCAACCACAAAATCTGTCAGCAAGGAAAGTAATTTAAGATGATGGCTAACTGCTTTAGCGTCTCATGAAATTTTCATGAGTAATCATCTATTAAGAACAGGAGAATTAGATAGATGTAAGTGGGATAACAGTTCCTAAGCGAACTTTTCAACAATAATTATGTTTTATAGTTAGTCTATTTAAATAGTTTCCCAGATCTTCTTTGGTAACTGGAAATCTCAGAGTTTTACTAAATTAACTTCAGTGATGGGAACTTAGTGACTACTTAGATCGCTTCCAAATCAGATAAAACACAGAAACACTGATGAATGAACGTGAGTTGGTCCACTCTTGGCTTCTTATCACAGAGACGCTGAACGTATTTTCATCTGCAGTAACACGTCCTGTGCCGTGTTTCAAAAATGCACAGTAAGAAAGCAGGGGCTTTTAGAGACTATAAAATAAATATATCCATAAACTTGCCAACCTAAGAGAATGCTGGTATAACAGGCAGGTCACAATTGCCTAGTTTTCACTAGAAATTAAGGTTTCTAAGGGTTAAGACTTCTAATTGCTATATGCAAATAAAACTTGCTGAGACAGTAAGGGAAGTATCTCCACGTGCCAAGGAAGTAGAAAACGTGTTTTCAGGAAAAGAAGGTATGAAGCATGGAGATGAATTTTTGTTGAGGGAAAAGAAAGTAATTTTGTCCTGGTTTTAAACTAGTTATATCAGAATGGGAAAAAGGAACACCACAGCACAAAATCTCAGTAAAAGAAATCCAGAACTTTGTGAGAATAAAACTCTTGGGAAAGAAATTTTATGTGTGATTAACTAGCTAAGGTTGGAATGGATACAACTGGTTTTTAAAATGAAAGAATGAATTTTAACATTACAAGTACACTGCTGCAAAATTAGAATTTGGTTATCTCTTTGTTAAAAGGACATTTTCTTGGATTACTGATCTGCTCTGAATAAGAGAGGGTGAAAGGTTGAGGTTTTGTGTTTTTTTTTAACCTTCTGGATAATCTGCCTAGAAAGCAAAGATTTTGTGTTTTATCAGAACAATTTCCTATGCTTTATGTTAATTTTATCACCAAGTCTTTGATTACGTGAGTAAACCTAGTCTTTTCAATAGTGAGAGCAAGTTTTGCTCCGAACGAAGCAGCCTCTGTGTTCGCCTTTGAGATCTTTCACTACCACTTTGCTTAAACAGATAACTAAGCAGTGCTTCCTAATCAGCCGCAGTCTCGTTTAATCAAGTGTCCAAACCTTTGATGGTTTTGATGACTTCTCTCCAAATCAAATTCGAAATAAAGTCCTTTTGGCCTTGAAATAACTTGGGGTTTTTTTTTGGGGGGGTGCGGGGAGGGTCTCTGGAACATCTTAAAAGAGTTGTTCTCTCTCCTTATAAAAAGGAAGATGTTAAACTCATCAAAAACATTCAATATGTTAAATTACCTAGGAGGCTTCTTCAGATAAGAAGTAATACTAAACCTTCTTCCTTATATCACATTTACGTAGGCATGTAAGTGTTCTGGCAACTGTATGAATTCCTTAGAAATAAGATGTCCTGGTATAATGTTGGCACTTGTAATTCTAGTTATTACCTCAAAATTTTGTGCTGCAGAAACCGACTTTCCCGTCATTACATTGAAACTCATCAGAAGCTCATCAGAAACTCTCATCAGATTTCTGACGGTGCCCATTTTAAAGATTTTTGTCATTTTCAGAAACTTATTCTTTTACTCTGATGCTTTTGCAAAAAGCGTTCCTGCAAAGTGTTCCATCTTCAAAGAAAAGTGTGAGAAGAACTCTGGCAAGCACCCTCAGAAACAGTTTCTGGGAACTTCCAGGCCATACCACTGAACTGGGTAAGAAGTACCGAAATTCAATGAAAAAAAACCCTCCTGATGCTTCATAAAATTGCTAACAAAAAAGTCAACAAGAACTAATTACATGGGGCTGAATGAACTAATGAGGATGGTTATACCTTTTATCACTTTTTGTTTAAAATATTGCTGTGTCTTTAATCTTTACTTTTCCAGTTATAAGAAAACCTTTCCTCTTAAGCTATGACTTATGGCAATTGAGTCACATATATTTTTCTGAACAAAGATGAAACTTTTATCATTTTCTCTCTGCCAGATCCGCCCAGAATCAGGAAACTCTTAGCGAGTGTCCTTGTTTTCAGAGTGCAGGGGGAGTGAGAGATGCAATATGGCTCTGGCAGCAAAGGCGTCTGGGAAATGCTGGGCTCTCAGTACAACTCTCTGTGACTCTTCAACTCTCTGTAGCCTCAAGCTTGGCTGACCATCCAGAAAACCCAGAATGCCACCAAAGATAAACGCCAGGCCCCAAGGAAGAAGGTTAATGAAAGTACAGAGTGTGAGTAACTGCCTGATGCTATCTGTTAACTCAGAAATGCATTGTTCTTCCTGGTGGTCTACGTGACTACCCTCCGCGTGGTTTCACTAATAACCCCCTATAAACAGGGGTCCTGTCCTGGGAGGGGTGGATTCTTCTGGGCTGGCCACCACAGGGCGCAGCTGCCTTGCCCACGTGTGTGAGTTTCTCCTGTTAAAGCTCCTATGAATTCGAATAAGGCTACGAGCCCGTTCTTCAGAAGTGATCCTGAATTTAGACCTTGGGGGCTTTCTCCCAAAACACGGCAACATAGTCAATCGGATCTGCTCTCCTTCCAACAGGACACAGCCGTACACACTGGTTACATTACCATGGCTTTGCCTGGATTGTCACATTTGACAGGGATACACAGACTTCGATATGACCAGACAGCTTTAAGGGATTCGGGTTGATTTTATGGGGCCAAGAAAGCCCCTCAGAAAATTCAGCTGGTGCCTGGCTTACATGGTTCCCAGCAGCCGAACCAGGTGAGTAAGAGAGGTCACTTCCTGGATAGTTTAGGGACCTTGAGAAGAGAAGGATTTACCCAAATCTATAGGTATTGTAGGTGACGCGTGGCAAGTCCTTGGTGTGGCTTCCTAGCCTGGAGAGGATGTGAAGCATTCCATCTGAGCTTCTTCACGAAGAGTTTCGGCAATGCAACCCTAGAGCCTATATGGTTAGTCACTACTCTTGCTGCACTTACATAAACAAGCAGGCCAAGTTTACTAAAACTAGACTTAAATTGCAAACAAATTTGTCCTAATGCGGCTATTTCTGATAGAAAAGGGGCAAGTGCAGAAAGAAAAATAATGTTTCAACAACACACCTTTGTGGGTATGAAATTCTAGTGCCATTCATTGTCTTCCCGGCTTTGTTTCCTACCTGGAAACTGGACTAGACCCGGCATTCTTCGGGCTCCCTCCGATGCTCAGCTACACTCTCCAAACGAATGTTTCTGACTTTTCTCCCACCCTCTGACCCAGGGTCCGTGAAAACCAAAACTGCCCTTCCGGCAGCCCTGGAAGCCGAGGGGGGACGATGAGATGTAAACTTCCGAGAAGCCCCCGCATGACGCACAGACAGACCTGCCTCGGCACAATCAGAAGGCTCAGCAGAGACGCGCAGACTGCGACCCAGGAGAGCCCCGCGGCTAGCCGCTGCCCACCCTCACCGTCTCCGAAGATGCACCGGCCGGCTGAGAAACCCGCACTGGCCACCCTCTGAACTCCCAGTGGCCTTACGGTCAGACGTTCCCGGCATGAGCCATACTTCTTTTTGTCTCCATAGACACGCCTCTTATCAAGTACCTGACTGCTTGCTGGACGTGAGTGTAGCCGAGCTGCCCTAGTCTCAGGACTGAGCCTGCAGAGACCTACCAACTCAACTTCTGCCCTGGAACTTCTTGGTCACGTTTCAAAGGCAGGACTGAGGGGGAACAGAATACAAGACGCCCAAACATGCCACTTGGCACATGCATTATTTTGAGCTGAAGGCACAAGGCCTAATGGACTCAGGAAGAGTCTTTTCCCACCCCTCCCTGGACCAGGAAGAGAGCTGCTACACAGACAACCCTTCACAGCAGAAAGACTTCTCCCCATGGCAGGGCCGACACCTGCTCACTGAGCATTTGCGCTTCCCACCGCCCTGTGGTCCTGGGACCCCTCCTCCTCCCCTCTGCTCAGGACGGCACAGAGCCTCAGTTTCCTTACTGTGTGAGGGACACTACCCATGGGGCTCCAGTACACACAAAACTAAATCTGTTTTTTCTCCTCCTGTTAATCTGCTCTGTATCAACTCACTCAAATGCAGCAGCTGCACTCAAATGCAGCAGCTGAAGAACCCAGAAGGGAGAGGGAAAGGCTGTTCCCTAGGCATTTCGAGAACGTGAGCATGGCCCTGTCTTCTTTCTTTGGCAGAAGGTAACCCGCCAGGGAACTAAAGTGTACACTTTATTTTTTTAATATTTTATTTATTTATCTTTAGAGAGGAAGAGAAGGAGAGAAATGTCAATGTATGGTTGCCTTTTGTAAGTCTCCTGCTGGGAGCTGGCCTGCAACCCAGGCATGTGCCCTGACTGGGAATCGAACTGCGATCGTGTGGTTCACAGGCCCACACTCAATCCACTGAGCTACACCAGCCAGGGCCAAAGTGTGCACTTTAAATGGCCTTAATAAATGGAATCATCATTTTAACTTGTGATAAGGAGCAACCTGATCATATCTAATCCACCACTCTGATGCCTGAGGGGCGGGTCCCCTCCACGGTTCACAGGTCCTTGGCACAGCAAAGGGAAAACCAGGCCAGCTGCAAAGGGAACCAGGGCTCCCCAGCACGAAGAAAATGAGGCTGCACTGCCATTTCAGAACGTAATACAGAACAGGTGGAAGGTGGTGGGAGGGGCTCTGAGGAGGGGGCGAGCAGCCAGGTGCTGCTCTGGGAAGAAAGAGAGGGGGCCACTCTGGGAGGCCTCTAAGGTAGCAGCCACCTGAGAAGAGCAGAGAGGTTGAAACAGAGTCGAGGACAAAAGGTAACAGCAACTGCAAGCAGGCACGCAAGTCTCTTCATTTAGTAAAGGCCACCAACTCCAGCCAAGTGCCTGATGCTGGGCAAAGCACACCACATGCATGTTACATCTCGATCTACGTCCACCTCCACGTCTACATTGGCGTCTGCGTCCACTCTGCCTACTCTATGTCCACCTGTGCACCTCTGTGCATATTCACACCTACATCCTCCTCCACGTCCACATCAATGTCTACGTCCATCTATGTCTACTCTATGTCTACCTGTGCACCTGTGTGTATACTTACACCTACATCCTCCTCCACATCCACATCGGTGTCTGCGTCCACTCTACGTCTACCTCTACTGCTATGTGCACATCTGTGTGTATAGTTATATCTACACCTACGTGCGCACCTACACTGACACCTACACCTATGTCTATGAGTACATCTACTTCTACTTTTTTGCATTCTCACAACCTGAGAAGTGGGTGTCGCTAGCCTCCCAACACACAGATCAAGAGGAAATCCAGCCTTTCTAGCCAGAAAGAGTCATTTTGACTCCAGATCCACCCCTAAGGTCACTGGTTCATCACAGTCTGCAGGGCCTGTCCATGTTAGACACCCAGTTCCACTGTACCACTTATGTGACCATTAATGTCCCAGAAGCATCCCTCAGCCAGAGGATGGGGACTTGTGGGCGAACTGCTAGTTCCCTTGCCCTGTGGGCAGGACGACTCTGAGGCGACCCCGGCCTCCTGCCCTGCAGTTAGAACAACTCTGGCTGCTCTACGCAGCGTGCCAGGGCCTGAGCTCCCGTTGCCCACCGAGGAGACTTGCTGGAAAAAAGAGGCCCTTACTATGGCCCTCCCCTTCCTTTCACACCTCACACTCCCCTGCTGCTGTTTTCTGGGGCCACCTCCCTCATGTCGAGGTCCTCAGGGACGCAAGAGCCCCACTGCAGCGTCAGAGGCACGTCAAGGAAGAAAGGCGACCTCAGGGAGCTTTGTTCTCACCAGGGATGCTTCCAGCCAAGTGGTACCTTTTAATCCAAGAAGCCGATAGCTAGCAAAACCAGTAACAATATGGTAAAAAGATCATGGGATCCATGGAAAAACTACTGCAAATTTTAAAAGTAAAGAAGCAGGTATAAGATTAAGATACACAATCTATAATTTACATACATAATACCTTATATAAATGTGTGGGTCAATGCTCACCCACACAAATAGAACAGATAGAAGGAATGATGGAAGTCTCCACTTACTATCTACACAGAAAAAGAAGATTAAACACCTAGGCAAGAATGTAATTAAGAAATTCTCCAAACTATAAAACCTGGGTTTTATAAAAGACACAAAAGTAATTTCCAATAAATGCAAAGACATAACATGTCCTTGGTTAGAAAAAGTGTAGATTATAAAAAGTTAATTTAAAAATATATTTAATTTATAAATATAATGTAATGATGATGAGAACCCCATGAAGATATTTTTTTCTGGGTACAGACAAATTTATCATAAAACTTCTTAGGAAGGAAAAAAAAATACCAAGAACAGCCAAAAACCTCCAATAAAGAATATCAAGGTGTGGGACTAGCCTGACCAGCTATTAATATATGCTATAAAGCCTCTATACTTTAAAAAGTATGAAATTACCGACTTACAAATAAAACAATAGAATAGAGTGGAAAAACCCAGAAATCTCCCCACTTCCATAGACAGAGTCAGCGCACACTAAAGGAGGCACCTCAGTTCAGTTTCGGGGAGGCGGCTGGCTTTTTAATACATGGTATTGGAATAACAACAGGCATACGGAGGAAGACAAAATTGGATCTACCCCTCCTATCATCCAGCAGCACAAATTCCAAGGGAACATAGATTTAAGTGTGAAAAATAAAGTCAGACATACTCGAAAAGTAAGTAGCTACATTTCTCCACAACCAGAAAGCGCAGGAGACTTTCCTACCCATGACTAAAACTCACGCAACAGTATCTTTCATTTATGTATCATTAAATAAAAATAAAACTGCCAGGCTGGTCTGCAAAGTGGCAGCACCATTCTGCACTCTGGCTGGAAGTGCACGGGGTCGCACCATGCCCACACCCCTGGCAGCTGGCACTGCCTGTCCCTGGACGACAGCATCCTCGTGGGCGTGGGGTAGGGTTTTCATGCGCATCCCCCTAATGACTGAGGATGGTGGACATCTTTTCACGTGCTTGTTAGCCACTCAAATAATTTCTTTGGTGAAATGTCTACTTGAATCTTCTGCCTGTTTTTAATAAATTATTTGTCTCCTTTTTGAGTTGTAAGAGTTATTTATATAAAATCTGGATATAAGCCCTTTATCAGACACCTGATTTACAAAAAATTTTTCCCACTGCCTGACTTTTCTTTTTCTTAATAGCTTCTTTTATTTTTTAAATATTTTATTTGTTTATCTTTAGAGGGAAAGGGAAAGAGAGAAGGAGAGAATACCAATGTATGGTTGCCTCTCATGTATACCCTGCTGGGAACTGGCCTGCAACCCAGGCATGAGCCCTGACTGGGAATCGAAACGTGATTCTTTTGTTCTCAGGCCCGCACTCAGTCCACTGAGCTCCACCAGCCAGGGCTCCTTTTTTTATTTTTAATGTTTTTCCATCACTATTTATCCCCCCACACCCTCCTCTACCTCCTCCCACTCCCCTCCCCACGGTAACTACTATACTTAAAAAGCAAAGTTTTTTATTTCCGTGAAGTCAAATGTATCATTTTTCTTTTATAAAACATGTTTTTAATGTTATATTCAAGAATTTTTTGCCTAACCCATGGTCACAAAAATCTTCTGTTGTGTTTTTTTCTAAGAGTTTCATAGTTTCAGCTCTTACATTTACATCTGTGATGCATCCTGAGCTCACTTTTGCGTAAAGAGTGAGACTTGGGTCAAAGGTGGTTTTTGGCCCATGGATATCTAATTGCCCCAGCACCACTTATTTTCAGTTTTGGTTTTTTAAAAAGCTATTCTTTCCATCGTGGAATTGCTCTTGCACCTTTGCTGAAAATAAATTGCCTATAAACACAAAGCTTCACCTCTGGACTTCATAATCTGTTCCACTTTCCAGCCTATGACAATACTGCGCTGTCCTGACTGTTGCAGCTTTGAAATCAGGGGGTGTAAACCCTCCAACTTTGCTCTTATTTTCAAAATTATTCTGCGCCTGCCTGGTCCTTTGGATGCATATTTCTGTATACGTAAATTTTAAGGTTAGTTTGACATTTCTGCAACAAAAACAACAAAAAACCTGCTAAAGTTTTGATGGGGGTTACATTGGAAATAACCGCCATGTAACTATATTGCTGAATCTTCACATCGCTTCAAAGCGATCACGGAACATGGAGCATCTCTCCATTTAGGTAAGTCTTTACTGTCTCTCATTTAGACTTTGTAACCCAGGTTTTATATTTTGTAAATCAAATTTATCTAAGTACGTGCATGCTATTATGAATGAAATTGTTTTCCTAATTTCCTTTTTGGATTCTTCACTTCCACTACATCAAAATACAATTCATTGTTGTCTATCGATACTGTAGGTGTGATCTTGTGAAACCCACTTATTAGCTCTAATAATTTTTTACAGATGATGTAGAACCTTCTGCATATATAACCCAGTTGCCTGTAAGTAAACATAGTTTCACCTCTTCATGTCCATTCTAGATGTCTTTAATATATTTTTTCTCACTTTATTGCACTGGCTAGAAGTTGTGGCGCAATCTCAAAAGAAGTGGTGAGAATAAACACCCTTGTCTCATTCCTCATCTTAAGGGAAAAATATTCAGTTTCACCATTAAGTATGATGTGAAAAGGATTTGGGGACTGATATGAAGAGGCTCCCACTGACCAAAGATGGGACAATTTGAGCATCAATAAAACAGTAAATGCTGTGAATTAAAACACATTAAATATGTTTAAATCCATAAGTTCATAATTATCCTGCAGTACCCAAACAAAAAACTACCTGGTCCCTGTATGTAGGATGCTAGTGACCTAACACATTGTTTTGAAAACTAAAAAAATAAGTAAAAGAATAAAGATGAATAAAGAATTAGACATTTATCTACTTCCCATTCAAACTGTTCCATTGAGATAGCAAATAGGGAGGACTTGTTTATAAAAGTATTCCAGCCAATAAATGAAGAAGTGAAAGAATGTTTTATAATCGCCTAATCGATTAAAAAAGCAAAGACTTTCCATCTTTCTTACCTCACTGCACACATAAACTAATTACTCAAATTCTGTGGCACACACACAAAAATACAATTTTTTGCCAATCCGACCAAGGAAACACATAATTGTGATTCATTCGCACCAGATGGCTATTGTTGACTTAGTTGTTGTAATTTTTTTACTTGACAGTCTAAGGAAAAAGAGGTCACTGCCCCTGATTAAATAGTCAGGTACTGCATGTTTTAAAAATGCTTGCCACACACTGGTTGAAAATCACTGAATTAATGGACCATCAACAGAGACTGACATTTTGCTGTAGAGAAAAAGGAACTTGAAATGACTGGGACCTATTGATCTAACTGCCACTTCGTAAGAGCAGCCACAGAGGGCAGGATAACACAGTAAAGGACACTGCAGGGTATAGCCAAAAACCCCGGACTGCGGGACACTGTGTAGGACAGATGTCCTGGATTCTTCAACAATTCCAGGGAGAAAGGGAGTAGAAGCCATCTGAAATGGGAATATATAGGTTGAAAGAGAGGAAGAAAAACATACAAGAACCAGTTGCAATGTGTAGACCTTACTTGAATACTGAACAAAAAAGAAAAAAAAACCTCTTAAAAATATATAAGGCATTTGTGAAACAACTGGAATTTTGAGCAGTGACTAGATATTTCATGTGATTTAGAATTATTATTAGTTTTAAAGAGTAATAATTGTGGTGCAGAAGTATTTTATAAAAACAGACCTTACATTTTATATATATACTGAAATATCTACTAATAAAATCACGGAGTGTCTAAGATATGCCTCAAAGATACGCCTCAAAATAGTGTGTGTGGTGATGGAAGAGGTGATGAAACGCGACCAGCCACGTGTTGGCCATAGCAGAAAGTGGATGATGAGTATACGGAAGTTCATTATAGTAGTTTATCTACAGATGTACATAGTTGAAATTTCCCATAGTGAGTCATTAAAAGGAAGACGATCATGAGATTTGAAGGGAACTCAAAGTTACATCTTAAATCTTGGCTCAGCTCCTATGAGCTGCATGACCTTGAGCAAGTTACTTGACCTCTTAGTTTAGTAGACGTGATGTACACACAGTGTACAACACAGTGCCTGACATATAATACACGTTCTTTGTGACTAATAATGACAAACTCAGCACCTTTTGTAGGGCTCCCTTCTGGGAACAATGATGGAAGGACTTGGGAAGTAATGAAATGGTACGTTGTCAGACATGGCTGGAAAACCCGCCCACCGGAGAGGCCACCCCTGAACACTTGAGGCACAGACACTCACTCACCCATCACTTTCAGATGCGGTACACTGTTCCAACTAGGTAGCTAGAAGACAGCGGCTAACTGAAGTTCAGAGGGGCCACGTGTTCTGGGGAGGTTTTGCGTGTAGACAGTGAACAGGAACTTCTGGAACAATGTGGGGTTGCATCCAAGACTAGGTTAATCCAACGGTCTGGATTCTCTTTCCGGTGCCTGAGTCAAGTTTGGAAATCATGTACCCACTACAGCCCCGGTCCATGGCTCTTCCCCCTACAGCCTTCACTCTCCCTGCCACTAACCAATCCGTTACGAGACCTTCGCAACCACTGGAAATTCCGTGCAGACAACCACGGCCCAGCTCGCTTCTCCAATGACTGCGGCTCCTCAGTGCTAGCCTCGCATCAGCCTACCACCCAGCCTGGGCCAGAGGCCCCGGGTTCTGAGCAGCGCACTCTGTTTTGGTTGACCAGCTATGGCTCCACTGAATTTATAGTGTGTCCTTGCCGCTTCCCCCTGAAAGCAGACGATGTCCCTGCTCCTAGCAGAAGTCTATGAATAATATCTGGGTGGCTTCTCAACAGCGAACATCTGCAGAGCATTTCCCTTTTTTCTGGCTGGAATGCAAACCCTGGGCAGGATTTCCCTTTCTTCCACTTGGCCTTGGTCCCATCCCTCCCACCACAGGGCACATGGAAGGGCCTGGCTAGTGGGAAGTAGGGTCCCTATGGTTCCAACCACCTCCAAGCCCCGACCCCGAAAGTAAAGAGGCCCCCGTGACAGGCACGAATTGCTGTGTCAAGGGCAGTGGATGCCTTCCCGAGGCCAGCACTAACGCTCTGCTCCAGGGGGCAGACGGGAGCTGGGAAAGGCCGTCCTTACGTAAGCTGTAGCTTACGTATTTTATGTACCCACACTGTTCTTTCTGGACTTCCAGCACAGAACCACCTGATTTAAATGCATTATTAGAAGCATGGAGCCTGGTCCAACATGTCAACCATAAGCATGACAACAATTACTATGACAACATGGGCAGCCATCTCTCAGGCACACGGGGTGTCAGACACAGGGTAAAGCCCTTTACACCCCTTCCTTATTCTTGTCCCAGGACAACTGTCATCCTTGTTTCACAGAGGAGACAGGGCACAGAGACAGAAACAACCTCCCCAAGGTCACAGAGCTGCTGAGGACAGAACCAGCGACTGCCCCACTGCACCGCTTCCTGGCGTCTTGCTACAAATCCCTGGCACATCCAAGGTGCCCTCTCCCCTCCTGCCACAGCAGCGACCCAGGGCCCTTGCAGAGCCTGTAAGAACCGCTCACGGCAGACGGCTTCTTACAAAGGATCACTTGGGCCTGATTGAAATTGTTCCTATAGCCCTTCCTTTTGTTGCAAGGGAGGAAGGACATCTGAAAAAGGAACGTCTCCTCTGCTTATCTCCCTCACACACAGACCCAGCGACAGTGGTAATTGATGGCCACGGCACAGCTAGGTTGATAGAACGCCACCTGGAAGCCCAAGAAGCCGCTACGACCGCCCAAATCTCACCAGGAGGGGCTGGTTTATGAACTTTCAACCTGGCGTTTTCTTCTGACTTGTTTACAGGGTCTTCACGATTTGGGGGACAAGGAACTAGAAAGCTGGTGGGGACCGCTGCACCCTCCACTCCCCGCCCCCAACTGGGCCACTCCGAGCTATTTATGGAAAGATAGGGAAGAAAGGGCTGTCAGGCCCAGCCCAGGCTGCAATCTGCCAGATATGAAAACCAATTGCTTTTCATAATAAATTCCAGCTGGAGCCATAGAAATAATAAGGACGAGGAGAAGGTAACACCAATTTGCTTTATTTGATTAGCTCCTTCTTGGGCAGCGCAACCCTGGCTCCTTTTCATTAAAATAAGAGCAAATTGAAAATTGTAAGAGAGGCTTTCTTATCAGGGAGCAAACGACTGGGTACCCGGCATGCCTAAAAGCCCCCCAGAAGCCACAGGATGCCGGCACTGTCCCTGTTCGAGCTGTGTCAGAGGACAGTGCCCAGAGCCCGTGCTCCCAGGAGGAGGCAGCTCCTTCCAGGACCTGCCGTGGGCACATCCAGTGCTGAATTAGAGCAGCCTCACCCAGGCCCCACTGAGATCCCTGGGGAAGGCCCACCCTCCAGCCACACGGGGGACCCCAGGAGGCGCGTGCACCTGAATTCCTGTGCACCTAGACCCTTGTCACAATGACCAGGACATAGGAGTGGGGGACTGAAAGCAGAATGAGGGGCTGCTCAAGCTCCCAGAATTCGGAGACAGCAGCCAGTTTGTATTTCCCAAGGACCATTAAATGCGGGCTGCTAACCACCACAGTTCTGTTCCCTCCTATTGCTGCTGGAGGTCACTGGAAAGAAAAGGCCGCCCATTCGGAGACACAGGCAGGGCAGACACAGGCTCCAGGGCAGGTGTGCAGGGACCCGATAATGCCTCCCTTCCTGGAGGTCCCCGGGTGCTCAGCTGGAAGTCCCAGCATGGCACTGAGAGGCACAGTTGACTAGTATTTACTGAGCAGGTATTACGGGCCAGACCTTCGTGCAAGGTGCTCTGGGTGCTGCTGGGGACAGAGGGCCCAAAGCCCCGCTTTTAGAAAGCTTGGGTCTGGTCAAGGGGGACGAGGCCCGCCACATGCCGGCCTGGAGCTGGAGGAGAGAAAGGACACACACGGGGACACACACAGGTGAGTGTGTCCTGCAACAGCTGGCGGCAAGGTGCTGACGGCAGCCGGGGAGACTTCTTCCAGGACAGAGCCCCTGGACAGAAGCCTGGACGCAGGTGAGGGCACGCCTGAAGGCTCCGCAGCAGAGCTTTCCTTCGGGGCCAGCAGCGAGGTCAGTGGCATGAGAAATATACCTGGGGGGGCAGCTGGAGGGCAGGGATGTGAGGGGAGGCCCAAGATAATGCCAGAGGACAGGGCAGGCCTGGGTGTGGGGAGCCGTGACCGAGAGCGGACTTTGTTCTAAATGTGCCAGAAGACACAATTAGCCCGGTCACACCAGTGTGCGTTCGCAACGACGGAGACGTGGAGTCTGGATTTTGTCGTGACAGTAAGTGCCATGAAGAAAAAGCACAGGCAACACGAGAGGCTGCACCTAGTTTGGGGCGGGAGGGTCGCCCTCTTGCCCCAGCCCCCCAGCCCCTCCGAGGATCCCGAACTTCACCTTCACAGGGATGGGAAGCGACTGAGGGTTTTCGGCAGAGCAATGGGTGACGGTTTGGATTTGGCACAGACGTGCCAAGGATGGCAAGTGCCTCCTCCACTGGCCATCCTAACAACTTGTCAACAGCAAACATTCCATAAATGCTCATCCAAGGAGTGAGTTCATCGGGCAACTTGGTGGCTGGAACAAAGGAAATCCTTTCTCTTTTCTTGAACGCAAACGGAAAACACCTCTTACATGTAAAGTGTGTGATCCGTGATAAAGCAAAGGAAAGAAAGGTGGGTGAGCAAATGCCGCCCCCCCCCCCCGGACTCAGGACCACCGGAGAGGAAGGACGTGCATCCNGTGCCATGAAGAAAAAGCACAGGCAAAACGAGAGGCTGCACCTAGTTTGGGGCGGGAGGGTCGCCCTCTTGCCCCAGCCCCCCAGCCCCTCCGAGGATCCCAAACTTCACCTTCACAGGGATGGGAAGCGACTGAGGGTTTTCGGCAGAGCAATGGGTGACGGTTTGGATTTGGCACAGACGTGCCAAGGATGGCAAGTGCCTCCTCCACTGGCCATCCTAACAACTTGCCAACAGCAAACATTCCATAAATGCTCATCCAAGGAGTGAGTTCATCGGGCAACTCGGTGGCTGGAACAAAGGAAATCCTTTCTCTTTTCTTGAACGCAAACGGAAAACACCTCTTACATGTAAAGAGTGTGATCCGTGATAAAGCAAAGGAAAGAAAGGTAGGTGAGCAAATGCCGCCCCCCCTCTGGACTCAGGACCACCGGAGAGGAAGGACGTGCATCCCTGCTGCCCAGTGCGGCCGGGGAGTGGGAGCCGAGGCCGTGGGAGCAGCCCCCAAACGCCACTGCTCGACCCCACCGACGTCTCATTTGGCCGGTGCCATGGCCCTCGATGGAGCCTGGCACTTGCATAGGCCCTCGCTTGTCATACTCCAACACCGATATTTTATTAATAATCCAGTGTAAATCTGAGAGAAAATTAATGTGTCACCTCCTAGCAGGAAGGACTAAACATCTCAATGTGACGGTCTGTTAGAGTTGTCATTTATCATTAGCATGCGACTCAAGGCAAGCTCCCCACATTCTGGTGGGAGCTCTCGAGACAATGAATCTCTGGGAATTAGCTCCGGGTCCAATTATTTCTGTTTCCCCCCACCTACCTGAGAGATAAATTCTGTCTCGGTGGGAGGGAAAAAAGAAGAAAAGGGGGAGGAAGGCGTTTGCAGTTCGCCTGCCTGGCTGAATCCATTTTTCTCAAGGAGACAAGGCAATATTCATTTTGTGAGAAGGGAATAGGGCTGCACGCCAAAGGCCAATAAATGGAGCCGTTCTGATGAAAACTTCCTCAAATCAAATGTAGGGGAACCTCTTAATGGGCTTTGTTCTTCTTTTCCATAATCCATAACTATTAAGAGAAAGACGGGCAGAGAGGAGACGCTGCCGGGGTGGGGCGGGGGGTGCTGTGTAAACACCAGGCAGGGCCACCTTCCAGGAAGATCCAAAGAGGCCACGGCCACCCTGGTCCCTGTGCCCCGACACGTGCTTCCTGTGGCCGCTCCCTGCCAGGCACTGCCACAGGCTCGGGGCACAGCACAACCCGGCAGGCCCCTGGGGCAGGTCCTCAAGGAGCTTACCCTCCAGTGAGGAAATCTTCCAATAAACAAATAAACCACTAACAGGTAAGTGCCTCAGAGGACATAATCCTAGATAAGAATTCTGTGCATTGAAATAGAACTGTTTTGACCAGTCACTTTTGTTTTTAATATTTAGTGCAAAAGAGCAGAAGGCACTGTGGAGTGAATCAGACTCTTGGTCCCCAAACAAACAGGACAGCCGGCACAAAGACATGGGTTTGTCCTGGCCAGGGGGAACTGGCCGTGAGGGCCTGCGGAGCCCAGGGGAGCCCTTCCCCAGCTGACCGCACTGTCCAGCACAGGCACAGCCATGCCTGTGGGTGTCCAGGGTGCCTTGGCTCAGGCACTGCAAATGGAACTTGGGGTGCAAGGGCCATCCCTACACGTGCTGGCCTGGGGCAGGAGGGCTCGGGATCAGCAAAAGAGGGCTCGGACTAGGAGGCCCTCGACAGGCCCTGCTCCCTACGCTGGGCCCGTCACCCTGGCAGGTGCCTCCCCTCGATTCAGACCCCACCAGGTCTTCCACCAGCACCTGTGCGACCCCATCAGGACCCTGGCAGGCTGAGCGGCCTCGTGGGAGTGGGCTGTTTTGTGGAGCTATAAAGGGATCCCATCCTTTAACCTGCACACTCCCATCAGGCAGCTGCTGGTGGCTTAGGAAACCACACATCAGAGGTGACAAATGTCTCAAGGTCACAAAGCAGCCAAGTGGAGGCTGAATTCAGCCCTGGCCTGTCACTGCCTCCCTTCCCCACACCCTGGTCTGATGACTGTGGAGTCACACATCGGCATTTTTAACACCTCACACCACACGCACATTAGCTGAGCACCTGACCAGCCCTGAGACCTGAGACAGGCCTGCCTGTCCCACCCCCCTCTCCGTTCCACCCGCCCCTCCCACCCAGACCTGGCCTAAGTGACTTCTGGCTACTTCCCAACTTGAAACCCACCATCACCGGGGGAGGACATTGACTGGCACCTCCCCCAAGGGCACTAAGTCAAGGCGCTTGCACCACCCAGAGAGAGGCACCCACGGGGCCCTGGCTCTCATTTGATGCGCAGGCTCAAGTGCACCCTCAGAAGGGAGCCCCCCTTTCTGTGTGACCATATCCGCCTCTTCATTTGAAATGCAGGTGCCCGGGGGCACAGCTCTACCAGCTACGTCCCCAGCACCGAAGGCTCCCACCAGGGGGTCTGGGCTCTGTTGCTCTCAGAGGAGCCTCGAGAGGGAAGACTCTACCTGCCCACGGTAGGACAGGCCTCAGTGGCCGCAGCCCTCGGCTCTCAGATACGCCTCCCTGCCTGCCTGGATGGCACCCAGAGGCTGTGGGGTGCATCCGGAATCATCTCAGCTGCTCTCCTGGCCGAGAAGGGACAAGTCTGCCCCTGGTCTCTCGACGTGGCTCCCAGGCAGAGAGCGGGAGCGATGCCTCCGCCGCAGGCCAGGACCTGCCACCTCGGTCCGTCTGAGCAGAACAATGACTTCCTCCCAGCGCAGGATGCAGACCCGAGCAAATGCTGCCAGGTGATTAACAGAAGCAGGGAAACGCCCTTTGGTGCAGATGGAGGGCCGATGCAGCAGAGAGACTCGGGACGCTCCAGATGGCAGGAGATGGGCAGGGGGGAGCTTTTCCACCAGGAGGGACCAGCCTGGGGAGGCAGTGGGGGAGCAGGGTCAGCCTAGAGGGGCAGGGTGAGGACGCCAGGACACAGGCCAGGGAACGGCCTTGGGAGCCTGGGGCGAGGTGGCGGAGGGCGCAGGGGCA